>NC_092374.1:78171435-78852057 GCF_030028105.1 Mobula birostris | reverse complement strand
TCTAAAAAAGGAGGACATCTCCTTCGTCCTGGAATTAAAAGCCTCATCCTGAGAGCAGCTAGTCATAGTCATAGTTATAGTCATACTCACACTTTATTGATCCCGGGGGAAATTGGTTTTCGTTACAGTTGCACCATAAATAATAAATAGTAATAAAACCATAAATCCATAAATAGTTAAATAGTAATATGTAAATTATGCCAGTAAATTATGAAATAAGTCCAGGACCAGCCTATTGGCTCAGGGTGTCTGACCCTCCATAGGAGGAGTTGTAAAGTTTGATGGCCACAGGCAGGAATGACTTCCTATGACGCTCTGTGTTGCATCTCGGTGGAATGAGTCTGTGGCTGAATGTACTCCTGTGCCCACCCAGTACATTATGTAGTGAATGGGAGACATTGTCCAAGATGGCATGCAACTTAGACAGCATCCTGTCTTCAGACACCACTGTGAGAGAGTCCAGTTCCATCCCCACAACATCACTGGCCTTACGAATGAGTTTGTTGATTCTGTTGGTGTCTGCTACCCTCAGCCTGCTGCCTCATAACACAACAGCAAACATGATAGCAATGGCCACCACAGACTCGTAGAACATCCTCAGCATCCTCCGGCAGATGTTAAAGGACCTCAGTCTCCGCAGGAAATAGAGACAGCTCTGACCTTTCTTGTAGACAGCCTCAGTGTTCTTTGACCAGTCCAATTTATTGTCAATTCGTATCCCCAGGTATTTGTAATCCTCCACCATGTCCACACTGACCCCCTGGATGGAAACAGGGGTCACCGGTACCTTAGCTCTCCTCAGGTCTACCACCAGCTCCTTAGTCTTTTTCATATTAAGCTGCAGATAATTCTGCTCACACCATGTGACAAAGTTTCCTACCGTAGCCCTGTACTCAGCCTCATCTCCCTTGCTGATGCATCCAACTATGGCAGAGTCATCCGAAAACTTCTGAAGATGTTTGTTAAGTGTGTCCAGGACGGATTCCTGTCACAGTATGTGAACAGGCCGACCAGGGGGAATGCCATACTAGATCTAGTACTAGGTAATGAACCAGGTCAGGTCACAGATCTCTCAGTGGGTGAGCATCTGGGGGACAGTGACCACCGCTCCCTGGCCTTTAGTATTATCATGGAAAAGGATAGAATCAGACAGGACAGAAAAATTTTTAATTGGGGAAAGGCAGATTATGAGGCTATAAGGCTAGAACTTGCGGGTGTGAATTGGGATGATGTTTTTGCAGGGAAATGTACTATGGACATGTGGTCGATGTTTAGAGATTTCTTGCGGGATGTTAGGGATACATTTGTCCCGGTGAGGAAGATAAAGAATGGTAGGGTGAAGGAACCATGGGTGACAAGTGAGGTGGAAGATCTAATCAAGTGGAAGAAGGCAGCATACATGAGGTTTAGGAAGCAAGGATCAGATGGGTCTATTGAGGAATATAGGGAGCAAGAAAGGAGCTTAAGAAGTGGCTGAGAAGAGCAAGAAGGGAGCATGAAAAGGCCTTGGTGAGTAGGGTAAAGGAAAGCCCCAGCATTCTTCAATTATGTGAAGAAAAAAAGGATGACAGGAGTGAAGGTAGGACCGATTAGAGATAAAGGTGGGAAGATGTGCCTGGAGACTGTGGAAGTGAGCGAGGTCCTCAATGAATACTTGTCTTCGGTATTCACCAATGAGAGAGAACTTGATGATGGTGAGGACAATATGAGTGAGGTTGATGTTCTGGAGCATGTTGATATTAAGGGAGAGGAGGTGTTGGAGTTGTTAAAATACATTAGCACAGATAAGTCGTCCAGGCCTGACGGAACATTCCCCAGGCTGCTCCACAAGGCGAGAGAAGAGATTGCTGAGCCTCTGGCTAGGATCTTTATGTCCTCATTGTCAACGGGAATGGTACCGGAGGATTGGAGGGAGGCGAATGTTGTCCCCTTATTCAAAAAAGGTAGTAGGGATAGTCCGGGTAATTATAGACCAGTGAGCCTTACGTCTGTGGTGGGAAAGCTGTTGGAAAAGATTCTTAGAGATAGGATCTATAGGCATTTAGAGAATCATGGTCTGATCAGGGACAGTCAGCATGGCTTTGTGAAGGGCAGATCATGTCTAACAAGCCTGATAGAGTTCTTTGAGGAGGTGACCAGGCATATAGATGAGGGTAGTGCAGTGGATGTGATCTATATGGATTTTAGTAAGGCATTTGACAAGCTTCCACACGGTAGGGTTATTCAGAAAGTTAGAAGGCATGGGATCCAGGGAGGTTTGGCCAGGTGGATTCAGAATTGGCTTGCCTGCAGAAGGCAGAGGGTGGTGGTGGAGGGAGTACATTCAGATTGGAGGGTTGTGACTAGTGGTGTCCCACAAGGATCTGTTCTGGGACCTCTACTTTTCGTGATTTTTATTAACGACCTGGATGTGGGGGTAGAATGGTGGGTTGGCAAGTTTGCAGACGACACAAAGGTTGGTGGTATTGTAGATAGTGTAGAGGATTGTCAAAGATTGCAGAGAGACATTGATAGGATGCAGAAGTGGGCTGAGAAGTGGCAGATGGAGTTCAACCCGGAGAAGTGTGAGGTGGTACACTTTGGAAGGACAAACTCCAAGGCAGAGTACAAAGTAAATGGCAGGATACTTGGTAGTGTGGAGGAGCAGAGGGTTCTCGGTGTACGTGTCCACAGATCCCTGAAAGTTGCCTCACAGGTGGATAGGGTAGTTAAGAAAGCTTATGGGGTGTTAGCTTTCATAAGTCAAGGGATAGAGTTTAAGAGTCACGATGTAATGATGCAGCTCTATAAAACTCTGGTTAGGCCACACTTGGAGTACTGTGTCCATTTCTGGTCACCTCACTATAGGAAGGATGTGGAAGCATTGGAAAGGATACAGAGGAGATTTACCAGGATGCTGCCTGGTTTAGAGAGTATGCATTATGATCAGAGATTAAGGGAGCTAGGGCCTTACTCTTTGGAGAGAAGGAGGATGAGAGGAGACATGATAGAGGTGTACAAGATAATAAGGGGAATAGATGGAGTGGATAGCCAGTGCTTCTTTCCCAGGGTACCACTGCTCAATACAAGAGGGCATGGCTTTAAGCTAAGGGGTGGGAAGTTCAAGGGGGATATTAGTGGAAGGTTTTTTTACTTAGAGAGTGGTTGGTGCGTGGAATGCACTGCCTGAGTCAGTGGTGGAGGCAGATACACTAGTGAAGTTTAAGAGACTACTAGACAGGTATATGGGGGAATTTAAGGTGGGGGCTTATATGGGAGGCAGGGTTTGAGGGTCGGCACAACATTGTGGGCTGAAGGGCCTATACCTTGCTGTACTATTCTATGTTCTATGACAAGACTCTGTGCAGTAGTTGAAGTCCGAGGTGTAAATGGTGAAGAGAAAGGGAGACAAGACAGTCCCCTGTGGAGCCCCAGTGCTGCTGATCACTCTGTCAGACACACAGTGTTGCAAGCACATGTACTGTGGTCTGCCAGTCAGGTAATCAAGAATCCATGACACCAGGGAAGCATCCATCTGCATCGCTGTCAGCTTCTCCCCCAGCAGAACAGGGCGGATGGTGTTGAACGCACTGGAGAAGTCAAAAAACGTGACCCTCACAGTGCTTGCTGGCTTGTCCAGGTGGGCGTAGACACAGTTCAGCAGGTAGACGATGGCATCCTCAGCTCCTAGTCGGGGCTGGTAGGCGAACTGGAGGGGATCTAAGTATGGCCTGACCATAGGCTGAAGCAGCTCCAGAACAAGTCTCTCCAGGGTCTTCATGATGTGGGAGGTCAATGCCACCGGTCTGTAGTCATTGAGGCCGCTGGGGCACGGCGTCTTTGGCACAGGGACGAGGCAGGATGTCTTCCACAGTACAGGAACCCTCCGGAGCCTCAGGCTCAGGTTGAACACATGGCGAAGTACTCCACATAGCTGAGGGGCACAGGCTTTGAGCACCCTGGTACTGACACCATCCGGCCCTGCAGCCTTGCTTGGGTTGAGACGTTTCAGCTGTCTTCTCACCCGTTCAGCTGTGAAGCCCACCGTGGTGGTTTCGTGTGGGGAAGGGGTATAGTCATGAGAGCAGGGTGGGGGACGGTGAGGAGAGGTAGGAGGGGAGAGTGGAATGGAGGGGAGAGGAGGGGAGATGCAGTGGTGATGGAGGAATTGCGAGAAGGGGTTGGCATTTTTGCAAGAGACAGGGTAGGAAGAGGAATCTCCCATCAGCTCAGCTCAGGGGATCTCCCATTCACTGCTACCAACCTTATAGTTCCCACACCCCACACTTACCGTGTCTACCTCCTACTGAAGATCCACATGCCTGCCTGTCCAGGCAGACCCATTGTCTCAGCTCGCTTCTGCCCCACCGAACTCATTTCTGCATACCTCGGCACTGTTTTATCACCCCTTGTTCAATCCCTTCCCACCTACGTTCGTGACACTTCTCAGGCTCTGAATTTTTTCAATGAATTTAAGTTCCCTGGCCCCCACCGTTTTATTTTCACCATGGATGTCCAGTTCCTTTTTACCTCCATCCCCCACCAGGAAGGTCTCAAAGACCTCCGCTTCTTTTGGGATTCCAGACTTAACCAGTTCCTCTCTACCACCACTCTCCTCCGTCTGGTGGAATTAGTCCTTACTTTTAATAATTTTTCCTTTGGCTCCTCCTACTTCCTCCAAACTAAAGGTGTAGCCGTGGAAACCCATATGGGTCCCAGCTCTGCCTGTCTTTTTGTTGACTTTGTGAAACAATCCATGTTCCAAGCCTATACTGGTATCTGTCCCCCACTTTTCCTTTGCTACATCGACGACTGCATTGGCGCTGCTTCCTGCACGCATGCTCAGCTCGTTGACTTCATTAACTTTGCCTCCAACTTTCACCCTACCCTCAACTTTACCTGGTCCATTTCCGACACCTCCCTCCCCTTTCTTGATCTTTCTGTCTCTATTTCTGGAGACAGCTTATCTACTGATGTCTACTGTAAGCCTACGGACTCTCACAGCTACCTGGACAATTCCCCTTCCCATCCTGTCTCTTGCAAAAATGCCATCCCCTTCTCGCAATTCCTCCATCTCTACCGCATCTGCTCTCAGGATGAGGCTTTTAATTCCAAGACAAAGGAGATGTCCTTTTTTAGAGAAAGGGGCTTCCCTTCCTCCACCATCAACTCTGCTCTCAAACGCATCTCTCCCATTTCATGCACATCTGCTCTCACCCCATCCTCCCGCCACCCCATTAGGAATAGGGTTCCCCTTGTCCTCACGTACCATCCCACCAGCCTCTGGGTCCAACATATAATTCTCTGTAACTTCCACCACCTCCAATGGGATCCCACCATTAAGCACATCTTTCCCTCCCCCCCCTTCTGCTTTCCACAGGGATCGCTCCCTATGCGACTCCCTTGTCCATTCGCGCCCCCCCATCCCTTCCCACCGATCTCCCTCCCGGCACTTATCCTGGTTAGCGGAACAAGAGCTACACCTGCCCTTACACTTCTTCCCTCACCACCATTCAGGACCCCAGACAGTCTTTCCAGGTGAGGTAACACCTCACCTGTGAGTCGGCTGGGGTGACATACTGTGTCTGGTGCTTCCGATGCGGCCTTCTATATATTGGTGAGAATAGACACAGTCTGGGAGACCGTTTTGCTGAACACCTATGCTCTGTCTGCCAGAGAACGCAGGATCTCCCAGTGGCCATACATTTTAATTCCACGTCCCATTCCCATTCTGATATGTCTATCCACGGCCTCCTCTACTGTCATGATGAAGCCACACTGAGGTTGGGGGAACAACAACTTATATTCTGTCTGGGTAGCCTCCAACCTGATGGCATGAACGTTGACTTCTCTAACTTACGTTAATGCCCCACCTCCCCTTCGTACCCCATCCCTTATTTATTTATTTATTTATTTATTCATTCATTCATTTCCCTTTTTTTCTCTCTCTTTTTTCTCCCTCTGTCCCTCTCACTATAACTCCTTGCCCATCCTCTGGGCTTCCCCCCCCTCCCCCTTTCTTTCTCCCTAGGCCTCCCATCCCATGATGCTCTCCCTTCTCCAGCCTCGTATCCCTTCTGCCAATCAATTTTCTAGCTCTTAGCTCCATCTCTCCCCCTCCTGTCTTCTCCTATCATTTCAGATTGCCCCCTCCCCCTCCCACTTTCAATTCTCTTACTATCTCTTCTTTCAGTTAGTCCTGACGAAGAGTCTCGGCCCGAAGCATCGACTGTACCTCTTCCTATAGATGCTGCCTGGCCTGCTGCGTTCACCAGCATTTTTTGTGTGTGTTGCCTCCTTTTAACCTTCTTGATTTCTTTTGTAAGTACCTCAATTGTTCCTACCTACCTATATCTGCAATGCACCTTTTTTTTCTTAACCAGTGCTTCAATATCCCTTGAAAACCAAGGTTCCTTAAACTGTTGTCTACCTTTTATTCTGACAGACACATATAAGCTTTGCACTCTGAAAATATCATTTTTGAAAACCTCCCACTTACCAAGTCCACCTTTGCCAGGAAACAGCTTGTCCCAAACCACACTTTTGCTGACAGAACTGAGTGCAAATGCTGTGCGGTTTCAAGCTGTACAAAACCCTTGAGAGCTGGACACCCCTTTGAAGGAGATGAGTTACTAACTTCAAACTTTCCGCATAATCACTCAAAGAGTTGAACTGTGTGTGCATGTAACGAGAGCTGTATAACTCATCTCCTTCTGCCTTAGGCCACAAACTTATCAATCACTCATGCTGTGGACACTTTCTGGAGGTCCAAGATCCATATGCTCCACGACCGCTGGACTAAGTGTGTAAATGTAGGAGGGGACTATTATGAAAAATAAATGTGCTAGGTTTTCTAAAATTGACTTCCTTCTACATTAGACCACGAACTTATCAATCACCCCTTGTACTTCTTAATGTACTGGTTCGGCCATTTCTCTGGCAGCTGGTTCTATATGTCTATCATTTGCAGTATAAAAAGGTTGCCCTTCAGCTTCTTATAAAACATTTCACCACCATCTGAAAAATAAGTCCTCTTGTTTTTGATGCCTAACACTGGAAAAAGACTGATCACCCTATTTATGCCCTCTCTGAAATCATTCCTCAGGTCTCTTATGCTCCAAGGAATAAAGGCCCAGCCCATCTGATTTCTCCCCCTATAACTCAGTCTATGCAGTTGTGCCAACTTCCTTATAAATCTTTATTGCATCCTTCCTACTATAGACGGAGCTAACTAGAACACAGTACTCCAAGTGTGGCCTTACCAAAGTCTTTGTACAATCACAATAAAACCCCCCAACTTTTATATTCAGTGTCCTGACTGATGAAGGCTAGCCTGCCAAAAAGGTTTAAAGGTCAAAGGTTCAAGGTTCATTTTATTGTCAAAGTATGCATTTACAATACAACTTTGATATTTGTCTTCTCTAGATAGCCATGAAATACAGAAAGATTATGTGTGTTGTTGAAAGAAAAGATATCAACCCCCCCACCTGCAGAAAAAAAGAAAAAGAAACAATACTCGCAAACCCCAAAATTCTCCACCCCTCCGCCAAGAATAAAGCAGCAACAATAGCATTAAATCCCCTACCCCTCACCACAGGAAAAAAAACAGTGAGAATAACAACAAATCCCCAACCCCTCCCCCACAGAAAAAAGCCTTCTTCATTGCCTTGTCTACCTCCGTGAAACCACTTTAAGGGAACTATGCACCTGTACTCCCTCTGTACCCAAGGCCCTACCTTGATTTGTCCTTCCAAAGTGTAACACTTTGCACTTAGCTGAGTTAAATTCTATTGGCCACTTCTCTACCCACCTACGCAGCTAATCAAGATCCCACTGCAATCCTTGATACTCTTCTTCACTGCAATCAACACAAATGCTGGAAGAATTCAGCCGGCCAGGCAGCACGTATGGAAAAGAGTGAATAGTCATCATTTCAGGCCAAGATCCTTCATCAGGACTGGGGAAAAAAAAGATGAGAAGTTGGGGAGAGAGGGGAGGAAAAAATACAACATAATAGGTGTTAGGTGAAACCTGGAGAGGGGAAGGGATGAGGTAAAGAGCTGGGAAGTTGATTGATGAAAGGGATAAAGGACTGGAGAAGGGGGAACCTGATAGGAGAGGACAGAAGGCTATGGTAGAAAGGGAAAGGGGGAGGAGCACCAGAGGAAGTTGATGGGCAGGTAAGGAGATAAAGTGAGAGAGTGAAATGGATTGGGGAATATGAAGGGAGGGCAATTACCAGAAATTGGAGAAGTTTAGGTAGCCTCCAACCTGATGGCATGAACATCGATTTCTTGATCTTCTGATAATTGCTCCCTCCCACCCCCTGTATTCATATATTTTATGTAGATTAGGTAATATTTCCGTGGTAGAGTTGCTGACTCCATGCATATCTTTATTGCCTTTGTAATTAATGGCAGAGCAATTGCTAAGTTAAAAGAAAATCAGAAGACCAACAATATAGATTCTTGATTGGTCAGGGCATGAAGGGAGATGGGGAGAAGGCAGGGAGATTGAGGCTGAGAGGAAAATTAGATCAGCCATGATGAAATGGTGAAGCAGACTCGATGGGCCAAATGGCCTAATTCTGCTCCTGTATCTCATGTTCTTATATCAACAGAGGCTTTTTGTTTGATCAGGAATGTGGATGGAACTTTCTCCTTTAGACTTTTGTCAATTGTTTCTGAGTTGGAACCAAAATACCGCCAAAAATATGATGATTTTGAAGCATTTCAGTCGGGATGTAAAACAAGGAAATCATATTGTACATTTCAAGTATGCTATCCATGATAAATTACTATGTTACATGCTTGTGTTACATTCTGTATTACATTGATCTGCTGATCTGTAAGAAGTGGCGTTTTCTGACTTCACAACTTTTTCTTTAAATTTTGTTTCACTATAGATGCTCAGTTGCACATCATATTCCTCAGTTTTAAGATATACAATAGTTTGAAATTTGGGTTGATAGTTGGAGCTTTACGTTTCATGATTTTTGCTGTGCAGAAATTATTTATTGATTTTGTTTTAGTGCAAAATTAAACTGTTGCTGGTCGCCAAACCACAAAAGTCGTGATAGATTTTTTTGATATAAGTGAATATAAGTATGACCTCTTAAGTACTTCTGTCTGGAACTTTGATTATTATTTTCTATAACAGCCTCAGTGAGCTTTCAGAATTCTTGGCGTGGCCAGGTGGTAAAATTTTCGACTAGCATGTCCAACATTGTTTTATTCCTGGTGGCTCAAATGTACCCACCCATCTTCAGTCATCCATCCAGACCAGAAGATCTTTCTTAAAATCCAACACTCCAGCTCTTAAAACAGTTATTTAATGGCCTGTTATATTTGTTCATTGAGAAAGACTTCCTGAAATGCCTGTCAGTCCAATGAACTTACTCCCACAGAACCAGCAAAAAGAAAATGTGTATGTTGCACAACCTGTGTATGTTGCACAACCTATGCATTGCAGGGCATTGCCACAGAGGAAATATTTTGTTTTACATTAGTTATTGATGTGAAGTGAATGACAGACTGGCTATCATTTTCTTAGGAGAGCGTAATCAAAAGTACAAAGAGCTGAAGAAAAGAGAAGAAACAATGGATGGTAAGTTTAATAATATATGCATTTTAGCCTGTGCTTTCCAAATTGATTGTTAAATCAGGATAGAAATTGTTTAACATTATTTAACCTTCGTGGAAATGCAAGGTGACAAGGATAACCACTTGCAAAGTATATTTTGGGTTTTGTTAACCATCTCATTCATTATGCTTGCAGAGTTTTAAGTTTCATAATTACTCAGTACCTGACCAAGTATATCCTAGAATATTGTGTGAAGCAGGAGAACAGAATATTGTGGCCCTTGCAGAGATTTTTTAAATCTTTATTAACCATGGGCTGGGTACCACAACGTTGAAGGATGACTGATGTTGTGCCTTTATTCAAGAAGGGCTGCAAGGACAAGCTATTGTTTCTATTATGGTTATTGGATTTACTGAGTATGCCTTCAGGAAAACAAATATCAGGGTTGCCCATGATGACATATATGTACTTTGATAATCAAGTCAAGTCAAGTCACTTTTTATTTTCATTTCGACCATATCTACTGGTACAGCACACAGTAAAAATGAGACAAAGTTTTTCAGGACCATGGTGCTACATGAAACAATACAAAAACTACACTGAACTACGTAAAACAACACAAAAACTACACTAGACCACAGACCTACCCAGGACTGCATAAAGTGCACGAAACAGTGCAGGCATTACAATAAATAATAAACAAGACAATAGGCCCTGTAGAGGGCAGTGGGTTGGTGTCAGTCCAGGCTCTGGGTATTGAGGAGTCTGATGGCTTGGGGGAAGAAACTGTTACATAGTCTGGTTGTGAGAGCCCAGAGTAGAGTAGCAATGGCTGGAATTTGTGGAAGCTATTTGGAAGGCACAGGGTACAGTACATACATTCCAAAGAAGAAGTATTCTAAAGTAAAGAAAACATAACCACGGCTAACAAGGAAAGTCAAAGCCAACATAAAGTCAAAGAGAGTGCATATAATAGAGCAATAATTAGTGAGAAGTTAGTGGGTTGGAAGCTTTTAAAAACTAACAGGCAACTAAAAATGTCATTAAGAAGTTAAAGATGGAATATGAAAGTAAGCTAGCCAATAATATTAAAGAGGATACCAGAAGTTTTCTCAGTTACATAAAGTGTAAAAGAGAGCTGAGAGTGGATATCGGACCACTGGAAAAGGATGCTGGAGAGGTAGTGATGGAGGACAATAAAATGGCGGACAGACTGAATAAATATTTTGCATGAGCCATCACTGTGAAAGACACTGGCAATATGGTGGAAGTTCCAGGTGTAGGGGGCAGAAAGTATGTGAAGTTACCATAACTAGAGAGAAGGTTCTTTGGAAACTGAAAGGCCTGGAAGTAAATAATACCCCTGGACGAGATGGTGTGCACCCCAGAGGGCTAAAGGAGGCGGCTGAAGAGATCGTGGAGGCATTATTAATGATCTATCAAGAATCACTAGATTCTGGAATGGTTCCGGAGATTGGAAAATTGCAAATGTCATCCACTCTTCAAGAAGAGAGAGAAGCAGAAGAAAGGAAACTATAGGCCCGTTAGTCTGACCTCAGTAATTGGGAAGATGTTGGAGTCGATTATTAAGAATGAGATCGCAGTGTGCTTGGTAGCTCATGATAAAATAGGCAGTAGTCAGCATGGTTTTCTCAAGGGAAAATCTTTCCTGACAACTCTTTTGGAATTCTTTGAAGAAATACCAAGCAGGTTAGACAAATGGGAATCAGTTGATGTTGTGTAATTGGATTTTCTGAAGGTCTTTGACAAGGTGCCACACGTGAGGCTACTTAACAAGCTACGAGCCCATGATATTACAGGGAAGATTTTAGCATGGTTAAAGCAGTGACTGATTGGCAGGAGGCAAAGAGTGGGAATAAAAGGAACCTTTTCTGGCTGGCTGCCAGTGACTAGTGGTGTTCCACAGGGGTCTGTGTTGGGACCGTTTCTTTTTACGTTATATGTCAATGATATGGATGATGGAATTGATGGCTTTGTTGCAAAGTTTACAGATAATATGAAGGTAGGTGGAGGGGCAGGTAGTTTTCAGAAAGTAGAGAGGCTGCAGAATTAGATTAAGAGAAAGGGAAAAGAAATGTCGAATGAAATGCAGTGTCGGGAAGTGTATGGTCATGCACTTTGGTAGAAGAAACTAAAGGGTTGACTATTTTCTAAAATGGGAGAAAATACAAAAAACTGAGGTGCAAAGGAACATGTGAGTCCTTTTGTGGGATCCCCTAAAGGTTAATTTGCAGGTTGAGTCTGTGGTGAGGAAAGCAAATTCAATTTCAGCATTCATTTCAAGAGGACTAGAATATAAAAGCAAGCATGTAATGCTGAAATTTTATAAAGCACTGGTGAGGCCTCATTTGGAGTATTGTGAGCAGATTTGGACCCCTTATCTTAGAAAGGATGTGCTAAAACTGGAGAGGGTTCAAAAGAGGTTCACAAAAATGAGTCCAGGATTGAATGGTTTGTCACTTGAAGAGCATTTAATGACTCTGGGCCTGTATTCACTAGAATTCAGAAGAATGAGGGGGGACCTTATTGAAACCAAGATGCAAGTCCATAAGATATAGGAGCAGAATTAGGCCATTTGGCCCATCGAGTCTGCTCCGCCATTCAATCAAGGCCGATCCTTTTTTCTCTCCTCCTCAGCACCACTCCCCGGACGTTTTCCCATAATCTTTGATGCCATGGCCCATGAAGAACCTATCAGTCTCCGCCTTAAATACACCCAATAACCTGGCCTCCACAGGTGCCTGTGGTGACAAATTCACCATCCTCTGGCTAAAAAAATTCTCCTCATCTTTTTCTTTAAATGGATGCCCCTCTATCCTGAGGCTGTACACTCTTGTCCAACACTCCCCCACCTGGGAAACATCCTTTCCAATCTACTCTGTCTAGTCCTTTCAACATTGGAAAGGTTTCAGTGATATCCCCCCACCCCCTCACCCTTCTAAATTCTAGCGAGTATAGGCCCAGAGCCATCAAACGTTCCTCATGTGATAACACTTTCATTCCCGGAATCATCCTGTGAAGATCCTGTGAACCATCTCCAATACCAGTACACCTTTTGTTAGATAAGGAGCCTGAAACTGTTCACAATACCCAAAGTGAGGCCTCATGAATGTCTTATAAAGCATCAGCATCACATCGCTGCTCTTATATTGTAGATCTCTTGAAATTAATGCTAGTATTGCATTTGCCTTCCTCACCACTGACTCACCCTGCAAGTTAACCTTTAGGTGTTCTGCACAAGGACTCCCAAGTCCCTTTGCATCTCAGGTTTTTGGATTTTCTCCCTGTTTAAAAAATATTCTGCATATTTATTTCTTCTACCAAAGGTGTGTGACAATGCATTTTCCAGCATTGTATTTCATTTGCTACTTTCTTGCCCATTCTCCTACTTTGTCTAAGTCCTTCTGCAGCCTTTCTGTTTCCTCAACCCTACCTGCCCCTCCACCAATTTCGTATCACCTCAAATTTGGCAACAAAGCTTTCTGTTGTATCATCTAAATCACTGATAAACAGCATAAGAAGAAGCAGTCCCAACGACTCCTGCGGAACACCACTTGTCACTGGCAGGCAACCAGAAAAAGATCCTTTTATTCCCACTTAGTGGATCCAACCATTCAGTCATGCTGTAACCATGCTAGTAACTTTTCTGTAATACCATGGGCTCTTAACTTGGTAACACACATCAAAATTGCTGGTAAACGCAGCAGGCCAGGCAGCATCTCTAGGAAGAGGTGCAGTCGACGTTTCAGGCCGAGACCCTTCGTCAGGACTAACTGAAGGAAGAGTGAGTAAGAGATTTGAAAGTTGGAGGGGGAGAGGGAGATCCAAAATGATAGGAGAAGACAGGAGGGGGAGGGATGGAGCCAAGAGCTGGACAGGTGATTGGCAAAAGGGATACGAGAGGATCATGGGACAGGAGGTCCGGGAAGAAAGACAAGGAGTGGGGGGGGAACCCAGAGGATGGGCAAGGGGTATATTCAGAGGGACAGAGGGAGAAAAAGGAGAGTGCGAGAAAGAATGTGTATATAAATAAATAACGGATGGGGCACGAGGGGGAGGCGGGGCATCAGCGGAAGTTAGAGAAGTCGATGTTCATGCCATCAGGTTGGAGGCTACCCAGACAGAATATAAGGTGTTGTTCCTCCAACCTGAGTGTGGCCTCATCTTTAGAGTAGAGGAGGCCGTGGATAGACATGTCAGAATGAGAATGGGATGTGGAATTAAAATGTGTGGCCACTGGGAGATCCTGCTTTCTCTGGCGGACAGAGCGTAGGTGTTCAGCAAAGCGGTCTCCCAGTCTGCGTCGGGTCTCGCCAATATATAAAAGGCCACATCGGGAGCACCGGACGCAGTATATCACCCCAGCCGACTCACAGGTGAAGTGTTGCCTCACCTGGAAGGACTGTTTGGGGCCCTGAATGGTGGTAAGGGAGGAAGTGTAAGGGCATGTGTAGCACTTGTTCCGCTTGCACGGATAAGTGCCAGGAGGGAGATCAGTGGGGAGGGATGGGGGGGACGAATGGACAAGGGAGTCGCGTAGGGAGCGATCACTGCGGAAAGCAGAGAGACGGGGGGAGGGAAAGATGTGCTTAGTGTTGGGATCCCATTGGAGGTGGCGGAAGTTACGGAGAATAATATGTTGGACCCGGAGGCTGGTGGGGTGGTAAGTGAGGACCAGGGGAACCCTATTCCTAGTGGGGTGGCGGGAGGATGGAGTGAGAGCAGATGTACGTGAAATGGGGGAGATGCGTTTAAGAGCAGAGTTGATAGTGGAGGAAGGGAAGCCCCTTTCTTTAAAAAAGGAGGACATCTCCCTCGTCCTAGAATGAAAAGCCTCATCCTGAGAGCAGATGCGGCGGAGATGGAGGAATTGCGAGAAGGGGATGGCGTTTTTACAAGAGACAGGGTGAGAAGAGAAATAGTCCGGATAGCTGTGACTCTTAACTTGGTAAGCAGCTTGTGTGGCACTCTGTGAAAGGCCTTCTGAAAATCCAAATATACAACATTCAGCCCCTTTACCTATCCTACTTGTAATCTCCTCAAAGAATTCGAACAGGCTTGTCAGGCAAGATTTTCCCTTGAGGAAACCATGCTGACTTTGTCTCATCTTCTCCTGTATCACCAAGTACTCCATAACGTCCTCCTTAACAATTGACTTCAACACCTTCCCAACCATTGAGGTCAGGCTAACTGGTCTAAATAATTTCCTTTCTGCTGCCTCCCTCCTTTCTTAAAGAGCAGAGTGACATTTGCAATTTCCTAGTCCTCCGGAACCATGCTGGAGTCCAATGGTTCTTGAAAGATCATTACTAATGCCTCCACTATCTCTACTGCTACCTCTGTTAGAACTGTAGATTGCAGGTCATCTGGTCCAGGTGACTTATGCACCTTTATGTCTTTCAGCTTTTTGAGCACCTTCTCCCTTGTAATAGTAACTGTACTTGCTTCTCTTGCCTCACACCCTTCAACACCTGGCACAGTGCTGGTGTGTTCCACAGTGAGGACTGATGTAAAATACTCATTTAGTTTATCTGGCATCTCCCCATTATTATTTCTCCAGGCTCATTTTCTAGCAGTCCTACATCCACTCTCATCTCTCCTTTACAAACGTATTTTTTATATACTTGAAATAACTTCATCTATCCACCTTGATATTGTTCGCTAGCTTGCTTTCATATTCCATCATTTCCCTCTTAACAATTCTTTTAGTTGCTTTCCGTAGGTTTTTAAAAGCTTCCCAATCCTCTATCTTGCTATTATTTTTTTTGCTTTGTTGTATGCCCTCTCTTTTGCTTTTTCATTAGCTTTGACTTACCTTCTCAGCCACAGTTGTACTACTTTGTCACTTGAGTACTTTGCCACTTGGAATACATCTACCCTGCACCTTCCTCACTTTTCCCAGAAACTCAAGCCATTGCTGCTCTGCTGTCATCCCTGCCATCATCGCCTTCCGATTTACTTTGGCCAACAAATCTCTCATACCACTGTAATTTCCTTTACTGTACTGAAATACAGCAACGTCAGACTTATCTTCCTCCTTAACAAAATTTCAAGTTGAACTCAATAGTGTGGTGTTCACTGCCTCCTGAGGGTTCTTTTACCTTAAGATCCCTAATTGCCTCCAGTTCACTATATAACACCCATTTCAGTATAGTTGATCCCCTAATAAGCTCGATGACAAACTGCTCTAAAAAGCCAATTCAACAAATTCACTCTCTTGAGATCCATTACCAACCTGATTTTCTGAATCAACCTGCATGTTAAAATCTCCCATGACTGCCAGAACATTGCCCTTTTGACATGCCTTTTCCATTTCCCATTGTAATCTGTAGTCCAGATCCCAGCTACTGTTTGGAGGCCTGTATTATAACTGCCATCAGGGTCCTTTTAATCTTGCAGTTTCTTAACTCAACCCACAAGCATTCAAAATCTTCTGATCCTATGTCACATTTTTCTAATGATTTGATACCATTTTTTTTTACCAGCAGAGCCACACCACCCCCTCTGCCTACCTTCCTATCCCTTCGAAACAATATGCAACCTTGGATATCAGCTCCCAACTACAGCCATCCTTCAGCCATAATTCGGTGATTGCCACAACATCATGCCCGACAATCTGTAAAAGTGCAACAAGATCATCCACCTTATTTCTTGTATTCCATGTATTGAGATATAACAATTTGAGTACTGTATTTGCTACTTTTTTGATGCTGCATCCCTAATGCACTGATATGCATATATGTAGATGACTCTGCTGTAGTTGGATGCATCAGCAAGGGAGATGAGGCTGAGTACAGGGCTACGGTAGGAAACTTTGTCACATGGTGTGAGCAGAATTATCTGCAGCTTAATGTGAAAAAGACTAAGGAGCTGGTGGTAGACCTGAGGAGAGCTAAGGTACTGGTGACCCCTGTTTCCATCCAGGGGGTCAGTGTGGACATGGTGGAGGATTACAAATACCTGGGGATATGAATTGACAATAAACTGGACTGGTCAAAGAACACTGAGGCTGTCTACAAGAAAGGTCAGAGCCATCTCTATTTCCTGAGGAGACTGAGGTCTTTTAACATCTGCCGGGAGATGCTGAGGATGTTCTACGAGTCTGTGGTGGCCTGTGCTATCATGTTTGCCGTTGTGAGCTGGGGCAGCAGGCTGAGGGTAGCAGACACCAATAGAATCAACAAACTCATCCGTAAGGCCATTGATGTTGTGGGGATAGAAATGGACTCTCTCACGGTGGTGTCTGAAAAGAGGATGCTGTCTAAGTTGCATGCCATCTTGGACAATGTCTCCCATCCACTACATAATGTACTGGGTGGGCACAGAAGTACATTCAGCCACAGACGCATTCCACCAAGATGCAGCACGGAGTGTCATAGGAAGTCATTCCTGCCTGTGGCCATCAAACTTTACAACTCCTCCCTTGGCGGGTCAGACACCCTGAGCCAATAGGCTGATCCTGGACTTATTTCATAATTTACTGGCATAATTTACATATTACTATTTAACTATTTATGGTTCTATTACTATTTATTATTTATGGTGCAACTGTAACGAAAACCAATTTCCCCCAGAATCAATAAAGTATGACTATGACTATTCACTCTGCTGGCTGCAATTATGTCCTATCATCTGCCTGCCCTTCCTGACAGTCTGACTGCACACTGTCTTTGCTTTTTTTACAACCCGTACTATCCTAAGTGGTGCCAAGATAACAACCTCTCCCTCAATGTTCAGAAAACAAAAGAGCTGATCATGGATTATAGGAGGAACTGAGACAGACTCACCCTGATCAACATCAATGGGACTGAGTTGAGAGGGTGAGTAGTTTCAAGTTCTTTGGTATGCACATCACTGAAAAGCTCACCTGGACTGTACACACCAGCTGTGTGGCAATAAAAAGCACAACAGTGTCTCTTCCACCTCTGGCGACTGAAGAAGTTTGGCATGAGCCTCCAAATCCTCAAGTCCTTCTACAGGGGCACCATTGAGAGCATCCTGTTCAGCTGTATCACCACCTGATACGAGAACTGAACCGACCTTGATCACTGGGCATTGCAGAGAGCGGTACAGACAGCCCAGCGCATCTGTCGATGTGAACTTCCCTCTATTCAGGACACTTATAGCAGCAGGTATATAAAGAAGGCCTGGAACATCACTGGGGACACCAGTCATAACCAGTCATAACCAGTCAAACATAAACCGTTTCAGCTGCGTCCATCTGGCAAATGGTACCACAGCGTTAAGGCCAGGACCAACAGACTATATAACCATATAACAATTACAGCATGGAAACAGGCCACCTCGGCCCTTCTAGTCCATGCCGAACTCGTACTCTCACCTAGTCCCACCGACCTGCACTCAGCCCATAACCCTCCATTCCTTTCCTGTCCATATAGCTGTCCAGTTTAACTTTAAACAACGACATCAACCTGCCTTAACCACTTCTGCTGGAACCTCGTTCCACACAGCCACCACTCTCTGAGTAAAGAAGTTCCCCCTCAAGTTACCCCTAAACTTTTGCCCTTTAACTCTCAACTCATGTCCTCTTATTTGAATCTCCCCCACTCTCAATGGAAAAAGCCTATCTACGTCAACTCTATTTATCCCTCTCATAATTTTAAATACCTCTATCAAGTCCCCCCTCAACCTTCTATGTTCCAAAGAATAAAGACCTAACTTGTTCAACCTTTTTCTGTAACTTAGGTGATGAAACCCAGGTAACATTCTAGTAAACCTTCTCTGTACTCTCTCTATTTTGTTGACATGTTTCCTATAATTCGGTGATCAGAACTGTACACAATACTCCAAATTTGGCCTCACCAATGCCTTGTACAATTTCAGCATTACATCCCAACTCCTATACTCAATGCTCTGATTTATAAAGGCCAGCATACCGAAAGCTTTCTTCACCACCCTATCCACATGAGATTCCACCTTCAGGGAGCTATGCACCATTATTCCTAGATCCCTCTGTTCTACTGCATTCTTCAATGCCCTACCATTTACCATGTATGTCCTATTTTGATTAGTCCTACCAAAGTGTAACACCTCACATTTATCAGCATGAAACTCCATCTATCATCTTTCAGTCCATTCCTCCAACTGGCCTAAGTCTCTTTGCAAGCTTTGAAAACCTACTTCATTATCCACAATTCCACCTATCTTAGTATCATCTGCATACTTACTCATCCAATTTACCACCCCATCATCCAGATCATTAATGTATATGACAAATAACACTGGACCCAGCACAGATCCCTGGGGCACACCACTAGTCACCGGCCTCCAATCTGACAAATGGTTATCCACCACCACTCTCTGGTGTCTCCCATCCAGCCACTGCTGAATCCATTTTACTACTTCAATATTAATACCTAACGATTGAAACTTCCTAACTAACCTTCTGTGTGGAACCTTGTCAAAGGCCTTACTGAAGTCCATATAGACAACATCCACCGCTTTACCCTCATCAACTTTCCTAGTAACCTCATCAAAAAATTCAATAAGATTTGTCAAAACTGACCTTCCACGCACAAATCCATGTTGACTGTTCCTAATCAGACCCTGTCTATCCAGATAATTATATATACCATCTCTAAGAATACTTTCCATCAATTTACCCACCACTGATGTCAAACTCACAGGCCTATAATTGCTAGGCTTACTCTTAGAACCCTTTTTAAACAATGGAACAACATGAGCAATACGTCAATCCTCCGGCACCATCCCCGTTTCTAATGACGTTTGAAATATTTCTGTCAGAGCCCCTGCTATTTCCACACTAACTTCCCTCAATGTCCTAGGGAATATCCTGTCAGGACCTGGAGACTTATCCACTTTTATATTCCTTAAGAGCTCCTGTACTACTACTTCTTTAATTATTATAGTTTCCATAACTTCCCTACCCGTTTCCCTTATCCTACACAATTCAATATCCTTCTCCTTAGTGAATACCGAAGAAAAGAAATTGTTAAGAATCTCCCCTAGGGGACAGCTTCTTTCTCCAAGACTCACACTGATAAATTCACCTGTCTGTACATTGCAACGGAGTCATAATGCAAAGATTTTTACTCCCTCACATTGTGGGACAGATGTAAGATTTAAATAAATTCAATTCAAATTCAAGTCCCTTCACTCTGGTTCCCACCCAACTGCCAAATTAGTTTAAACACCCCCCTCAATAGCTCTAACAAACCTGTTTGCGAGAATATTGGTCCCACTCGGGTTTAGGTGCAACCTGTCCCTTTTGTATCAGCCATACCTCCCCAAGAAGAGATCTCAATGATTCAAGAAGCTGAAGCCCTGCCCCCTGTACCCAGCTTCTCAGCCACGCGTTTATCTGTCAAATCATCATAGAACATAGAATAGTACAGCACAGTACAGGCCCTTCGGCCCACAATGTTGTGCCGACCCTCAAACCCTGCCTCCCATATAACTCCCCACCTTAAGTTCCTCCATATACCTGTCTAGTAGTCTCTTAAACTTCACTAGTGTATCTGCCTCCACCACTGACTCAGGCAGTGCATTCCACGCACCAACCACTCTCTGAGTAAAAAACCTTCCTCTAATATCCCCCTTAAACTTCCCACCCCTTACCTTAAAGCCATGTCCTCTTGTATTGAGCAGTGGTGCCCTGGGGAAGAGGCGCTGGCTATCCACTCTATCTATTCCTCTTATTATCTTGTACACCTCTATCATATCTCCTCTCATCCTCCTTCTCTCCAAAGAGTAAAGCTTATACTTTATAAACCAGGCAACATCCTGGTAAATCTCCTCTGTACCCTTTCCAATGCTTCCACATCCTTCCTATAGTGAGGTGACCAGAACTGGACACAGTACTCCAAGTGTGGCCTAACCAGAGTTTTATAGAGCTGCATCATTACATCGCGACTCTTAAACTCTATCCCTCGACTTATGAAAGCTAACACCCCATAAGCTTTCTTAACTACCCTATCCACCTGTGAGGCGACTTTCAGGGATCTGTGGACATGTACCCCGAGATCCCTCTGCTCTTCCACACTACCAAGTATCCTGCCATTTACTTTGTACTCTGCCTTGGAGTTTGTCCTTCCAAAGTGTACCACCTCATACTTCTCCGGGTTGAACTCCATCTGCTACTTCTCAGCCCACTTCTGCATCCTATCAATGTCTCTCTGCAATCTTTGACAATCCTCTACACTATCTACAACACCACCAACCTTTGTGTCATCTGCAAACTTGCCAACCCACCATTCTACCTCCACATCCAGGTCGTTAATAAAAATGACGAAAAGTAGAGGTCCCAGAACAGATCCTTGTGGGACACCACTAGTCACAACCCTCCAATCTGAACGTACTCCCTCCACCACCACCCTCTGCCTTCTGCAGGCAAGCCAATTCTGAATCCACCTGGCCAAACCTCCCTGGATCCCATGCCTTCTAACTTTCTGAATAAGCCTACCGTGTGGAACCTTGTCAAATGCCTTACTAAAATCCATATAGATCACATCCACTGCACTACCCTCATCTATATGCCTGGTCACCTCCTCAAAGAATTCTATCAGGCTTGTTAGACACGATCTGCCCTTCACAAAGCCATGCTGACTGTCCCTGATCAGACCATGATTCTCTAAATGCCTATAGATCCTATCTCTAAGAATCTTTTCCAACAGCTTTCCCACCACAGACGTAAGGCTCACTGGTCTATAATTACCCGGACTATCCCTACTACCTTTTTTGAACGAGGGGACAACATTCGCCTCCCTCCAATCCTCCGGTACCATTCCCTTGGACAACGAGGACATAAAGATCCTAGCCAGAGGCTCAGCAATCTCTTCTCTCGCCTTGTGGAGCAGCCTGGGGAATATTCTATCAGGCCCCGGGAACTTATCTGTGCTAATGTATTTTAACAACTCCAACACCTCCTGTCCGTTAATATCAAAATGCTCCAGAACATCAACGTCACTCATATTGTCCTCACCATCTTCAAGTTCCCTCTCATTGGTGAATACCGAAGAGAAGTATTCATTGAGGACCTCGCTCACTTCCACAGCCTTCAGGCACATCTTCCCACCTTTATCTCTAATCGGTCCTACCTTCACTCCTGTCATCCTTTTTTTCTTCACATAATTGAAGAATGCCTTGGGGTTTTCCTTTACCCTACTCGCCAAGGCCTTCTCATGCCCCCTTCTTGCTCTTCTCAGCCCCTTCTTAAACTCCTTTCTTGCTTCCCTATATTCCTCAATAGACCCATCTGATCCTTGCTTCCTAAACCTCATGTATGCTGCCTTCTTCCACCTGACTAGATTTTCCACCTCACTTGTCACCCGTGGTTCCTTCACCCTACCATTCTTTATCTTCCTCATCAGGACAAATGTATCCCTAACATCCCGCAAGAGATCTCTAAACATCGACCACATGTCCATAGTACATTTCCCTGCAAAAACATCATCCCAATTCACACCCGCAAGTTCTAGCCTTATAGCCTCATAATTTGACTTTCCCCAATTAAAAAATTTCCTGTCCTCTCTGATTCTATCCTTTTCCATGATAATGCTAAAGCCAGGGGGCGGTGGTCACTGTCCCCCAGATGCTCACCCACTGAGAGATCTGTGACCTGAGCCGGTTCATTACCTAGTACTAGATCTAATTTGGCATTCCTCCTAGTTGGCCTGTCCACATACTGTGACAGGAATCCGTCCTGGACACACTTAACAAACTCTGCCCCGTCCAAACCCTTGGAACTAATCAGGTGCCAATCAATATTAGGGAGGTTAAAGTCACCGATGATAGCAACCCAGTTATTTTTACACCTTTCCAAAATCTGCCTCTCAATCTGCTCCTCTGTATCTCTGCTGCTACCAGGGGGCCTATAGAATACTCCCAATAGAGTAACTGCTCATGTTTTTACCCTCACTGGCTCATGGCACAGGTAGCAAACCAGAAATTACTACCTGAAGGTCCTGCTTCACAGCTTTCTGCCTAGCTCTCTAAATTCTCTCTTCAGGACCTCTTTACTTTTCCTTCCTATGTCATTCATACCAGTATGTACCAAGACATCTGGCTGCTCTCCACCCCTCCTCCAAAATGCTGTGGACTCATTCTGAGACGACCCTTACCCTGACATCTGAGAGGCAACATACTATCCTGGTGTCCTGTTCACAGAAACTCCTGTCTGTTCCTCTGACCATTGAGTCCCCTATCACTATTGCTCCCCTCTTCTCCCTCTTTCCCTTCTTCACAATGGACCCATGCTCAGCGCCAGTAACGTGGTCTCCATTGGCATTGCCTTGGGAGGTCATCCCCCACAACAGTATCCAAAATGGGATATTTATTATTGAGGGTAATGGCCACAGGGGTGCTCTGTGCTAACTGTTTACTCACTGTCCTATTCCTTCTCCTGACAGTCACCCAGCTACTCGCCTTCTGCAACTTAGGGGTGACTACTTCCCTGTAACTCCAATTAATTATCTCCTCACCCTCCTTTACAAGCCAAAGGTCATCCAGCTGCTGCTCCAGATCTCAAACACGGTCTTCAAGGATGGTGAAACCTATCGAATGATGAAAGGCCTTGATAGAGTGGATGTGGAGAGGATGTTTCCTATGGTGGGAGAGTCTAAGACCAGAGAACACAGCCTGAGAATAGAGGGGCGTCCTTTTAGAATGGAGATGGAAAGGAATTTCTTTAGCCAGAGTGTAGTTGGTCTGTGGAATTCATTGCCATGGGTGGCTGCAGAGGTCAAGTCTTTATGTATATTTAAGGCAGAAAATAGATACTTGATTGGTCAAGGCATGAAGGGATACGGGGAGAAGGCAGGCAATTGGGGCTGAGAGGAAAATTGGACCATCCATCATGAAATGGCAGAGCAGAATGAATGGGCCCGGGTGGCCTAATTCTGTTCCTATATCTCGTGGTCTAAATAAAAATGCCAATATTTACAAAGTGATATCTCCAGGTAAACACAATAATAGCTCCAAACTTATTCTTGTCTACTGCAGACTCCTTGCAGCTCCTATCTCTCTCCGTTACTGAAGGTGAAGAGCTTTTTTTCAGACACTAGGATATACCATCTTTAATTATCAATAAAGATAACTTGAGTCTACATGTTAATTAGGAAATGATACACTCCACAATGTACGTTTGTAACTAATTGAATCAAATTGACTTTATTTCTAACATCCTTCACATACATGAGGGAGTAAAAATCTTTACGTTATGTCTCCGTCTAAATTTTCGATGTGCAATCATAGTAATTTATGATAAAAGAACAGTCAATGTAACATAGAAGTACACTCAAGTCAGTGTGAGTTAATCAGTCTGATGGCCTGGTGGAAGAAGCTGTCCTGACTTTTATGCTGCAGTACTGTTTCCTGGATGGTAGTAACTGCAATAGACCATGGTTGGAGTGACTAGGGTCCCCAATGATCCTTCGGGCCCTTTTCGCACACCTGTCTTTGTAAATGTCCTGAATCATGGGAAGTTCACAACTAGAGTTGCGCTGGGCTGTCCACACCACCCTCTGCAGAATCCTGCGATCAAGGGAGGTGCGGTTCCCATACCAGGCAGTGATTCAGCCAGTCAGGATGCTCTCAATTGTGCCCCTGTAGAAAGTTCTTAGTGTTTGGGGGCCCATACCAAACTTCCTCAACTGTCTGAGGTGAAAGGGGCGCTGTTGTGCCTTTTTCACCACACAGCTGGTGTGCACAAACTACATGAGGTCCTCAGTGATGTGGATGCCGAGGAACTTAAAGCTATTTATCCTCTCAACCTCATTGATGTCAGTAGGGGTTAGCCCATCTCCGTTCCTCCTGTAATCCACAACCAGCTCCTTTGTTTTTGCGACATTGAGGGAGAGGTTGTTTTCTTGACACCACTGTGTCAGAGAAATGACTTCTTTCCTGTATAGTTTGAGATCAGGCCAGTCAATGTGTTGTCATCAGCAAATTTAATTAGCAGATTAGAGTTGTGGGTGGCAACACAGACATGGGTATACAGGGAGTAAAGGAGGGGACAGTACACAGCCCTGAGAGACTCCTATGTGAGAGTCAGAAGGGTGGAGGTGAGGGAGCCCACTCTTACCACCTGCTGGCGATCTGACAGGAAATCTAGGATCCAGCTGCACAAGGCAGGGTCAAGGCCTACGTCTCTGAGCTTCCTGTCGAGCCTGGATGGAATTATAGTGTTGAATGCTGAACTTTAGTCCAAGAACAGCATTCTCACATGAGCATCCTTCTTCTCCAGATGTGTAAGGATGGTATTGCATTCTTAATACAAAATAAACAGAAGTATCTACATTAAATACAGCTTATAAACAACTTATAGACATTTACACATCCCTATTACTAAATAGCTGGAATATTCTGCTGTGTATGGTGAGAGAGGCACCATAAAGCCAACCCAATTGCATCAGCTCAGTTCAGGACCCATTATGAGAATATACCAGGGAAGACATTGAAGTGCGTACTCTCAGCGCAGTGGCAACAGAATGAGAAGGCAATGTTTGTGTGTGTGTGAATGGGCGTGTGTAAGGAGTGCTCCATATCATTACTACCTTCCTCTCCTGCGGCAGTGATGCTCAGCAGCTGAGGCAGATAGTCTGCAGTAATATTTCCTTAACCTTTTTTATGGTGGACACAGAATTTGAAGAGTTGGAGCTCCAGGTACCAGTCTGGCATTACAGTCCTTCATTGTCTGAATCCATGCCAACGCTCTGTGGTCTGTGTAAAAGTCAAACTCCCTGCCAAGGAGTTAGTACCGGAGTCTGTCAAGGGTACACTTAGTAGCCAAATATTCCTTTTCAATGGTGGAATATCCCTTGGGAGGAGTTTTCGGCTCAAGTGAAGGACAGATTGCTCTTCTCCAGCTCTGCTCCAAAGCTCACTCCTGAGGCATCCACCTGGACAAGGAACCATTTGTCAAAGTCTGGGATCTAAAGGACAGGTGAAGAACACATGTGGGCTTTAAGGGCTTGAAAAGCATCTTCACACGCACTTGCCCATGTCACTGGGTTGCTTACAAACTTTCCAGTAAGATTAGTCAGTGGTGCCAGAGTGACGAATTGGGGAATGAATCTGCGATACCACCCTACCAGACCAGGGAAGAACTTCACTTCCTTCTTGGTGGGAGACTGAGAACTGTTGCGGATTGCTTCCACTTTGTCCACCAGTGCTCGAACCTCTTCATGTCCCAGTTGGTAGCCAAGGTATCTGGTTTCCTTTTTGCGCACTCAAATTTTTGTAGATTGAGGGTAAGACTGGCAGTATGAATATTCCCAAAGACCCTGTGCAGATGATCCAGGTGCTCTGACCATGTCTGGCTATAGAGAACCACATTACCTCGGTAGGCCTCACTGTAGTTCTCTCAGCCTTGGAGCCACAGTGAAATGAAACAGAACCAGAATTGTGCAGAGGCATTTTGTTTGGTCATCCAGGGGAACCTGCCAGTAGCCTTTACAAAAATCCAGAGTGCTTATTGTAATTTGCCTGCCCAAGCCTCTCTAGTAGATCATCAATGCAGTGCATAGGATCAGCATTAAGAAAAGAAATGGCATTCAGCTTCCAGAAATCAATGCCTCAGGGTGCCATCCTTCTTGGCAACGATAACGAAAGGACTGCTCCACTTACTATTTGAAGAATCGGTGACTCCCAGCTCTAGCATGGTCCAAATCTTATCCTTCAGGGGCCCACAAGTCATTCTGGCACTCTGTAGCAGTGTCACCGTTCTGAACTCTGGTCTCACCTGGTCCTGATGGAATGTATTAGGACCTTTGTCAACCCTGGTCTCTGCTGGAACAGCTGTGAAAAATCAGTAAACACCCTCTGCGGCTCCTCTGATTGTCAGTCATCAAGATGGGGGAGGTGACCCTTCACTAGCTCTTTCCAGGCCCCCACGACCCTTTCTGAGCCATCATCAATGAGCACATCATCTGTACAAATAATCACAGAGGCAAGAGAACCATCATATTTCTCGAGGTGCCATTGCCGGTGTGACGTTTTAGGCCTTTTGTTTCCTCTATCACACAGACAAGAATCAGAGTCAGGCAGAGATTGTAACTCACTGAGCTATTGCTTTGGTTTTTAGCACAAGTCATCACAAAATGAGAAACAGCACTGGCTACTCTTGGATTAACAGGTGGATGTGATTGGCTATTTCCATTACTCGTCACTCATGTAACACAGGCAAATCTCTCCCCAGAATCGTGTCAACTGGTTCTTTCTCCAGCACCACCACTTTCCTCAAGTACTTGCAGTCATCCAGCTCAATAGTGAGTTTTGCCAGTGGCTCATTTGGACACACTGGACAGGTGTTTGGTGACAGTAGTCAACACCAAAGGCAGGGGCATAATTTTTCTTGATTAATGACCGTAGGCTCCCAGATTGTAAAAAAAAGCTTTACTAGGTTTTCCATTAACTTTGATTATTATAAACATTGGCTCTTTCTCCTTACATTCTGCTTGTTATCCATTACCTTACTCACAGTCATTACAGTCATTAACATCATCATCACATTCTCCCTCTATTGGTACATAGAACATACCCTGACAATTTGGACTTCTGACCTGGCTGCTGACAATGGTAGCAAATAAAAGTCTTAGAAGAAACTATTAATGGTTCTGTTGCCTCGTTTCTCCAATTCCTTAAGTTACCCTGAGAGTCCCTCAGAGGGTTCGAGTCTATTGCTTCGGAATGATGGCCGTGTTGGTGCCCCCTTGCTGTTATTGAGGTACTGCAGGGCAAGCCCAGTCACAGTGAGTGCATCTTCTGGCTCATGCTCTCAGACCCTTGGTCTGGTGTCTGGAAGAAGAGTCCACAGCTGCTGTTCCAGAACAATGGCCCCATCATTCTCCTCCTTGGACTTCTCTGGTCGAATCCATTAGGCGATGATGCATCTCAGTGGGTGACTCCTCTGGTGGTAGAGTACTGGAAAGGAAGTGTTGGTGATAGGTTTCTGCTGAGATATCAGATTTTGTCCCAGCAGCACCTCCATCAGGTCAGAATAGTTGTTGAACCTCTCTTCATCCATTGCAATGTAAGCTTCTAGAGATTTACCTGTCAATAGTGGCACTAGCTGTTAGGCCCACTCCTCCTCTGGCCATCGCCATATCCAGGCCATCATCTCAAGCCTGAGGAGTAGCTCCCAATATCATCACCTTGTTGATAAGAAGGCATTTTGAGACCCTTCTGCAGGCTTTGGAGTTCCATTCTAAAAGCATCATCTCTCATCTGCTTGGTAGGCAAAAAGTCTCTGAACAGTTTTGGCCCTGGGCTGTTCTTCTTCCTCTGAAGTCTCCGCTGTTTCCCAGGCATCTGCTTTACTTTTAAACTCAGGGGGTTTCCTGACGTGGGACTGCAATCCCACCACTGCCACCACATGTTAAGCACATGGGTTATGACCAAAGGAAAACTGGCTGGAGTCACTTAGCACTTTAGTGCGAGTCTGTTTATTAGATGTGTCAAAAATCAAACCTACAAAAATTAGTGAAAATAATGAAAAAAAAATGCTAATATTTACAAAGTGATATAGACAAGTAAACACAATAATAGCTCTGTACTTATCTTTATCCAGTATGGACTCCTCTCAGCCCCTAGCTCTCTCCCTTACTAAGGGTGAAGAGCTCTGTTCTGTAGGCAATAGGACATACTATTTTTAATTAACAACAAAGTTAACTTAAGACTTCACATGAATTAGGAAATGATGCACTGCACAATGTAATTACAATCATATTACAAAAATAAACTGAAGTATCTACAATAAATACAGTGTACAAACAACATATAGACATTTACACATCCCCATTACTAAAGATATGGAATATTCAGCCATAAAGCCAACCCAAATGCATCAGCTCGATTTACGATCCATTATGGGAATGTACCAGGGAAAGCGTACACTCAACATGACAGCAGAATGACATGGCAATGTTTGTGTGTGTTGGAATGTGCCCGTGTAAGGAGTGCGTTTACCAAGTGCTCCCCATCACAAGCTTGGTTTCCACAGCTGTCTGTGTGTCAATGAATTCCACAGATTCAGCACATAATACCTAAAGGAATCTCTGTTGTAAAGGGTCGTCCCTCTATTCAGAGGGCTTTGCCCTCTGGTCCCGGACCCCACCCCCACCCTTACTATGGGAAACATCCTCTCCACATACACTCTATCTCGGCCTTTCAGTATTGCTTTTGCCACAGAAAGCAGTATGTTGTATGTCACTTCTGCATCCCTTCTCATTTCCCACTTTGAATGACTCATTTCACCACAGTTCTATGTTCAATTTTCTCATCCCCCATATCCCAAAAGTATGTTAGTGGATAGATTAAGTGGCTACTTTAAATTATTGATAATCAGGTAGGAAGTAGATTAGTCGTGTGAAGTAGTGCTGCATGAGAGCAAGGTCCTGTGAAAGAGAATAGTTCAAGGAGGAAAACAATGGTATGGGATTGAAAGGATAAATGGCATCACCGGTGGAACAGTACACCACAAGAACAGGCCCTTCATCCCATGATGTCTGTACCAACCAGAACGCTAGTTTAAATTGTTTTGAAGTTCAAAGTAAAATTACTATCAAAGTACATACATATGTCATCATATACTACCTTGCTATTTATTTTCTTGCAGGTGTTCACAGTCGAACAGAAATACAATAGAATCAATGAAAAACTACACGCAAAGAATGACAAACAAGCAATATGCAAATGAAGATAAACTACAAATAAATAATTAAATAACTAATGAGTAATACTGAAACATGAGCTGTAGAGATTGGAGACCCATACAAAATTATAAGGGGTATAGATCGGGTGAACATATGTAGCTTTTCTGCCCACAGGTTGGTGAGATGAGAACTAGAGGTCTAAGGTGAAAGGTGAAATATTTAAGAGGAACCTGAGGGATACCTTCTTCACTCAGAGCGTGGTGGAAGTATAGAATGAACTGCCAGCAGTAGATGCAGGTTCAATTGAAATATTTAAGAGAAGTTGGGATAGGTACATGAGTGAGGGTTATGGAGGGCTATTGTACAGGTCCAGGTAGATGGGACTAGGCAGAAGACCAGGCTGATGTAGACTAGATGGGCCAAAAAGCCTACTTCTGTTCTGTAGTGTTCCATGACTATGACTATGATTCACTGGCCTACAGTCCCGTTGCTTTCCTTTGCTGCTCTTCTTAATAGTGACACAATATTAGCTACCCACTAGTCTTCTGGCACTTCACCTGTGGCTAAAGTGAAGCAAATAACTTTGCATGGGTCTCCATTTTCTTCTCTAGCTTTCCACACTGTCCAATCGTGCGTTCATTCTGGCCATGAGGATTTATCCTCTTTAATGTGTTTTAAGGCCACCAATACACCCTCTCTGGTAATTTGCATGCATTCTAAGACTTCATCACACATTTCCCCTACTTTTGTTTTTTAGCCTTCATCAATTTCTCCGCAGTACAAACTGAAAATCTCACCCATAGAAGACCATGCTCATCTTTAAGGAATCCTATTTTCTTCTGAGCCATCCCTAGACTCTTACTATTGCTGTAGAATATCTTGGGATTTTCTGTAACCTGTCTACTATATATAGTAGTTGTTAGTTCAATGCTTTAAAGTACTAGTGACCTAAGTTCAGTTCCTGCTGCTACCCGTAAAGAGTTTGTATGTTCTTCCTGTGACTGTATGGATTTAGCATGGGTGTTCCGCTTTCTTCCCACAGTCCAAAGACATACGGGTTGGTAGGTTAATTCTTCATTCTAAATTGTCCCGTGATTAGGCTAGGGTTAAATTAGGGATTGCTGGGCGGCGTGGCTTGAAGAGCCAAAAGGAGCTACTCGTGCTGTAGCTCAATAAAATAAATAAATATATTAGTAGCCGGCAGGCTGCAATCATTGCAGTTCAATGACTGGCTCATACAGCAGAATGAGGAGGTGATAGATAGGAGCTACAGGAGCTATAGAAGTAGAGAGCCAGTATAAGGTACCCGGGTGGCTGTTCCCCTCTATAATAAATATACCGCTTTGGATACTGTTGGGGCAGAAGACTTACCCTGGAAATCTGCAGCAATCAGGTCTCTGGTACTGAATCTGACTCTATGGTTCAGAAGGGTGGAGGGGGGGTGAAGAGAAGAGTAGAACAGTAGTGATTCCATAGTCAGAGGAGCAGACAGGAGATTCTGTGGACATGAAAGAGAAGATCAGAATGTATATTACCTTCCAGGTGCCGGGGTCAAGGATATTTCAGATCAAGTCCACACCATTCTAAAGGTTGAGGGTAATAGTATGTATTGGTACCAACAACATTAGTAGGAAAAAGGAGGAGGTAGAGAAGAGGGAATATAAGGTGTTAGGTAGAACGCTGAAAAGCAGGAGCTCCAGGATGATAAACTCTGGATTGCTGCCTATGCCATGCGCCAATGAGGGTAAGAATAGGGTGATTTGGCAGATGAATGCATAGCTGAGAAATTGATGCAAGGGGCAGTGTTTCAGATACCTAGATCATTGGGATTATTTCTGTGGAATGTATGACCTCTGCAAAAGCCATGGGTTCCACCCGAACTTGATGGGTATCAATATCCTTGCAGTCAGTTTTGCTAGAGCTGTTGGGGAGAGTCTAAACTAATTTGGCAGGAGGATGCGAACCAGAGTGATAGGGTTGAGCTTTTAAATTCCAAGCTGCCTTATCTTGGTATTTAAAAGCTTCCCAATCCTCTAAATTCCCACTAATCTTTGCTATGTTATACATTCTCTCTTTTGCTTTTATGCTGTCTTATTAGCCCTGGTTGCATCATCCTCTCTTTAGAATGGGTAGCATAGCGGTTAGCCCGCTGCTATTACAGCTCGGGGTGTTCTCCAGCTCCTCTGGTTTACAGCGACAGTCCAAAGACGTACCTGGTAGGTTAATTGGTCATTATAAATTGTCCCATGACTGGGTTAGGGTTAATCAGGTTTGTCCGGCATAGCTGGGGTGGCATGTGAAGGCTGATGCAAAGTACTTGTTGAGTTTGCCCACCATTTCTTCGATTCCCATTACTACTTCTACAGCAGCAGTCCCCAGCCACCAGGCCGCGGACCGGTACCGGGCCGCAAGCATGTGCTACCGGGCCGCGAGGAAACGATGTGAGTCAGCTGCACCTTTCCTCATTCCCTGTCACGCCCTGTTGAACTTGAACATAGGGTTGCCAACTGTCCCGTATTTGCCGGGACATCCCGTATATTGGGCTAAATTGGTTTGTCCCATACGAGACTGCCCTTGTCCCGTATTTCCCCCGCTTAGGTAGAGCGTTCCTATGAAACCTTTTGTGCCGAAATGGTGTGAAGCAAAGAAGCAATTACCATTAACTTATATGGGAAAAATTTTTGAGCGTTCCCAACCCCAAAAAATAACCTGCCAAATCATACCAAATAACACATAAAACCAAAAATAACGCTAACATAGAGTAAAAGCAGGAAGGATATGATAAATACACAGCCTATATAAAGTAGAAATAATGTATGTACAGTGTAGTCGGGAAGATGAAGGCAAAACTGATCTGTGGAAAAAAATCGGCACGTACGTGCATGCGCACACAGGTGCCCACGCAAGGCTTCATGGTCATGGTAGTCTTTCCTGGGGTCAAGTGTCCTGGGATGTGACTGCTACTTTTGTCCCTTACTTGGGAGTGAAAAAGTTGGCAACCCTAACTGTAAAAGACATGTTGAGGTGAGTTTAACCCTACTTGAACACCACCCCCCCCCCCCGGCCCCCGGTCGGCCGGTCCGCAAGAATATTGTCGATATTAAACCGGTCCGCGGTGCAAAAAAGGTTGGGGACCCCTGTTCTACAACATCATATTCCAGTAGTCCAATATCCACTCTCGCTTCTCTGTTACTCTTTAAATGTCTTTTACTTTGAAAAAAACTTTTGGTATCCCCTTTTATATTGTTAGCTAGCTTTCCTTCATATTTCATCTTTTCTTTGCTTACAGAAACATACAGTCACTAGGCTCCTGATAACATATTTTAGAGGCTTTTCACTTGCCAGTCATTCCTTCACCAATAAACAGTTTCACCTAAATGACTTCAAGGAGTATAGCTTACTTGCTTCCACAGTAGCAATGAATACACGAGTTGAGGTGTCATAATGCAGTTGAGCAAAACAGCATTGAGAAGATGTGATTAAGCTAGGGAGAGTAGGGAAAGATTCACAAGGATGTTGCTGGAATTGGAGGAGTTGAATACAGTAGGCTAAGGCTCTTTTCTTTGAAGTGAAGGAGGCTGAAAGGTGACCTTACCGAGGTTTATAAAATTATAAAGGGGCATGGGTAAAATAGTCACAGTCTTCCCCACCCCCACCACCCCAGAGTAGTAGACTGTAAAATGGAGAGCATGGGTATAAGGTGAGAGGGAAAAGATTTACAAGAGAACTGAGAGGTAAGTTTTTCCCTACATGGAGAGTAGTTGCTAAGTGGAATGAGCAGCCGGGAGGTAGAGGTAGGTACAATTACTGAGTCTATTATATATTTAGACAGGTACATTGAAAGGGAAGGTTTAGAGGGATAATGGCCAAATACAAGTAAATGCGATGAATTCAGCCAAAGAGCCTATTTCTGTCCTTTTTAACCCTAGGAAGATGAAGATTGCAGGAAAATAGCACATGGATCAGAGGGCATAATTTTGTTTGTATTTCATATTCTAAATGGCCATATATGTCTTAAATATCTTTCAAGCATTCCTGGATACTGCCGAAGAAATGAAAAATCAGGAATTTGAACGAAAAGCTCAACTTGAGGGTAGTATTGTTGCTTATCTGGAGCACACAAGCAGAGTAAGTACAATCACAAACATGAACCAAGACTTTAGTCTTCTGCTGCAACTTTGGCTTAGAAGCTGATAAAAAATTATGAAGTGCTTTGTCATGAGCCTTTCCTGTCAGACTAAATAGCAGCTGATCTATGTAAAAGTTAGGTTCTTGCAAATAAAGGACTTTCTTCATTGTAGTTTGCAACATTTGTATTGGCACAATGAGTCTCTATTCCAAATCTTCAGAATTATCCTTATTGGTCACGTGTTAATTGCTTGACTCATTTGAGAATATAACAAGAAAAGAAAATAGGAACAAGAGAAAGCCACTTGGATCCCAAACCTAACTGCCATTTAATATGATAACAAACAATTCCTTTACTTCAGATTTCAACTCTTATTTTCAGTGCCCCATAGCCCTCAATTCCTTGATGTTCTTTGAATATTCCTGCTGATCTGGCATCAACAAGCAATGGGGAGAGTGAGCAGTGCAAAAAAAAACAAGAAAAATACTGAAGTAGTGTTAATGGATTTATTGTCCTTTCAGAACTCTGATGATGGTGGGAAAGAAACTGTTCCTAAAGCATTGAATGCATGGCTTCAGGCTCCGTACCTTCTCACTGATGGTAGTAATGAGAAGAGGACATGTCCTGAGATGTTTGAGATGTCATTGATGGTGGATATCTCCTCTCCTATCAGATTTCTTCTTCTCCAGCCCTTCACCTCTTCCACCTATCACCTCCTAGCTTCTTACTTGATCACCTTTCCCCCACCCACCTGGCTTTACCTATCATCTTCTAGTTTGGACTCCTTCCCCTCCTCCACCTTCTTATTCTAGTTTCTTCCCCCTTCCTTTCCAGTCCCGATGAAGGGTCAGTGCATTCTGTGCCCACCATGATGCTGAGCTCTTCCTCCACCGCCTCCATCTCTGAGCCTATTTCTTTGGCAAGGACTCCCCACCTGTCTCCTGTCTTCAACCCTGTTCCTCTTCCTGGACACCCTGCCCAGGTCCTCTGTCTGTTCTGGAGCATTTCATTGCCAACTGCCAATGGGCCATTAACCATCTAGACTTTAACACTCCTCCCTCCTATTCCAACCTTACTGCTTCCGAACACTGGGCTCTCCTCTCCCTCTGCACTAATCCTAACCTCATCATCAAACCCGCAGGTAAGGGAGGTGCTGTAGTAGTCTGGTGAACTGACCTCTACTTTGCTGAGGTCCAGTGCCAACTCTCTGACACCTCCTCTTACTTACCCCTTGAACAGGACTCCACTAAGAAACACCAGGCCATTGTCTCCCACACCATCACCAACCTTATTGACTCTTGGGATCTCCCATTCACTGCCACCAACCTCATAGTTCCCACAACCTGCACCCCCCTTTTCTACCTCCTACCCAAAATCCACAAACCTGCTTGTCCAGGTAGACCCACTATTTCAGCTTGTTCCTGCCCCACTGAACTTGTATCTGCATACTTCAACACTGTTTTATCACCCCCCCACCCCGCCACCCCCGGTTCAGTCCCTTTCCACCTACATCTGTGACACCTCACACATTCTTGATCTTTTCAAGGATTTCAGGTTCCTTGGCCCCCATCTTCTAATTTCTTATATGGATGTCCTATAGTAATACACCTCCGTCCCTTACCAAGAAGACCTCAAAGCTCGCTGTTTCTTTCTGGACACCAGATCCAATCAATTCCCTTCCACCACCACTCTCCTCCTCCTAGTGAACTTGTCCTCACTGTAAATAATTTCTCCTTTGGGTCCTCCCACTTCCTTCAAACAAAAAAGGTAGCAATGCGCACTCACATGAGTCACAGCTATATCTGCCTGTTTATCGGCTACATGGAACAGTCCATATTGCAAGCCTACACTGGTGACCATCCCACACTTTCCCTACATTACGCTACATCAATGACTGCATTGGTGCTGCTTCTTGCACCTGTGCTGAACTCATTGATTTCATCCACTTTGCCTCCAACTTCCACCTACCCTCAAATTCACCTGGTCCATTTCCGACACTTCCCTTCCTTTTCTCAATCTTGCTGTCTCTATCTCCGGAGGCAGCTTATCCACCAATGTCTATTATAAACCAATGGACTCTCACAGCTACCTGGACTGTACCTTGTCCCACCCCTGCTTCCTGTAAAAACACCATCCCCTTCTCTCAATTCCTCCCTCTCTGGTGCATATGCTCTCAGGATGAGGCTTTTCATTCTAGAATGAAGGAGATGTCCTCATTTTTCAAAAAACAGGCTTCCCTTCCTCTACCATCAGCACTGCCCTCAACTGCATCTCTTCCATTTCACACACATCTGCTCTTACCTCATCCTCCTGCCACGCTACCAGGGATAGGGTCCCTCTTGTCCTCATATACCACCCCAACAGCCTCCAGGTCCAGCACATAATTCTTCGAAACTTCCGCCACCTCCAACTGGATCCCACCACCAAACATCACTTTTCCTTCCCCCCACTTTCAGCTTTCTGCAGGGATTGCTTCCTGTGCAACTCACCTGTTCATTCGTTCTTCCCCACTGATCTGCCACCTGGCACTTATCCTTGCAAGCAGAACAAGTGCTTCATCTGCCCCTACACCTCTTCCCTCACTACCATTCAGGGCCCCAAACAGTCCTTCCAGGTGAGGCACTCCCAATGTGACCTCTTGTATATCGGTGAGACCTGATGTAGATTAAGAGACTGCTTCGCTGAGCATTTATGCTCTGTCCGCCAGAGCAAGCGGGATCTCCCAGTGGCCAACCATTTTAATTCCACTTCCCATTCCCATTGCAATATTTCCATCCATGGCCTCCTCCACTGTTGGGATAAGGCCACACTTAGGCTGGAGGAACAACACCTTATATTCTGTTTGGGTAGCCTCCAACCTGATGGCATGAACATCGATTTCTCAAACTTCCAGTAATGCCTCCCCTCCACTCCACCCCCTCCCCCTTCACCATTTCCCATCCCTTGTCTCTCTCTCTCATGTTATCTCCCTGCCCACCCATTGCCTCCCTCTGATGCTCCCCTCTCCCCCTTGTTTCTTCCATGGCCTTCTGTCTCTTTCACCAATTAACTTCCTAGCTCTTTGCTTCATCCCTCCCCCTCCAAATTTCACCTATCCCCTGGCAATTCTCTCTCCCCTCTCCCCACCTTTCACATCTACTCTGCAGCTTTTTTTCTCCAGTCTGCCGAAGGGTTTCTGCCCGAAACGTTGACTGTACTTTTTCCACAGATGCTGCCTGGCCGGTGTGTTCCTCCAACACTTTGTGTGTATTGCTTGGATTTCCAGCATCTGCAGATTTTCTCTTGTTTGTGTAACAAAATCGGTGATTGGATACAACCCCAAAAATGATAGAATGATCGCAATACGACTTCAAGGCAAGCCTTTCAACATCACAGTAATCCAAGTTTATGGTCCAACCACAGATGCCAAAGAGGATGACATTATGCAGTTTTATGAAGAATTGCAGCACCTCCTGGATATGACACCAAAAAAGGATGTTACATTTATGATTGGAAACTGAAATATCAAAGTTGGAAATTACAGAACACCTGGAGTAACGGGTAACTTTGGCCTTGGAGTACGGAATGAAGTAAAACATTGACTGGTAGAATTTTGCTAAATTAACTCTCTGGTAATAGCAAATACTGTCTTCCAGCAGCCTAAGAGGCGGCTGTATACATGGACATCACCAGACGGTCAACCGGTCAACACTGCAACCAGATTGACTGTATACTTTGCAATCAGAGATAGAAGAGCTCTATACAGTCAGCTAAAACAAGACCAGGAGCAGACTGTGGCTCAGACCATGAGCTGCTTGTTGCAATATTCAGAATGAAACTGAAGAGCATCCGGAAAACCAACATACCAGCAAAGTTTGATGTTGAGAGCATCCCTCAAAGATATGCCAGGGAGGTGAAGAACAGATTGAATGGATTAAACCTGATAGAGAGAATGCCAGAAGAACTATGGATAGAAGTAAGAAGCATTATACAAGAGGTGGCAACAAAAAATATTGCAAACAAAAGGACCAGGAAAGCAAAATGGCTTTCTGTGGAGGCTCTACAAGTGACTGAACAGCGAAGAGAAGTGAAGGCCAATGGAGATTAGAACAAATACCTCCAACTGAGTGCAAAGTTCAAGAAGATAGCAAGGAAAGATAAGGAAACTTACTTAAAGGAACGACGCAAAGAAGCTGAAGAAGGAACAAAGGAAGATTTCATGCAAAAATGAGTATAGTAAAAGACAAAGAAGGGAAGGACCTTACTGAAGCAGAAGACATCAAAAAGAGATGGCAGGCGTACACAGACAAACTATACAGGAAGGATCCCAATAGCAAAGACACCTGCAATGACTCCCTCATCGATCTAGAGCTGGACATTCTGGAAAGTGAAATCGAATGGGCAATAGAAAGCATTGCCAATAATAAGCTGCATAATGTGACAGGATTCCAGCTGAATTGTTTAAAACTTTAAAAGGTGATGCTGTAAAAATGTTGCATGCAATTTGCACGCAGCATAAGAAATAAATGGACGATCTTGAAATTCAACTACAGATTGGCAAGTATGACATGGCCATCTGTGAAACTTGGCTAAAGGATGGCTGCCATTGGAAGCTGAGCGTCCAAGGATATATGGTGTATCGGAAAGTTAGGTTAGTAGGCAGAGGGGGTGGTGTGGCCCTTGTGTATAAGAAGTAATATTAAATCATTAGAAAGGGATGACATAGGATCGGAAGGTGTAGGGTCTCTATGGGTTTGGTTAAGAAATGGCAAGGGTAAAAGGGCAGTTGTATACAGGCCTCGAACCAGCAGCTGGGGTGTGAATTACACATCACAGCAGGAGATAGAAAAGGCGTGTCAGAAGGGCAATGTCATGATAATCGCTGGGGATTTTAACATGAAAGTGATTTGGAAAAACCAGGCCAGTATTGGACCACAAGAGAGAGAATTTGTAGAATCTCTAAGGTATGGCTTTTTAGACCAGCTTGTTGTTGAGCCCACTAGGGGATTGGCCATGTTGGGTTAGATGTTGTGCAATGATCTGGATGTGATAAGAGAGCGAAAGGTTAAGGAACCCTTAGGGAATAGTGATCACAATATGATCGCGTTAACTTTGAAGTTTGAGAAGGAGAAACTAAATTCCAATGTGTCGGTATTTCAGTGGAATAAAGGAAGTTACAACGGCTTGAGAGGAGAACTGGCCAAAGTTGACTGGAAAGGGACACTAGCAGGAAGGACAGCAGAGCAGTAATGGCTGGAGTTTCTGTGAAAAATGAGGGAAGTGCAAGACAGATGTATTCCAAATAAGAAATTTTCGAATGGAAGAAGGACACTACCGTGGCTGACAGGTGAAGTCAGAGGCAAAGTAAAAGCGAAAGAGAGGGCATACAATGAGACCAAAGCTAGTGGCAAGATAGAAGATTGGGAAGCTTTTTAAAAACTTGCAGAAGGAAACTAAGAAGGTCATTAGGAAGGAAAAGATAGATTATGAAAGGAAACCGGCAACTAATATCAAAGAAGATGCTTAAAGCTTTTTTAAGTATATAAAGGATAAAAGAGTGTTGAGGATAGATATAGGACCAATAGAAAATGACACTGGAGATATTGTAATGAGGGACGCAGAGATGGCGGAGGAACTGAATGTGCATTTTGCATCAGTCTTCACAGTGAAGACGTCTGCAGTATACTGGACATTCAAGAGTGTCAGGGAAATGATTAGATTATGAGGACACGCAGTCCTCTTTTATTGTCATTTAACAATGCATGCATTAAGAAATGATACAATATTCTGTGAATATTCAGTACTCTATCACAGAAACACAGGACAGACCAAGACTGAAAAACTGACAAAAACCACATAATTATAACATATAGTTACAACAGTGCAAGCAATACCGTAACTTGATGAAGAACAGGCCATGAGCACAGTAAAAAAGTTCGAAATCTCGCGAAAGTCCCACATCTCACACAGACGGGAGAAGGAAGAAAACTCTTCCTGCCATACCCGACCACAGTCTGACTCTGAGTCGTCCGAAAACTTTGACCTCCGACCAGCCCTCCGACACCAAGCACCAAGCACCATCTCTGCCGAGCGCTTCGATCCCAGCCCTGGCTGCCAGCAGCAGGCAAAGCCGAGGATTTTGGAGCCTTCTCCCCGGAGATTCTCGATCGCACAGTTGCAGCGGCAGCGAACCGGACATTTCAGAAGTTACTCCAGATGTTCCTCCATGCTCTCACGGCTGTCTCCATCAAATCAGAATTGTGCATGGTACCCCATTTAACAAATACGATATCATTTCACCGGAGACACTACGCGCGCTGCGTTGCACCGCCATTTTCTCCTCCCGCTGAAGTATGTGCAGTGAAAATTACGACTGAGAAGGTGCTCAGGAAGCTAATGGTCTGAGGTTGGATAAATCCCCTGGACCTGATGGAATACACCCTCGGGTTCTGAAGGAAGTAGCTGGAGAGATTGCGGAGGCATTAACAATGATCTTTCAAGAATTGATAGCTTCTGGCTTTGTACTGGATGACTGGAAAATTGCAAATGTTACTCCGCTATTTAAGAAGGGTGGGAGGCAGCAGAAAGGAAACTATAGACCTGTTAGCCTGACATCAGTCGTTGGGAAATTGTTGGAATCGATTGTTTGGGATGAGATTACAGAATACCTGGAGGCACATGACAGGATAGGCCAAAGTCAGCATGGTTTCCTGAAAGGAAAATCCTGCCTGACTAACCTACTGCAGTTTTTTGAGGAAATTACAAGCAGGGTACCCAAAGGAGATGCAGTGGATGTGGTGTACTTGGATTTTTCAGAAGGCCTTTGACAAGGTGCCACACAGGAGGCTGCTTAGCAAGCTAAAAGCCCATGGAATTACAGGGAAGTTACTAGCATGGGTGGAGCATTGGTTGCTCAGTAGAAAGCAGAGAATAGGAATAAAGAGATCCTATTCCGGCTGGCTGCCAGTTACCAGTGGAGTTCCACTGGGGCCGGTGTTGGGACCACTGCTTTTTATGATATATGTCAATGATTGGACTAATGGATTTGTGGCTGAATTTGCTGATGATACAAAGATAGGTGGAGGAGCGGGTGTTGTTGAGGAAACAGAGAGCCTGCAGAGAGACTTAGATAGTTTAGGAGAATGGGCAAAGAAGTGGCAAATGAAATACAATGTTGGAAAATGTATGGTCATGAACTTTGGTGGAAGAAATAAACAGGGAGACTATTATTTAGATGAAGAGAGAATTCAAAATGCAGAGAAAGAAACATAGAAACATAGAAAACTTACAGCACAATACAGGCCCTTCGGCCCACAAAGTTGTGCCAAGCATGTCCCTACCTTAGAAATTACTTGACTTCCCCATAGCCCTCCATTTTTCTAAGCTCCATGTACCTATCCAAAAGTCTCTTAAAATACCCTACCGTATCCACTTCCACCACCATTGCCGGCAGCCCATTCCACGCACTCACGACTCTCTGAGTAAAAAAGTTACCCCTGACATCTCCTCTGTACCTACTCCCCAGCAACTTAAACCTGTGTCCTCTTGTGGCAACCATTTCAGCCCTAGGAAAAAACCTCTGACTATCCACACGATCAATGCCTCTCATCTTATACACCTCTATCAGGTCACCTCTCATCTTTCATCGCTCCAAGGAGAAAAGGCCGAGTTCACTCAACCTGTTTTCATAGGGCATGCTCCCCAATCCAGGCAACATCCTTGTAAATCTACTCTGCACCCTTTCCATGGCTTCCACGTCCTTCCTGTAGTGAGGCGACCAGAACTGAGCACAGTACTCCAAGTGTGGTCTGACCAGAGTCCTATATATCTGCAACATTACCTCTCAGCTCCTAAATTCAATTCCACGATAAATGAAGGCCAATACACCGTATGCCTTCTTAACCACAGAGTCAACCTGCGCAGCTGCCTTGAGCGTCCTGTGGACTTGGACCACAAGATCCCTCTGATCCTCCACACTGCCAAGAGTCTTACCATTAATACTATATTCTGCCATCATATTTGACCTACCAAAATGAACCACTTCACACTTATCTGGGTTGAACTCCATCTGCCACTTCTCAGCCCAGTTTTGCATCCTATCAATATTCCGCTGTAACCTTTGACAGCCCTCCACACTATCCACAACACCTCCAATCTTTGTGTCATCAGCAAACTTACCAACCCATCCCTCTGCTTCCTCATCCAGGTTATTTATAAAAATCACAAAGAGTAAGGGTCCCAGAACAGATCCCTGAGGCACACCACTGGTGACTGACCTCCATGCAGAATATGACCATCTACAACCACTCTTTGCCTTCTGTGGGCAAGCCAGTTCTGGATCCACAAAGCAATATCCCTTTGGATCCCATGCCTCATTACTTTCTCTGTAAGCCCTGCATGGGGTACCTTGTCAAATGCCTTGCTGAAATCCATATACACTACATCTACTGCTCTTCCTTCATCAATGTGTTTAGTCACATCCTCAAAAAATTCAGTCAGGCTCATAAGGCACGATCTGTCCTTGACAAAGCCATGCTGACTATTCCTAATCACATTATACCTCTCTGAATGTTCATAAATCACCTTTCAGGATCTTTGCCATCAACTTACCATGCACTGAAGTAAGACTCACTGGTCTATAATTTTCTGGGCTATCTCTACTCCCTTTCTTGAGTAAAGGAACAACATTCACAACCCTCCAATCCTCCGGAACCTCTCCTGTCCCCATTGATGAGTCAAAGATCATCGCCAGAGGCTCAGCAATCTCCTCCCTCACCTCCCACAGTAGCCTGGAGTACATCTCATCTGGTCCCGGTGACTTATCCAACTTGATGCTTTCCAAAAGCTCCAGCACATCCTCTTTCTTAATATCTGCATGCTCAAGCTTTTCAGTCCGCTGCAAGTCAGCACTACAGTCACCAAGATCCTTTTCCATAGTGAATACTGAAGTACTCATTAAGTACCTCTGCTATTTCCTCCGGTTCCATACACACTTTCCCACTGTCACGCTTGATAGGTCCTATTCTTTCACATCTTATCCTCTTGCTCTTCACATACTTGTAGAGTGCCTTGGGGTTTTCCTTCATCCTGCCTGCCAAGGCCTTCTCATGGCCCGTTTGGGCTCTCCTAATTTCCTTCTTAAACTCCTTCCTGTTAGCCTTATAATCTTATAGATCTCTAACATTAGCTCTCTGAACCTTTTGTAAGCTTTTCTTTTCTTCTTGACTAGATTTATTACAGCCTTTGTACACCATGGTTCCTGTACCCTACCATAACTTTCCTGTCTCATTGGAATGTACCTATGCAGAACTCCACATTAATATCCCCTGAACATTTGCCACATTTCTTCCATACTTTTCCCTGAGAACATCTGTTTCCAATTTAAGCTTCCATTTTCCCTTACTCCAATTAAACGTTTTTCTAACTTGTCTGTTCCTATCTCTCTCCAATGCTATTGTAAAGGAGATAGAATTGTGATCACTATCTCCAAAATGCTCTCCCACTGAGAGATCTGACACCTGACCAGGGTCATTTCCCAATACCAAATCAAGTACAGTCTCTCCTCTTGTAGGCTTATCTACATATTGTGTCAAGAAACCTTCCTGAACACACCTAACAAACTCCACCCCATCTAAACCCCTTGCTCTAGGGAAATGCCAATCGATATTTGGGAAATTAAAATCTCCCATCACGACAACTCTGTTATTAGTACACCTTTCCAGGATCTGTTTCCCTATCTGCTCCTCGATATCCCTGTTACTATTGGGCTGCCTATAAAAAACACCCAATAAAGTTACTGACCCCTTCCTGTTCCTAACCTCCACCCACAGAGACTCCGTAGACAATCCCTCCATGACGTCCACCTTTTCTGCAGCCATGACGCTATCTCTGATCAACGGTGCCATGCCCCCACCTCTTTTGCCTCCCTCCCTGTCCTTTCTGAAACATCTAAAACCTGGCACTTGAAGTAACTATTTCTGTCCCTGAGCTATCCAAGCCTCCACGTCATAGCTCCAAGTACTGATCCACGCTCTAAGCTCATCTGCTTTGTTCACAATACTCCTTGCGTTAAAATAGACACATCTCAAACCGTCAGTCTGAGCGCGTCCCTTCTCTATCATTTGCCTATCCTCCCTCACACACTGTGTCCAAGCTTTCTCTGTTTGTGAGCCAACCGCCTCTTCCCTAGTCTCTTCAGTTCGGTTCCCACCCCCCAACAATTCTAGTTTAAACACTCCCCTGTAGCCTTAGCAAATCTCCCCACCAGGATATTGGTCCCCCTGGGATTCAAGTGCAACTCGTCCTTTTTGTACAAGTCACACCTGCCCCAAAAGAAGTCCCAATGATCCAGAAATCTGAATCCCTGCCCCCCCTGCTCCAATCCCTCAGCCACGCATTTATCCTCCATCTCATTCTATTCCTATATTCACTGTCGCGTGGCACAGGCAGTAATCCCGAGATTACTACCTTTGCGGTCCCGCTTCTCAACTTCCTTCCTAACTCCCTGTAGTCTTTTTTTAGGACCTCTTCCCTTTTCCTACCTATGTCATTGGTACCAATATGTACCACGACCTCTGGCTGTTCTCCCTCCCACTGCAGGATATCTTGGACGCAATCTGAAACATCTCGGACCCTGGCACCTGGGAGGCAAACTACCATCCGAGTTTCTTTCCTGCATCCACAGAATGGCCTGTCTGACCCCCTAACTATAGAGTCCCCTATCACTACTGCCTTCCTCTTCCTTTCCCTACCCTTCTGAGCCACAGGGCCAGACTCTGTGCCAGAGGCACAGCCACTGTCGCTTCCCCCAGGTAGGTTGTCCCCCCCAACAGTACTCAAACAGGAGTACCTATTGTCAAGGGGTACAGCCATAGGCGTACTCTCTAGTACCTGACTTTTCCCCTTCCCTGTCCTGACTGTTACCCACTTGTGTGTTTCCCGTGGCCCCAGTGTGACCACCTGCCTATAACGCACCTCCTCGCTCTCCCTGACCAGACAAAGGTCATCGAGCTGCATCTCCAGTTCCCTAACGCGGTCACTTAGGAGCTGCAGCTCGACACACTGGGTGCAGATATGGCCGTCTGGGAGGCTGGGAGACTCCAGGACCTCCCACATCTGACACCGAGCACAGAAAACCGGCCTCACATGCATACTACTTCCTTTCCACAATTAACACAGGTAAACCTACCTTGCCTCGTTGCTGCCTAAGCCCATTGAGCCAAAGCCCTATCACTCTGCTACCTCTCACTCCACTGCCCGCTGGATATGGCGGTCCTCTTTTTAAACTTTTCCCACTCTACTGGCTGACATCACGTGCCTGCGCAGTCTTGCCTCTCTTTTACCCCGAGTAGTGAAGTGCCTTTGCTCCAGAAATCCTTAGCTGTTCCACTCGCGGCCTTCTTGCTCCAATGCGAAGGGCCTTGGGAGTCCTTGTGCAGGATATGTGATTGATGATGTTTCACAGGGATCTTTACTGGGTGAAAATGTAGATGAATAGGTTAGTAAGTTTGCAGATGATACAAAAATTTGTGGTGTTGTGGATAGCTTAGAAGAATGGCAAAGAATACAATGGGATATAGATCAGCTGCAGATATGGGCAACAAAATGGCAGATGAAGTTTAATTCGACCAAATGTGAAGTGTTGCACCTTTGTAGGTCAAATGCAAAGAGGCAGTATACACTGCTAAGAAAGAGCAAGAACCTTAACACTGCTGATGAGCAGAGAAACTTAGGGTCTAAGTTTAACCTATGTGTTCCTACATAGGTTGATACTGTGGTTAAGAAGGCATATGACATGCTTGTCTTTATTAGTCGAGGCATTGATTCAAAAATTGGGAATTTACGTTGCAACTTTATAAAACTCTAGTTAGGCCAAATATAGGATATTGCGTACTGTTCCGTTTGCCCCATTTTAAGATGGATGTCAAGACTTTGGAGAGGGTGCAAGGGTATGTACTAGAACAAGAGGTAGGACAAACTTGTGTTGTTTTCTCTGGAGTGGTGGAGGCTGTGGGGAGATCTGAAAGAGGTTCATAAGATTATGAGAGGCATAAGAAGAGGAATTCCTTAAGTAGAGTGGTTCCTTAAGGCTGTTATACCCAGGGATGGTCGTAAGGATAAGTTTCCACTACCTATTAGCTGCTCACATTGGCATGCATCTCAAATAGCTGGACAACCAAGTTCAGCTCCTGGCCTTCATGTGTGGCATAGCTATTAAGCCCGGTGGAACCATTTCTACTGACAGGAGAAGGGGCTTTCAAATGAGCTCAATGCCTTCTATACTTGCTTTGACCATCAGAACATCGCACGCCCCCACATCTCCTGATGATCCTGATGATCTTAGTATCTGAAGCTGTTATGTGGGCTGCCTTCAGAAGGGTGCCTTCAGGAGGGTGAATGAAAGGAAAGCATCCAGTCTGACCAAGTACTAAAGACCTGTGCAGTGTGTTTTACCCATCTGCTTCAAGCAGGCGTCTATCATACTAGTGCCCAAGAAGGGTGTGGTAACCTGCATCAATGACTATCACCCAATGATGAAGTGTTTTGAGAAGCTGGCATAGAAACATATCAGCTCCTGTCTGAATGGCGTTTTGGATCTGCTTCAATTTGCGTATCGAAGCAATTGGTCCACAGCAGATACCATCTCATTGGCTCTTCACACAACCCTGGAACATCTGGACAGCAAAGGTGCATACATCAGGATGCTCTTTACTGATTACATCTTGGCATTTAACACTATCATCCCCTCAAAACTAATCAGCAGACTCCAAGACCTGGGCCTCAATACTCCCTTGTGCAATTAGATCTTGGATTTTCTGACTTGCAGGCACCAGTCAGTTCAGATTGGCAAAAACATCTCCTCCATGACCTCCATCAGCACAGAAGCACTGCAGAGCTGTGTGCTTAAACCCCTGATCTACTCACTTTACACCCACGAATGTGTAGCTAAGCACAGCTCCAAAACCATGTGCAAGTTCACTGATGACACCATTGTTGTGGGCTCTATCAAAGGTAGTGATGAATCAGCAGGCAGGAGGGAGATTGAAGATTTGCTTGAGTGTGTCAATGTCAGCAAGACCAAGAAACTGATTGTAGACTTCAGGAGAGGGAAACCAGAGCTCCATGAACCAATACTCATCAGAGAATCAGAGGTCGGTAACTTTAAATTCCTAGGCATTGCCATCCCAAAGGACCTGACCTGGACCCATCATATAAATCTAATTACAAAGAAAGCACAACAGCACCTCGACTTCCTTAGGAGTCTGCAGAGATTTAGCATGACATCAAAAACTTTGATAAACTTCTATAGATGTGTAGTGAAGAGCGTATTGACTGGCTGCATCATGGCCTGGTATGGGAACATCAATACCTTTGAATGGGAAATCCTACAAAAGGTAGTAGATTCGGCCCAGTACATTGCAGGTAAAGCCCTCCCAACAATTGAACACGTCTGCATGAAACGCTGTCGTAGGAAAGCAGCATCCATCATTAAAGATCCTCACCACGCAGATCATGCTCTTTTCTCACTGCTGCCGTCAGGTAGCAGGTACAAGAGGCTCAGGATTCACATCACCAGATTCAAGAACAGTTACTACCCCTCAACCAACAGGCTCTTAAACAGAAGGCGATAACTGCACTCATCTATTAAGATGTTCCCAAACCAATGATCTCACTTTAAGGACTTTATCTTTCAGTACGCTGGATGAACTCAGCAGGTCGGGCAGCATCAGTTAGAAACGATGAGTCGACGTTTCGGGCCGGAACGCTTCGTCAGGACTGAAGAATGAAAGATGGGGAAGGATTTGAAGAACGCTTGTAGCTTCAGTTGAAAGACCAGTAATTTGAAAGACAAAGGGTTGGAGGAGGGGAAGCATTGACCTCATAGCCCTGAAAACAATGGGTAGTAGAAGAAGGAGGCGGAACCATGAGGGAGCTGGGGGAGGGGGTAGAGTGAAATAGCGATAGAGGAAGGGAGGGGGAGGGAATTACCGGAAGTTGGAGAATTCTATGTTCATACCAAGGGGCTGGAGACTACCTAGATGGTATATGAGGTGTTGCTCTTCCAACCTGAGTTTAGCCTCATCATGGCAGTAGAGGAGACCATGTATGGACATGTCTGAGTGGAAATGGGAGGCAGAGTTGAAGTGGGTGGCTACCGGGAGATCCTGTCTGTTGTGGCGGACGGAGTGGAGGTGCTCGACGAAGCGGTCCCCCAATCTGCGTCGGGTTTCACCGATGTAGAGGAGGCCGCACTGGGAGCACCGGATGCAATAGATGACCTCAACAGACTCACAAGTGAAGTGTTGTCTCACCTGGAAGGACTGTTTGGGGCCCTGAATGGTTGCAAAAGTTGAGGTGTAGGGACAGGTGTAGCACTTATGCTTACAGGGATAAGTGCCGGCTTGTAGATCAGTGGGGATAGACGTGCGGATAAGGGAGTCGCGGAGGGACCGATTCCTGCGGAAAGCGGAGAGGGGTGGAGAGGGAAAGATGTGCTTAGTGGTGGGGTCCTGTTGAAGGTGGTGGAAGTTGCGGAGGATAGTGTGCTGGATCCGGAGGCTGGTGGGGTGGTAGGTAAGGACAAGGAGAACTCTGTCCCTGTTGTGGTTGCTGGAGGATGGGGTGAGGGCCGAAGTGCGGGAAATGGAGGAGATGCAGGTGAGGGCATCATTGATGACAGCAGAAGGGAAACCACGATCCTTAAAGAAAGAGGACATTTGAGATGTCCTGGAACGGAAAGCCTCATCCTGGGAGCAGATGCGGCGGAGATGGAGGAACTGAACTGGGAATAGGGAATGGCATTTTTGCATGTGGTGGGGTGGGAAGAGGTATAGTCGAGGTAGTTATGAGAGTCAGTGGGCCTGTAGAAGATGTCAGTGGACAGTCTGTCTCCAGAGATGGAGACCGAGACATCAAGAAAGGGGAGAGAAGTGTCCAAGATAGAGGAAGTGAATTTGAGGGCTGGGTGGAAGTTTGAAGTAAAGTCGATGAAATTGACGAGCTCAGCATGGGTGCAGGAAGCAGCACCAATGTAGTCGTCAATGTACCGAAGGAAAAGTTGGGGAGCAGTAGCAGAATAGGTTTGGAGCACAGACTGTTCCACATAACCAACGAAGAGGCAGGCGTAGCTGGGTCCCATGTGAGTTCCCATAGCTACACCCTTAGTCTGAAGGAAGTGGGAAGAGCCAAAAGAGAAGTTATTAAGTGTGAGAACCAGTTCTGCCAACCGGAGGAGGGTAGTGGTTGTGGGGAACTGGTGAGATATATTATCCAGGAAGTAGCGGAGGGCTTTGAGGCCTTCTTGATGGGGAATGGAGGTGTATAAGGATTGGACATCCAGAGTAAAAATGTAGCAGTTGGGACCGGGGAATTGGAAGTTATTGAAGAGGTGGAGGGCATGGGATGTACCCCGGATGTAGGTGGGGAGGGACTGAACTATGGGAGACAAAATGGAGTCCAGGTAGGTAGATACAAGTTCGGTGGGACAGGAGCAGGCAGAAACTATGGGTCTACCGGGACAGTTAGGCTTGTGTATCTTTGGGAGGAGGTAAAACCGAGCGGTATGGGGTGTGGGAATAATGAGTTTAGCGGCTGAGGATGGAAGGTCTCCGGAGTTGATAAGGGCAGTGATGGTGCGGGAGACAATGGTTTGATGTTTTTTGGTGGGGTTCTGTTCCAGTGGTAGTAAGAGGAGGTGTCAGAGAGCTGCCGTTTTGCCTCAGTGAGGTAGAGGTCCGTCCGCCAGACTACTACGGCACCATCTTTGTCAGCAGGTTTGATGGTGAGGTTGGGATTAGTGCGGAGAGAGTGGAGGGCAGTGCGTTCAGAGTGAGTGAGGTTGGAACAGGAGAGATGAGTGGTGAAGTTGAGACGGTTGATGTCTCGGCGACAGTTGGAGATGAAGAGATGGAGTGCAGGTAGAAGACCCGGGTGGGATGTCCAGGGGGAGGAGGAGGGTTGAAGACAGGAGAATGGGTCACCTGTAGCGGGAGGGGAATCCTTGCCAATTTCCTTCCATTTTACAGGGGACAAAGACAGGGGAACTCTGTCCCTGTTGTGGTTGCTGGAGGATAGGGTGAGGGCCGAAGTGCGGGAAATGGAGGAGATGCGGGTGAGGGCATCATTGATGACGGTAGAAGGGAAACCACGATCCTTAAAGAAAGTAAAGTAAAGTCATTTACTTAAGGAAATGTAAATGTAAAGACATCCTTCCGTCTAGGTAGTCTCCAGCCCCTTGGTATGAACATAGAATTCTCCAACTTCCGGTAATTCCCTCCCCTTCCCTTCCTCTATCCTTATTTCACTCTGCCCCCTCCCCCAGCTCCCTCATGGTTCCGCCTCATTCTTCTACCACCCATTGTTTTCAGGGCTATGACGTCAATGCTTCCCCTCCCTCACCCCTTTGTCTTTCAAATTACTGGTCTTTCAACTGAAGCTACAAGCATTCTTCAAATCCTTCCCCATCTTTCATTCTTCAGTCCTGATGAAGGGTTCCGGCCCGAAACGTCGACTCATCGTTTCTAACTGATGCTGCCCGACCTGCTGAGTTCATCCAGCGTACTGAAAGTGTTGCTTTGATCACAGCATCTGCAGATTATTTTGTGTTTAAGGACTTTATCTTGTTATTTCTCGTTATTTATTGCTGTTTATTTATATTTGCATTTGCACAGTTTGTTGTCTTCTACACTGTGATTGATCTTTCATTGATCCTGTTATAGTTACTATTCTATAGATTTGCTGAGTATGCCCGGAGGAAAAAGAATCTCAGGGCTGTAGTGGTGATACAGTGTACAAGGGGTGATTGATAAGTTCGTGGCCTAAAGTAGAAGGAGTCAACACATTTATTTTTCAACATAGTCCCCTCCTACATGTACACTTAGTCCAGCAGTTGTGGAGCATACGGATCCCTTCTTTGTAGAAGTGGTCCACAGCAGGGGTAAATGATAAGTTCGTGTCCTAAGGTAGAAGGAGATGAGTTATACAGCTCTCATTACATGCGCGTGCAGTTCAACTCTTTGAGTGAAAATGCAGAAAGTTTGAAGTTTGAAGCTATGAACTTATCAATCACCCCTGCTGTGGACCACTTTCTGGAGGTCCAAGACGCCGACTCCTACAGAGAAGGGATCCGTATGCTCCATGACTGCTGGACTAAGTGTGTAAATGTAGGAAAAATAAATGTGCTAGGTTTTCTAAAATTGACTATTTCCACCTTAGGCCATGAACTTATCAATCACCCCTCATAGGTACTCTGATAATAAAATGTACTTTGAACTTTGAAAGGCGGGTTACTGGAGCCTTAAAACCAGTCATGGGGCTCATCAGCCATGGTTGGCAGCTCAACTAGAAAGAAACCTCTGATCTTAAACTTCTGCTGTCTTGTGGCTATACCCACTCATAGTGCAGGCTTCACGACTAAACCTTGAGGAAAATCCAGAGCTGGAATCCTTATGCTGAGTTCAACGCTGACTGGCAACTCTTGTGATGATGCAAGTATCAAACTGTATCGGTCTCTGTATACTTTGGATTTATCAGCCTCGTGGAGAGGGAGAGCTTGCTACATGGACAACATTTTGCTCTCCATATTGTACTGCCCTGGCTTGCATATCATAGACAGCTGGGATGCAACATCCATGGTCAACCGCAAACTACAGATGGCCTCAAAATTTGAAGACAGACAGTATCTTTCTCCAAGGGCTGAGATCACAAATTCCAGAATGCGTACATTTAAGTTGGGGGGGGGGGTAATTTCAAAGAAGACGTGAGGGGCATGTTGCTTATACAGAGACTGGTGGGTGCCTGGAATGTGCTACCTGGGGAGGTAGTAGAAGCAGAAACATTAGAGAGTTTTACAAGACCTTTAGATAGGCACATGAATGTGAGGAAAATGGAAGAATATGGATATTGTGGAAGCAGAAGAGATTAGTTTAATTAACTACTAATTTAGTTCACTCAGCACAACTATTCCTGTGCTATACTGTCCTATGTTCTATGTTAAACAAGTTGGGAGCTCCAGGTTGTGGGGTTGGAAAAAGCAAAGCAGCACAGGGTTGTCTCCAGCTCCCGATTCACTCCCTCAGTCTGGCCATTAGTTTGGTGGTGGAAACCTGATGAGAGGTTGGCTGTGGCTCCTATAGCAGAACAGAAAGCCTTCCAAAAATAGAGTGCCAACTGTGGTCCTCAGTCAGACACTGTGTTCTGATGGAAGCCATGCAGCCTGAACACATGCCTGGTCTGTTTCAAATCTAGCTCTTCTTTCAGTTAGTCCTGAGGAAGGGTCTCGGCCCGAAACGTCGACTGTACCTCTTCCTAGAGATGCTGCCTGGCCTGCTGCATTCACCAGCAACTTTTATGTGTGTTGCTTGAAATTCCAGCATCTGCAGGTTTCCTCGTGCCTGGTCTGCGTTGTTTGTTTTTTTGAGTGGGAGGGGGGATTTGTGAGTTGATGTGCCTGATCCATTTTGTTGGCTTTTTTGTGCGGGTGGGGGGATTTTGGGGCCAATGTGCCTGATCTGTTTTGATCATTTCTTGTACAGGAGGAGGGATTTGGGGGTTGATGTGTCTCCTCCATTTTGTTCATATTTTTTATGTGGGAGGGGGAATTTGGGGTACTCTCATGAGCTGATGGGAGCTTGGGGAGAACAATGAAGTGGCTGTTTTAGCGAGCCGGTCCACAACTACTAGAATGTTAGTGGTTCTAACTGACGGAAGCAGACTACTGATGAAATCCACTGAGCACATCGCTGAGCAAGGCCTAACAAACAGAGGAAGCAGTGGCCAGCCCAAATGGCATTTCAAGGTACTCAGAGTGGCCAGTGGATGTGTTGAATGTAGTCTTCCACTTGTCTCCTTGGAAGCGAAGCAAGTTGTAAGCATTGTGTAGATCTATCTTAGAGGATATGGTTGCTCCATGGAGGTGTTCAAATGCAGAGGAAGAGGGTAGTGATTCTTCATAGTGATGTCGAGAGGCCAATAATCAATGCAGGGATGGAGTTTGCCATCCTCTTCGTTCACAAAAAAGAAACCTGCCCCTTTTGGTGAGGTAGATGGACAGCTAAATCCTAAGGTCAATGCCTCTGCTTCAGTTAGTCTTGACGAAGGGCCTCGGCCCAAAACGTCCACTGTACCTCTTCCTATAGATGCTGCCTGGCCTGCTGTGTTCCACCAGCATTTTGTGTGTGTTGCTTGTATTTAGCTGAAAGATTATTTTCAATAAGTATAATTATTAATTACTACATTATTTATGTAACTAACCTTTTGTGCACACATTAATTTCCTTTGTGCATTGGTTGAAAAACGTGTGTGCGCGCGCACACACGCACAGCTTAGAGGGAACATAGGTGGTGGGGGTTTTTAATGATGGATGCTGTGGTTTTGAGGCATCACCTTTTGAAGATGTTCTTGATGCAGGGGAGTCTAGTACCCATGATGCAGCTGAATGATTTCACAGATTGGATAAATTTGGATTGTTTTCTTTGGGGCATTGTGAGAGGATGGGTGACCTGATGGAAGTGTGTAACTATATGATAGAGGCAGTCTTTTATCCAAGGTAGAAATGCCAAGTACTGGAGGACATTGAGACTCTCTCCATTTTAATGATGTCTTTCTTATAACTGGGCGAGCAAAGTGTACGCAGTACAACCCATGTCTGGATTTACCAAGGTTTTTCTACAACTGCTCAACTTTGAACAACCAATTCCTATACTTAGTGCCCTGACTGATGAAAGCTGTCATGTCAACAGTCCTCCCAAAATGCAACTCTTCACACTTAACTGAATGGAAAGCCATTTGGCAGTCTGCTGGCTACTTATCTATCTGATTAAGATCCCTCTAGAATTTTTAATAATCTTCTTCATTGTCTGTGATACCACCTATTTAATAGCTCTGGGATTTAATGCCTTAATGTTCAACTCTGAGATTCCTCTTTGCCAGGCAGCCATGAAACAAAGAAAACCATGGAAGCTGTTTAAAGAAAAACATCAACCCCAATCCCCACGTGCAAAAAAAAACAAATTGCACAAACGGCAACAATAACATCAAACCCCTCCCACCCACGCAAAACACAAATCGTGCAAATGGCAACAATAACATCAAATCCCAAACCACCCACACTAAAACACAAATTGTGCAAACGGGAACAAGTACTTAAAAACTCCACACCCCACGCAAAAACACAAATCGCCCAAACGGCAACAATAACATCAAACCCCACCCCCGTGCAGAAACATAAATCATGCAAACAGCATCAAGTACATAAAAGCCCCACACTCCATGAAAAAACACAAATCGTGCAAACGGCAACAGGAACGTCAAATCCCAAAACCCTCTTGCGCAAACAGCAGGAAGAAAGAACGGGCAAAAATGCAGAATATAAAGCATAAACCTAAAAGAGTCCTAATGAACTACAATCCAATCAAAAAATCATAGACGGAGAACTTGGGTATCATCCCCCGACAGCATCGAGGGAGAGAAAGACCGTTCAAACACCGGGACCTTCCTTCAGGAGCAGTGAGCAAGTGACTGGTAGATGCTTCTTGTGCAAGTGGGACAGGTTGTGCCTTAACTGGAAAGAAACCAATATTGTGGCCGGGAGGTTCATTAGTGCTACTCAGGGTTTAAGACTGTTTAGTATGGGGGTGGGAATAAGAGTCCTGGGTCAGAACATTTCTTGACCAGTAAGTCTTTAAGGAAGGACAGGTAGGAACAAAGTTATAGTCACAATTGGACGAATGGATTGAAGTATGTTTATTTTAATTGGAGGACTAGTTAGCGTAACGTAAATCATAATGTTAAACATAGATCATGCATAGGTACAATCAGAGACTTGATTGAGAGAAGGACAGGTTTGGGTGCTTAATATTCCAGGGTTTCAGTGTTTTAGAAAAGAGAGCGATTAGGTCAAAGAAGGGGGGCAGTTGCATTCAGATTGTCAGGGATAATATCACAGCTGCACTTTCAAAAGACATAATGGAGAGTGTATTCACTGTTTCTCTTGGTGTAAAACTCAAAAATAAGAAATGTGCAGCCAGACTGCAGACACCGCAACCCCCCCCCCTCCGCCCCATATCCACTGGGTCATTGAGAAACAAATATGCAGGTAGATTAGGGAAATGTGTGAAAACAGTGGTGGTGTTGTCATGGGTAAGTTCAACTTCACCAATATAGATGGGCACCTCCTCAGAGCAGAAGGAGGCAGAATTTGTTAGGTGCATCTGGAAGAGTTTCTCAAATCAATATAGAACAGAATATTTCAGCACAGTACAGGCCCTTTGGCCCACAATGTTGTCATACCCTTTAAATTTACCCTAAAATTAATCTAACCCATGAACCCTCATTACTTTTTCCCCTTTTTGTATGACTTACTTAAAGTTCAAAAGTTCAAAGTAAAGTTTATTATCAGAGTACATACATGTCACCACATACAGCCCTGAGATTCTTTTTCTTGCAGGTATACTCAGCAAGTATACAGAACAGTAATTGTAAACGGGATCAAAGAAAGAGCAAGAACACAGAAGACAACAAACTGTGCAAATGCAAATATAAATAAACAGTAATAAATAACAGGAAATAACAAGATAAAGAGTCCTTGAAGTGTGATCATTAACTGTGGGAACATCGCAATAGATGAGTGTAGTGTTCAAGAGACTGATGGTTGGGGGGTAGTAATTGTTTTTGAACTTGGTAGTGTGAGGCTTGAGGCACTTGTATCTTTTACCTGATGGCAGCAGCGAGAAAAGAGCATGGCCTGGGTGGTGATGATCTTTGATGATGTATGCTGCTTTACTACGACAGTGTTTCATGTAGATGTGCTGAATGGGAGGCTAGACCCTGATATAATGGGCCGAATTCACTGCCTTCTGTAGGATTTTCTGCTCATTGGTGTTCCCATACCAGTCCTCAGTGCAGCCAGTCAATACACTTCCCACTACACATCTATAAAAGTTTGTCAAGGATTTTGACGACATGCCGAATCTCCACAGACTCCTAAGGAAGTAAGGACGCTGGTGTGCTTTCTTTAAAATTACATTTATACAATGGGTCCAGGGCAGGGTTTCTGAGATAGTGGCGCCCAGGAATTTAAAGGTACTGACCCTCTCCACCTCCAATGAGTGCTGACTCATGGACTTCTGGTTTCCCTCTCCTGAGGTCTCCAATCATTTCCTTGGTCCTGCTGACATTGAGTGAGAGATTGTTGTTATGACACCACTGAGCCAAGTTTTCAATCTCCGTCCTGTATGCTGATTCGTCACCACTTTGATACGGCTCACAACAGTGGTGTCATCAGCAAACTTGAATATGGTGTGGAAGGTGTACTTAGCCACACAGTCATAGGTGTAAAGTGAATATATTGGTTAAGTTTGCCTTCTTCTGGGCAAGGTCTTTACAAGACAGGTGACCCCAGCCATTATCATTACTCTTCAGAGAATGTCTACTTGGCATCAGTGGTCACATAACCAGGACTTGTAATGAGCATCAGCTGCTCATACAACCATCTATCACCTGCTCCCATGGCTTCACGTGACCCTGATCGGGAGGGCTAAGCGGGTGCTACACCTTGCCCAAGGGTGACCTCCAATCCACCAAAGGGAAGGAGTGTCATACATCTCCTTTGGTAGAGATGTACCTCCACCCCACCAACCTAAATAAAGCTAAATTTTCTTTAGCCCTGTATTGATACCTGTGCAAAAATACTTCATTAAACATTATATCAAGCTTTAGTATTCTTACTTTGCAGTGATAAATTTATAGTGTTAAGAGCAGTTTAACTTCGAAAATCCTATAGAAAAGTTAACTTTATTATTACGAGTCTGAAATTCTGTAATCTCTAACCACCAGTAACACAATTGTTGCTGTGATACAATTTTCTTTAAAACCAGGTTACTTGGGAATGATCTACCAGTCTAATTTAACATTTTGCTTAAAGTAACAAAAATAATAATACTGTTTCTGAAGATTTTAGTACTAACATAAATAGTAAAATGAACAAATTAAGTCTATTGAAGATCAATAGACAAAATCAAATGTTTCAAATGGTTCAATTTAATATCAGAGAATGTATACGGTATACAACCTGAAATCCTTACTCTTCATAAACATCCACGAAACAAGAAACCCCATAGAATGAATGATAAAAGCATAAGAACCCCAAAGACCCCCTCCCCACCACTCACACACAAGTAGCAGCACAAGCATCGACCCTCCCCCCCAACTTGCGCAGCAGAAGCACCAATCCAGATCCCCCACTACCACCAAAGAGATCTTGCTCTACAGTCCATCAAAAACTATTAGTTTCCATAACCCAGTACTTGGTATCTCAGATAGACTCTCTCTCACTAGTGAGGGAGAGAAGGATTGCTCCTGCAACTATGAGGGAGGAGACCAGCAACTCGCTGTTCCGATGTTACGATCTTCTACGTCACTTCTCCAAGCCCTCTGATTTGAGGACCAACAGGCTCTCACTCACCATCAAAAGAGAGAGAGAGAGGAAATCACTCGAGTACAGGGGCCTTCTTCAGACAGCAGTACACACTTCCTGCTGTCCCGATCTTTCAATATCCTACAGACCTTCAGTCGGCAAAATTGGCGAGGAACCAGGTCATCTACAGGGCTGCTCCCCAAAGGTGCATGTCTTCCAGGCCAAATTTACATACAGTATTTACGACAGATTCCTCACCCACAGAATCAGCTTCTGTTCTGTCAAATGTCTAAGTCCATGTTTTCCTAAGGCTGCTTTTGTTTTTTTTGTATCAAGATTCCATTTTATTTATAATTTTATTAAGCAGTGTAGGAGAAGAGTTAGTTAGCAAAATGTAATGTACCTATTGGTCTTCCTTGCAGAATATGAATCGGATGAGACAAATCTCATCAGTAACTGCACACGAACTTAAATCCATGCAGGAGGACCTGAATTTCAAGGAGACTGAAATGCAGAAATCACAGACAACTGCCAAGGGTTTGACTGATGGTAAGTTATTTTAGAATATATGGTTTTATTCCACTTGGCGCCCTCCTTGTCAGTTGCTTTCATATATGCAAGATTTGGGCAGGGAGTGTCTGGCTGAAGACTGATTTAGACAACCTTTGAGCAATGAGCACTGATACAATTGTATTTCTATGTTATATTGACTGTCCTGTTGTACATACTATTTATTACAAATTACTATAAATTGCACATTACACATTTAGACGGAGTTGTAGCATAAAGATTTTTACTCCTCGTACAGTATATGAAGGATTTAAGTAATAAATTCTGTTCAATTTAATTCAATGAGAATTTTCTTCATTGAACCAAATATCTTGGCAACACACACAAAATGCTGGAAGAACTCAGCAGGCCAGGCAGCATCTATGGAAAAGAGTAAACAGTTGATGTTTCGGGCCGAAACCCCTCATCAGGACTGGAAAAAACTGGACCATAAATGTTCTATAGACTACTCCCAACAATAGTTCTTAAATATTTCAACAAGATTATGTTCAAGTGCCTTAAATATAGAATGTAGTGTATCATTTATAATTTTTCTCATTATATCATCAAACCTTACTTTTTAAAATAGAACAAATACAGTACAACTCTAATCATGTGTGTTTTGAAACACAAATAATCTGACTCAGTGAATAATACAGTATTTCTCTTTCTCTTTATAAATTAATTGGGGCCCTTTTCCAGTATTCCTTTCAAACTCACTAAGTCCCTGTTCCCATGTTCCTTTTAAACATATTGGGACCAAAACTTGTCAGTTTAAAGGGTGTGCATGAAAGAGGACCTCAGGGGCTTCATATTCACCAGATCAAGAAGGAATTTAAAATGATTTGAGGTATTAATGGGACATAATAGTCCATAAAATCTGCTATCACCACCAAATTTGGACCTTGATGCAGTTCCCTCATCCTTCTTGACCCTTATGGAGAATTTGACATGACCAACTGTTCTCTTCTCATTTCATGTCACGACTCTGTATCAGCAATGTTGAGCTTGAGAGGGTTAAGCGCTTCAAGTTCCTATGAGCGAACATCGCCAGTAGCCCATCCTCGTCTAGATACAGAGGTATCATGACCAAGAAAAGTCAACAATGCCTCTACTTCCTCAGGAGGTTACAGACGTTTTGCATGTTCCTATTCCTCCTTATCAGTCTTATCAATGTGTCCTATGTGGATGCAACACTGCAATTATGGCAACTGCTCTGCATGTAACAGAAAGTAACTGCAGAGTTGTAAACACAGCTCAGCATATCACAGAAACCAATCTCCCCAATCATCCTGGACATTTTCTCTTCTCCCTTCAGACTCAAATACCTGAAAGCACATACCACTAAGCTCATGGATAGCTTCTACTTCACTGTTATAAGACTATTAAATAGTTCCATAGTACGATAAGTTGACCATTGAACTCTATCTTGTAATGACCTTGCACTTTATTGTTTACCTGCACTGCACTTTCTCTGTAGCTGTTACATTTTATTCTGCATTCTGTTATTGTTTTATCTTGTTCTACCTCAATGCACTGTACAATGATCTGATCTGTATGAACAGTATGTAAGACAAGCTTGTCACTGTATTTCAATACATGTAACAATAATAAACCAATGCTAATTCCAATTCAATTCCATTATCCAGCCTTGCCTTACTTGGTTTTATTTTTATCCAGAACCAGAGCATATTGGCCAGTGATTTTGTTGACATTCCTGCAATTTGAGAGAAAGTAGTTATAGGTTCCACAATGATAGTGCCAGTTTATCTGAGATATTGGTAAAGGTTGCCCTGGAATGTCAGATTGTTGTAAAAGCAAAACTGGTTCCCCTTTCCGTTAGAAAAGGAAATAGGCAGTCTTTGCCTGGTCTTGCCTTTGTGATTTCTGCTTCACACTACCACTCTTAACTGATATCTGAAGGTGCCTTGGTGCGTTACATACGAAACAGCCAGGAATTGGCAGAGATTCAGTTTTACCTGCCTTGCAAGACTATCTTCAAATTCTTGTGTTTAAGTTTTCTCTTCATCTTGCCTTTTCTTATGTGTGTAACTCTCTTGAACAGTAAATCAGATAAACTTCTCTTTGTCTAAGTTTTTGTTCCATGCTTCTGCAAGCAAGTTCCCACCACTCACTCCCTTAAAATACACTTTTTTAACCAAATATTAGTCACCTCTTCCACCTCCTCATTGCTATCACACTTATACCTAGCACTTGGGACTTTTCTTATATTAAGAATGCAATTTGATAATATTGTAAAAATTGTTGTTAAGTGCTTTAAGTTCAATGACTCAAATAATAATGCAAAGTATTTTGTCAAAAAACTGTCATCCCAACCAATGTTTCAACAGGTTCTATGTGTCCTTCTCAATGACTATGCAGTTGTGAGCATTTGGTGTCTCTATTGACACTTGCATTGTTGTTCAACCTCTCCCTCTTGAGCCCAGCTTTTATAATCAGTAAACATTGCTGAAGTCCAGACCCTTTTTTTAAAATATATTAATCTAATAGAGATATGCAGCACAGAAATAGGTTGTGTGGTCCATCACGTCCATTCTGAACTATTTACTATCCATACCAATCCAATTTTCCTGTGATAGGTCCATATCATTCTTATTTACATGCCCGTCGAAATGTCTCAAACATAGCCACTGAACCTGACTCCACCACCTCCTATGGCAGTGAGTTTCAGATATTAGCCACTCTGCATTTAAAGAATCTTTCCCCTTAAATCCCCTTTAAAATTCCTTCCTCTCACCTTCAACAATTCCTTCTTGTTTTTCACACCCCTGCTATGGAGAAAAAAGATCTCTTCACTCTATCTGTACTTCTTAAAAATTTATATACCTCTATTTGGCCAACTCTTGGCCACCTTTGTTCTTGGGAAAACAGACCCAACCCATCAACATGGAAATTGATCAATGCTAACCAAGATTCCCATCTAAACTAGTCCCATTTACATGTATTTAGCCCATGTCCCTATGACCTTTGCTTGCCCACGTACCTGTCCACATTAATGTACCTGCCTTGTCCACTTCCTGTGGAAATTCATCCATGTACTGGGTGAAAAAGTTGCCCTCAAATGCCTGTCAAATCTCTTCACTCTCACCTTAATTTCTGCTTCTGATTCATGATACCCTAAACCTAGGCATAAAGACTGTGAATAAAAACCTAGGAATATCGTCCCTGTACTGTATGCCCCTTATGATTTTATACACCACTATATAACCACCCTTTTGTTTTCCCCTTGGTCCAAAGAATAAAGTCACAATATGCTCAGTATCTCTCCATAACTCATTTCTCAAATCCTGGCAACATCCTCATAAATATCTTCTGCATTCTTTCCAACTTACTGGCATTACCAAACTCCAAGACCTGGAACTCAACACCTGTATCTGCAACTGATCTCAATCAGTAAGGACAGGCAACAGCACATCCATCACATTTATTCTTAACACTAATGCTCCACTAGGTTGCGTCCTCAGCCCACTATTCTACTTCCTGTACACTCATGACTGCATCACCAGGATCTATACTTTTGTAGACAATACCACCATTGTGACTGCATCTCAAATTATAATGAGTTGGAGAACAAGAAGGAAATAGGGAGATTCGTAACATGGTGTCATGACAACAACCTTTCCCTCAATGTCAGCAAAACAGAAGTGATGGTAATTAGCAGGTGGTACACATGCTGCTGTCTACATCAACTGTTCATACTTTTTTGCCTCTTGCGTAAGCAGCCAGCATAACCACAGACCCCACCAACCCTGGACATCCTCCCTTCTCCCTTTTTTACTACAATCAATTGAAACACCTTAACTACACACAGGTCTCCAAAACAGATCTCCATTTATCTAATTATGTGATTCTAAAATCAATTGGCTGCACCAGTGATGATTTGGTGTGTCATATTAAAGGGGGTGGATACTTATGCAATCAGTTAATTTGTGTTTTATATTTGTAATTAATTTAGATCACTTTGTAGAGATCTGTTCTCACTTTGACATGAAATAGTCTTTTTCTGGTGATCAGTGTCAAAAAAGCCAATTCAAATCCACTGTGATTCAATGTTGTCAAACAATAAAAAATGAAAACTTCCAAGGAGGCTGAATACTTTTTATAGGCACTGTATTTAAATTGTCAATGTTTCAAGTTACAACACTTGCAAATTCTAACAACATGGAATGGAAGTCAGTAGCTCATCTTTAATAAACCGCTGGCCAGCTTCTAGTGCTGACTGCAAATGTGGATTTAGTCTTGTGAATTCAATCAAATGTAAATCTAGAAACAGACTAGAAGTGAAATTTAGATGATCTAATGAGGATTAAGACATATCTTTCATCTGGATGCAAATGGATTTGTAATAAAGACAGACGCGAAACAGTGCACGAAGTATGAAAGCCTTCCTTTGTGCACCATATTTCATTATACCAATTAATAAGTCAAATCAAAAGTATGCGACTTTTCAGATTTCATTCTAAATGTACATAGTATGCGTATTACAAAAACAGACATTTAAAGTGCTGCAGGGCTGTAAAAAAAGGGATCGGTGCTGGTTGAGGAATGACCTCCCTCCCCCAATGGCACATAGTCTCTGGCCTCCAATCAAAGAAGCAATATCTATTCCCACTCTTTGGCTTCTCCCTTGAAGCCAATGCCTAATCCAATTTACTATCTCATCTTGAATAGCAAGCAAGTGAACATTCTTGACCAGCCTGTCCTGCAGGACCTTGTCAAAGGCCTTGCTAAGATCGATATGGACAACATCCACTTGCCTTCTATCAAATTTCCTGGTAACTTCCTCGAAAAACTCGATAAAACACAACCTACCATGCACAAAGCCATGTTGACTATCCTGAATCAATGTCTGTCTATCCCAATACTTAATGTATCCAGTCCCTTAGAAAACCTTCCAGTTACTAACTCACTACTGATGTCAGGTTCACTGGCCTATAATTTCCTGGTTTATTCTTAAAGTCTTTAAACAACAGAACAACATTAGCTATCCTCCAATCCTCTGGCACTTCACCTGTGGCAAAGGTCATTTTAAATATCTCTGCTAGGGCCCCTGCAATTTCTGCACTAGCCTCCGACAGGATCCAAGGAACATTTTGTCAAGCCCTGGGATTTATCCACTCTAAATTTCCTCAAGACAGTTAACACCTCCCCCTCAATAATCTCTATGAGGATTGGTATGTGTTTTCTCATCTTCTTGTTCCTGAAGTTCACAATTAATTTCTTGGTCTTACTGATTTCAGTACAAGGTTGATGTTACATAAGCTATCTTATGTATTTATATTTGTTTCTTTATTATTATTGTTTTTGTTTCTTTTGTGCTGCATCAGATCCAGAGTAACAATTATTTTGTCTCATTTACATAAATTGGTTACTCGGCAAGAAGTAGAATGTAAATTATCTCTTTTTTTTTAGCTTTCTTTATCTCTGGACAATGGCATTGCAGTTCCTCGGGGTCAATATCACAAATGACCTGACTTGGTCCAACCAAGCAGAGTCCATTGCTAAGAAGGCCCACCAGCACCTTTACTTCCTGAGAAAGCTAAAGAAGTTTGGCCTGTCCCCTAAAACCCTCACTAATTTTTATAGATGCACCATAGAAAGCATTCTTCTAGGGTGCATCACAACCTGGTATGGAAGTTGTCCTGTCCAAGACCGGAAGAAGCTGCAGAAGATTGTGAACACAGCCCAGCACATCACACAAGCCAATCTTCCGTCCTTGGACTCACTTTACACCGCACGCTGTCGGAGCAGTGCTGCCAGGATATTCAAGGACACGACCCACCCAGCCAACACACTTTTCGTCCTTCTTCCCTCCGGGAGAAGGCTTAGGAGCTTGAAGACTCGTACGGCCAGATTTGGGAACAGCTTCTTTCCAACTGTGATAAGACTGCTGAACGGATCCTGACCCGGATCTGGGCCGTACCCTCCAAATATCCGGACCTGTCTCTCGGTTTTTTTACACTACCTTACTTTCCATTTTCTATTTTCTATTTATGATTTATAATTTAAATCTTTAATATTTACTATCGATTTGTACTCCAGGGAGCAGGAAGCGCAGAATCAAATATCGCTGTGATGATTGTACGCTCTAGTATCAATTGTTTGGCGACAATAATGTATAAAGCATCAAGTATAAAGCATTCATCTTTTGCATTTGGACTACTGGACAAGAACCACAACTAATGTAATGCTACATGTGTTGACATACAAATCTAGCTAATTAACAGTATGAAGTTTAAAAATATTTATATTTTACCTGACTTACTGTATGCTGCAATTGAGATCACAGACTCACACTAATGGTCTGATATTTATTTTCAGTGAATGGGAGCAACACGCTAAGAGGTGAAATAAACACGAGGAATGAAATAATTCTGTTCCTTTGGATCAGTGGTGGGAAGGATTATACTGCTTTTTATGAAAAGCTGAAAGGTTTATTGTCAGATTTCAGCCCTTCAACAAAAGATTTGTAAAGAAGTAGTGAAGGAATAAAACAGACCACCAAAACATGTTTTACTTACATACAGTATTTTAATAAAAACAAGTTTTTTTTTTTAGAAGAGTGCTTTTTAGAATCTTAATTGGATTTGATGGAAGTGCAACCACATTTGCAACACTTAAGAAAACAATTCTTTCACACTGGACAATGAAAGATCTGTCACACCCATTGATTATGTAAAAAGTTAAAAATAGAATTCCTGAGCATGAAATATTTATAATTTCATATTTTAAGAATATAAGAGCATAAGAAACAGAAATTTCACCATTCAGATACAAGTCCTGATGAAGGGTCTCAACCAGAAGCATTAACTCTTTATTCCTCTTCATAGATGCACCCTGACCTGCTGAGTTTCTCCAGCATTTTGTGTGTGTTACTCTAAAAGTCAATCTGATCCTCAACTTCAACTCTATTTTTTCTGCCTTATCTTGATATCTCTATATTTCCCTTTTATCCAGAAATGTCCTGTCTTCAGTGTACTTAATATCAAGTCATTTACACCTCCTTCGGATTGTATTTTAAATACACCAGCATCCCTTAGATGTTTTTACCATATGTAATCATTGCAGTCTGCACATTATCTTGCATATTGCTCTAATATTTCAACTTGCAGGTTTTGATAAATGCTGTAACTTCATCCATTTTTCTGGTTTGCTTGGAAGTCTGAGGGGATAGTGTCCAAGACTATAATCTTCTCTTTCCTCCTATGTGACTGACTAGAGAGCCAACGGCTCCAGCAAGATCTTCAGAAAGTTGAACAACTTGAAAGCAAGATAACTACTGAGCTGAGTTCTTTAAAAGAAAAAATCCAGCAGATAACAGTTGCTCTAGAAACTTATAATGACCTAGATGGACTAAAGGCAGCTGGAGAAGAGAAGAAAAAGGTAATAGCATTTGAAATCATTCACATTGATATGACTGGATATGGTTTTGCATCGAATCTGTAATATGTTCCATGTGTGAAAAAAACATTATTTTAAATATACTGTGCATTCAAATAATTTAGATACAAAATCACTTGATTGAAGCTGGAATAACTTCAATAAGTGAATATTGGTCACAGAACTGTTTTTCTTAATCTCTGTATTACACAAATGTGTAAAAATCTAATTTAATTTCTGCTGTGAAATGGTTTTATTTAATAATTTTGTACTGTTTTTACTTCTGTTAACCTTTTTTCCATAACAAAGAACTTGTTATTCTCAGAGAAACTAAAAAATCTTTATTCAGATATTTCTTAGTTGTTCATGGCTACACATAATTATTGAAGCTTATGCGTTTTCCTGCTGGCATGCCAGTGCATTATAAATATATTGGCTATTAAAATCTGGAAATCAAGTTTTATAATTTTGCTGAAAAAATCTAACCAGTCATATTCCTGTCCTACAGTCAGCCATTCATTTTGTGTTGTGTTACTCTGGATTTCAAGCATTTCAAGCATCTGGAGATAGATAAGTTTTTTAGTCTTGACAGTACATATCTTGAAAGGATAAAATGTGGAAATCATTATTTTATGTTTTTATTTAACAACTCTGCACTTGGACATTTTGTTTATCTCCTGGAATGGTAAACAACAATTCTTCATTTCACTTGGTTTCCAGAAACTCCAGGAGGAGAAGATAAGACTGACAAAATGCAGAAGCACCTTTAAGAAGATGATGCAACAGGTCTCAAAGGAAAGTGATATTCTGAAGATGCAATTACAGGAAAATGAAACCCATTCACAGGTAAGGATATTTTAACCTGCCCATTACTGCTTCAAACTATAATGAGATTATAAAAAGCCTGTAATGATGAGCGAGTCTGCATGTAAACTCATAGGCTTGGTAAGTGTTTTATATCTTTAGATACCTTACATTGTGATACTATGCAAAAAAATTTAAATTTGTTTTTTAATTATTTGATCATTTTTATTATACTTGCCTTTGCAAAGTAATTTCTCCAGTGGGGTTTTAACTACCAATGAGATTTACAGGAAGATGTTGCTTCCTGTATTGCTGCATGCTGCACATCCAACAGTGCCCTTAAGTCAGCTGTAGGGTCATCAACGAGGACCACAGCTCATTGATGTTTCACTCCCTTTTCCCTGGTATATCTACTGGTGGTGGAGCAGTGGCAGGGACGTCCTTTTATCCTCCCCTGTAGCTTCCAGTGGGGTTAGTCAGTTTCCCAATTTCTGTCCTTCCTCCTCAACCACAGCCAAAAGCTGCCCTTCTCTGCCTCTCAGCCAATTCTCTGGTGGCCCTCCTGAGCCTCGCTAAAGTCACTGCCATATCACAGAGTAACCTTGTCGTTGAAGGGCAGACAAAGCCCCAGCATCCTACTTCTACAGGGTAGGTGATAGTCCTCCAGCCACCTTCCTTACACTCAGCTGCTAGGTCTGAGTATTTCAGCCTCTACCACTCATGGGCAGCCTCTACTCTTTCCTCCCGTGGGATAGTTAACTCAATGAGGAAGACTGCCACTGACCACAGTACTATACCTGTGCGGAGAGATGTAGTGTGATTTCCGCGGGGAATTGTAGCTGTCTGCCTAAATCTACCCGCATGATCCACTTCTTGTCTTTGGAGAGGAGTCCAAATGGTTAAGACGTTCGTCTAGTGACCTGCGGGTCGCTAGTTCGAGTCTCAGCTGAGGCAGCATGTTGTATCCTTGAGCAAGGCACTTAACCACACATTGCTCTGTGATGACACCGGTGCCAAGCTGTATCAGCCCTAGTGCCCTTCCCTTGGACAACATCGGTGGCGTGGAGAGGGAAGACTTGCAGCATGGGCAACTGCTGGTCTTCCATACAACCTTGCCCAGGCCTGCGTCCTGGACACTTTCCAAGGCGCAATTCCATGGTCTCATGAGACTAACGGATGCCTATAAGGAGAGGGGTCCTGAAGAAGCTCTGGGACAAGTTCATTCAGCACTCTTATCAACCTTAACAAATAAGACCATAAGATATAGGAGTAGAATTGGCTATTTGGCCCATCGAGTTTGCTCCACCATTTCATCATGGCTGATCCAATTTTCCTCTCAGCTCCAATCTCCTGCCTTTTCCCCATATTCCTTCATGCCCCGACCAATCAAGAATCTGTCAACCTCTGCCTTAAATATACATAAAGATTTGGCCTCTACAGCTGCCGGTGGCAAAGAATTCCATAGATTCACCACTCTCTGGCTAAAGAGATTTCTCCTCATTTCCATTCTGAAAGGATACTCCTCTATTCTGAGTCTGTGTCCTCTACTCTTAGATTCTCCTACCATATGAAACATCCTGTCCACATCCACTCTCTCAAGGCCTTTCACCATTAGTTAGGTTTCAATGACGTCATGTCTTATTCTTCTGAATCCTATTAAGTACAAGCCCAGAGCCATCAAACGCTCTTCATATGGCAAGCCATTCAATCCTGGAATCATTTTCATGAACCTCCATTGAACCCTCTCCCGTTTCAGCGCATCCTTTCTATTGTGAGGCCAGACCTATTCACAATACTCCAAGTGAAGCCTCAACAGGGCTTCATAAAGTTTCAACATTACATCCTTACTTTTATATTCTAGTGCTCTAGAAATGAATGCTAACATTGCACTTGCCTTCCTCACAGCCAACTCCAGCTGCAAATTAACCTTTAGAGAATCCTGCACAAGGACTCCCAAGACCTGTTTCTACTCAGTTTTTTGTACTTTCTCCTCATTTAGAAAATAGCTAACCGTTTCATTTCTTCTACCGAAATACATGACCATACACTTCCCTACTCTGTATTCCATATGCCATTTTTTGCCCATTCTCCTAATCTGTCTAAGTCCTTCTGTAGCCTCTCTACTTCCTCAAAACTATCTGCCCTCCACCTATCTTCATATCATCTGCAAACTTTGCAACAAAGCCATCAATTCCATCATCCAAATAATTGACATTCACATAAAAAGAATTGGTCCCAACACAAACCCTTGTGGAACACCACTAGTCACTGGCAGCCAGTCAGAAAAGGTTCCCTTCATTCCCACTCTTTGCCTCCTGCCAATCAGTCACTGCTTTATCCATGCTAGAATCTTTCCTGTAATATCAGGGCTCGTAGCTTGTTAAGCAGCCTCATGTATTGCACCTTGGCAAAGGTCTTCTGAAAATCCAAGTACTCAACATGAAGCAATTCTCCTTTGTCTATCCTGCTTGTACTTCTTCAAAGAATTCCAACAGATTTCTCAGGCAAGGTTTTCCCCTGAAGAAGCCATGCTGACTATGGCCTATTTTATTATGTACCTCCAAGTACCCTGAGACCTCATCCTTAGTAATTGACTCCAACATCTTCCCAGCCATTGAGGTCAGACTAACTGGCCTATAGTTTCCTTTCTTCTGCCTCTCTCACTTTTTGAAGAGTGGAGTGACATTTGCAATTTTCCAGTCTTTCAGACACCAGAACCGTTCTAGAACCTAGTGATTCTTGAAAGATCGTTACTAATGCCATTATCATTACAAATAGAATGGGTTGTCGTCCCACTAGGGAAATGCTGCTTCTCACATCCCGCCTGCAGGTCTCTAGGATCTCCCATCAGTCAACTTCTTCAAGACCTGGTCATGCCGCCATCTGTAGTACCCTTGGGACAGCGCAATCTTGCATTCTACCAGGATATGTTGGAGGTTGGCATTAATGGTATCACATGGGGCAGCTATCTTCATTGACGAAGCACTGGTGAAGATTTTGGGTGCAGGGCAAGATGTCGTAGGTTGCCCTGATGAAGAAGCTGAGTCTAGTGGATCTTCCACAGGTTAGACCAGCTGAATGTCCTGTTGGTGGTATTTTCCCATGTTGTCCGGCTTCCCTGGTGGCCCTGTGCCTCTGCCTTCATCCTGTAGTGTTCTTGCGCTGTCCTTGTCACCTCTTCTAGTACCATGGCTTTCCTGTCTTTCTTCAAGGCCTTGCTCCAGAAACGTCTTGTCTTCCCCCAGCCAAGTCCTGCATATCCAGCCTGAACTTTTCTGACAACCTGACAGCCTCTTGGTGCTGCAGCCTGCTGATGGCCTGGTCTAATTCAGCTTGAGCTGGTCTAAACCAGCATGAGGACTCCTGCTCAGCAACCAGTTGGGTTTTCTCCTGCTTGTACCCCAGGCTAATAGATCTCAGTAGCAGCTGCCACATTTTCTTTCCAAAGAGGTCAATGTCCAAGAAACACCAAGGTAGCCCCAGTCGTTTCAGGATATACTATTTGGCTATCCCAACCATCCTGCCAGCTGTTGATGAGCAAAGTTTTACACATCTTCAGTGGCCACATCACCCTTTGGTACACTGTGAACTGGCAGCACCACACTTTATACTTCCTGGGTAGTTGGCTCTGATCAATTCTGACCAGGCCCTTAGTGAGGTGTTTCTGTGCTACTTTTCCCCATCTGCCTGTCAGAGAGCTCTGCGGTGTACTGCCTCCCAAAACTTTGAATGGGCTACCTGGACAACAATGGGATTTTCTCGCCCCCTACAACAAAGATGATGTCACTTCTGATCCCTTTTTGGAGGAGTAGGCTTTGTGACTTGAAGGGCTTGATCTTCATCCTTGTCCATGTCACTAGTTTGTCCAGTCTCTTCAGCAACCTTCTTTAACATACAGCCATCCTAAGGATACTTGAGACATCATCCATGTAGCTTCTCAGTGGAGGAAGCCTCTGTCCTGACCGTAGCTTTATCCCTCCAACAACCTGCCTTGCTCCAATAAGAATGATCTCGAAGGCTGCCACAAACAGGACGGGAGAGATGGAACACCCCATAGCAATGCCTACTTGGAGCTGCTGCCACCCTGTTATAAAGTTTCAAAAAGAGAAGCCCATTTGGAGGTCCCTGAAGTAATCGGAAACCAGGCCCCTAACGAATCAAAGATGTAAAACAACTCTATCACAAAGTTGATGAGCTGGTGAGGCACAGATCCATAGACATTCGCAAGATCCAGCCACATGATGTGTAGGCCACCTTTCTCATGCTTGGCTCATTGGATCTGGAGCCATATATACGATACATGTTCCACACATCCTGGGAAGCCTGGAACTCCTACCTTCTGACAGCTGTTGTCAATGTATCTATTGCCCATGAGGTAGCTGGTCATCCTCATTAGACACAACAGAGAAGATTTTCCCCTCAACGTACAGGAGTGCAAAGCTCCTGAACTGGAGGATGAACACTACCTCAGCTCTTTGCCTCTCTGATGGGATGCGCTTACTAAATATTTAGATTAGTAAGTGGAAAGCACAATAAATTCAGACAATGTGTGTCTTATCTGCAGTTCTTTTAGACTGAAGTTTAACATATTTTCAAATTTATAAATCTAACCGTGTCACTAGCCTTTGTATTGGTAACTATTTATCTTATTTGTATTGACATTAAAGGTTCGAATGATGTTACTGATGTAGCATTTAGCTCTGAATTCATTGATGATCACCTTTGTGCTGATTCTTCACTTATAGGGCTCGCCTTAGGAGTATATTCAAAGTCTGTCTTTCTCAGTCTTATTTTGATATTTTGTACTGAGATTAAGTCACCTTTTAAAATCTCTCACCAACCTGCTCAACGTCTCTGATGTCTATTTTATCAAATCCAATAAGCCTGGAGCTCAAGTCACGCAAATTTTATGATCAAATGCTTCTTCCCTTTATAGTATTTGTTGTGCTGCTTACTTTGATTTAGTTGCCTTTCTTCCACCTTTCCTTCTGAACCACATTCTGATATATATGGAATCTCTTAGAGCCATGTACTGAATCAATGTATATTCCTGCAGGAGTGTATTTTGTGAACTTATGTTTATCGTAAGAAATTCATGTTCTGTGGTAATGCCTAATCTAAATTCCACAGCTTGCTTCTTTGAGTTCATATGTTAATCTTTTAGCCTCTGTCTCAGAGGCTGGATGATATAATGTAATACTTGATTTAAGTTTTTTTTCAAAATCAATTAAATATGTAATGATCCAAATAGTTGATCATTTTCCAGTGCTGTCTCCCAAAAAGACACATTTTTTCCCTTTATTGTGAGATCTGTTGATGCTGCATGCTTCATTTTATTTCAAGTGGCCATCTGTCAAATTAATTGATGGCCAGGTAGGAGATTTCAATGTCCATAAGACATGGGAGCAGAATTAGGGCATTGAAGCCATCAAATTCCCAAACTTGAACCAGTGTGGCTGCACTGCATTTTACAGGCAATTTGTATGCCAAATACTCCAGACCCTTGCCTCTGCCAGGTGAATAGACAAAATTTTGTGCTACTTTACTGCTTAACATCCGAAATTTATCCAGCAATCATGGGTCTATTCTGACCCCATCTTGTGTGGCACTGATTGTGAACAGCTGATGGCTCCTTTGGTGGAAATCTCCAACAAAAACAACCTGTCCAATCACTCCTTATAATTTAATTTCTCCTGGCAACATTCTTGTGAATATTTTCTGCATTTTAATTAGCTTAATCACATCCTTCTTATAGCATGGTGATTTCACCAGCTGTAATGTGATATACCAACTATTGTACTCAATGATCCAAATCATCAAGGTTTCAGGTGTCATACACATTCCTCATCACTGTCTAACTTTGCTTCCACCTTCAGGAAACTATGCATTTATACCTCAAGGCATAAATGTTACAACACTCTTCAGCATTCATTCTGCCCAGATTTAGCTTTCAAAAATGCATCAAAATGCCTGAGTTAAACTGCATTTTCCAACCCTTTGGCCATTTTTCCATTTGATCTAGATTTCATTGTAATCTTTGACAACTTACCTCACTAATTACTGCCAATTTTGGTGACATCTGCAATCTTACTAGTCATGCCACCGACATTCTCATCCAGATTCTTAATTCTTGCGGATACCACTACCACCTTTTAGAAGACTTCCCCACAATTTGCCTTAATCAACCATGGAATTGAGTTTAAGAGCCGAGAGGTAATGTTACAGCTATATTGGACCCCAGTCAGACCCCACTTAGAGCACTGTGCTCAGCTCTGGTCACCTCACTACAGGAAGGATGTGGAAACCATAGAAAGGGTGCAGAGGAGATTTACAAGGATGTTGCCTGGACTGGGGGCATGCCTTATGAGAATAGGTTGAGTGAATTCAGCCTTTTCTCCTTGGAGTGGTGGAGGATGAGAGGTGACCTGATAGAAGTGTATAAGATGATGAGAGGCATTGATCATATGGATAGTCCTAGGGCTGAAATGGCTAACACGAGAGGACACGGTTTTAAGGTGCTTGGAAGTAGGTACAGAGGAGATGTCAGGCTAAGTTTTTTATGCAGAGAGTGGTAAGTGTGTGGAATAGGCTTCCGGCGACGGTGTTGGAGGCGGATACAATAAGGTCTTTTAAGACTCTCCTGGATAGGTAAATGGAGCTTAGAAAAATAGAGGGTTATGGGGTAATCCTAGGTAATTTCTAAAGTAAGTACATGTTTGGCACAGCATTGTGGGCCGAAGGGCCTGTATTGTGCTATAGGTTTTTCTATGTTTCTAAGACCTACCAACAGGCCCATTTTGTATTATATTGGCTCTCCAGTGACCCCAGATCCCATGTGATATAACCTTCTGGATCAGTCAACCATGCAGGATGTTGTCAGACTCTGCTAAAGGGGGCTAGGATCCAGAGTGATGGGGGTCAGTGGAGGGAGAAGTTGGTGTAAAGGTAGATGGAGCGTGTAGAGGGAGACTTGAGAAGGCAAAATTGCACTCAGTTGGTTAGGTTGAAGTGTGTCTGTTTTAATGCAAGGAGTATCAGGGCCAAGGGTGATAAACTTCGAGCATGGTTCAGTACATGGTGCTACAATGTTGTGGCCATTGCAGAAACTTGGCTGTCACAGGGGCAGGAATGGTTCCGATATTCCAAAACAGACAGGGAGGGAGGAAAAAGAAGTGATTGGTAGTAGTATCACAGCTGCAGGAAGGGTGGACATTCTGGTGAGATTGTCTGCTGAATCATTGTGGGTGGAAGTAATGTGAGGTCAGTGTTGAACAGTCTAATATGCTGAAACATGTTGACCTTAAGAGAGAAAATGTGCTAGAACTTTTCAAAAACATTAGGATAATTAAGCCCCCGACGCCAGATGGGATATAACCTGGGTTACTACAGGAAGTGAGGGAAGAGATTGCAGCCTCTTTGGCAGTGATTTTCACGTCCTCACTGACCACAGAAATAGTGCCAGAGAACTGGATGTTATTGCTTTGTTCTATAAAGGTAACCCTGGGAGTGGTTAGCAAACTACTGGAGAGAATTCTTAGAGACAGAATTACTCAGTGTTTGGAGAAACATAGACTAATTAGGAATAGTCAGCAAGTCTTGCCTCACAAGCCTGATTGAATTAATTGTGGAAGTGAGAAAATAAATTCATGAGGGTAGAGCAGTGGTTATGGTATTTATGGATTTTACTGAGGCATTTGACAAGGTTTCCCTTGGTAAGCTCATTTAGAAAGTCAAGAGGCATGGGATCCAGGGGAACCTGGCTGTATGGTATCAGAATTGGCATGCCCGTAGAAGGGTGATGGTGGTAGTAGTTGGAGCATATTCTGCCTGGAGGTTGGTGACCAGTGGTGTTTCACAGAGATCTGCTGTTTGTGATTTTTATAAATAACTTGGATGAAGAAGTGGAAGAGTGAGCTATTAAGTTTGTAGATGACATGATGGTTGGTGGAGTTGAGGATAGTGTAGAAGATAGTTATGGGTTTAGCAGGATATTCATAGGATGCAGAGCTGGGCTGAAAAGTGGCAGAAGGAGTTCAATCCAGAAAGGTCTGAAATACTTCACTTTAGAAGTTGAAGTCAGAATACAGAGTTAATGGCAGGATTCTCAACAGTACGAAGGAACAGAGGGATTTTGGGGCTCACATCCATTAATCCTTCAAAGTTGCAGCACAAGTTGATAGGGTGGTTAAGAAGACACATGATGTGTTGGCCTTCATTAGTCAAGGAATTGAGTTCAAGAGCCATGAGGTATTTTTACAGCTCTATCAAACTGATGTATTAATTTAAGACCTTGCCCGTCTCCTGTGGTTCCACATGTACACAATAGCAGTAATCCTTAAGGGGATCTCTTCTTATTGGTTAACCTTTTGCTCTTAAGATAAAGGAGAACTTAAAAGATTATGTAAGTGTATTATCTGCTAGGGATATATTTTGGCTTCCTAACTTCCTTCTTAAGGATACTTTGACATCACTTCTACTCAAGGGATTCACATGATCCTAGCTGATTATGTTTGACAAACAGCTCTTTGTTTTCCTAAAGAGAGCCTTAATATTCCTTGTCGACCTAGTACCCTTGTGTGAGCAGCCTTACCCTTAACTCTAACAGGAACATTTGATGAACTCTCTCTATCTGACACATAGAAGCCTCTTTCTTACTGAATGTGTATTACCTAGTAACTGCTTACCTGCTAAATTGATCTTCCCATCAATTTTTACAAATCCTTGTCCAATGCCTTCAAAATTAGCTTTGCCTTAATCAAGGAATTTAACTTGTGGACTAGTCTTGTCTTTTTCCACAACTGTTTTAAGACAAACCAAATTATGGTCATGAGTCCCCTGATATTTTGCCCATTTGCCCAGCCTTATTCTCTAAAAGCCCCTTCTCTTGTTGGACCATCTACGTATTGAGAAAACCTCTCGTCACTAAACAAATTCTACCCTGTTTAATCCCTTGACACTGAAACAGTTCCAGTCAATATTAGAGAAGTTAACGTCACTTACTTTTTCAAGTCTATTATTCCCATATCTGTGATTTCATTACATATTTGCTCCTTTAATTCCTGCAGACTATTGGGCTCCTGGTTTAATTCTATCAAAGTTCTTACTTCTGAGTTCTGACGCCACATCATTTCACTGCAACCAACATATTTTTTTTTAAATTTTATTTTTATTTGGATAAGGAATTCACAAATATCATGTACTTTTTTCACACATATAACCTTTTCCATTTTTTTATATGTATAAAACTACAATTATTTATACATTCTTAAGTACACATTGAGGTGATATAAAAGGAAAATAAACATTTAAATAGATAATTATGTACTGTGGTAAATCTAACCTATTAGGCTAAGTAATGAAATTAGTTGTTAAGAAAAATGGTAATAATAGTTTGCAACCAACATATTTTTGATAAATATTCTAGTTTCGTTCTGAGTGAGCACTTTTTCACCTTCACCCTCTAATTTGACAATATTAATTGCCCTATTCATGTCATTATTCATAAATTTTGGCGTGTGGCCAAGTGGTTAAGGCGTCGGTCTAGTGATCTGAAGGTCGCTAGTTCGAGCCTCAGCTGAGGCAGCGTGTTGTGTCCTTGAGCAAGGCACTTAACCACACATTGCTCTGCGACGACACCGGTGCCAAGCTGTATCGGCCCCAGTGCCCTTCCCTCGGACAACATCGGTGGCATGGAGGGGGGAGACTTGCAGCATGGACAACTGCCGGTCTTCCATACAACCTTGCCCAGGCCTGCCCCCTGGAAACCTTCCAAGGCGTAAATCCATGGTCTCATGAGACTAACGGATGCTGATATAAATTCACAAATGTCATGACATATGTCAGTGATAATAAATCTGATTCTGATACTGACTCTGATTCCTGAAGAGCACCTCAAACTGAACGCTTCCCACTTTGTATTGTAATCATCAAAGTATTCAATATTCCTGGATTGACTGTGAGATGCTATCACTTAATAACTTTTATTTCAGTAATTGCCAGAGAGCAATACATCACAGATATGTGCCCTTCGGCCCATTCACCATTGAGTCCATGCCAATGTAATACACACAAAATGCTGGAATCTCAGCAGGACAGGCAGCACCTGTGGAGATAAATAAACAGCTGATGTTTCGGGCTGAGGCTCTTCATCAAGACTGAAAACGAAGTAAGAAGAAGCCTTGGGGAGTAGATTTAGGATGGAGATGAGGAGGAAGTGCTTTTCCCAGAGAGTGGTGAATCTATGGAATTCTCCGCCCAATGAAGCAGTGGAGGCTTCCTCCGTAAATATACTTAAGACAAAGTTGGATAGATCTTTGCATAGTAGGGGAATTAAGGGTTATGGGGAAAAGGCAGGTAGTTGGAGATGAGTCCATGGCCAGATCAGCCATGATCTTATTGAATGGCGGAGCAGGCTTGACAGACCAGATGCCCTAATGCTGCTCCTGTTTTTTATGTTCTTATGTAGAATAAGGTGGAGGAAGGAAAGGAGTATAAGGTGATAGGTGAAACCACGTGAGGGAGAAGGTAGGTGGGTGGGGGAGGGGTGAGGAAGTGGGAAGCTAGGAGGTGATAGGTTGAAAAGATAAAGGTCTGATGAAAAAGGTAGGAGAGGAGAGTAGACTACGGTGGGAGAAAGGGAAGGAGGAGGGGTACCAGAGGGAGGTGAGGAGAAAAGAAGGGGTAAGAAGGGAGACAGATGGGGAATAGAAAAGAAGGTAGGGGGAAAGGGACGAGAAATTACCAGAAGTTAGAGAAATTGATGTTCATGGTATCAGATTGGAGGTTACCCAGACGAAATAAGAGATATTGCTCCTCCAACCTAAGAGTGGCCTCTATGTGGCAGTCGATGAGAACATGGCAACACATCAAAATGGGAATGGGCATTGAATTAAAATGGTTGGCAACTGGGAAACCTGGCTTGTTGAGGATGGAGCGAATGTCAATGCCCACCCAGCTAGTGATATTGCATCTTGATGTCTACCTGCACTGCACTTTCTCTGTCCTATTACATTTTATTCTACATTCGATTATTGTTTTACCTTGTACTACCTTAATCCAATGTGTAATGAATTAACCTGTCTGAACACCTCAATACATGTGACAATAATAAACCAGTTCAAATGCAGTCCATATCCCTCTCAGCTCCACCTCTTGTGTACCTACTCAAGTGCTTCTAAAATGTTACTATTGTATATTCTCAACCACTTCCTCTGTCAGCTCTTTTCATATACTCACCACCCTCTATATGAAGAAGGTGCCCCTTAAATCCCTTTTAAATCTTTCCCCTCTCACCCTAAATCTATGCCTTCTGGTTTTGGAGGAAAAATTATTACCATCCACCTTATCTATGCCTTCTAAACATTTCTGCAAGATCACCCATCATTCTTCTACAATCAAGGGAATAAAGACTCAGCGTGGCCAACCTCTCGATATAACTCATGTACTCTAGTCTTGGCAACATTTCCGTAAATGTTTTCTCCACTCTTTCCAGTTCAACCACATTTTTCAAATGTTGTTCTTTTGTTCAAGAAAGAAAGTATGGATAACACTGAGAATTATAGACCAGTGAGTCTTACTTCAGTTGTGAACAAATTATTGGAAGAGATTCGCAGAGACAGGATTTAGGGCATTTGGAAAAGTATAGTCTAATTAGGGTTGGTCTTCATGGCTTTGTAAGGGGAAGGTCATGCCTCTTGGGCCTGATTAAATTCTTTGATGATGTGATAAAGCACATTGATGAAGGTAGAGTAGTGGATGTGGTGTATATGGATTTTTGGTAGGACATTTGATAAGGTTTCCATGATAAACTCATTCAGAAAGCCAGGAGGCATGGGATCCAGGGAAATTTGACTGTGCGGTACAGAATTGGCTTGCCTATAGAAAGCAGAGGGTGGTTGTAGATGGAGCATATTCTACCTGGAGTTTGGTGACCGGTGGGGTTCCACAGAGGTCAGTTCTGGGACCTCTGCTCTTTGTGATTTTTATAAATAACTTGAACAAGGAAGTAGAAGCCACCATACCAAATAAACATATGACATTAAGCTGGAAAGAGTACAGAAAAAGTTTGAGGATGCTGCAAGGACTCTAAAGGGAAGTTGAGCAGGCTAATACTTTGCAACACACATCAAAGTTGCTGGTGAACGCAGCAGGCCAGGCAGCATCTCTAGGAAGAGGTGCTGCCTGGCCTGCTGCGTTCACCAGCAACTTTGATGTGTGTTGCTTGAATTTCCAGCATCTGCAGAATTCCTGTTGTTTGAGGCTAATACTTTGTTCCTTGGAACATATGATACTGAGGGTGACTTTGAGAGGTATGTAGAATCACGATGTGCATGTATAGGGTGTATGACTCAGTCTTTTTTCCCTGGGCTGGGAATCAAGAACTAAAAGGCGTAGATTTAAGGTGAGGAAGAAAGATTTAACAGCAGCCTGGAGGAAACTTTTTCACACAGAGAATTGTTCATTAAGTGGCCACTCTATGAGGCACACCTGTACAATTGCTCATTAATGGATATATCTAACTACCCAACCGTGTCCTTCACCCTCTGCATGTACTGTAAATGTAGCACAGTCAGGTCCCCACGCAACATAAATTTTTGCCCTCTAGTTACGGATTCCCCTATCTTGTGGAAGATAACTATACTCTCCAATAACCACCATGCTGTATAACTCAATGATGTTCATCAGGCTTTAGTCATCATGACAAATCACATGTTTTAGTGATGAAGCATGAGATTTTAAAAGTAAGCAGGATCTTCCAGGACTTTTCAGCGGACTTCATTTTCATGAACAGTTACATATTTTGGAAAGCCAGTGTGAGATTTAAAATGTGAGTTGGGCCTTTTGGGACTTTCCCGTTGCTTCGATCCTCGCCATTTATTAGCCAGTTGGCAAAGGCCAATAAGAAAAAAGTTAGATTTAGGAGGAGTGGCCTTTTTGGAAGTAGCCATTAAGTAAGTGGGCAGTGTTAAGAGTGGGGTTGAGAGGGCTCAGCCATGATTGACTGGCAGAGCAGACTCAATGGGCCAAATGGCCTAATTCTGCTCCTATGTCTTATGGTCCTATGGTCTAATGGACATTTTTGAAACTATAAAGTCTTTTCATCACTGAAGCTATGAACTGTTCATAAATTAGGATTATGCATGATAGGGTTAGATTTGGGGAGAAGAAAGAAGAGGTGTATTGCAGGTAAAGGCAGGTAGGAACAAATATGCTGGCATTCATAGCAAGAGGATTCGAGTACAGGAGCAGGGAGGTACTACTGCAGTTGTACAAGGCCTTGGTGAGACCACACCTAGAGTATTGTGTGCAGTGTTGGTCCCCTAATCTGAGGAAAGACATTCTTGCCATACAGGGAGTACACCAGATTGATTCCTGGTATGTCAGGACTTTCATATGATGAAAGGCTGGATTGGCTAGGCTTATACTCTCTGGAATTTAGAAGATTGAGGGGGGATCTTATTGAAACGTATAAAATTCTAAGAGATTGGACAGGCTAGATAAAGGAAGATTGTTCCCGATGTTGGGGAAGTCCAGAATGAGGGGTCATAGTTTGAGGATAAAGGGGAAGCCTTTTAGGACTGAGATGAGGAAAAACTTCTTCACACAGGGAGTGATGAATCTGTGGAATTCTCTACCACAGGAAACAGTTGAGGCCAGTTCATTGACTATATTTAAGAGGGCGTTAGATATGGCCCTTGTGGCTAAAGGGATCAGGGGGTATGGAGAGAAGGCAGGTACAGGGTTCTGAGTTGGATGATCAGCCATGATCGTACTGAATGGCGGTACAGGCTCAAAGGGCCGAATGGCCTACTCCTGCACCTATTTTCTATATTTCTAAATAAGGTACTTATGGAGTATAGGAACTACAAGAAAACACTTCAGAAAGAAATCAGGAAGTTAAAAGAAGGTATGAGGTTGCCTTAGCAGACAATGGATCCTAAGGGATTCCATAGATAAAAGCAAAAGGATTGTCAGGGACAGAATTGGTCCTCTGGATATCAAAATGTTAATCCATGTGTGAAGCCAAAAGAGATGGGGGAGATCTTGCATGCATTTTTCACATCTGTATTGACTCAGGACACAGACACAGAGTCTATAGAAGTAAGGCAAAACGGCATCAACTTCATGGACTCTATACAGATTACAGAGGAGGAGGTGCTGGAATTTTCAAGACAATTTAGGGTTGGTAAATCCTTAGGAACTGACAAGGTGTTCCCTCGGACTCTGCAGGAGTCAAGTGCAGAAATTGTCAAGCCCTCAGCAGAGATATTTAGATCACCGTTTAGCGACAGGTGAGGTGCCGGAGGACTGGAGGATAGCCAATGTTTTTCTGCTGTTTAAGAAAGGCTCAAAAAATAAACCAGTGAATTTTAGGCCGGTGAGCCAGACATCAGCAGTGGGACAGCTATTGGAAGGTATTCTAAAGGACCATAATATATGAGTATTTAGATAGACATGGACTGATTAGGGGTAGTCAACATGGCTGTGTGTGTGGTAGGTCATGTCTATCCAATCTTATAGAGTTTTTTGAGGAAGTTACCAGGAAACTTGATGAAAGCAAGGCAATGGATGTTGTCTACATGGACTTCAGCAAGGCATTTGACATGGTCCTACATGTGAATTTGGTCAAGAAGTTTCAGTCACTCGGCATTCAAGATGAGGTAGTAAATTGAATTAGACAATTGCTTTGTGGGAGAAGTCAGAAAGTGGTAGTAGAGGGTTGCCTCTCTGACTGGAGGCCTGTGACTAGTGGTGTGCTGCAGGGATCGGTGCTGGGTCCTTTGTTGTTTGTTATCTGTATCAATTATCTGGATGATAATGTGGTTAACTGGATCAGCAAATTTGCAGATGACACCAAGATTGGTGGTGCAGTAGACAGTGAGGAAGACTACCATGTCTTGCAGTGGGATCTGGACTAGCTGGGGGAACGGACTGAGAAATGGCAGATGGAATTTAATGCAGATAAGTGCAAGGTGTTGCACTTTGGCAGGAGCAACCAGGATAGGTCTTACACAGTGAATGGTAGGGTACTGAAGAGTGTGATAGAACAAAGGGATCTGGGAATACAGGTCCATAATTCATTGAAAGTTGGCATCACAGGTTGATAGTGTTATAAAGAAAGCTTTCGGCACATTGGCCTCCAGGTGGGATGTTATGTTGCGGTTGTTTAAGATATTGGTGAGGCCCAGTCTGGAGTATTGTGTGCAGTTTTGTTCACTTACCTAGAGGAAAGATGTACAGGTGTCCCCCGCTTTTCGAATGTTCACTTTACGAAACCTCACTTTTACGAAAGACCCTGTTTTCGCTTTCAGAAGGTGTTTTCACTGTTACGAAAAAAAAGCAGCACACGAAAAATCAGTGCGCGATAAAAGGCAGCGCGCACCCCGAGCAGCCGCTCTCCCCAGATTCGGAGCTGCATTCTCACCGGCATTGCTTAAACACGTGCCTGTGAGCAGCTGTTTGCAAGATGAGTTCTATGGTATCAGAAAAGCCTAAAAGAGCTTGTAAGGGTGTTACACTTAGCGTAAAACTAGACATAATTAGCATTTTGATCGTGAGCGAAGCAAGGACAAAGTGAGTTTGGCTCATGGAAGTTGATGAAGATGATGTTGAAGAGGTTTTTGCATCCCATGACCAAGATCTGATAGATGAAGAGCTGATGCAATTGGAAGAAAAAAGGATAACAATCGAAACCGAATGCAATAGAGAACTGAACGTGAAGCAACTGCGTGAGATTGTCGCTGCAATGATAAAGTACAACTTTAATTTTGAAAGGGTACGTAGGTTTAGGGGATATTTGCAAGATGGTTTGAGTCCTTACAAAGAACTGTGTGATAGAAAAATGCGCACGGCTCAGCAGTCAAGCAAGCCTTCCATATCAGCCACAGCAGACGACGAACCTCGACCTTTGACATCGAGGCAGGTGGAGATAGAAGGTGAGCTGCCTGCCCTAATGGAAACAGATGATGACGAGATGACACCCCAGTGTCCCACCACCCCAACCCCCAGGCCACGGACAGATACCGATTCGCGGAGAATGCGGCGGTAGCCGGGAGGCACACAGCACATCTTTAAGAAAAAAGCCGAAATAAACATGCTAATTAATTAGGTGCCACCCGACACGTAATTGTCGGCCCAGATCAGAGACGACACAATCGGAAATCGGCACTGATCTAGGCCGACAATTATGTGCCGGGCGGCACCTAATTAATTAGCATGTTTATTTCGGCTTTTTTCTTAAAGATGTGCTGTGTGCCTCCCGGCTACCGCTGCACCCCTGCATGCTTCACGGTAGTGTATCGTTCGGCGGCCTGGAGGGTGGGGGCCACTGCACCACCCAACCTGCGACGACTCAGTCTAAGACACCATCAGTGTGCTCGGCGCTGAACCAATTCCGGTAAGTGACACTACACTGTACATACATTATATCTACTTTATATAGGCTGTGTATTTTTACGTGTTGTTTGGTATGATTTGGCAGCTTCATAGCTTAAAGGTTACTGGAGAGCACTTGCGCCGTGTTTTTGCCAACAGCGTTTGCGTGAGATTTTCTGCCGATGGCGATTGCGTGAGATTTTCTGTACGGAGAACAGTGCAGCAATGATTGTGGAAAAGTATTTCTACTTTATATAGACTGTGTATTTATCATATCATTCCTGCTTTTACTATATGTTACTGTTGTTTTAGGTTTTATGTGTTATTTGGCATGATTTGGTAGGTTATTTTTGGGTCTGCGAACGCTCACAAAATTTTCCCATATAAATAAATGGTAATTGCTTCTTCACTTTACGACATTCCGGCTTACAAAGGGTTTCATAGGAACGCTGTACCTTCGGATGGCGGGGGAAACCTGTAAATAAGGTTGAAAGAGTACAAAGAAAATTTACAAGGATGTTGCCAGGCCTGTAGGACCTGAGTTATATGGAAAGATTGAATCTTCAAACGTGGAAGATTGAGAGATTTGATAGAGGCATACAGAATTATGAGGGATGTAGATAGTGGAAAAAGTCTGCTTACATTTACCTTGAAGTTGGGTGGAACTATGGCTAAAGGGCATGGGTTAAGGGTGAAAGGTGAAAGTTTAAGGGGAACATGAGGGAAAACTTTCAGTCAGAGGGTGGGAAGGTGTGCCAGTGCAAGTGGTGCACGCAAGCTTAATTTCAACATTTAGGAGAAGTTGGGACAGGCACATGGATGGGAGTAAGCAGTTTAAATGGCTCAGTACAGACTAGATGAGCAAAAAGGGCCAGTTCCCGTGTTGTACTTTTCTGTGATTCTATTACTCTATGCTGGGTGGTAGGACTCATTGGACCACAAGAGCCTGTTCCGCATTGTATCTTTAAATAAATAAATAATGAAGCACTTTGTCACATTCGTTTGTTAGCTTTATAAACAATTTGAATGATATTGTTAATATGGATGGTAAGTTTGCGGACGACATCAAGATTGTTAATATCCTGAAGAAGATTATCCAAAGTCACGAGGGAATCTCAAGCTACCTGGAAAATGGTCAGAGAATGGCAAACAGAATTTTTTAGACAGTGTAAGGTGCTGTGCTTTGCTAAGTTGAATCAGGGTTAAACTTACACAGTAAATACTAGGGCCATGGAAAGGGTTGTAAAGCAGAGGGACCTAGGGGTACAGGTGCATAGTTCCCTGAAAGTGGAGACCACATCTAGAGAAGCTGATATGACTTCTTCATGGTTGCAGTTATATGTTAAGCGCCAGATAGAGTCTCCAAGATGTTGGCATCCAGGAACTTCCAATAAGGTGGCAGTGCATTTTGATGCAGTGGCCTCTCGGAGGTCAACTAAAGGTGGTTTTCTCTTTGTTAAATGTGTTCTTTATGATTGCGAGACAACACTGGACTCCAAGAACTGCAGGTACATCAGTGAGCTGCTTGTTGATCAGAGTAGCTGGCCGGTGTACTCGAAGGCATCGGAGTTGGTGCGAAATGGCAGCATGCAGTGTCTTGGATGTTTCTCTTGCAATTGCAAAACCCTGTTAGACATTAATAATGTAAGATGCCATAGGCCTATTTCCCTTGTTTAATGGCACGACAGATGGTGGGGAATAGTCTCAGTTGTAGCGAGAACTAGGCCTCAGGCTGAGAATTGCCTGCTGCTGCAGTCCAGGAGAGGAGGAACCAGAGGCGGTGCGTCATTTCATCTGTACTCAGTTGGGGGCTGGCCTCTCCTGTAAGTGCTGCCCTCCAGTGTTCGATCGGTGGAATGACAGGCTGGATTGCAATGCTGGGAACTGTACCATCAAGTTGCAGGAGATTGCACTCAGGGTCTTGGGCTATTTATGTGTTTTTTTGCATAACTATGTTTTTTTGATCACTATTTTGAATGTGCTGTGAATGTTTTGCACTTTGGCTCCAGAGGAGCACTGTTTCGTTCGGCTGTATCCATTTGTGGTTGAATGATAGCTAAACTTGATTTGATTTGGTTTGAACTTGAAGTTGCTCACCCTTTCCACCACAGCCTCTTTAATGAGGATGAGTCTGTGCCTGACTTAACTTTGCTAAAGTCCACAAAGAGAACAAGGGTTGGGACATTTTACAGTTGTACAAAATGTTAGTGAGAATGTACTTTTGAATACTTGTACACTTCTGGTCACCTGGGTATAGGAAAGATCCATCTTTCCCATTAAGCTGGAAAAGTCACTGAAAAGATTCACAAGGACGTTGCTTGGTCTGCAGGGCCTGAGCTATAATGAGAGTCTGGATAGGCTATGATCTTTTATCCCCCTGGCTCATAGGAGGCTGAAGGGTGACCTTACAAAGATTTATAAAATCCTGAAGGCATAGATAAGGTGAATGATTGCAGTACTTTTCCCTGGGTAGGGGAGATGAGACTGCATATGTTTAACTTGAGAGGATCTGAGAGGGTGGTGGATATGTAGAATGACCTGGTAGAGGTTGATATACAGTAGCATGCAAAAGTTTGGGCACCCCTGGTCAAAATTTCTGTTACTGTGAATAGTTAAGTTAGTAGAAGATGAACTGATCTCCAGAAGTCATAAAGTTAATGATGAAACATACTTTTCAACATTTTTAAGCAAGATTAGTGTACTATTTTTGTTTTGTACAATTTTAGAGTGAAAAAAAGGAAAGGAGCACCATGCAAAGGTTTGGGCACCCCAAGAGATTTGAGCTCTCAGATAACTTTTACCAAGGTCTCAGACCTTAATTAGCTTGTTAGGGCTACGGCTTGTTTACAATCATCGTTAGGAAAGGCCAGGCGATACAAATTTCAAAGCTTTATAAATACCCTGACCCCTCAAACCTTGTCTCAACAATCAGCCGCCATGGGCTCCTCTAAGCTGCTGCCTAGCACTCTGAAAATTAAAATAAATGATGCCCACAAAGCAGGAGAAGGCTAAGAAGGTAGCAAAGCATTTTCAGGTAGCCGTTTCCTCAGTTCGTTACGTAATTAAGAAATAGCAGTTAACAGGAACGGTGGTGGTCAAGTTGAGGTCTGGAAAACCAAGAAAACTTTCCGAGAGAACTGCTCGTAGGATTGCTAGAAAGACAAATCAAAACCCCCGTTTGACTGCAAAAGACCTTCAGGAAGATTTAGCAGACTCTGGAGTGGTGGTAGCCAGTCGGCTGGTGACGTAGTGGCATCAGCGCCAGACTTTGGAGCGAAGGCTCCCAACTTCAAATCCAGCCGGCTCCCTTGCACGCTTTCCATCTGTGCTGGGTTGAGCGTCGAGCTAGCAACTTGACCTCGTAAAAATAAGAAAGCCTGCTAAAAAAAATGCTGTCATGACGGCGTCCCGATGACTCCACTTGGAGTTAAGGGCTTTCTTCTTCTTCTCGAGTGGCGGCGACACCTGCACAAATATGACCTTCATGGAAGAGTCATCAGAAGAAAACCTTTCCTGCATCCTCACCACAAAATTCAGCATCAAAAGTTTGCAAAGGAACATCTAAACAAGCCTGATGCATTTTGGAAACAAGTCCTGTGGACTGATGAAGTTAAAATAGAACTTTTTGGCTGCAATGAGCAAAAGTATGTTTGGAGAAAAAAGGGTGCAGAATTTCATGAAAAGAACACCTCTCCAACCGTTAAGCACGGGGGTGGATCGATCATGCTTTGGGCTTGTGTTGCAGACAGTGGCACAGGGAACATTTCACTGGTAGAGAGAAGAATGAATTCAATTAAATACCAGCAAATTCTGGAAGCAAACATCACACCATCTGTAAAAAAGAGGATGGCTTCTACAACAGGATAATGATCCTAAACACACCTCAAAATCCACAATGGACTACCTCAAGAGGGGCAAACTGAAGGTTTTGCCATGGCCCTCACAGTCCCCCGACCTAAACATCATCGAAAATCTGTGGATAGACCTCAAAAGAGTAGTGCATGCAAGACGGCCCAAAAATCTCATAGAACTAGAAGACTATTGCAAGGAAGAATGGGTGAAAATCCCCTAAACAAGAATTGAAAGAGTCTTAGCTGGCTACAGAAAGCATTTACAAGCTGTGCTACTTGGTGTTACCAAGTACTGACCATGCAGGGTGCCCAAACTTTTGCTTTGGACCCTTTTCCTTTTTTTGTTATTTTGAAACTGTAAAAGATGGAAATAAAAAAGTAATCTTGCTTAAAATATTAAAGAAATGTGTCATTTTTAACCTCATGGCTTTTGGAAATCAGTTCATCTTTTACTCGCTTCGCTATTCACAGTAACAGAGATTTTGACCGGGCTGCCCTAACTTTTGCATGCCTCTGTACAGGATTCCCCTGCCAACCGAAGGTAGAGCGTTCCTATGAAATGGTTCGTAAGCCAAATGCCGTAAAGCGAAGAAGCAATTACCATTTATATGGGAAAAATTTGTGAGCGTTCGCAGACCCAAAAATAACCTACCAAATCATGCCAAATAACACATAAAACCTAAAATAACAGTAACATATAGTAAAAGCAGTAATGATATGATAAATACACAGCCTATATAAAGTAGAAATACTTTTCCACAATCATTACTGCACTGTTCTCCCTAGCGAAAATTTCACGCAAGCGCCTTCGGCAGAAAATCTCACGCAAGCGCTGTTGGCAAAAACACGGCGCAAGCGCTCTCCAGTAACCTTTAAGCTATGAAGCTGCCAAATCATACCAAATAACACGTAAAAATACACAGCCTGTATAAAGTAGAAATAATGTATTACAGTGTACTATCACTTACGGGAATCGGGAAGACAGCGCTGAGCACACTGATGGTGGTGTGTTAGGCTGAGTTGTCAGAGTTTGGCTGGTGCAGTGGCCTCCACCCCCCAGGCCGCCGAATGATACCAAACCGCGAAGCATGCAGGGTTGCAGCGGTGGCCGGGAGGCACACAGCACATCTTTAAGAAAAAAGTCGAAATAAACATGCTAATTAATTAGGTGCCGCCCGGCACGTAATTGTCGGCCCAGATCAGTGCCGATTTCCAATTGCGTCGTCTCTGATCTGAGCCGACAATTACGTGTCGGGTGGCACCTAATTAATTAGCATGTTTATTTCGGCTTTTTTCTTAAAAATGTGCTGTGTGGTTCCCGGCTACCACTGTATTCTCCGCGAATCACGGGGAGGTTGGACACTGGGGTGGCATCTCGTCGTCTGTTTCCATTAGAGCAGGCAGCTCATCTTATCCTATGACTGCCTGCCTCAATGTCGAAGGTCGAGGTTCATCGTCTGCTGTGGCTGATGTGGAAGGCTTGCATGACTGCTGAGCCTTGCGCATTTTTCTATCATACAGTTCTTTGTAAGGACTCAAACCATCCTGCAAATATCCCCTAAACCTACATACCCTCTCAAAATTAAAGTCCTACTTTGTCATTGCAGCGAAAATCTCACATTCCTGGACGACTTCACTTTCTGTCCATTTGCTACTACATTCGGTTTCGATTGTTATCCTTTCCTCTTCCAATTGCATCAGCTCTTCATCTATCAGTTCTTGGTCATGAGATGCCAAAACCTCTTCAACATCATCTTCGTCAGCTTCCATGAGCCAAACTCACTTTGTCCTTGCTTTGTTCACCACGATCGAAACGCTTAATTATGTCTAGTTTTACGCTAAGTGTAACACCCTTACAAGCTCTTTTAGGCTTTTCCGATACCCTAGAACTCATCTTGCAAACGGCTGCTCACAGGCACTTATTTAAGCAATGCTGGCTAGATTGCAGTTCCGAATCCGGGGGAGAGCGGCTGCTCGGGGCACGCGCAGCCTTTTTTCGTGCGCTGATTTTCCCCGCGTGCTGCTTTTTTTTCATAACAGTGAAAACACCTTCTGTTAGCGAAAACAGGGTACTAATGTAGCTCTTTCGTAACGGTGAGGTTTCGTAAAGCGAACGTTCGAAAAGCGGGGGACACTTGTAATTACAATTTTGAAAAGGCATTTAGACAGTTACATGCATAGAAAGAATTTTGAGGAATTTGGGCTATATGTGGGGAACTGGAACTAGCACAAGTAAACAACTTGGTCAGCGTGGAAAATTCAGCTGAAGAGCCTGTTTCTGTGCTGTATAACTCCATTCTTGTACTCACATATGCCACTTCCTCTGACAGCATTTCCCATGCACCTACTACCCTTTTTGTGGGAAAACATTCTGCTCAGATCCCCTTTAAAACATTCCCCTTTCACCTGTCTACTCTAGTTCTAGACTCCATTACCTAGGATACTGTAAATGACAGTGATTATCCACCTTATCTCTGCACCTCATGACTTTATAAGGTCACCCTTCAGTCTCTTTTGCTTCTGGGAAATAATTCCAGCCTCTTCAGTTTCTCCTGATAACCCAAACTTCCAGTCAAGGGAAGGTCTTCATGAATCTTTTTTGCATCCTTTCTAGTTTAATCAGATCCTTTCCATAATATGGCAACCATAGCTTCACACAAAATACTAATAAGTTATTTTAAAATAAGAAATGATTGCCAGTATGTGTGAATATCAGGAGGAGAAACTGAGCAGGACAGAGAGTAGGATAAAGAAGCCATTGGTGCAAGCTGTGTTTCTGATTGGCTCAGTGTATCGCACTTCGCCAATAAATGGAAGACAAGATCAAGTGGAGTAGCCATTTTAAAGCAGCCAGTATGAGAGGGGGCAACCTAGGAGTGGGATTTCTGTGGCTTTGGCTCAAAAGGTTTTAGTGATGAAGAATAGGTAAGGAGCAGATAAGGTTTTTATTTTCCTATTAATCCATAATCTTTCACTTTGTAGACAAAATGGCAGTCAGGTCATTGGAATGCTCTGCTTGCAAGATGTGGGAGGTCAGGGAACCTTGTAGTTTCCCAGATGACTACATCTGTGGGAAGCGCACCCAGCTAAGCTCCTAACAGCTTAGATGGGACAAATTTCTTCAATGCATCCAAGAGGGGTTCTTCCAAACAGTATGTGGAGATTCCAACTAAAAGAGAGAACATACTGGACAATTTTAGGAAATGAGCCAGGCCAGGTGACAAATCTGATAGTGAATGAACATTTTTGGAATAGTGACCACAATTCATTAAGTTTTAAAATAGTTTTGTCTGAAGGTTCTAATGGATTAGAATAAAATTAGATCTTGCAGGGAGGTTAAGTTATAATGGGATAAGACAGGAACTAAGAAATTTTAGTTGGGAGCAGCTGCTATCAGACAAATCCTCATCTGACATATGGGACCAGTTGATCGGAGTTCATGATTGGTCTTTTCCAGTAAAGAGTAAATATAAGGATGGTAAGTACAGGGACCCTAGATGACTTGGAAGATCCTAAACTTAGGGTAAAAAACAAGCTTAAGTAAGGTTTAAGAAACTAAAGTCTGATTGGTCAGACTAAAGATAATGGGGAAGTGCTCAAGAAGACTATTAGAAAGGCCAAAAGGGGCCATGGAATGCCCTTGCAAGCATGATCAAGGCATTTTATACTTGTATTAAGAAAAGGAGGATATCTAAGGAGAAGGTAGATTCACTGAAGGATAAAGGAGAGAATTTATGTTTGGACTTAGAGCAAGTAACTGAAGTGCTAAGATCATACTACAGAACATAAAACAGGAAAGCACTGGACGGGCCATTCGGCTCATGATGCAGTGCTGATTTTAATGCCAATTTATACTAAATGTCTTCCTGCTCATCCATATCTCTCCATTCCCTTAAAGGGAAATTAAGAACCTGGTGGCATGGTGCGAAGACAATAACCTATCCCTCAACGTCAGCAAGACGAAGGAATTGGTTGTTGACTTCAGAAGGAGTAGCGGACCGCACGACCCCATTTACATTGGTGGTGCGCAAGTGGAACAGGTCAAAGGCTTTAAGTTCCTCGGGGTCAATATCACAAATGACCTGACTTGGTCCAACCAAGCAGAGTCCACTACTAAGAAGGCCCACTAGCGCCTTTACTTCCTGAGAAAGCTAAAGAAATTTGGCCTGTCCCCTAAAACCCTCACTAATTTTTATAGATGCACCATAGAAAGCATTCTTCTAGGGTGCATCACAACCTGGTATGGAAGTTGTCCTGTCCAAGACCGGAAGAAGCTGCAGAAGATCGTGAACACAGCCCAGCACATCACACAAACCAATCTTCCGTCCTTGGACTCACTTTACACCGCACGCTGTCGGAGCAGTGCTGCCAGGATAATCAAGGACACGACCCACCCAGCCAACACACCTTTCGTCCCTCTTCCCTCCGGGAGAAGGCTCAGGAGCTTGAAGACTCGTACGGCCAGATTTGGGAACAGCTTCTTTCCAACTGTGATAAGACTGCTGAACGGATCCTGACCCGGATCTGGACCATACCCTCCAAATATCCGGACTTGCCTCTCAGTTTTTTTGCACTACCTTACTTTCCCTTTTCTATTTTCTTTTATGATTTATAATTTAAATTTTTACTCTATTTCCTTTTGATTTGTACTTCAGGGAGCACGAAGTGCAGAATCAAATATCGCTGTGATGATTGTACGCTCTAGTATCAATTGTTTGGCGGCAATACAGTAAAGTAAAATCATGTACCTTTCTAAAAGGCTTTTAAATTCCACCAAACTGCCTGATTCCACTACTACCCACAGAAACAAGAGTTTGTTCATAGAAATTCCAGCAGAACATCAGTGGCTCAACCGAGTGACACCATGAGACAAATCATTCTCGAAATACAAAAACCCCACAATAAGCACTATTTGGCAGTCCGCTTTAAATAACCAGGGTATGCAGAAAACTCATATCAATCAAAATAAACATGGCATAATTAAATGGAAAGCACAAAGGCTTAACAACCGTAGATAAGACAACAATGAACTAATTCTGGTGCGAGGGCCAGCAGGGCTCATAACACCATCTTTATCATCATCTTAAAAAGTGTTAGATATTTCTTTCAGCTTCCGTTACTCTAGGTACCAAGCTTTCCAGTTTTGCCTTATAGCTCATACCCTGTAATCCAGGCAGCATCTTAGTAAATATATTATGCCTCCTTTTCTTAGCCTCCACATACTTCTTATAATGGACTGACCAGAACGGCACACAGTACTCTAGTGTAGTCTGTCTGAGGTTTTATGTAGCTCAAGCATGATGTATTTGCTCTTATATTCAACACTCCTACCAATTAAGACAAAATTCCATATACTGCCTCATCCACTTGCACAGCTACTTCAGTGAATTATTGACTTGGAGCACAAGTTCCTTGTCTACCTCAATGCTATAGGGGCTCTACCATGAACAATGTACTACTTCTTTTCATTTAACCTGCTAAAGTGCAACATCTCATGCTTGCCTGTATTAAATTCTATCTGCCACTTCCTTCCCCATATTTGTAATTGATCTATATCTCACTGTGTTCTTTGATAGTCCATTACACTGTCTACACCTCTACTGATCTTGGTGTCATCTGCATACTTGCAGATATGCAGTTCCAACAACGATAATCATGGAACTCCACAAGTCACAGAACTCTATCCAGAATAATAGCCTTTCGACCTAACTTCCTGTCTTCAATATGCAAGCTATTTCCGAATCCAAACTTGCAATTTATCCTGGGTCCCCTGCATCTTCGTCTTCTGAATTAACCTACCTTGAGGGATCTTATCAAATACCTTTGCAAGGTCCTTGGAGACAATATCCCTACGTTACACTTATCAAGCACTTTTGTCACCTCCACAAAAAAAAATCAAGTTTATACTATCAGCCCCACACAAAGAAATAATGACAGTCTCTAAGCAGGCATGCCCTTCCAAATGCACGTATATCATATCCTCAGGTATCTTCTCCAATACTTTCCAAAAGCTTTTTAGTTAGATACGGCGCTGTAGCCCAAGGTGTTCTCGGTCCACCAGATCAAATGGCGGAATCAGGAAAGGATAAAAATGATGGTGTTTGCTTAATGACAAACTCATGATGGTGCTTGGATTTAGTGGTCTTAAACTGGCATATAGAAGTTAGATTAACAATCTGTCTGAATGGGGCCATACTAATCTCTCATACAACATCAGCAAAACCAAAGAACTGATTATTGACTACAGAAGAAGGAAACCCGGGGTCCATGAGCCAATTCTCATCGGAAGGTGGAGAGGGCCAGAAACTCGAAATTTCTTGGTATTATCATTTCAGAGGATTTGTAGAGGCTTATACTCTCTGGAATTTAGAAGATTGAGGGGGGATCTTATTGAAATGTATAAAATTCTAAAGGGATTGGACAGGCTAGATGCAGGAAGATTGTTCCCGATGTTGGGGAAGTCCAGAACGAGGGGTCACAGTTTGAGGATAAAGAGGAAGCCTTTTAGGACCGAGATCAGGAAAAACTTCTTCACACAGAGAGTGGTGAATCTGTGGAATTCTCTGCCACAGGAAACAGTTGAGGCCAATTCATTGGCTATATTTAAGAGGGGGTTAGATATGGCCCTTGTGGCTAAAGGGATCAGGGGGTATGGAGAGAAGGCAGGTACAGGGTTCTGAGTTGGATGATCAGCCATGATCATACTGGATGGCAGTGCAGGCTCGAAGGGCCGAATGGCCTACTCTTGCACCTATTTTCTATGTTTCTATGTCATAGGACTAGCACTTAATTGCCACTGCAAAGAAGACATGGCCACATCTCTACTTTTTTCAAAGTTTGCATAGAGTCAGCATGTCATCTAAAACTTTGACAAACTTCTATCAATATACAGTGGAGAATATACTAACTGGTTGCATCATGGACAGGTATGGAAACACCAATGCCCATGAATGGAAAAGTCTACAGAAAAGTATTAGATACAGCGTAGTCCATCACAGGAAAAGTCCTCGCCATCATTGAGCACATTCACGGGTAGTGCTGCCACAATAAAGAAACATCCATCATGAGGGATCCCCACCAGTCAGGCAAAGCTTTCTTCTCACTACTACCATCAGGAAGGAGATACAGGAGCTTCATGTCCCACACCACCAGCTTCAGGAACAGCTAATACCCTACAAACATCAGACTCCTGAACCAGCGGGGATAACTTCACTCACCTCAACTCTGAACTGATTCCACAACCTATGAAATCACTTTCAAGGACTCTACAACTCATATTCTCAGTATTTTTTTTTTACATGTGTATTATTTAGTTATTATTTGCAGAGTTTGTCTTCATTTGCACATTGGTTGTTCGCCAGTCTTTGTTTATATTTTTTGTTGATTCTATTACATTTCTTCTTTTCCTGTGAATGGCAATGAATCTCAAAGTAGTATATGATGACATATATGTAGTTTGACAATAAATTTACTTTGAACTTTGACATTTGAATATATATTGGCATTAAAATTAGCACATCATCATGGGCCAACATGGCCTGCCCACTGCTGTACTATTCTGTGTGTTTTCTATGCAATTTTAAATGGCCATGGGAAACAGTTCTTATTAAAAAGAATGTGGGGAACATCCAGTCAACTAGAAGAAGAAAATATACTTAAGGTTTAGGAAGCAAGGTACAGAGAGGGCTCTAAAGAGTTACAAGATAGCCAGGAAGAAGCTTAGGAGAGCTGGAAGGGGACCTGAGAAGGCCTTGACAAGTAGAATTAAGTAAAACCCAGGAGGATAATTAGAGTGAGTGTAGAACAGATCAGGGAATGAAGAGGAAACATGTACCTCAAGATGGAAGAAGTAAGTGAAGTCCTTTATGAATATTTTGCTTCAGTATTCACCATTGAGGGGAACCTTGACAAATGGGAGGACAGTGTAAACTGGTTGATATGCTGGAACATATCAGTGTTAAGAAAGAGGATGTACTGGAACTTTTGGAAAACATTAGGGTAGATAAGTCCCCAAGGTCAAACAGGATATATACCCAAGTTTATTACGGGAAGTGAAGAAAGAGATTGCTGTGTTCTTTGGCAATGATCTTTGTGTCCTCATTAGTCATAGGAGTAGTACCAGAAGACTGGAGGGTGGCAAATGTTATTCCTTTGTTCAGGAAAAGAAATAGGGATAATCCTGGGAATTAGAGACCAGTGAATCTTATGTCAGTGGTGGGCAAATGATTGGAGAGGACTCTTAGAGACAGAATTTACAGGCATTTGGAGAAGCGTAATCCGAAGGGTCATCAGTATGGCTTAGTGAGGGAGGGGTAAGACATGCCTCGCAGGCCTGATTGAATTCTTTGAGGCAGTGACAACACAAATTCATGCAGGTAGAGTAGTATGCTAGGGCATATTCTGGAGTTACAGTATATAGCAAATACTAATTTCAATGCAGCCAGTCTTCAGACCTGAACATGGATTGTAGATCGAATTGAAGATGCAGCTGTGAACATTGCACTTCTTGCAGCTGCATTTTGCGGTTGCTTGCAAGCAAAGAAATACTCCATTTTACAGCAGTTGTCTGCATATGCATGAATGCGGCCCAGGGTCAGTGTGAATTAACATTCATATTGGGTGTTTGGTTGGAAGATGGAAGTATTTGAAAATCATATGTATTTCAAAGGAAGCATTATAGATACATTGGAACTATAGAACTATTGTCCTGTTGTTATTATCTTAACCATATAAAAATGTCTTTAACATATAAATATTGATTCATGTAGGTGTCTTCTTCCAAGAGTGTCTTGAATATGATAACTGCCACTCATTTTGCTGAATAAGGGCTCCTATATCCACTGGCTTCAGTGTCTCTCTGGTGACTTTGTTCACAGTCACAACAGTGTATACGGATTTTAGTAAAGCGTTTGACATGGATCTCCACTGTAGGCTCATTCAGAAAATCAAGGGGCACTGGGTCCAGGGAAACTTGGTTATGAGTATTCAGAATTGGCTTGCCCAGAAAAAGCAGAAGGTGGTAATAGATGAAGCATATTCTGCCTGGAGGTCAGCGACCAGTGGTTTTCCACAGGAATCTGTTCTGTAACCCCTGCACTTTGTGATTTTTATAAATGTCTTCAATAAGGAAGTGGAAGGGTGGGTTAGCAAGTTTGCAGATAACACAAAGGTTGAAGGTGTTGTGAATAATGTAGAAGACTGTCGTACTGTTGCTGATTAACTGGACTCTGAAAATTTGCACTTGTTCCACAATCATACTTTATTATTTGTGCACAAAGAGAAAAGCATGGCCCCTGTCATCAGTTCTAAATTTTGAATAAAGGAATGCCATTTTTTAATCAGAAATTGACTACAATGGGATATTGACAGGATGTAGAGCTGGGCTGAGAGGTGACAGATAGAGTTCAATCTGGAAAAGCGCAAAGTGATACACCTTAGAAGTTTGAACTTCAAGGCAGAATACGGGGTAGCAGTATAAGTAACAGAGGGATCTGGGGTCCACATCCGTACAACCTCAAAGTTGCCACACTAGTTGATGGGGTGGTTAAGAAGTCATATGGTGTGTTGACCTTCATTCGTTGGGAGATTAAGTTCAAGAGCCGCAAGTTAACGTTGCAGCTCTTTAAAGCTCAGGTTAGACCATACTTAGTGTATTGTGTTCAGTTCTGAACTCCTCCTTATAGGTAGGATGTAGAAACTTTAGAGCAAGTGCAGCAATCTACCAGGATGCTGCCTGAATTAGAGAGTATGTCTTATGATGATAGGTTAAGTGAGCTAGGGCTTTTCTCTGTAGAGCAAAGAAGGATGAGAGGTGACTTAATAGTGCTGTACAAGATGATAAGAGGTATCAATCGAATGGATTTTTTCCCCCAGGGTAAAACTGGCTAATACGAAGGGGCATAATGTTAAGGTGACTAGAAGAAAATATAAGGGGGATGTCAGGGGTAATTTTTTTCGTACAGAAAGTGGTAAGTGTATTTAACACATCTTCCACAAAGAGCAGGGGTTGCAGAACTGATCCCTGTGGAAAATCACTGGTCACTGACCTCCAGATAGTGATAGAGACAGATACGTTAGGGACATTTAGAAGACTGTTAGATTACCACATGGATGAAAGAAAAATGGTGGGCTACATGGGAGGGAAGGGTTAGGTTGATCTTAGAGTAGGTTATAGGTCAGTGCAACATTGTTGGTTGAAGGGTCTTTATTGTGCTGTACTGTTCGATATTCTGAAACAAGATCCATGTGCATGTATGAGCACCTTTGCAATTGATCAGTTATAGAATTGCCACAAACTTAATTTCTGAAGAATGTATTTACACTTCCATGCAGGAATAATCGAGTTAATACAATTTAAGCTGATATCAATTAAGATCTGTTAGATTCCATTGTAATTGCTGAAAGCAAAACACACAAAATGCTAGAGGAACTCAGCTGGTCAGGCAGCATTCTTAGAAATGAACAAACAGTCGATGTTTTGGGCCAAGACCCTTCTTCAGGAATGTTTCAAATGTTGAAAGTCTTTTTTTAACAACTGTTGGAGCCTCTGTGGTTCTCAATATTTACTCATTAAAATTATTATTTTTTTCAGCTGATGAATCTGGAACGTAAATGGCAACACCATGAGCAGAATAACTTCGTTATGAAAGAATGTATCCTTAACAGTTTGCATCAATCCTATTTTTAATTTACAGAAGCATTTAAACAATATGTCTTATAAAATTAGTGAAACATTTCTACTGTAAAAGTTTGAGGTACTATTTTGTCCAGACCATGAAGAAGAAAGTGATATAGCATCTTTTACATCTGATTTGGCTGATATAGCCTTAATTTAATATGAAAATGGTGATACCTCCTCAGTACCAGTTAGAAATGGCCATTTGGATTAAATAACTCATGGCCTATTGAAACAGCTCAGTATGCCAACCAACTGAACCAAATATGCCATCTTTCGAACAGATTTGCTTTTTTCTGAATCTTATTCCCTTATGTTGTGATTATATAGGTAGCATGTCACCAATGCATTGATTGCTCCAAGTAGTTGTTAGTTAGTGAGTAGGGTCAAGCTGCTTTTGAAACTAATTTACCAGAAACTTAACAAAAACTTTTGCCTCTTCTTGCCTAAACCTCTTGAGACAAAGCCTACCCTCTCTCACACAATGGCTGCACCAATTAAACCTAACTTTTTATTGGCCTTTGCCATGTGCCTAACAGATCATTTGATAGAAGCTTGCAAAAATGTCCTGAAAGGCCTCTGCTCTTTTTAAATCTTCCGCTACCTCACCAACAAGTGACTGAAGCCCGTCAAAAATTTACTGAAAAATTCATGTTAGCTGCCTCCTGAGATTCCCTTCATTGCAGAATCCAACCAAATAATTTCACTCTAGGTGGCCAAATGCACTGGAAATAGGAAACGTCTCCAGGACCAGACAGCACTACATCCGAAGTATGATAAACCTCTGCTCCAGAACTAATTGACTAGCCAAAAAGTGTCATTATTTTTTAGATTATGAGAACACTCAGTCCTCTTTTTATTGTCATTTAGAAATGCATACATGCATTAAGAAATGATACAATGTTTCTCCGGAGTGATATCACAGAAAACAGGACAAACCAAAGACTAACACTGACAGAACCACATAATTATACCATACAGTTACAGCAGTGCAAAGCAATACCATAATTTGATGAAGAACAAACCATGGGCACGGTAAATAAAGTCTCAAAAGTCCCCGAGTCGATCAACTCCCGAGTCCCCGATTGCAGGCGGCAAAAGGGAGAAACTCCCTGCCATAAACCTCCAGGCACCGTCAACTTGCCGATGCCTTGGAAGCAACCGACCACAGCCGACACTGAGTCCATCCATCCGAAAACTTCAAGCTTCCATCCAGCCTCTCCGATACAGCCTCCTGAGCGCCGTCCTCTGCCGAGCGCCTTCGACCTTGCCCCGGCCGCCGAAACAAGCAAAACCGTGGATTTCGGGGCCTTCAGCTCCGAGATTCTGGTTACCACACAGTAGCAGCGGCAGCGAAGCGGACACTTCAGAAGTTTTCCAGATGTTCCTCCATGCTCTTACATCCATCTCCATCAAATCAGAATTGTGCACATTCCCCTGCTTGACAGATATAATTATAATGGCCATAATGGAAAATATAATGACTGTTTAAGTTATTGTACAATTATATACAGGTCATAAAAGCATCTCATTTCAGATAGAAACTGATATCAAAAGTGTAGTCCAGAGTACAGAAAGAACAGTACAGAATAGAGACCCTTTGTCCCACAGTGTCTGTGCCAACTGTGATGGCAAATTAAACTGCAGCACTGCCTGTACATTATCGCCTTCCATCCATGCCCTGCCTGTTTACCTGCCTACCTAAGTGCCTCTTAAACATCGCTATTGTTCTTATTTCCATTTCTTCCCTGGGCTGCATGTTCCAGCTGTTGACATCTCTGCATACAATAAAACTGGCCTGGTAAAATTCCTTTAAACTTCCCCCTCTCTCACCTTAAACCTGTGCCCTCTAATGTTTGATATTTACACTTGGGGGAAAAAGACTAATCATATGCTGTATGTATGCCTCTCATGATATAATAAACTTTTATTAGATCACTCCTCAGCCTCTGACAGAAAACAATCCAAGTTTGTCCAATATTTCTTCATAGCTAATGCTCTCTAATCCAAGTAACATTAGATTAGATTATGAGGACATGCAGTCCTCTTTTATTGTCATTTAGTAATGCATGCATTAAGAAATGATACAATGTTCCTCCAGTGTGATATCACAGAAACACAAGACAGACCAGGACTGAAAAACTGATAAAAACCACATGATTATAACATATAGTTACAACAGTGCAAGCAATACCGTAATTTGATAGAGAACAGACCATGGGCAGGGTAAATAAAAGTCTCAAAGTCTCTTGAAAGTCCCATTATCTCACGCAGATGGTAGAAGGAAGAAAACTCTCCCTGCCATGAGCTTCCAGCGCCGCAAACTTGCCGATGCAGCATCCTGGAAGCACCCGACTACAGATTTATCTGGTAAATCTCTAATGCACCCTCTTTTAAAACACTGCTTCTTGCAGTGACCAGAACTGCACACAAAACTTCAAATGTTTATTCATTTAGTTTACATATGCCTGAGTTTAATTTGTTTATGAGACTTAGCAATGGTTTTTGGATGCTTTCAAATACTAGTTGATATGCATGCTATCTCCAAGCATAGCCATTGTGCATACAGCCAGCCATTTGTGCTTCACCACACTGATCAGCTGAGAACTAGCCTGTCAGAGAAAGACTGGGTGCAAATGGGAAGAAACACTTTGATTAAGCAAGTGACTGACAAGTTTTTCCAATCAGCATAAAATTTGCTGGATTGATCTTTAGAAGTTTTGTTTTCACTTGGCTATTTCATAGCGTTGCAGGTTTTTCCAGTGTTAACATCACACTCAGACAAAATTTCCATTGCTTTCTTTCATTTATAGTTCTTTAGATTTAATCTATTTTGACCTGCAAAACAATATTTTTGAAATTACTCTGTTTGTTTTTCTTAACTCTATTCAACAGTTATAGCTACAAAGGGAATGGAGAGTAATTACCAACCTATTATGAAGGATGTTACCAAACAACTTACTGAGTTCAACAAAATACTTCAAGAAGCCCTTCAGAATGCTAAAAAAATGACCTAAGCTTCCTGGTTGATCTGAAAGGATATCAAAGAAAATAGTTTTAATTGGTTTATTGCTTTAACTGTGAAATATTCATATGCGGATAGGCTCACACTTTACTGAACCTTTCTCATGCATTTTTTTATTTTGAAGTGTATCTGCATACAGTTTATTGTGAATATTTGTTTATTGTTAGAAAATAGAACATACTTATTTCCCTTTACCTTTGCAACTTGTATTCTCTCACATGCCCGTCAACTCCAATTTCATTACTTTTCTCATTAAACAGCATGAGCAGTAATTTACAATAGCCAAATAACTTAGTCTTTGGGATGTGGGAGAAAATTGGAACACTCTTGAAAATTGCTTTTTCATTGAGAAAGTTGTGAAGTGTTTGTATTTTAGCTCAAATTAACTTTTTAACTACGTTTGTGTTTGTATTTCTGTAATGGGATACTTTAAATACAAATATATCAAACGGAAATCAAGATGTGTGAATTCAACATCCTTTGGATAATCCATTCTGCCACTATTCAACCTATGGACTTCATTTCAATTTGCATGAGCTTGAAACTGAGGAGTTCTGATTGTATCTGTAAACTTGAAGTGTGCAAGGGGTTTTATTCTAAGCCACTATGCTTCTGGGATTCCTGATGAAGTTCATAAATCAGATTCAATTCCACCAGGTAAAGCCTCCAATCATGTAAGTTAGCTTTCCGTGTAGAGCAAAAGGACAAGTGGAGTGAAGTCAGAACATGATCATTGAAACCTCGCAAATGTGACTACAGATTGCCACTGAAGTAGCACCATGTGATTTCAATGGCACAAACCATCTTAACAGAAAAGGTGAGTGTTTCTAGCTACTTGTTTTTTCCAGTCTGTTCCAGAACTTTATTTCTTTGGAAATCTGATCTTGCAGGTACACTTGTAGTCATCTTTCCTCAGTCCCATCTGTCCGGCCACAACCAATGGTTTCTGTCCTCTTTACGCAATATTTTACTATTCCATCATGCTTACCCTTATCAAAGGCACTGTCAGCCCATTAACCTGTTCAACATCAGTTGCTTTTTCTCCTCATAGGAGCAAAATACAGAACTTGAAGGCAAAAAACAAAAGGTGACTCCATCCATTTTATAATTGATAGTGACAGATAGGGAGTTGTTGAAGCTTGGTGAAGGCCAGCATGAATTAGTAACTTCACCGCTGCTTGATGTTATGATTAGATGCCCCCTCTGACGTATAGCAGTCACCCATGATAAGTTTCTTTTGGCAGTGCCATAGCAATTATTAAAAAAATTCTTACCTTCGCTGTTATGTCTTGAATCTTTAGTCTCCCACAGGAGCTTCAAGTGCTCTATGGAAAATGATTCAGAAATTACTAATTCACCAACAGAGAAGTCAGGCCAGGGAGCATCTGTGTAAAAGTGTAAACTGTCGATGCTTTGGGCTGAGACCCTTCATCAGGACTCCATCTGACCTTCGCCAGTCCTGCCGAAGGGTCTCGGCCCAAATCGCTGACGGTACTCTTTCTCAGCCTGGCCTGCTGAGTTCCTCTAGCATTTTGTGTGTGTTGCTCGGATTTCCAGCATCTGCAGATTTTCTCTTGTTTGTAACTGGTATATAATTTTATTTCTTCTACCTCCTTCCCTTCTTAACAAGTGGAATGACATTTGCCATTTCCCAGTTCTCTGGAAACATTCCAGAATTTAGTGATTCCATAAAGGTCATTACTAATGCCTCCACAATCTTTTCAGCTACCTCTTTCAGAACCCTGTGGTGTACACCATCTGGTCCAGATGACTTAATTACCTTCAGACCTTTCAGCTTCCCAAGCACCTTCTCCTTAGTAAATCGACGACAATCACTTCTGCCCCATGACACACTGGAATTTCTGGCGGATTGCTGGTGTCTTCCACATTGAAGAAGGTCTCAGAATATTTATTAAGTTTATCCTTGTTCCACATTACTACCTCTCTAGCATCATTTTCCATACTACTTCATCTTTGGGATGTATCTATCCTGCATCTCCCAAATTGCTCTCAGAAACTGGAATTCTTTATGTATACTTAAGGCTGAGGTTGATAAATTCTTGAATGATTAGGGCATGAAGGGATACAGGGGGAAGGCAGGAGACTGGGGGCTGAGAGGAAAACTGGATCAGTCATAAGGACAGCAAAATCAATGGGCTGGATGGCCTAATTCTGCCCCGATATCTTATGGTCTTAAACTCCAGCCATTACTGTTCTGTCATCATCCCTGATAGTGTCCCCTTCCAATCAGCTTTGGTCAGCTCCTTCTCATGCTTCTCTAATTCCCTTTACTCCACCGCAAGGCCATAAGACATAGGAGCAGAATTAGGCCATTCAGCCTATTGAGTCTGTTCCGTCATTTCAACATAGCTGATCCTGGATCCCATTCAACCCCATACACCTGGCCTCTCACCATATCCCTTGATGCTCCGATTAATCAGGAATCTATCAACCTCCGCTTTGAATATACCCCTGGACTTGGTTTCCACAGCAGTTTGTGGCAGAGCATTCCACAGATTCACCACTCTTTGGCTAAAAAAAAATTCCTCCTTACCTTTGTTCTAAAAAGTCAACCCTCAATTTTGAGGCTGTGCCATCTAGTTCTGGATACCCCCTCTGCAGGAAACTTCCTCTCCACACCCACCTTATCTAGCCCTTTCAGCATTCAGTAGGTTTCGATGAGATCCCCCCACATTCTTCCAAATTCCAGTGAGTACAGGCCCAAAGCTGCTGAATGCTTCTCATGTGTTAACCCCTTCATTCCCGGAACCATCCTTGTGAACCTCCTCTGGATTCTCTCCAATGACAATACATCCCTTCTGAGATAAGGGGCCAAAGCAGTTGACAATATTCCAAATGTGGCCTGACTAATGTCTTATAAAGGCTCAGCATTATCTCCTTGCTTTTATATTCAATTCCCCTTGAAATAAATGGCCACATTGCACTTGCCTTTTTTACCACAGACTCAACCTGTGAATCTTCTGGGAGTCTTGTACAAGGACTCTTAACTCCCATTGCACCTCTGATGTTTGAATTTTCTCTCCATTTAGATAACAGTCTGCACTATAGTTCCTTTTACCAAAATGGATTATCATATGTTTCCCAACACTATATTCCATCTGTCACTTTTTTCCCCATTCTTCGAATTTGTCTAAGTCCTGCTGCAATTGCATTGCTTCCTCAACACTACCTACCCTTCTTCTTATCTTGATATCACCTGAAAACTTTACCAAAAAGCCACCAATTTCACTATCTAAATCATTGACAAACAAGATGAAAAGTAGTGCTCTCAATACTGGCCCCTGAGGAACACCACTAGTCACTAGCAGCCAATCACAAAAGACCCCCTTTATTCCCATTCGCTGCCTTCTGCCTGTCAGCCATTCCACTATCCGTGCCAGTATTTTTTCTGTAACACCATAGGATTTTATCTTGTTAAGCAGCCTTATCAAATGCCTTCTGAAAATCTATGTAAATGACATCTACTGCCTCTCCTTTGTTCACCTTGCTTGTTGCTACCTCAAAGAATTCTGATTTGTCAGGCAAGATTCCCCTTTACAGAAGCTATGCTGACTGACTTATTTTATCATTAGTCTCCAGGTACCTCAAAACCTCATCCTTAATAATGGACTCCCCAACACTTTCTCAACCACTCAGGTTAGGCTAACTGGCCTATAATTTCCTCTCTTTTGTCTTCCTTCCTTCTTTAAAAAGTGGAGTGACATTTGCAATTTTCCAGTCCTCTGGGACCGTGCCAGAATTAAGTGCTTCTTGAAAGATCATTACCAATGCATCCGTTATCTCTTAAGCAACCTCCTTCAGGAATCAGGTGTAGTCCATCTGGTCTAGGTGACCTATCCATCTTAAGACCTTTCAGTTTGCCAAGCACTTTTTCCTTTGTAATAGCAATGGCACTCACTCCTGCTCCCTGACACGTACAGACCTCTGGCACATTGCTAGTGTCTTCCATAGTGAAGACTGAAGCAAAGTACATAGAACATAGAATAGTACAGCACAGTACAGGGCCTTTGGTCCACAATGTTGTGCCGACCCTCAAACCCTGCCTCCCATATAAGCCCCCACCTTAGATTCCTCCATATACCTGTCCAGTAGTCTCTTAAACTTCACTAGTGTATCTGCCTCCACCACTGACTCAGGCAGTGCATTCCATGCACCAACCACTCTCTGAGTAAAAAACCTTCCTCTAATATCCCCCTTGAACTTCCCACCCCTTACCTTAAAGCCATGTCCTCTTGTATTGAGCAGTGGTGCCCTGGGAAAGAGGCGCTGGCTATCCACTCTTATCTATTCCTCTTATTATCTTGTACACCTCTATCATGTCTCCTCTCATCCTGCTTCTCTCCAAAGAGTAAAGCCCTAGCTCCCTTAATCTCTGATCATAATGCATACTCTCTAAACCAGGCAGCATCCTGGTAAATCTCCTCTGTACCCTTTCCAATGCTTCCACATCCTTCCTATAGTGAGGTGACCAGAACTGGACACAATACTCCAAGTGTGGCCTAACCAGAGTTTTATAGAGCTACATCATTACATCGCGACTCTTAAACTCTATCCCTCGACTTATGAAAGCTAACACCCCATAAGCTTTCTTAACTACCCTATCCACCTGTGAGGCAACTTTCAGGGATCTGTGGACATGTACCCCGAGATCCCTCTGCTCCTCCACACTACTAAGTATCCTGCCATTTACTTTGTACTCTGCCTTGGAGTTTGTCCTTCCAAAGTGTACCGCCTCACACTTCTCCGGGTTGAACTCCGTCTGCCACTTCTCAGCCCACTTCTGCATCCTATCAATGTCTCTCTGCAATCTTTGACAATCCTCTACACTATATACAACACCACCAACCTTTGTGTCGTCTGCAAACTTGCCAACCCACCCTTCTACCCCCACATCCAGGTCATTAATAAAAATCACGAAAAGTAGAGGTCCCAGAACGGATCCTTGTGGGACACCACTAGTCACAATCCTCCAATCTGAATGTACTCCCTCTACCACCACCCTCTGCCTTCTGCAGGCAAGCCAATTCTGAATCCACCTGGCCAAACTTCCCTGGATCCCATGCCTTCTAACTTTCTGAATAAGCCTACCGTGTGGAACCTTGTCAAATGCCTTACTAAAATCCATATAGATCACATCCACTGCACTACCCTCATCTATTAAGTACTACATATTAAGTACTCACCAGCATCACCTCCCTTTTATTCTTTGCATAACTTGCTTTATGTATTCTACTTCGTAATATCGGCTAGTTTGCTGTTATATATCATCTTTTCCCTTCTCATTGCTTTCTTAGTTGCCTTTTGTTGGATTTTAAAAGCTTCCCAATCATCCAAATTCCCACTCAGTTTTGCTACCTTATATGCCCTTTCCTTGGCCTTTATGCAGACCTTAACTTCACTTGTCAGCTACAGTTGCCTAGCTCTGCCATTTGCGAGCAACTTCTGTGGGACATAACTATCCTGCGCCCTATGAACTATTCCCAGAAACTTCAGCCACCTCTGTTCTGCCGTCATCCCTGCTACTATCCCCCTCCAATCCACCTAGGCAAGCTCCTCTCTCATGCCTCTGTAGTTCACTTTATTCCATTGTGCTACTGATACATGTGAATTATGCTTCTTACTCTCAAGTTGCAGTATGAATTCAATCATATTATGATCACTGTCTCCTAAGGGTTCCTTTACATTAAGCTCCCTAATAAGATCTGAGTTATTACACAACACCCAGTCTAAGATAGCCTTTCCCCAAGTAGGCTCAAGCACAAGCTGCTCTAAAAACACATCTCTAGCATTCAACAAATTCCTTTTCTTGTCTGTCACCAACCTAATTTTCCCAATCCCCTTGCATATTGAAGTCCCGCATTACAATTGTGTTATTACCTTTTCCAGCTCCCTTTTGCAATCTTAACCCCATATCTTGGCTACTATTTAAAGGCCTATATATGATTCCCATGATGTTTTTTTACCTTTACAATTTCTTAACTCCATCCACAAAGATTCAACATTCTCTGACCCTGTGTCACCTCTTTCTAAAGATGTAATTCCATCTCTTACCAACAGAGCCACACCACTGCCTATGCCTTCTTACCTGTCCTTCGATACAAAGTATATCCTTTGATGTTAAACTCCCAACTATGACCTTCTTTCAGCCACGACTCAGTGATGCCCAATCTCTAATTGCACCACAACTTTGTCCACCTTATTCTGAACGCTACATGCATTTAAATAGTCATAGTCATACTTTATTGATCCCGAGGGAAATTGGTTTTCGTTACAGTTGCACTATAAGTAATTAAATAGTAATAAAACCATAAATAATTAAATAGTTATATGTAAATTATGCCAGGAAATAAGTCCAGGACCAGCCTATTGGCTCAGGGTGTCTGAGCCTCCAAGGGAGGAGTTGTAAAGTTTGATGACCACAAGCAGAAATGACTTCCTATGACGCTTAGTGTTGCATCTCGGTGGAATGAGTCTCTGGCTGAATGTACTCCTTTGTCCAACCAGTCCATTATGTAGTGGATGAGAGACATTGTCCAAGATGGCATGCAACTTGGACAGCATCCTCTATTCAGACACCACCGTCAGAGAGTCCAGTTCCATCCCCACAACGTCACTGGCCTTACGAATGAGTTTGTTGATTCTGTTGGTGTCTGCTACCCTCAGCCTGCTGCCCCAGCACACAACAGCAAACATGATAGCACTGGCCACCACAGACTCGTAGAACATCCTCAGCATCGTCCGACAGATGTTAAAGGACCTTCAGTCCTATATTCTTTGCCTTTATGAATTTTGCCTCTGTGGTACAACTTAACACTTTTCTCTGTCTGCAGTTGTACGCAGTCATTAGCTTGGCCTTCTTTACATTCATATTACATATTACATCATCTTGTAAACCTGCTGGATCATCCTTAGCTCTATCACACTGGTTCCCATCCCCCTGCCATATTAGCTTAAACCACTCCCAACAGCTCTAGTAAACCTGCCCGGATGAATATCGCCCCACGGATTCAAATCAACCCATCTCTTTTCCTGCCCCAGAAGAGGGTCGCGATGATCCAGAAATCTGAATCCCTGCCCCCGCTCCAATTCTTCAGCCATGCATTTATCCTCCACCTCATTCTATTCCTATCCTCACTGTTGTGTGGCACAGGCAGCAATCCCGCGATTACTACCCTTGAGGTCCTGCTTCTCAGCTTCCTTTCTAACTCCCTGTATACTTTTTTCAGGACCTCCTCCCTTTTTCTACCTACGTCATTGGTACCAACACGTACCATGACTTCTGGCTGCTCACCCTTCATTTTCAGAATATTGTGGATGCATCCAGAAACATCTTGGACCCTGGCACTTGGGAGGCAAACTGCCATTTGCGTTTCCTTTCTGCATCCACAGAATCACCTATTTGTCTCCCTAACTATAGAGTTCCCTATTACTGCTGCCATCCTCTTCCATTCCCTACTCTTCTGAGCCACAGGGCCAGACTCAGTGCCAGAGGCACGGCCACTGTTGCTTCCCCCAAGTAGGTCACACCCCCCCCCCCAGCAGTGCTCAAAATGGAGTACTTAATGTTGAGGGGGACGGTCTCTCAGTTTCTTAAGATTCCCTGGTCTGTCAGTCACTCAGAGTTCCCAGGTCTGTCAGTCTCTCAGTGTCCCCAAGTCTCCCTTTCTCTTGAGTTCCTTAGGTCTCCCTCTCAGATTTCTCAGGTCTCTCAAGTTGTTCCTGGATCTCATGTTTTCAGGTCCACCCTGGGCCATCAGGTGTTGTAATGAGTTCATCAGGCCTCTGCGAGGTGACAGAAAGCATTGGGTTCTGAGGTTTTCAGAGGAGCTGAATTGGTTAACTTTTGTTAAAGGGCTGTCATTAATTGTTTAGAATTCCTTATGTCTTCCTTCAACAACTTGCTTTTTGTGCTGTGGTATCCAGGTGCCTTCTGTTTAAGCTTGTTAAGTTTGTTTTCATCGGCTCAGAGGTTACATGTTACTGGCAAGCAAATTAACACTAATCGCAAGGTCCTCATTTTGAGAATGTTATTTCTTGCAGTGTCGCTCGGCTGTGGCTCCGATGTTTTTATAGAATTATGATGAATAAACTCTCGTCGCCATCTCTACATCAGAATCTGTCTTTCCTCTTGGCTCTTGGGTTCCAATATTGCCAGTGCATATCATGACAAATTTTGTCATATTCTGATCACTGCCTCCTAAAGATTATTACCTTAAGTTCCCAATAAAATCTCATTCATTACACAACACCCCATCCATAATTGCCTTTCTCTTAGTGGGCTTAACCATAAACCGCTCTAAAAAGCTGCCTTGGAGGCATTCTACAAAGTCCATCTCTTGGGATCCAGGACCAATCTGATTTTCCAAATGTATAATAAAATCCCCATGACTATCATAACATTACCTTTTTCCATGCCTTTCTATCTCCCATTGTAATTTGAACCCCAGATCCTGACTACTATTTGATGGCCATCAGGTCTTTTCACCCTTGCAGTTTCTTAATTCTACGACAAAGATTCTTTATCTTCCAATCCTATGACAACACTTTCTTAGGTTTTGATTTCATCTTTTACCAACAGACCCACCCCACCACCGCTCCTGGGATGTTAGTCCCAGTACGTATATCAATTGCTGTTGAAAATGGAGAATCCAGTCAAAAGGACCAACACTGTGTGGCATAATGAGGCACTCTCTGTGTTTCAGGATTAATTTGAACAGAGTAACTGGCAGATGTTTATGGAAGCCTCATCTGTCACTGGCTACATCTGTAAGTGTGTAGACGATGTTGTTAGCTCAATAACAGTCACATTACGACTGAACAAGAAGTCCCAGATGAACGCAGAGGTGCACTCCCTACTAAAAGCCCGGAAAGTTACCTTCAAGTCCGGAGACAGAACAGCTCCCAGAGCCGTCAGGAGAAACATCATCTTAACCATCAAGAGGGCAAAAACTGCCTATGTACAAATAATTCAGGAACACCTGTCCGATAACAATCCAGAATCAGAATCAGGTTTATTATCACTGGCATGTGACATGAAATTTGTTAACTTAGCAGCAACAGTTCAATGCAATACATCAGCGGTCCCCAACCACCGGGCCGCGAGGAAACGATATGATTTGGCAATATGAGTCAGCTGCACCTTTCTTCATTCCCTGTCACGGCCACTGTTGAGCTTGAACACACGCGAGGTGATTACCCGCGTGTCATCCATGTCAGCGCGGGAAGGAGATCAACTCCTCGAGCTTGCAAATGACGGCGGGCTGAAAAGTATGTTTGACATAACATCCCTGCCGGCATTCTGGATCAAAGTCAAGGGCGAATATCCTGAGATAGCCACGGAAGCACTGAAAACGTTGCTTCCATTTCCTACTTATCTCTGCGATGAATGTAACAAAAACTAAACTGCGGAATAGACTGGACATAAGGAACCCCCTTCGAGTATCACTGTCTCCCGTCACTCTTCGATGGGACCGTCTTGTTGCAGGAAAACAAGCCCAGGGCTCCCACTGATTCAGCGATATTGGTGTGTTGCAATGATTTTTTTCTGTTCTTACGGGGAAAATATGCGCTGTGTGTTTAATATTAAATTCGTTAGATAAACCCTTTTAGAAACGAAATTGAGTGTATTAGCCACTTATCACCGATATTCCGGTCGTGATTAACAGCGCCCCCCTCCCGAACAGAATCGCCAAAAACGATTTGAAGCAAAAAACGGCACGTACATGCATACGCAAGTTACGCATGCGCACTGGTGCCCGCACAAGGCTTCATGGTCATTGTAGTCTTTTTGGGGTAAACACAACGTACTTGACAGCTACTGTACGCTTGTCCGTTGGCAACCATCCCCCACCCCCCGGTCGGCCGGTCCGTAAGAGTATTGTCAATATGAAACCGGTCCGCACTGCAAAAAAGGTCGGGGACCCCTGCAATACATAATCTAGCAAGGAAAATAATAATAATAATAAATAAAATAAAAAATAAGTAAATCAATTATGGTATATGTATATATATAGATTTTAAAAAGTACAAAAACAAAAATACTGTTTTTTTTTAAAGTGAGGTTGTGTCCAAAGATTCAATGGCCATTTAGGAATCAGATGGCAGAGGGGAAGAAGCTGTTCCTGAATTACTGAGTGTGTTCCTTCAGGCTTCTGTACCTCCTACCTGATGGTAGCAGTGAGAAAATGGCATTCCCTGGGTGCTGGGGGTCCTTAATAGTGGATGCTGCCTTTCCCAGCGGATTTGGCTGGGCATCAAGGGCATCACTGACTATGCAAAGAAAACCTGTGTTGAGTGTACCTGTGACACATCCTGCTCCAATGCTCCAAACAACTTTTAAGCACACTTTGAGGCTTGCAACACAACACCAGTCATGAAAGCTACCCCCTTCCAGGTGAGCAGCTCTTTATGGACATCACCAACTCTTCACTCATCCTGGCTGTTGTTCCCATCATCCCTGTACCAAAGAACTCTACACCTTCTGAACTAAACAGCTACCACTCTGTAGCACTGACACCAATTATCATGAAATGCTTTGAATGGCTGGTAATGGCACACATCAAAAACTCCATTCCTGCCACACTGGACACTCACTAATATGCTTACTAATGCTCCACATAGCATCTCTCATGCACCTGGTCCTGACACACCTAGAAAACAAGGACACAGGTCAGAACATTGTTTCTGGATTTTAGTTTGGAATTCACTTGAACTTGAAGGTACAGGGTAAATGGCAGGATTCTTGACAGTGTGGAGGAACAGAGGGATCTTGGAGTCCATGTCTATAGATTCTTCAAAGTTGCCATGCTAGTTGATAGTGTGGTGAAGATGGTGTATGATGTGTTGGCCTTCATTAGTCACGGGACTGAGTTCAGGAACGGTGAGGTAGTGTAGTTCTATAAAACTCCGGCTAGATACCCTTAGAGTATTTTGTACATTTCTGGCCATTTCATTATAGGAAGGATGTGGAAGGTTTAGAGAAGGTGTGAAGGAGATTTACCAGAATGTTGTCTGGATTAGAGAGTATGTCTTTAGAGGAGAGGTTAAGCAAGCTAGGGCTTTTCTCTTTGGAGTGAAGGAGGATGAGAAGTAACTTGATAATGATGTATAAAATCTCAGCAGGCCAGACAACATCTATGGAAAACAATTGATGTTTTGGACCCAGCCCCTTCAAGAGGACTGAAGAAAAAAGCAGAGAATCAGAATAAGAAGGTGGGGAGAGGATGACAAAGTACAAGGTAGTAAATGACAGGTGAAACTGGGAGAGGGGGAGGGATGAAGTTAAGAGTGGGAACTTGATTGGTGAGAGAGATAAAGGGCTGCAGAAGGGGGAATCTGATAGGAGAGGACAGAAGGCTATGGTAGAAAGGGAAGGGGGAGGAGCACCAAAGGGAGGTGATGGGCAGATAAGGTGAGAGAGGGAAATAGGAATAGGGAATGATGAAGTGGGAGGGGGGGCAATTACCAGAAGTTTGAGAAAGCAATGTTCATGCCATCAGGTTGGAGGCTACCCAGACAGAATGTAAGGTGTTGCTCCTCCAACCTGAGTGTGGTTTCATCGCAACAGCAGAGGAGGCCATGGCCTGACATGTTGGAATGGGAAGTAGAATTAAAATGGGTCTGATCTTCACTCTCAATGATTTCTCTTTTGGCTCCCCTCACTTCCTTTTAACAAAAGCTGTAGCCAATGGCACTCACAAGGGTCCCAGTTATGTCAACTACGTGGAACAGTCTATATTCCAACCCTACACTGGTATTGCTCCCCAACTTTTCCTATGCTACATTGACAACTGCATTGGTGCTACTTCCTGCACTAATGCTGATCTCATCGACTTCGTACACTTTGCCTGTAACTTCCACCCTACCATCAAATTTACCAGGTCAATTTCGGACTCCTCCCTTTTCTTGATCTCTCTGTCTCTGTCTCTGGAAACAGCTTATCTACTGATATGTTTTATAAACCCACTGATTCTCACAACTACCTGGACTATACCTCTTCCCAGCCTATTACTTGTAAAAATGCCATCCTCTTCTCTCAACTCCTCCGTCTCTGCCACATCTGCTCTTAGGATGAAGCTTTACATTCCAGAACTAAGGAGATGACCTCCTTCTTCAAAGAAAGGGGCTTCCTTTCCTCCACCATCAATGTGGCCCTCGACCTCAACTCTTCCATTCGTGCATGCCTGCTCTTACCCCATCCACCCACCACCCCTCCAGGGATAGTGTTCCTCTTGTCCTCACTTACCACTCCACCGTGTACAGCACATAATTCTCCGTAACTTCCACTATCTTCAACGGGATGTCACTGCCAAGAACATCTTTCCATCCCTTACTTCCTGCTTTCCACAGGGATCGCTCTCTATGTGATTCCCTCGTCCATTTGTCCCTCGTCAATGATCTCCGTTCTGGTACTAATCCTTGCAAGCAGAACAAGTGCCACTCCTGCCCCTACACCTCCTCCCTCACTACCATTGAGGGCCCCAAACAGTTCTTCCAGGTGAGTCTTTTGGGGTCATCTACTGTATCCGGTGTTCACGGTGTGGCTTCCTGTATATCAGTGATTCCCAACGTAGATTGGGAGACAGATTTGCCAAGCACCTCTAGTCCATCAGAAAGAACAGGATCTCTCAGTGGCCACCCATTTCAATTCTACTTCCCATTCCCATTCCAACATGTCAGTCCAGGGCCTCCTCTACTGCCACAATGAGGCCACACTCAGGGTGGAAGAGCAACACCTTGTATTCCGTCAAGGTAGCCTCCAACCTGATGGCATGAACATCGATTTCATGAATTTCCAGTAATTGCCCCCCACCCCCACCTTCTCCATTCTATAAGACCATAAGATATAGGAGCAGAATTAGGCCATTTGGCCCATTGAGTCTGCTCTGCCGTTTCATCATGGCTGATTCAATTTTCCCCTCAGTCCCAATTCCTGCTTTCTCCCTCCATGCCCTGTCTAATCAGGAATCTGGTCAACCTCTGCCTTGCATATGCAGAAAGACTTGGCCTTCATAGCTGCCTGTGGCAAAGAATTCCAGTCACCACCCATTTTAATTCCACTTCCCATTCCTGATCCGACATGTCAATTCATTTCCTCCTGTGCTGCCACGGTAAGGCTGCATTCAGGTTGGAGAAGCAGCACCATATATTCCGTCCAGGTAGCCTCCAAATTGATGGCATGAGCATCAACTTCTCGAACTTATGGTAATGCCCCCCCCCCCAACATTCCCCATTCCTATTTTCCTCTCTCACTTTATCTCCTTGCCATTTTGTTTATGTCGCTTGAAAGAATTCCAGATTCACCACTCTCTGGCAAAGAAATTCCTCCTCATCTCCATTCTAAGAGGACGCCCTTCTATTCTGAGGTTGCGTCCTCTTGTCTTAGACTCCCCCAACATAGGAAACATCCTCTTCACATCCACTCTATCAAGGCCTTTCACCGTTCAATAGGTTTCAATGAGGTCACCCCTCATTCTTCTGAATTCCGTTGAGTACAGGCCCAGAGCCATCAAACACTCTTCATATGACAAACCATTCAATCCTGGGATTATCTTCATGAACCTCTTTGAACTCTTTCCAGTTTCAGCACATCCTTTCTAAGATAAGGGGTCTGCTCACAATATGCCAAGTGAGGCCTCTACAGTGCTTTATAAAGTCTCAACATTACAACCTTGCTTTTGTATTCTAATCCTCTCAAAATGAATGCTAACATTGCATTTGCCTTTCTCGCCACAGACTCAACCTGCAAATTAACTTTAGGGAACCCTGCACAAGGACTCCCAAGTCCCTTTGCACCTCAGTTTTTTATATTTTCTCTCCACATAGAAAATAGTCAACCCCTTCGTTTCCTCTACCAAAGTGCATGACCAATCACTTCCCAAAACTGTATTCCATCTGCCATTACTTTGCCCATTCTCCTAATCTGACTAAGCCCTTCTGTAGCCTCTCTATTTCCTCAAAAGTACCTGCCCCTCCACATATCTTCGTATCATCTGCAAACTTTGCAAAAAAGCCGTCAATTCCAACATTCAAATCATTAATATATAAGATAAAAGGAATCAGTACCAGACCCCTGTGGAACACCACTAGTCTCTGGCAGCCACCCAGAAAAAGTTTCCTTCATTCCCACTCTTTTCCTCCTGCCAATCATCCACTGTTTTATCCATGTTAGTATCTTTCTTGTAATACCTTGGGCTCATAGCTTGTTAAGCAGCCTCATGTACGGCACTTTGTCAAAGGCTTACTGAAAATCCAAATACACAACATCAACCAATTATCCTTTGTCTATCCTGCTTGCTATTTCTTCAAAGAATTCCAACAGATTTGTCAGGCAAGATTTTTCCTTGAGGAAACCATGCTGACTACCCCCTATTGTATTATGTGCCTCCAGGTACCCTGAGACCTCATCCTTAATAATCAACTCTAACGTCTTCCCAACCAGTTAGTCAGATTAACTGGCTTATAATTTCCCTTCTTCTGCGTCTCTCCCTTCTTGAGTGACATTTGCAATTTTCCATTCTTCTAGAACCATTCCAGAACCTAGTGATTCTTGAAAGATCATTACTAATACTTCCACAATCCCTTCCACCACTTCTTTCAGCACCCTGCAGTGTACACCATCTGGTCCAGGTGATTTATCTACTTTAAACAAAAGAAAATCTGCAGATGCTGGAAATCTGAGCAACACACACAAAATGCTGGAGCAACTCAGCAGGCCACACCTTCAGACCTTCCAGCTTCCCAAGAACCTTCTCTCTAGTTATGGTAACTTCACACACTTCATGGCCCCTGACACCTAGAAATTCTGCCATACTGCTAATGCCTTCCAAAGTGAAGACTAATCCAAAGTACTTATTCAGTAAGTCCGCCATTTCATTGTCCCCATTACTACCTCTCCAGCATCGTTTTCCAGCAGCTTGATATCCACTCTCACCTCTCTTTTACACTTTATGTATCTGAAGAAACTTTTGGTATCCTCTTTAATATTACTGGCTAGCTTACTTTCATATTCCATCTTCACTTTTTTAATGTCCTTTTTAGATGCCTTCTGTTGGTTTTTAAAAGCTTCCCGATCTTCTAACTTCCCACTAAATTTTTCTCTATTATATGCCCTCTCTTCTGCTCCTATGTTGGCTTTGACTTCTTTTATTAGCCACAGTTGTGTCATCATGCCTTTAGAATACTTCTTCCCCATTCCTATTTCCCTCTCTCACCTATCTCCTTACCTGCCTATCATCTCCCTCTGATGCTCCTCCTCCTTCCCTATCTTCCATGGCCTTCTGTGTTCTCCTTTATCTCTTTCACCAATTGACCCTCCAGTGCTTTACTTCACCCCTCCCCCTCTACCAGTTTCACCTATCATCTCCTACCTTGTACTACTTCCTCTCCTTCCCCAGCTTCTTACTCTGACTTAATATAAGTATAGAAAATTATGAGGAGTGTAGATAAGATAAATGCAAGCAGACATTTTGCACTGAATTTGGGTGAGACTACAACTGGAAGTCATGAGTTAAGGGTGAAAGGTGAAATGTTTAAAGGGAATATGAGGGGAAGCTTCTTCACTCAGAGTGTGGAATGAGCTGCCAGCACAAGTGGTGTATTCGAGTTCAACTTCAACTTTTTCTCCAGCCTCGATGAAGGGTCTCAATCCGAAACGTCAACTGTTTACTCTTTTCCATAGATGCTGCCTGGCCTGCTGAGTTCCTCCAGCATTTTGTGTGCGTTGCTTGGATTTCCGGGATCTGTAGATTTTCTCTTAAGGTGTATAAGATTATAGGTGACCAGCCAGTGCCTTTTTCCCAGGTACCAGAGAACATCCTTTTAAAGCGAGTTGAAGAAGACATGGGAGATGTCAGAAGTAGGTGTTTTACACAGAGAGTAGTAAGTGCCCAGACTGTACTGCCTAAGGTAATGACAGAGGCTGATACATTCAGGATATTTAAGAGATTCTGAGATAGGCACATGGATGGAAAATTTTGGGCTCTATGGAAGGGATGGAATTGATTGGTTATGGAGTAATTTAAAAGGTCAGTACAGCCTATACTGTGCTGTACTGTTTGACGTTCTATGTTCACTTTATATATTATACTATCTGTAAACCACAAATGAGTTACCTTTCTTAACTGCCAGACATGAAGGAAGAACTGCTATTGTTGAAATTGAGATTGATTAGCAAGAACAAATAAGGCAGGGGCAATCTCGAGCAGACGGTCTTCGAGACTTCAGCAAGGAGAAGCTTGAGTGAGAGAAGGCAACAAAGCTGTAGGTAGATTTTTTTCCCAGTTTATTTATTGTTTCCTTCTTTATAATTGCACAGTTAGAAAAGTAGAGATGCCAGGCAGGGTAGTAGAATATTCCTCTTGTGAGATGTGGGAAGGCAAGGAGACCTCCAGTGACCCTGACGATTTCACCTGCGCGACGTCCATTCAGCTGCAGCTTCTAACACTCCACGTTAAGGAGTTGGAGTTGGAACTGGATGAACTCCAGATCAATCTGGAGGCTGAGGGGATGATAGATATGACATATAGAGAGATGGTTACACCTAAGGTGCAGGACCTAAGAGACTGGGTGACAGGAAGGTGAAAAGGGTTAAACAGACAGTGCAGAGTAAACACAAGATAATCTGCAGGTGCTGGGGTCAAAGCAACACTCACAACGCGTTGGAGGAACTCAGCAGGTCGGGCAGCATCCATGGAAAAGTTCAGTCGACATTTCGGGTCGGAACCTTTCATCAGGACTGTAGAGGGAAGGGGCAGAGGCCCTATAAAGAAGGTGGGGGAGGGTGGGAAGGAGAAGGCTGGTAGGTTCCAGGTGAAAAACCAGTAAGGGGAAAGATAAAGGGGTGGGGGAGGGGAAGCAGGGAGGTGATAGGCAGGAAAGGTGAAGAAGGAATAGGGGAAAACACAATGGGTAGTAGGAGGAGGCGGACCATGAGGGAGGTGATAGGCAGCTGGGGGAGGAGGTAGAGTGAAATAGGGATAGGGGAAGGGACGGGGAGGCAATTACCAGAAGTTGGAGAATTCTATGCTCATACCAAGGAGCTGGAGACTACCTAGACGGTATATGAGGTGTTGCTCCTCCAACCTGAGTTTAGCCTCATCATGGCAGTAGAGGAGGCCATGTATGGACATATCTGAATGGGAATGGGAAGCAGAGTTGAAGTGGGTGGCTACCGGGAGATCCTGTCTGTTGTGGCGGACGGAGCGGAGATGCTCGATGAAGCGGTCCCCCAATCTGCGTCGGGTTTCACCGATGTAGAGGAGGCCGCACCGGGAGCACCGGATGCAATAGATGACCCCAACAGACTCACAAGTGAAGTGTTGTCTCACCCGGAAGGACTGTTTGGGGCCCTGAATGGTGGCAAGAGAGGAGGTGTAGGGACAGGTGTAGCACTTGTGCTTACAGGGATAAGTGCCAGGTGGGAGATCCGTGGGGAGGGACGTGTGGACCAGGGAGTCGCGGAGGGACCGATCCCTGTGGAAAGCAAAGAGGGGTAGAGAGGGAAAGATGTGCTAAGTGGTGGGGTCCTGTTGAAGATGGTGGAAGTTGCGGAGGATAATATGCTGGATCCGGAGGCTGGTGGGGTGGTAGGTGAGGACAAGGGGAACTCTGTCCCTGTTGTGGTGGCGGGAGGATGGGATGAGGGCCGAAGTGCGGGAAATGGAGGAGATGCGGGTGAGGGCATCATTGATGACAGCAGAAGGGAAACCACGATCCTTAAAGAAAGAGGACATTTGAGATGTCCTGGAACGGAAAGCCTCATCCTCGGAGCAGATGCGGCGGAGACAGAGGAACTGGGAATAGGGAATGGCATTTTTGCATGTGGCAGGGTGGGAAGAGGTATAGTTGAGGTATAGTGCAGAGTACCCCTGTAGCCCTCAAAGAATTCAGGAAAAAAATTACAAGGATGTTGCCAGGACTGGTGGACCTGAGTTATAAGGAAAAATTGTGAAGGGTCTCGGCCTGAAACGTCGACTGCACCTCTTCCTACAGATGCTGCCTGGCCTGCTGCGTTCACCAGCAACTTTGATGTGTGTTGCAGGATATAAATGTAACAGGTTAGCAATGATAATACACACATATACACAGAACTAGGGTAATAGGAATCAACCAAGCTCTATCGCAGTCTAGGGGTAAAATGATCAGTCTTAAGTGAAGCAGAGTTCAGTGCAGTTCGCAGTAATCGCTGTTGTCGTACCGTTGGGGAGAGAGAGAGAGAGAGAGAGAGTGATGCAATTTGGTTTCAGGCAGACCTTTTGATGTCTTCGCAGTTGGTTTCGGACAGACCTTTTGATGTCTTCTAATCCCGCTGTGGTCACCGACTGTGAACCCTCCGTCCCGGATACGATAGTTCTTCCGTGGTGAACCCGGCACCCAGGCAAAGGCGGACACACACCCCAGGTTCCCACCGATCGGACCTTTACACCCTGTGAGCCTCTGGTCGGTTCCCACGAACCGGTTCTCCAAACTCCCACCAACTTGTGGGGGCACACTGCTCTTTCCAGGGTCTCGTGGTGTGTCGCGTGCCTTAGCAAACCTGCTCCTTTTATCCCCCTGCTGGGATATCACCTGTCCATCAAACTTCAAACAGTTCAGATTCAAAGCAACCGGTCTGTCAATATCTGAATTGTGTTTCTTTCCCGTTCATCCCTCTCTTCTCTCTTATTAGCATTTTGAATGTTTCTCCATTGTCTTTCTTATCTCTCTCATTAGCATCATCCGTCCAGTAGCTCTGCTGGGCGTCACACATGACACACCGACTAGATGGGCTGAAGGGCCTGGTTCTGTGCTGTAATTTTCTATGACTCTAAGCTGGAAGCAGGTGAGAAAACTTAAAACATTCTGGTAAGTGGAAAGTGGACAGGAAGCACAGGGACTAGGGACTAGGGACTAGGCCTGGTGAATGGGATTGGGATGACAGGTGCAAGAGGAGGGCAGGAACCACCACCTCCGTCAACTACCCCCACTTCCCACCCCCCCCCATCCTCCCCACCCTCACCCATGAGAGTGAAGAGAACTCAGTAGATCTCAGCTGGTGAGCCATTGGTGAGTGGGTTTTGAGTAACCTGGATAGCTGATTACTGGAGTTATGTTTTACTTAATTGACATTCATGTCATTAAAATTTCCGATGAAAAGGATGAAGTGGGATGAAAACCAGTAGGCAACGTCAATGGAAACCTACAGGAAATCCAAGATGAGTCTCAAACCCCTCCTGTGCGTCATTTATGGAAGTGGAATCTTGCCCCTTTCATAATTTAGGCTCTACACCTTTCATTCGTCTGTGAACACGTGTGTAACATCCTATTTTTTGAGTAAGTTCAATGTGTCCCTCCGTGTTGAGAAGGCCTCTGCTAGCTTGAATTCTTGGATATTTTCAGACCATTGGTCCGTGCTGCTGACACTTTCAGAACGGCCAGTCTGTTTGGCTATGCGTCCTGCTACATCCGATACTGCTGTCCTCTGCTGTTCCCACAGGAAACAGGAAAAGGGAACAATTGAGATAGAGAAGCTGGAATCCGCCTTTAACACAAGCTGGGAATGTTTCAGTCAACCTGCTGATACTGTTTAATGGTGCTTTTTAAGTTGTTCTTTTCTCCGGGTCTGTGACAGGCGCACGACCAGAAAGAAAATCAGATGTCAATCTGTGGGATAACGGCGAAAAAGGGAAAAAGCTTGTGATGTGAAAGTAGCGAAAAAGTGCACACAACCAGCAATGGAATTACTGGGAATGTTGGTAATTCACATTTCCTTTCTGTTAAATTTAGGTAAGGTGGTTTCATAATTTCTGAACATGGTGTTCGGTGGTGAGAATGACGTTAAATCATAATCTCTATTATGCCTACTGTTTCAGGAAAGGGCGTTTCAGAATTAAAGAACTGATTGAACTATGTCTTTAAAAATGTGTTCAAAGAAATAACAGCACAGCATAGCTTAAAGTAGTTAACCTGATTCCTAATCAATCGGGAGAGGTGGGGTGAGATAGTTTTAAGAGTTTCTGCACTTTAAGTGTTGACTTATAATTATTATTATTATAATTCAGAACAGATTTTCAACTCCAGGTTAAATGAGTAATATATATAGTCAACCTTATGTCACTATGTCAGCAAATGTTCCTGTTGGTCAAGGGCAAATCAAGACGGGATATAGCTGAGTTTTATTTAATTGCTGCATTTAGCTATTAGACAGCATTAAATAGATGACTTTCCAACTGCCCAACCATGGGATCAATATCCTGGACAATATTTCAATAAAGAAAGGCAGAGGAGTTTGCTGTGATGCCTTATCTTCCCCACACAGCTATTTTATTGTAATGCCCAAGACTGTTGTGTCAGCACTTCCCTGATAGTAATTTTTTACACCTTGTTAACTCATATTACAATCCAGCCTTTGCAATAAATATTCCTCAACTATTACCACCATAAAACAGATAAAATAAAGCCACCACAATACAGCAAAAATCAGTTTTGATTTATTTTACTTCAGTGACTATATTTTAAGCGTATTTCCACCTAACGTGAAAAACGTTGTAGCCACGTTTTTTTAAGTTATCATTATTATTCTCTCATTCCTTTACAACTTAGTGAATATACCAATGAAGCCTAAGTGTGAATGGTGCTAATAAAGCTAAATTTGTGTTGTTTTTCCAATGTACAGAAACCATTGATCCACCCTTTTTCCTGATTTACTGCTTCACTTCAGAATAATGGTAGGTAGGGCAGACAACACTCTCTCAACAATGTAAGAAAACCAAGTAGGCAAGTCAAAGTGATGTATCATTTGAAGGGAAACTTGGAGGTGATAGCTTTCATTGTCTTGCTAGTTTGTGACCAAGGACTAGACTGTAGCAAAGCATCCAAGAGTTTGTACACTGGATGGCATCTATCCAATGTAATCTTTTTGTCAGATATTGTGACCATCAGAGGCAACCTCTTCTGATGCTCCATACACAATTGAATATTTCCTTGATTTTGAGAGCTTGCCGTGGTACTGAGATTTCTTGCCATTGTATCAGTTTTGATTGCAACTACATTTAACAAAACATAACCTGAACTCAATTTTCCAGTGAGTTGTTATCTCTTTAGGCTACTAGTTCTGCCATTTTTGAAGACATTGATAGAGATAGGATACTGTTCAATCACACGATCATGCTTCTTGTAAGTTGTATATTATTGGCTAATTTTCCCCATATGTGTGCAGGAAAGGCCATGTATATGCTTATTTTGTCGTTGCATTGGAACAGTTTGAGTGGGACAATGTGTTCTTATTCTCTGCAGTTAGGTTTTCATCAAATTCCAGTCTTTACCACGCCTATTGGATTCAGATTTATGTAGATTGAAGTGAATTGCCCCAGTACTGCTCTCAGTAACAGTGAAGGTGGAACAGAATCTGCTGGTTGACTGTTGATCATGTACACTCAGAGATATTTAACCCTCCCCTCATTTCTTTGAAATGACCAATTTGTAAGCAAGATGTGCAGGAAGTCATTTCGCTTGATAATTTGCTAATATCTGGTTCGCATCTGGATGTGATAGATGATACTATGTTGGACCGATCAGACTGATTGTGAATCAATATTTTTCCATGGCCTGTTATATTCTGAGGCTGTGCCCTATGGTCATCGATTCTCTCATGGTAGGGACCATCCTCTCCATGTCTAGTCTAAGCCTTGCACTATTCAGTAGATTTGATGGTACATCTCAAATGCCATCTATAAATGCACCAATGGTACCACAGTTATTGGAAGATCCTCAGATGGAGATAAAGTGTCATACAGGATCGAGAGAGATTGGCTGGCTGAATGGTGTTGCATCAACAATCTCACACGCAGCCAGCAAGACCAAGGAACTGATTGTAACTGAAGTCTAGAGGAAAGGGAAGATGGGAGAACACACAGCAGTCCTCACTGAGGGGTCAGTGGTGGAAAGGGTGAAAGGTTTCAGGTTCCTAGAAGTCAACAGCTCAGAGAATCTATCTTGGGCTCGACACATTGACACAATCATGAATAATGTACGCCTGTGCCTCGACACCTTTGTAAGTTTAGGGAGATTTAGTATGTCACCAAAGACTCTAGTACATGTTGTTCAGTGATGGGAATTCTCATTAAATATGCACGATTCAAAGAAGGTTCAGGGGATTGTAGACTCACATGCACAACCCTCTCCACCATCAAGTCATTTTCAAGAGGCAGTGTCTCAAGAACATTAAACAATGGCCCAGAACAGAGGGAGAGACACAGACAGAATGAACAGTTCACTGGGTTTTAATAAGAACTCTACTGAACCAAGGAAATTAATAAACAAGATAGAGAAAGGAGAATGGCTGCTTGTTGAGTACTTGGATTTTCAGAAGGCCTTTGACAAGGTGCTGCACATGAGGTTGCTAAACAAGATAAGAGCCCAAAGTATTACAAGGTAAGATATTAGCATGGATAGAGCATGGGCTGTAGTGGCAAAGAGTGGGAATAAAGGGATCATTTCTGAGTTGGCTGCTGGTGACTCATGGTATTCCACAGTGATCTGTGTTGGGACTGCTTCTTTTTACGTTTTATGGTAATAATTTGGATGATGAAATTGATGGCTTTATGGCCAAGTTTGCAGATGATAGGTGGAGGGGCAGGTAGTGTGGAGGAAGCAGAGAGACTGCAGAAGGACATACAGATTAAGAGAATGGGCAAAGATCTGGCAGCTGGAATTCAGCATTGGGAAGTGTATGGTCATGTGCTTTGGTAGAAGGAATAAAAGCATAGGCTATTTTCTAAACAAGAAGGAAATTTAAAAATCCGAGTTGCAAACGGATGTAGGCCTAAAGGATTCCCTAAAGGATAATTAGCAAGTTGAATCGGTGATGAGGAAGGCGAATGCAAAATTTTAGTATTCATTTCCAGAGGATGAGGAAAGCAAGGGTGTAATGCTGAGGCTGTATGAGGCACTGGTGAGGCCTCACTTGAAGTATTGTGAGCGCTTTTGGGCCCCTTATTCAAGAAAGGATATGCTGACATTGGAGAGGGTTCAGAGGAGAATGATTCCAGGAATGAAGGGTTATCATATGAGCAGTGATTGAAACCTCTGGGCCTGTACTCCTGGAATTTAGAAGAATGAGGGGGATCGCATTGGAACCTATTGAATGTTGATTGGCCTGGATAGATTGGATATGAAGAGAATATTTCCTTTGGTGGAGGAGTCTCGGTCCAGGGGCACAACCTCAAAATAAATGGATGTCCATTTAAAACAGAGATGAGGGGAATTTCTTTAGTCAGAGGGTGGTGAATCTGTGGAATTGGTTTCCGCAGGCAGGTGTGGGGCCAGGTCACAGGGTATATTTAAGGTGGGCATTGATAGGTTTTTGATTAGTTAGGGCGTGAAAGGTTATGGGGAGAAGGCAGGAGAACGGGGTTAAGAGGGAAATGGATCAACTATGATGAAATGGTGGAGCAGCCTCGATGGGCCGAATGGCCCAATTCTGCTCCTATGTCTTATAGTCTCATGGTTTTATAGGGTGACCAGAGTAAGGGGGTGTGGAAGTCACTGGCTTGAGCTGAGAAGCATGGAAGACTGGGTGAATCTTCATGTATGGTGGTAGGCACAGCCAATACGAGTTTCACAGCCTTCTCTGCTACTGATGGTCCCATGTAGCATGGCTCCAACCTGCAGCTTTCTACTCTCAATGGAAGAGCTCCAGACACCAGCAGACTTTTTCCTCCTGGTGATCTGTAAATTATACATTATTTTATGTTTAAAAATTATTTACAGAAGATTTTTCCCAGGTCAGACCTGAAGTCTGACACCACCAGATTCGAGAACAACTTCAACCATTTGGTTCTTGAACTAACCGGTGAAACTTTGATCACTACAGTTCAGCAACACTCTGACCAATTTAATCGCTTCAACTAAAATAATTTTTTTTGTTCTAATTGTGTTTCTTGTAAAAATTGTGCATAATTTACCGTTGGTTTCATTTACATTTTATTCTTGTTGATATGATGCTATGTGCTGCGAAGCTGTGACAAATAAGTTTTCATTGCGTTGTGCATATAACTGTGTATACGTACACATAGTTGCACGTATAACAACAAAATCAACTTTGACTTTGTCATGGGCTCTGAGAAGGGCAGATGAGAAGCCTATCTGGAGAAATCTCTTGAAGGGCTGACACAGGCACAATGGCTTGAATGGCTTCTGTCTGAATTTTATTTTGGCATAGTGTTAAGATAATCTGAGTTGTGTGATATAGGGGAGTTGAATACCCTGGATCTCAGCTTCCTGAGTTATTCCCAGTAGGGCATTCATCATTGTATGCTTTGATCCGCCTTAATCTAATGAGTTTTGTGATATTTTGAGAATTATTGTGTTTAAGGTATTAATATAATATCACCTATAATATAAACTCATACAGTATGACAACTCCCTGACCTTTATTATTGCCTTGAAGAGAGATAGAAACAGACATGGGAAAATATGGGGAAGTATTTAATTGGGGGAGGGAGAATTTTAATGCTATTAGGCAGGAACTGGGGACCATAAATTGTGAATAGACGTACTGTACTCAGAGAACAGCAATGTGGAGATCGTTTAGGGAGCACTCGATAGGTGCTGGATTGGTTTGTCCCGCTGAGGTAGGGAAAAAATGGTAAGGTTGACAAGAGATGTGGAACATCTAGTCAAGAGAGAAGAAAGAAATTTACCTAAGGTTTAGGAAGCAAGGGTCAGACAGGCCTCTGGAGAATTATAAAGTAGTCCAGAAGGATCTGAAAAACTGACTAAGGGGAGCTAGTAGGGATCTTGAGAAGGCATTAGCGAGTAGAATTAAGGGAAACCCCAAGGCATTCTGAATATATGTGAAAAACGGGAGAATAGCCAAAGTGTGGGTAGGACTGATCAGATATAGTCGAGGAAATGTGCCTGGAATTAGTGGAGGTAGGGGAGGTCCTTAAAGAATGCTCTGCTTCAGTGTTCACCAGTGAGAGGAAACTTAATGACTGTGAGGACATCGTAAAACACGCTGATATGATGGAATATGTTGATGTGAAGAAAGAGAAAGGAAAGCGAACTCTTCAAAAACTTTAGGGCAGATAAGTCTGAGGGGCCAGTTGGGATATACCCTAGGTTACAGCAGAAGCAAGCAAAGAGATTTCTGCACCTTTGACAATAATCTTTGCGTCCTCACCTGGCCATGGAAGCAATACTAGATGACCGGATGGTGGCATCTCTTATTTTTTTGGAGGCTCACATCTCTTTTTTCCAGTCCTGGTGACGAGTCCTGGCCCGAAACATCGACTGTTTACTCCATTCCATAGATGTTGCCTGGCCTGCTGTTCCTCCAACATTTTGTGTGTATTAATTAGGCAAGCATTATTCCATTGTTCAAGAAAGGAAGTATGGACAACCCAGGGAATTATAGACTAGTGAATCTTATTTTAATGGTGGAAAATTATTGGAGAGATTCTTAGGGACTAGATTTATGAGTATTTGGAGAAGGATAATCTGGTTAGAGATAGTCAGAATGGTTTTATGAGGGGCAGATCATGCCTAACAAGCTGGATTGAATTCTTTGAGGATGTGACAAAGCACACTGATGAAGGTAGAACAGTGGATGTCATGTATATGGATGTTAGTATGGTGTTTGATTGGGTTCCTATGGCAGGCTCATTCAAAAAGTCAAGAGGCATAGGATCTAGGGAAACATGACTGTTTCAGTATAGAATTGAATTGCCCACAGAAGACAGAGGGTGATAATAGATGTTGAGTATTCTGCCAGGGTGTCAGTGACCAGTGGTTTTATGAAGGGATCTGTTCTGGGACCCCTGCTCTTTATGATTTTTGCAAATGACTTGGATGAGGAAGTGGAAGGCGGGTTAGTTTGTATGCAGACGATGCAAAGGTTTTGGAATTGTGGATAGAATGAAGGGTTGTTGTAGGGTGCAATAGAACAATGACAGAATGCAGAGCTGGGCAGAGATGTAGCAGATGGAGCTCAACCTGGAAAAGTGTGAAGTGATTGGCTTTGGGAGGTTGGATTTGAAGGCAAGCTACAGGGTTAACGCCAAGATTCTTGACAGTGTTCAGGAACAGAGGGATCTTGGGGTACACATCCAAAGGTCCCTCAAAGTTGCCGTGCAAATTGCTAAAATTGTTAAGATGACATAGGGTGTGTTGGCCTCCATTAGTATGGGGATTGAGTTCAAGAGTTGTGAGGTACTGTTGCAGCTCTATAAAACCCTGGTTAGACCATATTTGGAATACTGTGCTCAATGCTATTCACTTCATTATAGGAAGGTTTTAGAGTGGATGCAAGGCAGATTTACCAGCAAGCTACCTGAATAAGGAGATAGGTTGAGCAAGCTAGTGCTTTTCTCTCTGGAGTGAAGGAGAACGTTAGGTAACTTCATAGAGGTGTACAAAATGATAAGTGGATAGCCAAAGATATTTTCACAAGGTGAAATTGCTAATATAAGAGGCTATAATTTTAAGATGTTTGGAGGAAAGTATAGGGTTGATGACGGAGGTAACTTTTTTTTTTACACAGGATGTGGTGGGTGCATGGAATTCCCTGCTAGGGGTGAAGGTAGAGGCAGATACATTAGGGACATTTAAGAAACTCTTAGATAGGCAGATGGATGATAGAAAAACAGAGGGCTACTTAGGAGAGAAGGATAAGATTGACCTTAGGGTAACATTATAAGGTCAGCACAGCATTGCAGGCTGAAGAGCTTGTTCTGTGGTGTAATGTTGTATGTTCTATTTGTTATAATTTCATTCAACTTGCAGTGTGGAAGGAGTGTGTAGTAGATTGTAGAATAAATAAAGGCTCACTCAGGATCATGGGAAAATCATGGGAAAAGTTGGAATGGTTTCTGTCATGTAAGTGCTTTTACCCAAACTGATTTTTTAAATGGCAACATTCAATGAGGTAAGGGGAATACTCTAATCCCCATTCAATGCATGGCCACCCCCTGTGTCTCTGTATTATATTGTCGATACTATAAAGCATATAGTGCCTAAATAAAGTATTCATCCTTGGAAGTTTTCATGTTTTATTGTTTTACAATATTGAATCAAAGTGGATTTAATTTGGCTTTTTTGACACTGATAAAGACTCTTGTGTCAAAGTGAAAACACATCTCTACAGATTAATTACAATTATAAAACACAAAATAATTGATTGCATAAGTATTCACTCCCCTTTAATGTGACACACCAAATGGAGGAGGATACAAGAAAATCTCCAAGTCACTGAATATCCCTTGGAATACAGTCAAGTCAATCATCAAGAAATGGAAAGAATATGGCACAGCTGTAAAAATGCCTAGAGCAGGCTATCCTCAAAAACTGAGTGACTGTGCAAGAAGGGGACTAATGAGGGAAGCCACCAAGAGACCTATGACAACTCCGGAGGAGTTACAAGCTTCAGTGGCTGAGATGGGAGAGACTGAGCGTACAACAACTGTTGCCTGGATACTTCACTAGTCGCAGCGTGATGGGAGAGTGGCAAAGAGAAAAAGAAAGCCACTCTTGAAAAAAACTCACATGAAATTTCGGCTAGAGTTTGCCAGAAGGCATGTGGGAGACTCTGAAGTCAGCTGACAAAGGTTCTATTGTCTGATCAAACCAAAATTGAGCTTTTTGGCCATTAGACTAAACACTATGTTTGGCATAAGCCAAAACACCACACATCATGTACCGTTCTGGTCACCGAATTATAGGAAAGATGTCAATAAAATTGAGAGAGTACAGAGGAGATTTACTAAAATGTTGCCTGGGTTTCATCTCCTAAGTTACAGAGAAAGATTGAACAAGTTGGGTCCTTATTCTTTGGAGCATAGAAGGTTGAGGGGGACTTGATAGAGGTATTTAAAATTATGAGGGGGATAGATAGAGTTGACGTGGATAGGCTTTTTCCATTGAGAATAGGGGGGATTCGAACAAGAGAACATGAGTTGAGAGTTAAAGGGCAAAAGTTCAGGGGTAACATGAGGGGGAACTTCTTTACTCAGAGAGTGGTAGCTGTGTGGAACAAGCTTCCAGCAGAAGTGGTTAAGGCAGGTTCGATGTTGTCATTTAAAGTTAAATTGGATAGATATATGGACAGGAAAGGAATGAAGGGTTATGGGCTGAGTGCAGGTCGGTGGGACTAAGTGAGAGTAAGAGTTCGGTACGGACTAGAAGGGCCAAGATGGCCTGTTTCCGTGCTGTAATGGTATATGGTTATATCATCAGAAACACACTATCCCTGCCATGAAGCATGGTGGTGGCTACATCATTCGATGGGGATGCTTCACTGCAGCAAGCCCTGGAAGGCTTGTGAAGGTTGAAGGTAAACTGAATGCAGCAAAATACAAGGAAATCCTGAAGGAAAACCTGATGCAGTCTGCAAGAGAACTGCAACTTGGGAAAAGATTTGTTTTCCAGCAAGACAATGACTCCAAGCATAAAGCCAAAGTTACACAGGAATGGCTTAAAAACAGCAAAGTTAATGTCCTGGAGTGGCCAAGTCAGAGTCCAGACCTCAATCCAATTGTGGATTTGTGGCTGGATTGAAAAAGGTTGTTCACTCATGATTCCCATGCTATCTGACAGTACTTGAGCAGTTTTGTACAAAAGAATGGGGAAAAATTGCAGTGTCCAGATGTGCAAAGCTGATAGAGACCTATCCACACAGACTCAAGGCTGTAATTGCTGCCAAAGGTGCATCTACTAAATACTGACTTGATGGGAGTGAATACTTACGCAATCAATTATCTTGTGTTTTATATTTGTAAATAATTTAGATCACTTGGTAGAGACTTGTTTTCATTTTGATGTGAAAGGATCTTTTTCTGTTGATCAGTCAAAAAAAAAAGCCAAATAAAATCCACTGTGATTCAATGTTGTAAAACAAAAAGGCATGAAAACTTCCGGGGGTGGAGGGGAGATGGTGAATACTTTTTATAGGCACTGTACTTCTTGGAAAAATTTAACAGGTGACCAAGGACATAACTAAGGAACGTTTACAATCCATCACTTGGGAAAATGTGAGCAATAGTAACTCATAGTCAAACATGTTACCCCTTCATAGCAGTTTCGTTTAGAACATAAGATATAGCTCTGTATGGCACTGAAAAAGACTCTTAAGCCTGTGATGTTGTGCTTAACTAACTAAACGAGTACTTAAAAGCCCAGTTAAGCTACTTCCTTCTGCCTACACACATCCATATCCCTCTGTTTTCTGCACATTTCCATGCCTCTTAAATACCTACTCTGCCTCCTATGGCAGTACATTCCAGGCACTGTTAAAAAATACCTGTCCACACATCTCCTTGAACACCACTCTCACCTTAAATACATGTTAAATACTTCAATCCTGGGTAAGTGATACCTCTGTCTATTTTATCTGTGCTCCTCATAATCTCATAAACTTCCATCAGCTCTCCCTTCAGCCTCTGCCACCCCAGAGAAAATGCCCAAGTTTTTCTAAGCTCTCATTGTACTGCATGCCCTCAAATCCAAGCAGTATCCTGGTGAAACTCTTCTGTGCCTTCTTCATGGCTTCCACACCCTCCACACCCTCCTCACCCTCCTCTAAAGGAGGCAATGTATTAATAAAATATCAAATGTATTATTCCAGATGCACCCAAACCAGAGTTCTATAAACTTCACTACCTTTGAATTTAGTATCTCAACTACTAAAGGCAAGTGGTGTTTGCCACTCACCTTCTCTACCACCCTATCAAAACATGCAGCAACTTTAGGGAGCTATGAATGTGGACCCCAAGATCCCTCTGCACATCAACACTGTTAATTGTCCTGCCATTAACAGTGTACTGTTTCTTTATGTTTGATCTCCCAAAGTGCAATGCTTCACATTTAAACTCCATATGCCATTTTTCCACCCATATCAGCAAGTGTTCTATATTCTGCTGCATCCTTTGACAATCTTCTGCACCATCCAGAGTGCCTCCCATCTTGGTATCTCTGCTAAACCCACCCAACCACTTTTTCATGCAAGTCATTTGAAAATTAAAATGTTCAGATAAATGCCTCAGATAAAGAAAGATAAAGGGAAAAAGAAAGATCCCCATTCTTTCCAAAGTGGCAACTTTAGTGTCATAGTGCCTTAACATGGTTCCTCCAGCCCACCATATCTATGGTAACCAGTCTACCCATCCATACTCATCGAATTTGCCTGCATTAGGTTCATGTCCTTGCATACTCAAGTGCCAGTCTAAGATGTGTAATGCATATGGGGTGCCACGGCAGCGTGGCAGTTAGCACGACACAAATATAGCTCAGGGCGTTGGAGTTCGGAGTTCAATTCTGACATCAAAGATGTACCAGCTATGTTATTTGGTCATTATAAATTGCCCCATGATTAGGTTCTTGAACTTAATCCACCACCTAATGTAGGCCAATACACAATATGACATCTTTCATCAATGTGCTTTGTCACAACCTTAAAGAATCCAGTCAGGCTCATTAGGCATGACCTGTACCTCATGAAGCCATGCTGACTATGCTTATTCAGATTATACTTGTCCAAATATTTGTTAATCCTGCATCTACTACTCTTCTCCAATAACTTGCCTACCGCTGAAGTAAGAGTCACGGGTTTATAATTCCCAGGGTTATGCCTACTCCCTTTCTTGAACAAAGGAATAACATTTGCCACTATCCAAACATCTGGTACATATCCTGTAGTCAGTGAGGATGAAAAGATCATCGCCAAGGGAACAGCAATTTCTTCCTTCGCTTCCTGTAATAACCTGGGATATATCCCATCTGGCCCAGGGACATACATCTAATGCTTTTCAAAAGTTCCTGTACATCCTCACTCAGTCTGTTTTACACTGTCCTCACAAACGTCAATGTTCCTCTCACTGGTGAATACTGAATACACTAACTCCTTGAACTTTAGGCACATGTCTTAACTACTATCCCTGATCGGTCCGACACTCACACTGTCCACTCTTCTCCTTCGCACACAGGTAGAATGCTTTAGGATTCTTCCTTAATCCCACTCACCAAGGCCTTCTCGTGTATCTTCTAGCTCAATGTGACAAACCTATCCAGAACCCACAGCAAAAGCTCCCTAAAAAAAAACATGTTTCTTTTATGCATTTCCCTGAGTGCATCTGTTCCCAATTTATGGTCCCCAGTCCCTGCCTAATCACATTATAATTCACCCTCCCCCAATTTAATACTTTCATCTATTATCTGCTCCTACCCCTCACCAGGGCTTTAGTAAAAGTCAGGGAGTTGTGGCCATTGTCCCGGAAATGCTATCCCACTGAGCAATCCTACACCTGACCTGGTTCATTGCCGAGTAACAAACCCAATATGGCCTCTCCACTAGGCAACTGCAGCCACGAAATTAAGTGGTGCTTACTTCTGGGGAGAGCAGCAATGGCAAATTTAGTTACTGAAGAGCAGGGACACGACATTGTCTACGAAGATCTATAGAGTCAAGCCTATGGTATTTCCAGTTGTGACGTATGGCTGCGAGAGCCGGACTATCTGTAAGGCTGAATACAGAAGAATCAACGCCTTTGAACTTGGATGCTGGAGGGAAGTGTTAACAGTTCGTTGGACAGCAAGAAGATCCAACAAGTCAAAACTTGAAGAAATACAGCCAGACTACTCACTAGGGGGCTTGATTATGAGACAAAAACCACGTCATGAGAAGACAGGATCGCTTGAAGAAGACCTCATGTTAGGTAAAACAGAAGGCAAAAGAAGGAGAGGATGACAGAGGCTACGATGGATGGATAATATTACTCAGACAATGCGTATGACCTTGAGGGATCTTAGAGAGGCAGTTTCCAACAAGAAGGCTTGGTGTGCAGGACTATATGCGGTCAGGAAGAGTCGGACTCACTTAATGACTGACCAACAACAACAAACTAGTTGGTTTGTCTACATAATGAGTCAAGAATTCTTCCTGGATATTCCTGTGAAATTCAGCCCCATTCAAACTTTTTGAAATAAGGAGCTGCCATTAGTATTGGGGAAGTTGTAGTCTCCCATGACAACATCCCTGTTATTCTCGCACCTTTGCAATTGTTATGTGTGACAGCTGGAGGAGGAACACCACGGTGGATAACAGTTAGCTCGACACTATTACAGCTTGGGACACTGGAGTTCAGAGTTCACTTCCACTGTCATTGTAAGGAGTCTATATGTGCTCCCTGTGGAATGCATGGGTTTTCCCTGGGTGTTCTGGGTTTCTCCCACAGTCCAAAGACATACCGGTTAGTAGGTTAATTGTTCATTGTAAATTGTCCCGTGATTAGGCTAGGGTTAAGTTGGGAGTTGCTAGGTGATGCAGCTCGAAGGGCCGGAAGAATCTATTCCGTGCTGTATCCCAATAAATAAAACCCTGGGGAGACCACATTTGGAGTTTTGAATTCAGTTCTGGTTGCCCCATTGTGGGAAGGCATTTGGAGGCTTTTGACAAAGATTTCAGAGGAGGATTATTAGAATGCTGCATGATCTATGAAGAGAGGTTGGACAAACTTGTGTTACTTTCTCTGGAGCCAGAGAGGCTGAGGGAGAGCTGACAGAAAAAAAAATAAGATTATCAGAGACATTGATAGAGTAGACAGCCTGTATCTTTTCCTAAGGTCAAAATACTAACACGACATGCATTGAAGTTGAGCAGAGTAGGTTTAAAGGAGATGTGCAAATAAGTATTTTTTAACAGAGGCTGGTGGTTACCTGGAATGTGCTTCCAAAGATGTTAGTAGAAGCAAATATGATAGAGGCATTTAAGAAGTTCTTAGATTGGCACATGAATATGCAGAGAAGGAAGGGAGCAGCATTGGCGCTCTCCCCATCTTCCTGCTGCCTAACAGTGACAACACATCATCCTCCACAACTTCCACCATCTCCAAAGGGACCCTACCACGAAACATATCCTTCCCTCCACCCCTTCTTTGCTTTCTGTAGGACTCACTCCCTCCACAATTCCCTTGTCCAATCGTCCCTCCCCACTAATCTCTCTCCCAGTACTTATCCCTGCAGGCAGCCGGGACAAGTGCCACACCTGCCCGTACACCTCCTCCCTCGCCTCCATTTAGGGCCCCAAACAGTCCTTCCAGGTGAGGAGACACTTCATCTGCGAATCTGCTGGCAGCGTCTATTGTGTCCCGTGCTTCTGATGTAGTCTCCTCCACATTGGTGAGACCCGTCATAAACTGGGGACTGTTTCGTTCAGCACCACTGCTCCATCCGACAAAAACAGAACTGCCTGCTGGCCAAGCATTTTAATTCTGATTGCCATTCCTGTTCTGACATGTCAGTCCATGGTCTCCTCTTGTGCCACAATGAGGCCACTCTCAGGGTAGAGGAACATAAGAACATAAACATAAGAAATAGGAACAGGAGTAGGCCATCCGGCCCATCGAACCTGCCCCGCCATTCAATAAGATCATGGCTGATCTGTACGTAAACTCAGCTCCATCTACCTGCCTTTTCTCCATAACCCTTAATTCCCTTACTATGTAAAAACCTATCTAACTGTTTCTTAAATATATTTAGCGAAGAAGCCTCAACTGCTTCCCTGAGCAGAAAATTCCACAGATTCACACCTCTCTGGGAAAAACAGTTTCTCCTCATCTCCATCCTAAATTTTCTCCCCTGAATCTTGAGGCAATGTCCCCTAGTTCTAGTCTCACCTACCAATGGAAACAACTTTCCTACTTCTATCTTATCTATCCCTTTCAAAATTTTGTATGTTTCTATAAGATCCCCTCTCATTCTTCTGAACTCCAGAGAGTATAGTCCCAGGTGACTCAATCTCTCCTCATAGGTTAACCCCTTCATCCCGGAATCAACCTGGTGAACCTCCTCTGCACTGCCTCCAAAGCCAGTATATCCTTCCTCAAGTATGGAGACCAGAACTGCACACAGTACTCCAGGTGCGGCCTCACCAGTACCCTGTACAGTTGCAGCATGACCTCCCTCCTCTTGAGTTCGATCCCTCTAGCAATGAAGGCCAACATTCCGTTTGCCTTCTTAATAATCTGTTGTACCTGCAAGCCAACTTTTTGCGATTCATGCACAAGCACTCCAAGTCCCTCTGCACAACAGCATGATGCAATCTTTCACCATTTAAATAATAATCTGCTCTTCTATTATTCCTTCTAGAGTGGATGATTTTGCATTTATCAACGTTGTATTCCATCTGCCAGACCTTGACCCGCTCACTTAACCTATCTATATCCCTCTGCAGACTCCACATCCTCTGTACAATTTGCTTTTCCACTCAGTTTAGTGTCATCAAGAAACTATATATAAGGAGCAACACCTTATTTTCTATCTGGGTAGCCTCCAACCTGATGGTATAAATATTGATTTCTCCTTCACTAATTTTTTCCTTTCCCCTCCCCTCTTCTTCTATTCCCCACTCTGACCTTTTACCTCTTCTCACCTGACTATCACTTCACCCTGGATCCCCTCCTCCTTTTCTTTCTCCTATGGCCCATACTGCTCTCCTATCAGATTCCTCCTTCTCCATCCCTTTTGACCTTTTCCACATACCTGGCTTCACATGTCCCATTCTAGCTATTCTTCTTCTCCCTCCCTATACCATTTTATACTGTCGTCTTCCCCCTTCTTTTTCAGTTCTGAAGAAAGGTCTCAGCCCAAAATGTCAACTTTTTATTCATTTCCATTGATGCTACCTGACCTGCTGAGTTCCTCCAGCATTTTGTGTGTGTTGCTGTGGATATGGACCTTGTAGATAGAACGGACTTGTTTAGTTGGACATTTAATCACTAGTTTAATCAGTTCAAAGTAAATTAAATTTACTAGTGGTGTTCCACAGGGGTCTGTTTTGGGATGGCTTCTTTTTATGTTGTATGTCAATGGTTTGCATGATGAAATTGATGGTTTCTGTCCATGTTTGTGTCGATACAAAGATAAGTGAAGGTGCAGGTAGTGTTGAGGAAGCAGGGAGTCTGCAGAAGGACGAAGACAGATTAGGAGAATGGGCAAAGAACTGGCAGATGGAATACAGAGTTGGGAAGTGTAAAGGTGCAAAGAGGCTTGGGGGTCCTCGTGCAGGATTCCCTAAAGGTTAATTTGCAGGTTGAGTCAGTGGTGTGGAAGGCAAATGCAGTATTAACATTCATTTTGAGAGTACTAGAATATAAAAGCAAGGATGTAATATTAAGGCTTTATAAGGCACTGGTGAGGCCTCACTTTGAGTGTTGTGAGCTGTTTTGGGTCTCTTATCTAAGAAAGGATGTGCTGATATTAGAGAGGATTCAAAGGAGGTTTATGAAAATGATTCCAGGAATGGAAGGTTTTTCGATAGCTTTGGGCCTGTACTTGCTGGAATTTAGAAGACTGAGGGGGAATCTCATTTCAGAAGCACTATTATTTAAAAATATAAATCTGCTGAGACATTCACATATGTTCTTGACAAGTTGAGGCAGATTGTTTAGAGGTTGTAATTATCAAGAAAGACTTAGCAGCCTGAGACATTTTCTAGTAAACAGGTAGTTTAAATGAGTTTTAATAGAGAAGATCAGAACTAGAGGCCGCACTTTTATTTTTGGTACTATTGATTTCACTAGGGAATAAGGAGAAACTGCTTCACCCAGAGTGATGTGAACATGCAATCCACAACCACGGGGATGAACTAGGTGAAAATGCAAAGAAAATTCTTTTGACAGGAAAACAAATAAAAGGCAAAATGAAATTGCAGACACTGAAAAACTGAAGTAAGTAGAAAATGCCGGAAGTATTCAGAAAGACAGGCAGCATCTATGGAAAATTATGAACCCTGAGGACTATTCGATGTCTAGATAAAAGTTAAGATACAGCTGAGCTTCATGTATCAAACCACAGCAAGATAGATTAGAATGAAGTTATGGTGAGAATTAAAGTGACAGGCAACATAAAGTTCAGTGTCACCCTTGTGGACAGGACTCTGAAATGTTCACCCAATTTGGATTTTGTTTTCCCACTGTAAAGGAGACCACAATGGAAACATTGATTACTGTACATGAATGCAGAACATACTACAGCACAGTAAAGGCCCTTTGGTTTATAATGCTGTCCTAGCCGTTTAACCTACTCCAAGATCAATCTAACCCTTCCCTCCCATATAACCCTCCATTTTTCTATCATCTATGTTTCTATTTTACAACCTCTGAAATGTTCCTAATGCATCTGCGTCTATGATCATCACCCTGTTTGTATAAAACTTGCCTCTAACATCACTCCTGTGCTTTCCTGCAATCACCTTAAAATTATGCATCCACCCCTGGGAAAAAGTCTCTGGCTTCTATCAATGCCTCTTATCATATTGTACATCTCTATCAAGCCACCTCTCATCCTCCTTTACACCAAAGGGAAATGCCCTAAGTTACTCAACCTATCTTCATAAGACATACTCTCCAGTCAAAGCAGCATCATGGTAAATCCCCTCTGCAAACTCTCGAAAACATCCACATGCTTCCTATAATGAGGCAACCAGAACTGAACACATTATTTCAAGTGTGGAGTAACCAGGGTTTCATTACCTCATGGCTCTTGAGCACAATACTCTGACTAATAAAGTCCAAAACATCATATGCCTGCTTAACTACCCTATCAACTTGCACGACAATTTGACAGATCTATGGAAGTGAACCCCAAGCTCTTTTTCCTCCTCACAGCTAAGAATCCTGCCATTAACCCTGTATTATTCTGCCTTCAAATTTGACTTCCCAAAGTGAATCACTTCACACATCTTTGGATTGAACCATTACTACCGTTGTGATAGCCAAGTCTTTGTAAATGACACAGTGTCATAGTTAAATGCATTGACCCATGCTCTATGTTCATTGCCACTGTTCTTGATACTTCTCACATTGAAATAGATATACCTCAACCCATCTAACTGATTGCAACTTTACCTGATCGAGTGCCCTGTCATTCCTCACACTCTCTACATGCTGCATCTACGTCTACACCAACTGCTCCACACCATGGCCTGTCAGTCTTGTTCCCATCCTCTTGCAAAACCAGTTTAAACCCCAGCAGTCTTACCAACTCTGCCCACAAGAATATTGTCCCTGGCCAGCTTCAGGGTAACTTGTCCTTTTTGTATAGGTCATACATTCCCTAGAAGAGATCCCATTGATCCACAAATAAAGTAAGATCAAAAAGAAAATGAATGTGAAGCTGGTGGAAATCTGAAATGAAAACAGAAATTTCTGAAAACACTCAAGAGATCAGACAGGATAATGTAATGAAGTAAGGAGAAAACAAATAGGAAGGAACCCAATATGTTTTCATGGTCATTTCACCGAATCATAATGATCCCCATTATAATTTATTATATTCCAACATCGTTATTCCTTTGTAACAGTTGCTATAATAGTTGAAGTCTCTGATCTAACCTTAGAGTCTTGTAGCTATACTGCATTGAAACAGGCTCTTTGGCCAAATTGTCCATGCCATCCAACTTGACAAACTGAGTTAGTCCCGTATGATTGCATTTATGATGTTTGTGGATAGGAAAGGTTTAGAGTCCAAACCATTCCTATCCACAGAACTGTAACAAATTATAAATGCAAGTGACTCTGCAGATGCTGAAAATCCAGAGTAACAGATACAAAATCTGGAGGAACTCAGCAGGTCAGGCAGCATGCGACTGTTATAGTCTGGCAGACTGACCTCTAACTTGCTGAGGCCAGTTGGCAATTCACAGACACCTCCTCTTACTTACCCTTTGAAAAGAACCTCACTTAGGACCATCAGACTCCCACACTATCACCTACCTCATCAACTCTGGAGATCTCCCATCCACTCCCTCCAATTTCATAGTTCCTTAACCCCACAGTGCTTGTTTCTATCTCCTACCCAAGATCCACATATCTGACTGTCCAGGTAAGCACATTGTGTCTGCCTGTTGCTGCCCCACTGAACGTGTGTCTGCATATTTAGACTCCATTTTATCTTTTCTTGGTTCAGTTGCTTCCCACTTACATCCATGACACTTCACATGCTCTTTGTCTTTTCTACAACATTCAATTTCCTGGCCTGATTGCCTCATTTTCACCATGGATGCCTAGTCCCTAAACACTTCTGTCCCCCTCAAGAAGGCTGAAAAGCTCTCCCTTCTCTCTCGACAACAGACTTTATCAGTTCCCCTCCACCACCACCTAACTCCATCCAGCAGAACTGGTCCTCACACTCAACAATTTCTCTTTTGGCTCCTCCTACTTCAAACCCAAGGTGTAGCCATGGGGACCTGCATGAGACTCGGTTATGCCTGTTTTTTTGTTGGCTGTGTGGAACAATCCATGTTTGAAACCTTCACTGGTAATGCTCCTCAACTCTTTCTGTGCTGCATTGACAACTATATTGACGCTTCTTCATGCACCCATGCTGAGCTAATCAATTTCATCAACTTTGCCTCTAATTTCCACCCTGCCCTTAAATTCACTTGGTCCATTTCTGACATCTCTTGATCTCTCCATCTCCATCTCTGGGGACAAACCTCTCCATCTCTAGTTTTGAGGACAAAATGTCTACCAATCTCTTTTATAAACCCCCTGACACTCACAGCAATCTTGACTTTACTTCTTACCACCCTGACTTCTGTAAAAATACCATTCCCCTTTCTCACTTCTTCCGTCTCCACCACATCTGCTCCAAGGACGAAGCTACTCTTTCCAGAAAATTGTCGATGTCTCACTTTTTCAAAGAATGGGTTGTTCTTGCTCCACCCTTGATATTGCCCTCTCTCACTTCTCTCCAATTCTTGGACATCTGCCCTCACCCCATTTTCCATCACCTAAACAGGAATAGACTTTCTCTTGTCCATACCTACTATACCATGAGCATATCGATCTCCACAACTTCCGCCATCTTCAATGGGATCCTAACACCAAATGCATCTTTACCTCGTGCCCGCCCCCATTCTCCGAAATCCATGGGGATAGTGGTTTCTACGATTCCCTTACACAAGAAAATCTGCAGATGCTGGAAATCCAAAGCAACACATACACAACTCAAGAAGAAGGGTCTCGGCCCGAAACGTCGACTGTTTACTCTTTTCCATAGATGTTGCTGGTCTGCTGAGTTCCTCCAGCATTTTGTGGGTGTCTATGGTTCCCTTGTCAATTCATCCCTCCCCACTAAGGGAGCTCTTGGCACTTATGAGGGGTGACTGATAAGTTCGTGGCCTGAGGTAGAAGGAGTCAATTTTAGAAAGCCTAACCATTTATTTCTCGACATAGTCCCCTCCTACATTTACACACTTAGTCCAGCGGTCGTGGAGCATAAGGATCTTGGATCTCCAGAAAGTGTCCACAGCAGGGGTGATTGATAAGTTCATGGCCTAAGGTAGAAGGAGATGAGTTATACAGCTCTCGTTACATGCACATGCAGTTCAACTCTTTGAGTGATTATGCAGAAAGTTTGAAGTTAGTAACTCATCAGGGGTGACTGGTAAGTTTGTGGCCTAAGGTAGAAGGCATTTGACAAGCTCCCCCACGAGAGGTTCGTCAAGAAGGTTCGGTCGCATGACATTGAAGATGAGGTAGTGAATTGGATTAGACATTTGTGGGAGAAGCCAGAGAGTGGTAGTAGATGGTTGCCTGTCTGACTGGAGGCCTGTGACTGGTATGTGCCACAGGGATTGGTGTTGTGTCCTTTATTGTTTGTCATCTATATCAATGATGGATGACAATGTGATTAACTGGATTAGCAAATTTGTGGATGACACCAGGATTGGGGGTGTAGTGGACAGTGAGGAAGACAATCAGAGCTTGCAGTGGAATCTGCATCAGCTGGAAAAATGGGCTGAAAAATAATACATGGAATTTAATGCTGACAAGTACAAGGATTTGTACTTAGGTAGGACCAATCAGGGTAGGTCTTACACAGTGAAGAGTAGGGCACTGAGGAGTGTGGTAGGGCAAAGGGATCTGAGGATACCGATCCATAATTCATTGAAAGTGATGTCACAGGTAGCTAGAGTCATAAAGAATGATTTTGCATATTGGCCTTCATAAATCAATGTACTGAGTACAGAAGATGGGATGTTATGTTGAAGTGTTCAAGATATTGGTGAGACCTAATTTGGAATATTGTGTGAAGTTTTGGTCACCTACCTACAGGAAAGATGTAAACAAGGTTGCAAGAGTAGAGAGAAAATTTACAAGGATGTTGCTGGGTCTGGAGGACCTGAGTTATATGGAAAGATTGAATCGGTTAGGACTGTATTCTTTAGAACGTAGAAGTTTGAGCGGGCATAGAACGTAGAAAGTTGAGGTATACAAAATTACAAGAGGTATAGATGGGGTAAATGCAAACAGGCTTTTTCCACTGAGGTTGGGTGGGACTACAACTAGAGGTCATGGGTTAGGGGTAAAAGATAAGAAGTTTAAGGGAAACATGAGAGGAAACTTCTTCACTCAGAGGGTCGTGAGAGTGAGGAGTGAGCTGCCAGCACAAGTGGAGCACACAAGCTCGATTTCAATGTTTAAGAGAAGTTTGGATAGAAGGGGTATGGAGGGTTATGGTCCCAGTGCAGGCTGATGGGAGTAGGCAGTTTAAATGGTTTCAGCATTTACTAGGTGGGCGAAAGGGCCTGTTTCTGTACTGTACCTTTCTATGACTCTAAGTTCATTGTCATTTCAACTGTTTATGTACACCACCAAATGTAACAACACAGCACTCCTGGTAAGCATCTCTTGCTGGCTCCTGCTAAGGAGAATGGTAGGGACAGGGGACTCAGAAGGTAAAGGAACAGACAGAGGGTTCTCTGATGTGGAAGAGACTCACCCATGGCATGTTGCCTCCCAGATGCTGTTATTAGGGACATCTCAGATCACAGTATTCTTAATGTGGAAGATAAGCAAACACAGGTCATGTTAATATTGGTAGAAAGAGGCATGAGGTCCTGAAGAGAGAATACAAAGAACTAGATAGGAAGCTAAAATGCTAAAATGCAGAACCTCAAGAGCACTAATCTCTCGATTGCTACGCGCCAGTAGGGGTAGGGATATGGCAGGTGAATCTGTGGCTGACAAATTGGTACAGGTGACAGGCTTTCAGATTTATGGATCATTGGTATCTCTTCTGGGGAGGGTATGAGCAGTGCAAAATGGACGGATTACATCAGAACTTAGGAGGACCACTGTGTGCAGGTTTACTGGAACTGTTGGAGAGGGAGGGAGGTTTAAACTAGTAAGGCTGGGGAATGGGAACCAGTGTGATTGGACAGAGGATGGATCTATTGGTATAAAGGTAGATGCAACCTGTAGAGGGACAGTGAGGAAGGATAGGCCTTGGAAAGGGCATAAATGCTGTCAGCTAGATAGGTGGAAATGTGTCTATTTTAATGCAAGAAGTATCAGGAACAAGGGTGATAAACATAGAGCATGGATCAATACCTGTACATAGAACTGTGACATTGTTGCCACGATGAGGAGACTTGGCTGTCACAGGGGTATGAGTGGCTACTGAATGTTTCAAAAGTGACAGGGAAGCAGGTAAAGGAGATAGGGGAGTAGAGTTGCTAATTCGGGATGGTATCACAGTTGTAGAGAGGGAGGGTGTCATGGAGAAATCATCCACTGAGTTAGTGTGGGTGAAAGTCAGAAACAGGAAGGAAACAATCACTCTATTGAAGGAATTATATAAAGCCTCCAAGGGCAACAGAGACACTGAGGAGTAGGTCAGGAGGCAGATTTTGTAAAGTTACAAAAATAACAGGATTGTTGTCATGGTCATGGGCGATTTCAACTTCCCTAATATTGATTAAATCTCCTTATTGCAAAAGTTTTAGATGGAGCGGAATTTGTTAGGTGTGTCTAGGAGGGATTTCTTATACCATGTGAAGACAGGCCAACTAGAGGAGAGACCATACTGGATCTAGTACCAGACAATGAACCTGGCAGGTGACTGATCTCTCGGTGGGTGAGCATTTCAGAGACATTGACCACAACTACTTGACCCATCCCGTAGCTTTGGACAGGGTGGGAGCACATTATATGTGGAAATATTTAATTGGGAGAGGGAGAATTATGAAGCAGGAACTGGAAAAAGATATACTCCGGGAAATGCAAAATGGAGATGGGAAGGTTGTTTAAAAAGCAGTTACGTGGGCTCCTGAATAGGTTTGACTCATTGAGGAGGGTAAGAATGGTAGAGAAAAGGGACCCAATTTGAAAGAAATGTGGAATATCTAGTCAAGAGGAAGAAAGAAGCTGACTTAAGGTTTAGGAAGCAATGATCAGACATGGCTCTGGAGGTAGCAAAGAAGGAGTTTTTAGTGAACTAGATGTGGACATGAGAAGGCCTTGGTGAGTGGCATTAATCTGTTCTACACGTACATGAATAACAGGAGAGTGAGTAGGCAGCATCAATGATGGTGGAGGGGAAAGCTGATTCTATGGAAAAGCAGCATCAATGGTGATCTAAGGAATATTGTGTTCAGTTCTGGTTACCCTAGTAGAGGAAGTTTGTGGAACCTTCGAGTGGGTGCAGAGGAGGTTTAACAACATGCTGTCTGGATTAGGCACCATATCTTATGAGGATAGGATGCACAAGTTAGGGCTTTTCTCTTTGGGGTGAATGAGGTTGAGAGGTGACTTGACAGAGGTATACTGTATAAGATGATAGAAGGCACAAACCAATTGGACAGCTATTATTCCGGGTGGGAATAGATAATATGAGGGGGGCATAATTTTAAGTTGATTGGAAGAAAGAATTGGGGGGTTTGTCAAAGGTAGTTGTTTTACACAGTGGTGGAGTGTGGAAATTGCTGCTAGGGTCAGTGGCAGAGATGATACATTTGGGACATTTAAGATACTCTTAGATAGGTACATGGATGAAAGAAAATTGAAGGCTATGTGGGAGGCAAGGGTTAGATTGTGGAGTTGAAGATCCTTTACTATGCTGTACTGTTCTATGTTTTATTTCTATGTTCTACTGTCAATTCACCACCAAATGTGGTGTCATCAACAAATTTACTAATTATTCATCTATATTCTCATCCAAATTATGAGTATTGTTGATAAACTACAACAGACTCTGCACAGATTCATGCAACATACTGCTGGACACCTGTTTCAGAAGCATTCCTCCCCCACAACCCTCTGTTTCCTACCATCAGGTCAATTTTCTATCTAATCGACCAGTTCACCCTGGATTCCAAGCACTTGCAAATAAAACAGATTGCATCCCACTTGTATTCCAATAGGCATGTGGGTATTGCATGGATTAGAGGGTTTTAATGGGATATGGGCCAAATGCAGGCAATGAAACTAGCTTGATGAGACTGCACTTGGAATATTGTGTACAATTTTGGTCACCCTGTTGTAGAAAAGACATTATTAAACTGGAAAGAATGTAGAGAACACACGTGAGGATGCTGCCAGGGATCGTGCATAGATGTTGTATTTTATTTTATAGAAGTATAGAAAAGCTACAGCCCAATACAGGCCCTTCGGCCCACAAAGCTGTGCTGAACATGTACTTACTTTAGAAATCACCTAGGGTTACCCATAACCCTCTGTTTTTCTGAGCTCCATGTACCTGTCCAAGAGTCTCTTAAAAGTCCCTATTGTTTCCGCCTCCACCACCGTCGCCGGCAGCCCATTCCACACACTCACCACTCTCTGCATAAAAAACTTACCCCAGCATCTCATCTGTACCTACTTCCAAGCACCTTAAAACTGTGCCCTCTCGTGTTAGCCATTTCAGCCCTGGGAAAAAGCCTCTGACTATCCACACAATCAATGCCTCTCATCATCTTATACACCTCTATCAGGTCACTTCGCATCCTCCCTCGCTCCAAGGAGAAAAGGCCAAGTTCACTCAATCTAATCTCATAAGGCATGCTCCCCAATCCAGGCAACACCTTTATAAATCTCTTCGGCATCCTTTCTATAGTTTCCACATCTTTTCTGTAGTGAGGCGACCAGAACTGAGCACAATACTCCAATTGGGGTCTGACCAGGGTCCTATGTAGCTGTAACATTGCCTGTCAGCTCTTGAACTCAATCCCATAGCTGATGAAGGCCAGTGCACCGTATGCCTTCTTAACCACAGAGTCAATCTGCGCAGCAGCTTTGAGTGTCCTGTGGACTTGGACTCCAAGATCCCTCTGATCCTCCACACTGCCAAGAGTCTTGCCATTAATACTATATTCTGCCATCATATTTGACCTACCAAAATGAACCACCTCACGCTTATCTGGGTTGAACTCCATCTGTCACTTCTCAGCCCAGTTTTGCATCCTATCAATGTCTCGCTGTAATCTCTGACAGCCCTCCACACTATCCACAACACCCCCAACCTTTGTATCATCAGCAAATTTACTAACCCATCCCTCCACTTCCTCATTCAGGTCATTTATAAAGAATCACGAAGAGTAAGGGTCCCAGAACAGATCCCTGAGGTACACCACTGGTGACCGATCTCCATGCAGAATATGACCTGTCTACCACTCTTTGCCTTCTGTGAGCAAGCCAGTTCTGGATCCACAAAACAATGTCCCCTTGGAACCCATACCTCCTTACTTTCTCAATAAGCCTTGCAGGGGGAACATTATCAAATGCCTTGCTGAAATCCATATACACTACATCTACTGCTCTACCTTCATCAATGTGTTCAGTCACATCCTCAAAAAATTCAATCAGGTCCGCATCACCGTTAACTCCAGTGAGATCAGACAATGTTGTCATCTCTCTAACAACTCTCTGCTCTTGTGTTCTGTAACTCACTTCCCATCTCAAAGCAGATCACAAGAGACTGCAGATGCTGGAATCTGGAGAAAGGCAACGCAACCCTTCACAGATGCTACCTGATCAGCTGTTAGTCTTTGTCCTCCTTCACCCCCATTTTCTTCCAACCTCAGTGAAAATAGTTTGCAGATTAAACAGTGCAATACTTATTAACTAAAGAACCAATAACCAAGTTGACCCCAAAAATCAAAGAGTTATTTAATACAGAAATACAACGTGGTCTCAACAAGTCCATGTCTATCATGGTGTCTTCCACAGCTAGTCCCATTTGCCTTTCCTGTCCATGCACCTATTCAAATGTCTTTTAAACATTGTTATTTGACCCGCCTTTACCACTTCCTCTGGCAACTTGTTGAATATTCCTATCAACCTCAGTCACAGAATTACAAAAACTCTCAGCAAACTATTACAGATTAATTGGCAGGTTAAAAGAAATCAACATCAGCGGTCTCCCTGAGACCAACATCCCTACCTTGAAGGCTGTGGTCACATCATCCAACATGCTTGGCATCAGATGTTTGAAAAACACACCATTTCCAGTGAGATAGTCTATTTAAAAAAAAAATATTGGGACAAATTCCAGGGAATTCCTAACCCATGAATGGGAAAAATGGAGAAAGAGCATCTAGAAAATCACTGAACAACCGGACGGTACCCTGTGAAGCTCAGAAACAAATAATAAGTATAGTCCACACCAACCCATCACTTTGAACCACACCATTAAGCACCACCTGCCCATACAGTGGTGGACTCTTCAGATGTCACACGGGAACTGTCTTATATTGAGATACAACACGGAACAGGCTCTTCCGACCCTTGAGTTGTGCCACCCAGCAACCCCCCAATTTACCCCTAGCCTTATCTTGGGGCAATTTAGAATGACTGATTAACCTTCTAACCATTATGCCTTTGGACTGTGGGAGGAAACCAGAGCACTTCGAGGAACCCCACATGTACATAGGAAGGAAGGTACAAACTTGCTTACAGAACGCCGAATTGAACTTTGAACTCTGATGCCCCAAGCTGCAATAATGTTGCACTAACCGCTACACTACTGTGGTGTCCTAGAGAGAGGTTCGGTCAAGATAGAACTTTAGTCCTTGGAGCACAGGAGATAGAGCTGTGCCCTTATGGAGGTGTATAAAATCATAAGAGCAGAAGATCATAAGATACAGGAACCGAATTAGGCCATTTGGCCCATTGAGTCTGCTCTGCCATTTTATCATGGCTGATCCAATTTTCCTCAGCTCCAATCTCCTGCCTGTTCCCTGTATTCCTTCATACCCTGACCAATCAAGAATCTATCAACCTCTGCCTTAAATACACATAAGGACTTGGCCTCCACAGCTGCCTGTGGCAAAGAATTCCACAAATTCGCCACTCTTTGCCTAAAGAACTTACTCCTCATAAACGGCACCCTTTAATTCTGATGCTGTGTCCTCTGGTCGTAGATTCTCCCACCACAGGAAACATCCTTTCCACATCCACTCTATCAAGGCCTTTCACCATTCAATAGGTTTCAATGAAGTCACCCTTCATTCTTCTGAATTCTAGTGAGTAGAGGAACCAGAGCCATCAAAATGCTCTTCATATGACAAGCCATTCAATCCTGGAATCATTTTCATGAACCTCCTTTGAACCTTTTCTCTCTTCAGCACAACCTTTCTAATACAAGGGGCCCAAGCCTGCTCACAATATTCCAAGTAAGGCCTCACTGGTGCTTTATAAAGTTTCAACATTACATCCTTGCTTTTATATTCTAGTCCTCTCAAAATGAATGCTAACATCGTATTTGCCTTTCTTGCTACAAACTCAACCTGCAAATTAGCCTTTAGGGAATCCTACACAAGAACTCCCAAGTCCCTTTGTGCCTCTGATTTTTTGTATTTTCTCTCCATTTAGAAAATAGTTAATCCTTTAATTTCTTCTACCAAAGTGCATGACCATACAACTCCTGACACTGTATACGTCTGCCATTTCTTTGCCCATTATCCTAATCTGTCAAAGTGCTTTTGTAGCCTGTCAACTTCTTCAAAACTACCTCCCTCTCTCCCTATCTTCATATTGTCTGCAAACTTTACAACAAAACCATCCATCCCATCATGCAAATTATTAACATATAAGTAAAGTGAATCGATCCCAACACAGACCCCTGAGTAATACCTCTAGTAACTGACAGCCAACCAGAAAAGGCTCCCTTTATTCCCACTCAGTGTCTCCTGCCAATCAGCCAATGGTTTATCCATGCCAGAACCTTTCCTGTAATACCATGGGCTCATAGCTTGTTAAGCAGCCTCATGTGTGACACCTTGTCAAAGGCCTTCTGAAAATCCAAGTACACAACATCAATCGATTTTCTTTTAACAATCCTGCTTGTTATTTCTTCAAAGAATTCCAACAGATTTTTCAGGTAAGATTTTCCCTTGAGGAAACCATGCTGACTACGGCTTCTTTTATCATGTGCTTCCAAGTACCCTGAGACCTCATCCTTAATAATCAGCTCCAACATCTTCCCAACCACTGAGGTCAAGCTAACTGGCCTATAATTTATTTTCTTCTGCCTCTCTTCCTTTTTGAGGAGTGGAGTGACACTTGCAATTTTCCAGTCTTCCCGACCTATTCCGGTATCTAGTGATTCTTGAAAGATCATTGCTAATGTCTCCACAATCTCTTCAGCCACCTCTTTCAGAACCTTGGGTTATATGCCTTCTGGTTCAGGTGACTTATCTACCTTCAGACCTTTCAGTTTCCTGAGAACCTTCTCTAGTAATGGTAACTTCATGACCCCTGACACTGGGACCTTCCACTACGCTACTAGTGTCTTCCACAGTGAGGACTGATGCATGAGGGGCATAGTGAAGATTGTCTTTTCTCCAGGGATCAGCAACGTAAAACTGGAGGGCATAGGTCAAATATGAGAGTTGAAAGATTTCAAAGGGACTTGAGAGGAAATTCCTTCACATAGAGAATGATGGATATATGGAATGAGCTGCCAGGGGAGATGGTTGAGGCAGAGTATACTGAAACAGCATTCAAAACACAATTGTGTAAGTTACATGGTTAGGACAATTTGGAGAGATATGGGCCAAATGCATGCAAATGAGATTAGTTGGTCTCGTAGTCCGCATGGACAAATTAGGCTGAATGGTCTGTTTCTGTGTTACTCCTAGGTATTACAATATTACTCTGTGACCTTATTGAAGAAAGCTAAAATTGTTTATTGGTGTTTGTGAGAGCTGAATGAATCAGTTTTGACTTGCTACTCTATTTCCCTTTGCCTGTGGCCTTTGTCTTTCTAGGTGTTAGAAGTTGTGGGTTTGGGAAGTGCTGTCAGAGGAGACTTTGCAAGTATCTCAGTATATTTTATAGTTGAATATACACTGCAGCCACTGCATGCTGGTGGAAGAAGGAATGAATGTTTAGGGTCACTGCTGGGATGCCAATCAAATGGGCTACTCTGTCCTGGATGGTGTTAAAGTTCTTCAGAACTATTGATGCCACCCTCATCCAATTAAATGCAATGTATTCCATAGCAATCCAAACCTATGCCTTGGATAGGCCATTGGGTATGACCTTCAGGACATTGATCATGAACAACTTACTCATGATAATGTTATTGAACATTAAGGTACAATATATGGTTAGACTCTCTTCTGTTGATGATCATTGCCTGGTACTTCACTGTCAGAAATCGACTTCAGGTTCATTGAAGCTTTGGCAAGGAGAGGCTAGATTTTTAAAAATTATTTATTCTTTCTTTCTTTCTGATTGCACATTTAGAGCAGTAGGGATGCCAGACAGGATACTGGAATGGTCCTCTTGCAAGATGTGGAAAGGTAGAGAGACCTGCAATGTCCCTGGTGACTAGTTATTCAAGAAGTGCATTCAGCTACACTTTCTACCACACCATGTTAAGGATTTAGAGCTGGAACTGGATGACCTCGAGATCATTCAGGAGGCTGATGGTTTGATAGACAGAGTACACAGGGAGGTAGTTACATCTAAGGTGCAGAACACAGGTAATTGGGTGAATGTCTGAAAGGGGAAAGGGGATAAGCAGCCAGTGCAGGTTACCCCTCTGGCCATTCCCCTCAACAATATGCATATTGCTTTGGATACTGTGTGGGGAGAGAGATTACCTAGCAGAGGAAAGCCACAGCAGTCAGGTCTCTGGCTCTGTGGCTCAGAAGGGAACAGGGGCAGGGGGTGGAAATGAAGAAGAGATGAGCTGTAGTGATAAGGGATTCGTTGATTAGGGGAACAGAAAGAAGGTTCTACTGATGACAACAAGATTCCCAGATGGTATGTTGGCTCTTGGGTGTCAGGGTCAGGGGCATCTCAGATCAAAATCACACCAGTTTTAAGTGGAAGGGTGAGCAGCCACAGATCATGGTCCATGATGGTACCAATGAAATGGGTGGGTGGGGTGACAAAGTCCTGCAAAGTGAGTTCAGGGAGTTAGGAGCTAAGTTAAAGGACTGGACCTCCTGGTCTGTGATCTCAAGATGTCTGCCCATGTCACATGTTCAGAAGAATAAATAAAGCCAAGGCGTATCGTACAGTTTAACACCCAGTGAAGGAGATGGTGCTAGAAGAGGAACTTCAGATTTCTGGATCATTGGGTTCTCTTCCAGGAAAATGGACATGTGCAGAAGGGATAGTTAACACCTGAACTGGAGGGAGACTAATATCCTAGTGGGAAGGTTTGCTAGTGCTGCACAGGGTGATGTTTAAAGTAGAGTTGCAGGGGGATGGGAACTAGAGAGCCAGAACAGATAGTGGAGAGGTTGTGAAGAAAGATGTTGTTAAGCTTGCATAAAAATCCAGGAATTGAAAGGTCAAGTATAGTGGGGCTAATGTTCTGAGCTGCATATATTTTAATGCAAGAAGTATAATAGGAAAGGCAAATGAGTTTAGGGCATGGATCAGTACATGGAATTATGACTGTTATTGCCTGTACAAAGTCACCGGAGAGAAGTACTGATACATATGAACCAGTCTCTTTTTGTTGACAAAGTGAGACACAAAAGGCATCACTTAGAGACCCTTTCAAAGGAAGAAGGTCTGCTGACCCTACACTACAAACCACTTCATGTGCTAAAGATCAAATGACAATTCCATACTTACAATGCATCCACAATGTTTCCTTTGAGCTACACTCATTTACACCTCCCTCTTCGTACCCACACTACAGACACCCAAATAATGAATTTATATCAACATTTTCTGGTTTTCCAATTAACCGTGATTCAGTTCTTAGGAACTCATTGTTCAGAGCTGCATTTTGGATTTAATCTACAGTCCATATTCAGATCTGAAGATTGGTGGCTGAAGTTATTTGCTCTATGTGCTAACCCCAAAAAACACTCTTACACTGACATAGTAGTCATTAATCAGACTTGGTTGCAGGAGGAGCAGGACAGGTAGTTCAGTGCTTTAGGGTTCCATTGTTTTAGATGTGACAAAGAGGGAAGAATTAAAAGGGGAGAGGTGGCATTACTAGTCAGTGACAATGTCATGACTGCGCGCAGTCAGAACAGACTGGAGAACTTGTCTAGTGAGGCTTTATGAGTAAAACTGAGGAATAAGAAATCTCCCTCCCGGCACTTACCCATGCAAGCAACTAAAGTGCTACACCTGGCCATGCACCTCCTCCCTCACTTCCATTCAGCGCCCCAGGCAATCTTTCCAGGTGAGGCAACACTTCACCTGTGAATCTGCTGGTGTTGTCTTTTGTGTCCAGTGCTCCGGATGCAACCTCCTCTACGTTGGTGAGGCCTGTTGTAAGCTGCGGGGAGTTGCAGGACCACTTCACTGCTCACCTCCACGCCATCTGCTGCAAGCGGGACTTCTCGGTGGCCAAGCATTTTAATTCCCATTCTCATTCCCATTCCAATGTGTCAGTCCATGGCCTCATCTTGGCATAAGGTGGAGAAGCAACACCTTATATTCAAACTGGGTAGCCTCCAACCTGTTGGCATGAATATTGGTTTCTCCTTCCAGTAAATTAATTTCCTCTCCTCTCCCACTCCCCACTCTGTCCTTTTAGCTCTTCTCACCTGCCTATTACTTCACCCTGGGTCTCCTCCCCCTTCCCTTTCTCCTATGGTCCACCCTCCACTCCTATCAGATTCCTTCTTCCCCAACCCTTGATCTTTCCCACCCACCTGACTTCACCTACCTCCTTCCAGCTAGCCTCCTTCCCTTGTCCTCAACTTTTTATTCTGGAACCTTCCCCCTTTTTTCTCAGTCTGAAAAAGGGTCTCAGCATGAAACGTTGACTGCTTATTTCCATAGATGCTGAGTTTCTCTAACATTTTGTGTGTGTTGCTTTGGATTTCCAGTGCCTGCAGACTTTCTCGTGATAAGAAAGGTACAACCACATTAGTGGGATTATAATATAGACCATCCAATAACCCATGGGATTTAGAGGAGCAAATTTGTAGAGAAGTCACAGACTGTTGCAAGAAACATAAGGTTGTGATAGCAGGTGATTTTAACTTTCCACATATTGACTGGGACTCCCATATTGTAAAAGGGCTATATGGGAAAGAGTTTATCAAATGTGTTCATGAAAACTTCCTTAATCAGTACATCGAAGTCCAAACTAGACAGTGTGATACTAGATCTCCAACTGGGGAATGAGACAGGGCAGGTGACAGAAGCTTATGTAGAGGAACACTTCACATCTGTAATTGTTATATGGTTATAATGCCTTGGAGAAAGGCCAAAATGATGGTAACAGAAAGGATTTAAGGAACCTTGGCTTTCTAGAGGTATTGAGGTTTTGGTTAAAAAACAGCCAGATGCATTGCAGGTATAGACAGGCAGGAAAAAAATAGGTGCTTGAGGAGTATACGAAATGCAAAAGAGTGCTTAAGAAACAAATCAGGAGGGCCAAAAGGAGACACAAGGTTGCTGTATCAAACAAGATGAAGGAGTATCCTAAAGGCTTCTACAGACATATTAGGAGCAAAATGATTGCTGTTTGTCATCTATATAAAGGACTAGGATGATAAGGTGGTAAACTGGATATGCAAATATGCAGATGACCCCAATATTGGGGGTGTAGTGAACAGCAAGGAAGACAATCAAAGCTTGCAGTGGGCTATGAACCAATTGATGAAATGGACTGAAAGGTGGCAGATGGAACTTAATGCAGACAAGTATGAGGTGTTGCACTGTGGGAGGACCAACCATGGTAAGCAGTAGGGTAATGAGGAGTGTGGTAGAACAAAGGGATCTGGGAATACAGGTCCATAATTCCTTGAAAGTGGCGTCACAGGTAGGCAGGGAAAGCTTTTGGCAGTTTGGCCTTCATAAATCAATGTACTGAATGCAGGAGGTGGGATATTTTATTGAAATTGTTGACGCTGGAGAGGCCTAATTTGGAGTATTGTTCCCAGTTTTCGTCATCTACCTATAGGAAAGATGGAAATAAGATTGAAAGAGTGCAGAGAAAATTTGCAAGGATGCTGCCAGGACTTGAGGAGCTGAGTTAGAGGGAAAGGTTGAACAGGTTAGGTCTTTATTCCCTAGAACCGAAAGACTGAGGGAAGATCCGACAGAAATATACAAAATTATGGGCGGTATAGCTAGGGCAAATGCAAGCAGGCTTTTTTCACTGAGACTAGAACTAGAGGTCATGGGTTAAGGGTGAAAGATAGGATGTTTAAAGAGAACATGAGGGGGAACCTTTTCACTCAGAGGGTGGTGAGACTGTTGAACAACCTGCAAATGGTGGATGCAGGTTTGATTTCAGCATTTAATAGAAATTTGGATAGGTATGCGGCTGGGAGGGGTATGGGGGCCTATGATCTGCTTGCAGGTCAATGGGTATGGCTCATACTAGATGGGCTGAACAGCCTGTTTCAGCACTGTAGTATTCTATGACTCTGAGATTCAGCAACCAGGAAAGATTGTTCAATGAATATTTGTAAAAGTTCTTTCCTAGATAAAGTTGAAATTCCTCCACTGTGTTTTAAACACAGCCCCCAAGATTAGAAGTACTCAATATTCAGCAAGCCAGTGAATAACAGAGAGGCAATGATTCAGGACATTGGCTTTGACTCAGAATTGGAAAATCAACAAATTGCCCTTCAGATTCAATGTCATCAGTATGAAATGTTACTTTAATTTTCTCTCTCTAGATGCTGGCTGACCTGTTGAACACCTCTGACATATTCGGATTTTTATTTGGATTTACAATATCTGTAGTGCTTTGCTTTTGTGTGTTACATACCACTTAATTTTGTTCTATTTACAACACTTTCAATAAAAAAAATCACCTCAAATGGAGACTTCTTTCAGAAATGAAGAAAGGTCATTCACCTGAAATATTAACTCTCTAGAACAGAGGTTCCCAACTTGGGGTCCAGGAAACCCTCAGTTAATGGTAGGTTGGGAACCCCTGCTCTAGACCTGATAAATATTTCCAACACTTTCAATATGTAATTGTTATTCAATATTTATCTGTTATTAAAACCAGTTTTGTGCTCATATTCAAACTGTTGCTTGTGTTTCTGTCTGCTGCTGCATTTCCTGTATTACTAAAACATGTCTAAAACACTTCTTTGGTTCTACACTCTTCTAATTTCTGTATTTTTTTTGTTTGGCTACAGATTTAGTCAAGGCATTGCTGGACATGACATTAGTTAACTCCAATCCTCTGATCTCCACATCGGAAACCTCATTAATGTGTGTTCTGCATGGCTCACCTATGCCTGCCCAGGTATCAATAGCACGGGATATCAGTGCCTACTCAGATCAGCCAAAGAGCCCTTTGGAACAGAGCAAGACTGAAAAATACTCTTCGAGTGTTTTGTGGAGTACAGAGAAGAAAGATGAAGGCATTGGTGTATTCTTTTGTGAGGGTAGAGTAAAAGATGACATTGCCAAAATTACTACAATTAAAATGTCACAAAGAGGTAAGTCATGCACATAAACGTGTACACCAGTACACACTCATGTAAACCTGGAAGGTGATAGTTCCCCTGGATGGGCTTGGACTGGTGTGAAATATTACATTGAAGAATTTGCACCTGCTATTGCTTGGAATTCTTGCAAATACTTCTTTTCTTGTTGTAATGCTGTCTGTTTACTTTTGACAGGTGTTCAATAGAGAAAACATTTGCAGGAAAAATCTCCACCTTCTCTTCTTTTGGCTATGTCAGAGCAACAGTGATCAATTCAGGCCACAACCTGCAAAAGAGAGAGCAATATTAGTTCAACGGTTCATGGTCTATTCAGAAATCTGATGCTGGAGGGGTATAAGCTGTTCCCAAAACAGTGAGTGTGTCTTCAGGCTCCTAGGCTCCTGTTCCTTCCTGTGCCTTGGTACCATGTCCTGGATGGTGGGTGTCCTTGATGATGGATGCCACCTTTCTGAGCCATTGTCTTTTAAGGATGTCCTTCATGCTGGGGAGGTTAGTGCCCATGATGAGCAGCTGAGTTTACAACTCATTTTCCAATCCCATGCAACGGCCCTTCCATACCAGACAGTGTATCAAACAGACTACATCTGTAGGATAGATACCAACCGTGGAGAGAAACAGTATGATTGTTTCAGATTTCAGGATGATGACCGTTAAACTGCTTCTATCTCCAAAGATGTGCTTTATCTGCTGGATATATTTGAACTCCACTTCTTCTATGTGAAGAAAAGGAGGAGTTAGTTTGGGCCCTGATGGATATTTTTGCATCTTTATTTGGAATAGGTGAGATGATAGATAATGTTTCTTTGCTTGATATAGGCAGCAAGGAAAAGTGAGGTTATTGAAAGCCAGTGAGCTTTGCAACGTGGATGAAGAAATTTTTGGAGAAAGTCCTAAGGGATGCGATTTGGGAAGATAGGACCTGATCAAGAAACGTCAGCACACTTTGTGTATGGAAATCCAGACAGACTAGCTTGATTGAGCTTTTTGAGGAGGTTATTAAGAAGAGGTTACATGGTAGAGGCAAGGTAGTAGACATTGTCTGTTTGGAGATGAGTCTACATGACATGTTCCTGCATGATAGGTTGGTCCAGAAGGTTAAGGCACATGGGATCTAAAGTGAACTCGTTAACTCATTAAATTAGTTTGGTGATAGGAGACAGAGTGTAGTTGTGGGAGGATTATTTACTGATTGGCAGGCTGCGACCAGTGGTGTACTGTAGGGACCAGTGCTGTATGTAACGGTGTTTGAGATATAAAGTATATTTACGACTTAGGTGTGAGTGAAGGAAGTATGATCAGTGAGTTTGTGGATGTTGGATGATGGAAGTGTAGAGAGTCAGGATTGTTGTCTGATGATACAGGCATAGATAAAGTAGATAGTCAGGTGGAGTGGTGGCAAATGGAATTTAATCCTGGATATAAAAATCACAGGGGTACAGAAGTAAGAACAGCATAGGATAGGAATAGGTCCTTAGACCCCAGATGTTGTGGCAAACTAATTAAGCAAATGACTCCTCATCCCTTCAGCCTGCATATGAGCCATATCCGTCTATTCTCCGTACATACATTGGCTTTTCTTCAGTGGTCACCAACCTCCGGGCCACGGCCAACACATTGCCGTGAAGAATGCAGCGGTACAGCGGTGGCCGGAACGCACCCAGCACATCTTTAAGAAAGAAGCCGAAATAAACAAGCTAATTAATTAGGTGCCACCCGGCAAGTAAATGTCAGCCCAGATCAGAGGTGATTGCTGATTGCGTCACCTCTGATCTGGGCCGACATTTACGTGACGGGGTGGCACCTAATTAATTAGCTTGTTTATTTTGGCTTCTTTCTTAAAGATGTGCTGGGTGCGTCCCAGCTACCACTGCACCCCTGCATGCTTCGCGGCAATGTATCGGTCCACGGCCTGGAGGTTGGGGACCACTGTTCTAAGAGCTTCCTAACTACCTCTAGAAGTATCTGCCTCTACCACCACCTCCACAGCACATTCCAGGATACCCACCACCATTGGTGTAGAATATAAACTGCCCTGCAGTTCTCCATTCAACTTCTCCCCTCTCACCTTAAATACATTAAGCTCGCCTGAAATGTACTGGACATTTTGACCCTGGGATAAAGGCATTAGCTATCTACTCTAGCTATGCCTCTCATAATTTTATGAACTTCCAACGGTTAGCCCCGATGGAAGTTTGTAACCCTGGTTTGTCCAAGCTCAATTCATAGCACATGCCCTCCAGTGCTGACGAAGGGTCTTGGCCCGAAACGTCGACTGTACCTCTTCCTATAGATGCTGCCTGGCCTGCTGCGTTCACCAGCAACTTTTATGTGTGTTGCTTGAAATTCCAGCATCTGCAGATTTCCTCGTGTTTGCCCTCCAATCCAGACAGCTTTCCGGTAAATCTCTTCTGTGCCCTTCCCATGGCCTCCAATCCTTCCCACGATTCCTATAACCAGAATTGAATGCAATACAAGCAACACACATCAAAGTTGCTGGTGAACGCAGCAGGCCAAGCAGCATCTGTAGGAAGAGGCGCAGTCAACGTTTCAGGCCGAGACCCTTCGTCAGCACTGGAGGGCATGTGCTATGAATTGAGCTTGGACAAACCAGGGTTACAAACTTCGGCCTACTGCATCCACCAGCAACTTTGATGTGTGTTGCTTGAGTTTCCAGCATCTGCAGAATTCCTGTTGTTTGAATGCAATACTGCAGATATGGCCTAACGAGATTTTCATCAAGCTGCAACGTGACTCTTGACTCGTGTCTCAGGTAAAACAGGCAAGTAAGCCATATGCTATCCTTTCAATCTGTGCAGCCACTTTCAGGGAGCTACAGACTTTTACCCAAAGATCTCTTTGTACAGAATGTTGTTCAGAGTCCTGTCAGTCATTGTACACTTTTCCTTTTCATTTCATTTCCCAAGTTGCAACCCATTCATTTCAAGAGCACTAGAACGTAAAAGCAAGGATGTAAAGTTGAGACATTATAAAGTACTGGTGAGTCCTCATTTGGAGTACTCCAAATGAGGACTCACCAGTGCTTTATAATATCTTAGAAAGGATGTGCTGAAACTGGAGAGGGTTCAAAGGAGGGTCACGAAAATGACTCCAGATTTGAATGATTCATCATATGAAGAATGGTTGATCACTTTGGGTGTGTATTCACAATAATTCAGAAGAATGAGGGGTGACCTCATTGAAACATATCGAATGATGAAAGGCCTTGATAGACTGGATATGGAGAGAATGTTTCCTATGGTGGGAGAGTCTAAGACCAGAGGATGCAGCCTCAGAATAAAGGGGCGTCCTTTTAGAATGGAGATGAGGAGGAATTTATTTAGCCAGAGAGTGGAGAAGCTATGGATTCCTTTGTCACAGGCAGCTGTGGAGGCCAAGTCTTCATGTATACTTAAGGCAGAGATTGATAGATTCTTGGTTGGTCAGGGCATGAAGGGATACGGGGAGAAGGCAGGAGATTGGGGCTGAGAGGAAAATTGGATCAGCCATGATGAAATGCTGGAGCAGACCTGATAGGATAAATGGTGTAATTCAGCTCCTGTATCTTATGGTCTTATAGTCCCAGCTGCCTTGCAGCTATACCCACTCCTGAGGAAGGCTTCAGGAGTGAACCGAGAGATCAGAACTGAAATCTGATGTGTTGGTATTTCAGTGGAATAAAGGAAATTACAGTGGAATGAGAGAGGAACTGGCCAAAGTTGACTGGAAAGAGACACTGGCGGGAAAGACGGCAGAGCAGCAGTGGTTGGAGTTTATGCGAGAAGTGAGGAATGTGCAAGACAGGTATATTCCAAAAAAGAAGAAATTTTCGAATGCAAAAAGGATGTAACCGTGGTTGACAAGAGAAGTCAAAGCCAAAGTTAAAGCAAAGGAGAGGGCGTACAAGGAAGCAAAAATTAGTGGGAAGACAGAGGATTGGGAAGTTTTTAAAAGCTTACAAAAGGAAACTAAGAAGGTCATTAAGAGGGAAAAGATTAACTATGAAAGGAAGCTAGCAAGTAATATCAAAGAGGATACTAAAAGCTTGTTCAAGTATATAAAGAGTAAAAGACAGGTGAGAGTAGATATAGGACTGGTAGAAAATGATGCTGGAGAAATTGCAATGAGAGATAAGGAGATGGAGGAGGAACTGAATGAGTATTTTGCATCAGTCTTCACTGAGGAAGACATCAGCAGTATACCGGACGCTCAAGGGTGGCAGGGAAGAGAAGTGTGCGCAGTCACAATTACGACAGAGAAAGTACTCAGGAAGCTGAATAGTCTAAAGGTAGATAAATCTCCTGGACCAGATGGAATGCACCCTTGTGTTCTGAAGGAAGTAGCTGTGGAGATTGCGGAGGCATTAGCGATGATCTTTCAAAAGTTGATAGATTCTGGCATGGTTCCAGAGGACTGGAAGATTGCAAATGTCACTCCGCTATTTAAGAAGGGGGCAAGGAAGCAAAACGGAAATTATAGACCTGTTAGCTTGACATCGGTGGTTGGGAAGTTGTTGGAGTCGATTGTCAAGGATGAGGTTACAGATTACCTGGAGGCATATGACAAGATAGGCAGAACTCAGCATGGATTCCTTAAAGGAAAATCCTGCCTGACAAACCTATTACAATTTTTTGAGGAAATGACAAGTAGGCTAGACAAGGGAGATGTAGTTGATATTGTATACTGTATTTGGATTTTCAGAAGGCCTTTGACAAGGTGCCACACATGAGGCTGCTTAACAAGATAAGAGCCCATGGAATTACGGGAAAGTTACATATGTGGATAGAGTGTTGGCTGATTGGCAGGAAACAGAGAGTGGGAATAAAGGGATCCTGTTCTGATTGGCTGCCGGTTACCAGTGGTGTTCCACAGGGGTCCGTGTTGGGGCCGCTTCTTTTTACATTGTACATCAACGATTTGGATTATGGAACAGATGGCTTTGTGGCTAAGTTTGCTGATGATGCAAAGATAGGTGGAGGGGCTGGTAGTGCTGAGGAAACGGAGAGTCTGCAGAGAGACTTGGATAGACTGGAAGAATGGGCAAAGAAGTGGCAAATGAAATACAGTGTTGGAAGGTGTATGGTTATGCACTTTGGCAGAAGAAATAAACGGGCAGACTATTATTTAAATGGGGAAAGAATTCAAAGTTTGGAGATGCAACGGGACTTGGGAGTCCTCGTACAGGATACCCTTAAGGTTAACCTCCGGGTTGAGTCGGTAGTGAAGAAGGCGAATGCAATGTTCGCATTCATTTCTAGAGGAATAGAGTATAGGAGCAGGGATGTGATGTTGAGGCTGTATAAGGTGCTGGTGAAACCTCACTTGGAGTACTGTGGGCAGTTTTGGTCTCCTTATTTAAGAAAGGATGTGCTGACGTTGGAGAGGGTACAGAGAAGATTCACTAGAATGATTCCGGGAATGAGAGGATTAACATATGAGGAAAGTTTGTCCACTCTTGGACTGTATTCCTTGGAGTTTAGAAGAATGAGGAGAGACCTCATAGAAACATTTCGAATGTTGAAAGGCATGGGCAGAGTGGATGTGGTAAAGTTGTTTCCCATGATGGGGGAGTCTAGTAGGAGAGGGCATGACTTAAGGATTGAAGGGCGCCCATTCAGAACAGAAATGCGAAGAAATTTTTTTAGTCAGAGGGTGGTGAATCTATAGAATTTGTTGCCGCGGGCAGCAGTGGAGGCCAAGTCATTGGGTGTATTTAAGGCAGGGATTGATAGGTATCTGAGTAGCCAGGGCATCAAAGGTTATGGTGAGAAGGCAGGGGAGTGGGACTAAATGGGAGAATGGATCAGATCATGATAAAATGATAGAGCAGACTCAATGGGCTGAATGGCCGACTTCTGCTCCTTTGTCTTATGGTCTTATGGTCTAAGAGGGAAAAATCTGGAGCTGGAGTCTCTAAGGCAGTCCTACATTGAGTTCAACCCAGGCAGGCAATTCCTGTGATGTTGCTGGGGCCAACCTGTAAAGGTCTCTGTCGTTTATTTGGGTTCATCAGATGTGTGGAGGGGGGAGCTTGCTACATGGACAACAGCATTCTCTCCATTTTGGACTGCTTATGCTCTCCATATCTTGACAGCTAGGTTGCAACATCCATGGTCAACCCTGAATGACGGAGGTCTCATCGTCATTTATCTTGCATCTTCAGGATTGCTCCCAGATACTCCAGCCACTGCCCCCTTACTGCCCCCTTCCAGTCGACTTCTGCCAGCTCCTCTCTCATGCCTCTGTAGTTGCCTTTCATTCGTTACGTGCTGTTACATATGACCTGGGCGATCATGACCTTTCCATGGCCATGATTATTCATGGCAAACTTTTCTGCAGAAGGGGTTTGCCTTTGCCTTCTTCTGGGCAGTGTCTTTACAAGACAGGTGACCCCAGCCATTATCAATATTCTTCAGAGATTTGTCTGCCTGGCGTCAGTGGCCACATAACCAGGACTTGTGGTATGAACCAGTTGCTCATATGACCATCCACCACTTGCTCCCAGGGCTTCACATGGCCCTGATCAGGGGGAATAAGCAGATGCTACTCCCTGCTCAATTGTGGCCTGCCGGCTAGTGGAGGGAAAGAATGCCTTACCTTCTTGGTGCAGACGTATCTCCACCTCACCACCACTCAGTTGTCTTTACTCCACTGTGATACAGATATATCTGATTTCAGCTTCTCCCTCTCAAACTGCAGGGTAAAGACTATCATATTATGAACTCCGTTTTCTAATAGTTCCTATACCTCCCTAATCAAATCTAGTTCATTACACAACACCCAATTCAGAATTGCCTTTTCTCTAGTGGGCTCAACCACAGCTATCTCATAGGCATGTTACAAATTCCCTACCTTGGGATGCAGCGCCAACCTGATTTTCCCAATCTACCTGCATATTGAAATCCCCCATGACTGTGATAACATTGCCCTTCTTACATGTGTTTTCTAACTCCCATAGTCATTTGTACCCCATATCCTGGCTACTGTTTAGAGGCCTGTAACCTCCTTTCAGGGCCTTTTGCCCCTGCAGTTTCCTAACTCTACACACAACAATTCTACACCTTTCGATCCTATGTCAACGCTCTCTAAGCATCTGATTCTATTTTTTTAATAAATCGTCACTCCACCCCCTCTGCCTGCCTGCCTGTCCTATAGAGAAAGAAAGAAAGCAGAGATTTAGGTTAGCCTCCACCTTTCCTTGCAGAAGCGTCTTGAGCCAAAGTCTCAATTCCCCACTCTAACCCTGTCCACTCCAACAAAAGCCATTCCCCCAAAGTCCGTCTTCACTTAACCTTAATCTTTTATCATTGGCTCTTGCCAAGTGCGATATCTCAAGCCCACCAAAAAAGGCCCTACTTGCTTTTTAAATCTTGTGTCCCATATTCTTTTCAGAACTATTTTAACATGAATATCATGCCAATAGTACTACGTCATTGCCTAATTTTCCAATAGGAAGTTGAGTGTTGCCCCCTCTCTATTGTATTGGTTGAGAAAACTTTCTTGGACCCATTTACCAAATTCTGCTCCTACCAAGCACTTTGCAGTTTAGCAATCCGAGGCAAGATGAGGAAGTTGAAGTCACTAACCATTAAAATTTTGTAATTAGAGATATCTGCGATCTCCTTATATCTTTGTTCACTGAGTTCCATTGGACTCTTAGAGAGTCTATTACTCAAATGCACCAAATTTATTACTAAGTTGAACCCATATCGCCACCCTAAGAATGTGAGATAGAGGAACAGATATGAATGCAGATTATGGAAAGATATAAAAGCAATGGTGATTTTGTAATACATAACTTAAGTTACCCAATATTGATAGGGATTTCCTTAGTGCAAGAGTTAATGTAGAAATCAGAATTAGGATCACATTTATTATCACTGACATATGATGTGAAATTTGTCATTCTGTTGCACCATTACAGAGCAGAGACATAAAATTCGATAAATTACCAAGATAAATAAATAATACAAAAAAAAAGAATAATGATGTAGTGTTTGTGAGATCTTACCTTTCTTTTTAAAGTAGCTGGAATGGCAGCTAGGCCATGGCATGTTCCTCTGCAGGGTAAGGGAGATCAGTGAGTCCACAGATGGTGTTGATGACTTCACCTATAAGAGGTGTGCCTAAGTGCAGCTCCCCGTCTAATCACATTAAGGAACTGGTACTGGAGCTGGATGTCCTTGGGATAATCTGGAATATCAAGATAGATGAGTGGTTTAGTGAGGTGGACACACCTAAGGATCAGGTAGCAGATATTTGAGTGACCAAAAGGTTTGGGACCTAAGGCTCGTATACTTCTTACCTGATGGAAACTGTGAGAAGAGGACTTAGACTGGATGCTGGGGTTCCTTGATGATGGATGCCACTTCTCCACTTGAGTGTCCTCAGTGTTGGAAGGGATTTGCCTGAGGTGGACTTGGCTGTATCTACCAGTTTCTGTAGACTTTTCCCATTACTGGGCATTGGTGTTTCCATACCAAGTCAAGTCAAGTCACTTTTTATTGTCATTTCGACCATAACTGCTGGTACAGCACACAGTAAAATCGAGACAACGTTTTTCAGGACCATGGTGCTGTATGAACAATACAAAAACTACACTGAACTACGTAAAACAACACAAAACTACACTAGACTACAGACCTACCCAGGACTGCATAAAGAGCACAGAACAGTTCAGGCATTACAATAAACAATAAATTCGACAATATGCATAGTAGAGGGCAGTAGGTTGGTGTCAGTCCAGGCGCTGGATGTTGAGGAGTCTGATGGCTTGGGGGAAGAAACTGTTACACAGTCTGGTCGTGAGAGCCCGAATACTTTGGTGCGTTTTGCCAGATGGCAGGAGGGAGAAGAGTTTGTATGAGGGGGGCATGGGTCCTTCATAATGCTGTTTGCTTTGCGGATGCAGCGTGTGGTGTAAATGTCTATAATGGCGGGAAGAGAGACCCCGATGATCTTCTCAGCTGACCTCACTATCCGTTGCAGGGTTTTGCGATCTGAGACGGTGCAATTTCTGAACCAGGAAGTGATACCAGGCAGTGATGCAGCTGCTCAGGATGCTCTCAATACAACCTCTGTAGAATGTGGTGAGGATGGGGGTTGAGAGATGGACTTTTCTCAGCCTTCACAGAAAGTAGAGACGCTGCTGGGCTTTCTTTGCTATGGAGCTGGTGTTGAGGGACCAGGTGAGATTCTCCGCCAGATGAACACCAAGAAATTTGGTGTTCTTAACGATCTCTATGGGAGAGTCGTAGATGTTCAGCGGAGAGTGGTCATTCTGTGTCCTCCTGAAGTCAACAACCGTCTCTTTTGTTTTGTTCACATTCAGAGACAGGTTGTTGGCTCTGCACCAGTCTGTTAGCCGCTGCACCTCCTCCCTGTATGCTGACTCATTGTTCTTGCTGATGAGACCCACCAGGCAGTGGGGCAACAGTTAGGATACTTTCCATTGGGCGTTTATAGAAGTTTGTTAGTTTTGGGTGAGGTGCCAAATCTATGCAAATATCTAAAGAACTGTTGTGCCTTCTTTGCGATGGTACTTACATGTTGGTCCCAGGACAGAACCTCTTCAGTACAGGTGCAACAGCACAAGCTGTCTACTCAGCCCCCTGCTTTACTTGCTTTATATTTATGACTATGAGGCTAAGTACAGCTCCAATGCCATATTTCAGTTGGAGATTGGAAATATGGGTGGATGGTGCCACTACAGCAACCCCTCGCTCAACGTCAACAAAACCAAGAAGATGATTATTGACCACAAGAGAAGAAACCGGAGATCCATAAGCCATCCCTCTTAAGGGATCAGAGGTGGGGAGTGTCAATAGCATTAAAATCCTTGGCATTATCCTATCAGAGGATCAGTGCTCAGATCAGAACATAAGTGCCATTACAAAGAAGGCACAACAGCACCTCTATTTCCTTAGAAGTTTGCGCAGATTTGACAAACTTCTATAGATACACACATAGACACGGCTGGTGGCATAGTGGCATCAATGTCAGACTTTGGGACGAAAGGTCCCGAGTTCGAATCCAGCCAGCTCCCCTGCACACTTTCCATCCGTGCTGGGTTACAAGCTGGTGATCTCTTTGGAAACTCACCCAGCAGAAGGCTGTAACTTGCCTGGTACGTGGTTCCCCACTACATCAGAGAGGTGTGGAGGGAAATCGTCCATTAAGCGGAGAAAATCTGGATGCGACGTACCTTTCCTTTTCCTATAGATACACAGTGGAGAGTATCCACTGTGGAACAGGTCAAAAGCTTTAAGTTCCTCGGGGTCAATATCACAAGTGACCTGACTTGGTCCAACCAAGTAGAGTTCACTGCCAAGAAGGCCCACCAGCACCTTTACTTCCTGAGAAAACTAAAGAAATTTGGCCTTTCCCCTAAAACCCTCACTAATTTTTATAGATGCACTGTAGAAAGCATTCTTCTAGGGTGCATCACAACCTGGTATGGAAGTTGTCCTGCTCAAGACTGGAAGAAGCTGCAGAAGATCGTGAAGACGGCGCAGCACATCACTCAAACCAGTCTTCCGTCCGTGGACTCACTTTACACTGCACGCTGTCAGAGCAGTGCTGCCAGGATAATCAAGGACACTACCTACCCAGCCAACACAGTTTTCATCCCTCTTCCCTCCGGGAGAAGGCTCAGGAGCTTGAAGACTCCTACGGCCAGATTTGGGAACAGCTTCTTTCCAACTGTGATAAGACTGCTGAACAGATGCTGACCTGGATCTGGGTTGTACCCCCCAAATATCCAGACCTGCCTCTCGGTTTTCTTGCACTACCTTACTTTCCATTTTTCTATTTTCTATTTATGATTTATAATTTAAATTTTTAATGATTACTAATTTTTACTATTTTTAATATTTTTAATATTTAATATTTGTAATCCAGGGAGTGGGAAGTGCAGAATCAAATATCGCTGTGATGATTGTACGTTCTAGAATCAATTGTTTGGTGACAATGAAGTATAAAGTATCCTGACTGGCTGCACCACAGCCAGGTATGGAAATGCCAATGCCCAAGAATGGAAACGCATACAAAAGTAGTGGGTACAGCCCAGTCCATCACAGGAAACGCCCTCCCCTCCACTGAGCGCACCTACAAGGAGCACTGCCACAAAAAAGCGTTATCCTTTATCAAGGAACCCCACCCTGTAGACCATGCTCTCTTCTTACCGCTGCTGTCGGGAGGAGGTACAGGAGCATTAGATCCCACACCCAATAGGTTCAGGAACAATTATTATCCCTTCAACCATCAGGCTGCTGAACAAGCATGTATTGCTTTACACACCTCAACTCTGAATGGATCTGACAATCTACGCACTCACTTTCAAGGACTCTACAACTCATGTTCTCAGAATTATTTATTTACTTATTTATCATTTTTTTTGTATTTGCCCAGGTTGTCTTCTTTTGCTCATTAGTTGCCTATCAGTCCTGTGTAGTTTTTCCTTGATTCTATTGTATTTCTGTGTTCTATCATGAACGCCTGCAAGAAAATAAGTCTCAGGGCTCTATATGGAGACACATACTTAACTTGATAATAAATTTACTTTGAACTTTGAACCTCTCTAAACACTTCATCACAGTAGATATAAGTGCTACTAGTAATTGAGGCAGGTAACCTTGTTCTTCTTGGACACCAGTTGATTGAAACCTGCTTTTAGTAGGTGGGTACCTCAGACTGTTGAAGATGTCCATAGACACTCCAGCCAGTTGCTTAGCACAGAATTTTCATGTAAATCACCCTCATTTTTGTTTTATCAACCTCCCTCTCCTGCCTTTACATAAATCAAATTTTTCTGTCCATTACAGATTCAGTTCACGTTAGACATTCCAGTTGTGTGCCCATCTTGCTTTTCTATATCTGTGTCAGGATGCTGTTTATTGACTACAGTTCAGCATTTAACACCATCATTTCTACAGTTCTGATCAAAAAGCTCCAAGACCTGGGCCTCTGTACCTCCCTCTGCAACTGGATCCTCAACTATCTAACCGGTAGACCACAATCTGTACAGATCAGAAACAACATCTCCACCTCGCTGACATGGCACACCTGAGGGATGTGTGCTTAGCCTACTGCTCTACTCTCTCTACACCCATGTCTGTGTGTCTAGGCACAGCTTAAATGCTTTCTATAAACTTGCTGATGATACAACCATTGTTGGCAGGAGTGAAATATATCAGCTAGTTGAGTGGTGTTAAAGCAAGATCCTGGCACTCAACGTCAGTAAGAACAAAGAACTGATTGTAGACTTCAGTAAGGGTAAGGTGAGGGAATACACACTAGTCCTCATAGAGGGATCAGAAGTGGAAAAGTTCAGGTTCCTGGGTGTCAATATCTCTGAGGATCTAACCTGGTCCCAACATTTTGCTGCAGCTACAAAGAAGGCGTGACATAACCTATATTTCATTTGGAGTTTGAAAAGATTTGGTATGTCTACAAAAACACAAGTTCCTACAGATGTAGCATGGAGAGTATTCTAACTGGTTGCTCACTGTCTGATATGGGGGGGGTGCGGGGGAAGGTGGGGAGGGCTATTGCACCAGATGGAAGTAAGCTGCAAAGAGTTGTAAACTTAGTCAGCTCCTTCATGAGCACTAGCGTTCATTGTATCCAGGACATCTTTAAGGAATGATGCCTCAGAAAGGCAGTGCCCATCATTAACAACCCCCAGCACCCAGGTCATGCCTTGTTCTCATTGTTACCATCGGAAAGGAGGTACAGAAGCCTGAAGGCACACAATGAACAATTCAGTTCAGGAACAGCTTCTCCCCTCTGCCATCTGATTTCTGAATATACATTGAACCCATGAACATTACCTAACTAATTTTTATATTTCTATTTTTACACTACTTATTTAATTTAACTATTATAGGTTTAATAGGTACATTTAATATCAGAGAAATATATACAATATACATCCTGAAATTCTTTTTCTTTGCAAACATCTATGAAACCAGAGGAGTGCCCCAAAGAATGAATGACAGTTAAATGTTAGAACCTCAAAGCCCCCCCAGCTCTCCCCCCATGCATAAGCAGCAGCAAAGCAATGATCTCCCCTCCCCACTAACAAAGAAGCATCTGCACCTTCCACTGAGCACTCAAGCGTGCAGCAAAGCATCAATAAAGACACAGACTTGCAGTACCCCAAAGACTACTGATTCACCCAGTATTCGACATACCCCAGTCTCCCTCTCTCTCCCTAATAAGGGAAAAAGAGGTGTCTCTGTTTCACAGTGAGAGGGGAGACGTAACAAACAACTCACTAATTTATGGTGTTAAAAGTCTGTTGTGTTACTTTTTCCAAGGGCTGTGCCCAAAGAACCCAGGTCTCTGGACACCCAGCCCACGGCAGCTAGCCTGCAGCTTCTGATCTTCCGTGTTCTCCCACAACGCCTCAGTCAGGGCACTGGCCTTGAATCAGCCCGTCTCCAGAACCATGAAAATCCAATACCCTGAAGGCACACTAGTCTTCCAGGCCGCGTCCTTGCGATATTAAAAAGCTGCTGGTCTTGAGGCCCTGTCAGCCGGTCCCATTCCCACAAAGAACTGAAGTCCGAGTGTAACTCCAGGTCAGGGTCTTCAAAAGAGCCTTGAAAAGGAGAAAAAGAGATATCAAAGATAGAAATAGAGGTGTTTCCAAAGATGCAAGCAGAGGAGTTGCCATTTAGTGTCATCGTGACTATGCTCCACCCTCTGAGTATATTGTATATACAAAAACTGTGAATATATATATATATATACACACACACATTTTTCTCTATTATTATTTATTGCAATATACTGCTGCCGCAAAATCAACAAATTTCACAACATATGCCAATGATATTAACTTGATTCTGATCTATCTCCTTCTTCTTTATCTAATGCCCTTTGTATATCACCTTTTACAATTTTTTTTATATTCAATTTATCCCTCTGCAGCAAACCTCTTTTTAATCCGCTTACTTTTCCCAACTGATCCTCCCCTCTTCCATTTTCATGTTCTTTTGTATTTAACCCATCTCTGTGGATTTATATCCATCATTTTACTTGCCCCCTTCTCATGCACCTGTCACATCTAAATCTCCTCTTCTTTATCCAAATCAATGTCTGTATCCAGCCCCAGCTCGTCAATTTTCCACCTTCCACTTTTATATTCATTAACCTCTTCCAAATCTTTCCCCCTTTTCTGTATCTACCTACCCCCTGCTGTTTCCAGTCCCTCTGCTATGTCACGTTTTAACTACCCTCTTTTCTCTATCCACTCCCTCTTCTGTATCCACAATCTCTTTTCTAACTCTTCCCTTTATTTGTCATCTGTTCGGTATTCACATCCTCTTCTTCTAAGTCCATACCCCTCTGTACCCACACCACTTCCTTTGGAATTGTTTTACCTGAATAAAGAAGCTGTAAGAGCAATTAAATGAAGATATTCATGATTACAGGGATTTTGAAAGAATCATTAAGGAAAAACTTTTTGCAGGAACAGGAGAGTTAATAATACAGCACAGATTTATGACATAAAATTGGGAATAGGAGCTCGGAGTGTTTCTCTACTCAAGCTGCTGTTTGGAATTAAAATGGAACTTTCAAGTGTAATTGGATAAAAAGTTGGCAAAATATTTTTGTTGTTATAAGGAGTGTAAGACTAATTGGAGACTATGGCCACAATAACATTATAATTCCTTGGATGACACTGATCTCAAAGGTTCAAAGGTCAAATTTAAAATCAGAGAAATGTATACAATATACATTCTGAAATGCTTTTTCTTTGAAAACATCCACGAAAACAGAGAAGTGCCTCAAAGAATGAACAACAGTTAAACATGAGAACCCCAAAGTCCCGCCCAGCTCCCCCCCCGCACGTAAGCGGCAGCGAGCAATAATCCCCCCTCCCCCCACCAGCAAAAATAAGCACATTGGTACCATCACCGAGCCCAAGCATGTGCTAAGTAATAGCGAAGACACAGACCAAAGTGATCCCATTTCATCTGACATTCAGCATACCACAGGTTCTCTCTCTCCCTGGCAAGGGAGAGGGAGGTGTCCCCATTTTCACAGTGAGCGGGAGGCATAACAAAAGCCCGCTGGATTATGATGTTAAAAGTTCATTTCGTCGCTTTTTTTGAGCTCTGTGTCCAAAGATCGCAAAGACCTCAGGTCTTTGGGCTCACAGCGAAAGATTTTCCGGCCTCCCTGACAACACACGCGTCTCCTGCCGTGACACTGGCCTTCGATCTGCCTGTCTCCAGAGCCCTGAGATCTTAGGCTTCCGAACACGATCGAGACTCTCAGGCTGAACCCTTGGTATGTCAAATAACGGCCAGTCATGGAACCCCAAGAACGGGTCCCACTCTCGCAAAGAACCAAAGCCTACATGTAACTCCAAGTCAGGGTCTTCAAAAAAACCCTGAAAGGGAAAAATAAAGATATTAAAGATGGAAATAGAGCTGTTTCCAAAGATGCAAGTAAAGGAGTCGCTGTTAGGCGCCATTATCCTTCCTAAGCTCGGCCTCCATGATCCTGTAGAATACATAGAATAGGGGAAGAATTTTGTTCTATGCACCATTTACAATAGAATCTCAAGTTATCTGTTTCGTACACTCATCCCGTTGAGTATTGAAATGGACTGTTATTTTACAGCTGAGTGTACAAATGTGTGAGCGTAAGATTGGTTCTAAACACAATGAGTGTGTGCTGGGCCAGTACCCAGTTTCGTTCACATATTCCTTGTCATTATTGGCCTGTGTACCTTGATTCATGAATAATGTCATTTATCTAAGTTGGTGAAAGATTTATCTTTTAAATTACAGCTCATTTCTTGCCAGAAGTATTTACCATAACTGTGAATAATGGTGAAAGCACCACCATTCGGTTCCAGCGACACCAACAGACCGAAGCTGATTTAATGATCTATAAAAAAGGTAATGAAACTATTTGTAATCCTGTGTTCTTCAGACAAAAGAAACACTCTATAATTTCTATCTAGTCACTTTATTGTTAAATATAATGGAATAAAATTATTTTAGATTATTCCCAATTTGACATTATAAATTCAAACATTTAATCTGTGAGTAATAATTATATTATTTTGTGCTTCTCTGATACTGGCCTCTCGAATGTCCAAACTTTAAATACGAGGGGTGATTGATAAGTTCGTGGTGTAAGATAGAAGGAGTCAATTTTAGAAAACCTAGCATATTTATTTTTAATGCGTTAATAACTCATTTCCTACTACCTTAGGCCATGAACTCATCAATCACCCCTGCTATAGACACTTGGTGGAGGTCCAAGATCCATATGCTCCACGAAAGCTGGACTAAGTGTGTGAATGTAGGAGGGGACTATGTTGAAAAATAAATGTGCTTGGTTTTCTAAAATTGCCTCCTTCTGCCTTAGGCCATGAACTTATCAATCACCCCTCGTATTCCACAAGACTTTAAGATCCTAAGTCCTCCTTAACTCTCCACTCTTCTCTCTACTTTCAAGATGTTCCTTACAATTATCTCTTTCGAATAAACTTCTGAACATTTCTCTCACTACTTCTGTGTCTGTAGCTTAGCAGGCTATGCTGCAAATTGCTCTTTTGGGCATTTCACGATGATAAACGTGCAAGAGTAAACTGGCAGTTGTTTTTGTTAGTGCCTGACCTTTGCTACATTCTGCTGAGGTCATTATGAAAGAATAGAGAACAATACAACAGGAACTGACACTTCATCCCATGATGTTGTGCCAGAATAATTAAAGCTAAATAATTTAGTTACCAGGCCTAGATGAATACTAATCACCTTTTTACCCTTCACATTTCTCAGTAACTTTCCTGTCATCAGATTTAAACATGATTATTCTTAATCCATGAAGATTAATTACTACTGTTAATATTGCATTCTCAGATTTACTGGTACATCACATTTTTAGCGTCTGTTCGTTACCTGAACAAGTTCATTTCCTTTACTATGCAAACGTAGGGACAGTCTTTCAACGACAAAAGTGCAGTAAAGAACTTCGGAGCAAGAGCCAAGCAGGTTAACCAATTTCCTGTCCTTTAGCATTCTTACTGAATCTACAGCTGAGTTTTTCAGGAAGTTTTAATACAATCTTTGACATACTTGGATGCAAATATTCCATTGTAACAACACTCTCAAGGCACACCCGTTTCCCCTGTCCTGTTCCTCTTTCCCTTTATTTTTCTTTGTCTTTCTCCCTTTTTATCTCTTACCGATTCTTTCACTTACTCTTTCATCTTGCATGCTCTCTTCAACTCATTTTTTGCACCCTCAGGCACTTGCACTACCCACCCCCACCGTTCCCCCTCCCCACCCCACCCAACACTACATCTGTTTCCACTTCCTTTTCCAGAAACCAGTACTGATTCTGTTTGTAATATCTTACTACGCTCTTCTCCATGGTCTGGACAAGATTCTTCTCTGTGATATAGTTAGGTGCACAAAGGTTCTACTGAAACTGTTGAATCATTTAAATTCACATATTTTCAGTGCATGGAAAAATATTTTAACCAAATCCCAACTTTAGAAAAACTTGTTGCTGTCTAGTGCCACTTTGCAAGTCATGATCTGTCACCTCAAACTGGAGAATGCTGCAACTATTAAACAAAGCATTCAACATAAAAAAGAAACTAAAAAGAAAACACAGATCTTGGTAATCTGAAATTAAAAAAAGAAAAATGATTGGAAAAACTCAGCAGGTCAGCTGTTGTGGAGATAGAAACCAAGTTAATATTTCAGGTCAAACAGCTCTGAAGAAGGTTGTCAACCTGAGACTTTAACTCTGTTTTTCTTCCCAGAGGAAGCAGTGGGCTGTGAAAAGGACAACCTTGAGGGAGTGCTGCATTGTCAAAGAAGCACTCTTGTGGGAGCACTGTATTAACCAACTAAACCCGAATCTTATGCAATTTGAATCTACCTTTTGAGAATGCACAAGGTCCCATAGTGACATCTCAGAAGTGGGAGGCTCTCCACAGTAACCTGATTGAGAAAAAGACAAGATATAGATCACGCTGAAATTTGGGCAGAGAAGTAACAGATAGAGTTTAATCTTTACGAGTGTCAAGTATTGCATTTGGAAGGTCAAATCCTAAAGGAAAAATTCCAGTAAATGGCAGATCCCTAAGGATGTGAGGGTACAAAGTCTGGGGAAAGTGTGACCTGTACAAGAGGGATGGATTGCACCTGAACCAGAGGAGAACTGGGTGGGAGAGTTGCTGATGCTATTCAGGAGTGTTTAAACTTGTCTTGCAGGGGACTGGGAACCCGAGCCCCAGGTCAGTAAGGGAAGGATCGAACCAGAAGGTAGATGTCAGGGAAGCTATTGAAAGGCAAAATCAAAATAACATGTATGATGGGTTGGATAGTTTGAAGTGTGTATGTTTTAATGCTGGAAGTATTATGGGTAAGGGTGATGAACTTAGAGCATGGATCAGTACATGGAACTACAACGTTGTAGCCATTACTGAAACCTGGTTGAAAGAGGGTCAGGAATGGGCGATTAATGTACCAATTTTTTGGAAGTTTTAGGAAAGATAGAGGAGGAGGTAGAAGAGGGGTTGGAGTTGCACCGCTAATCAGGAACAATATCACAGCTGCATTCATAGGAGACACAATGGAGGGGTAAGACACTGAATCCATCAGGAATAGGATGGGTGCAATCACACTGATGGGATTGCAATACAGACCACCTTGATATCATGGAACCCTAGATCTTGGGATCCAATTTCATAGCTCCTTAAAACGACAACACAGGTGGATAAGGTGGATAAGGTGGTTAAGAAGGCTTTCATTAGTCGCAGCATTGAGTTCAGAAGTTAGGAAGTTATGTTGCAACTATAAAACTCTGGTTAGGCCACATCTTGTTTCTGGAGTATTGCATTTATTCTGGTCATCCACTGCAGGAAGGATGTTGAGGCTTTACTTGGATGCTGCCTGGTTTAGAGGGCATGTGCTATCAAGAGAGGCTGGATAAACCTGGATTGTTTTCTCTGGAGTGCCGGAGGCTGAAGGGAAATCTGACAGAGGTTTACAAGATTATGAGAGGCATAGATAGAGTGGACAGAGAGTATCTGTTCTCCGGGTGCCTTATGGCGATCTCGAGCAGCAGAGCTCAATGGATATGATTAAATATTCCTATTTCAGCCTGATACAGGGTGATTCCATGGTCTGTACAGTTAATAAAGATGTTTGAATGCAATTGAATAAACTATTGCTGCTTAAAACCAAAGGGAGCAACGCCGATTGTGGCCGTACTTCTCGCCGGAATCCTCGTAGGAAACGTGGCTGCAGGCCAGCGATACAAGTGCATTTAAGGAAACGGGGTTTTATACTCCCAATACCAGCCATCTTGCTGGCAAACATACAGTCTTTAGTAAACAAAATCAAAGATCTCAGAACTAGGGTGCTGTATCAGAGGGACATCAGGACCGCTTGCGTCCTTTGTTTCATGGAATCCTAGTTAACCCCTTCTGTATCAGACGCAGCAAATCAGTTTGATGAGTTCACTATACACCCTCAGGATAGGACTTTCAAGTCTCTCAAAAGCAGGGATGGAGATGTGTGCCTCATGATCAACTCTTCTTGGTGCACAAATGTATCAATGATGTCCCAATTCTGCTCACTAGACGTGGAATATCTCGCAATTAAGTACCGTCCATTATACCTGCTGCGGGAGATTTCTGCAATCATTTTGGTAGTGGTGTATGTTCCACCTCAGGCCAATAGCAAACAGGCTCTGAATGATCTGAGAAATGGAATCAACGTGCATGAAACAGCACACCCTGACGCCTTCGCCATCATTTTGGGGGATTTTAACCAGGACAACTTGAAAAAAGCACTAAGTAATTACTATCAACAAATTACTTGTAGTACCAGAGGAAACAACTCACTACTGTGCTATTCCACGCCCACACTTCGGAAAGTCTGCTCACCTGCCTGTACTTCTACTGGCTGACTATAGACAGACTGGAGTTTGCAGCACCAGTAGTGAGGACCAAGAGAGTATGGACAAGGGAAGCACAGGAGTGCTTACAGAACTACTTTCAATCAATGGACTGGACTGTATTCAAGGATTCATCTTCAGATCTGGAAGAGTACACCACAGCTGTTGCTGACTTGATTAAAACCTGTGTGGTTGAATGTGTGTCAATAAAAACTTGCTGTACATTCCCAAACCAAAAGCCCGCTCTGAAAGGGAGAATGTAACTATTCTTGTGAAGATCCGTGCTGCACCCAGTGACCCTGTGATCTCTGTCTGGGAGGCTGATGTTAGGCTGTCTTTAAGGAGGATGAACCCTTGCAAGGTGGCAGGCCCCAATGGAGTACCCGGTAAGGCTCTGAAAACTTATGCCAACCTACTGGTGGGGGTATTCAAGGGCATTTCAACCTCTCACTGCTACAGTCAGAAGTTCCTACTTGCTTCAGAAAAGGCAACAATCATACCGATGTCCAAGAGGAATAGTGTGAGCTGGCTTAATGACTATCACCCAGCAGCACTCACATCGACAGTGATGAAATGCTTCAAGAGGTTGGTCATGACTAGACTGAACTCCTGCCTCAGCAAGAACCTGGACCCACGGCAATTTGCCTATCTCCATAATAGGTCTGTGGAAGATGCAATCTCAATAGCTCTTCATGCAGCCTAAGATTACCTGGACAATACAAACACCTATGTCGGAATGCTGTTTGTTGACTATAGCTCAGGATGCTGTTCGCTTAATACCATCATTCCCTCAATCCTGATGGAGAAGTTACAGAACCTGGGCCTCTGCAATTGGATCCTTGACTTCCTAACCAGAGGACTACAATATGTGTGGATTGGTGATAATATCTCCTCCTTGCTGATAATCAACACTGGCACACCTCAGGGGTGTGTGCTTAGCCCACTGCTCTACTCTTTCTAGCTCAAATACCATCTATAAATTTGCTGATGATACAACCATCATTGATAAAATCTCAGATGGAGATGAGTGGGCGTACAGGAGTGAGATATGCCAACTAGTGGAATAGTGTTGCAGCAAGAACCTGGCACTCAACGTCAGTAAGATGAAAGAGCTGATTGTGGATTTCAGGAAGGGTAAGGTGAGGGAACACAAACCAATCTTCACAGAGGGATCAGAAGTGGAGCGAGTGAGCAGTTTCAAGTAGCTGGGCATCAAGATCTCTGAAGATCTAATCTGGTCCCAACATATCGATGCAGCTATAGAGAAGGCAAGACAGAGGCTATATTTCATTAGGACTTTGAAGAGATTTGGTTTGTCAACTAAAACACTCAAACACTTCTATAGATGTACCATGAAGAACATTCTGACAGGCTGCATCACTGTCTGGTATGGGAGGGGAACTACTACTCAGGGCTGAAAGAAGCTATAGAAAGAAATTTATAAAATTAGTCAGCTCCATCTTGAGTACTAGCCTCCACAGTATCCAAGATATCTTCAAGAAGTATTGCCTCAAAAGGGTGGTGTCCATTATTAAGGACCCCTATCGCCCAGGGCATGTCCTCTTCTGATTGTTACCATCAGGAAGGAGATACGGAAGCTGAAGGCACAAACTCAGCAATTCAGGAACAGTTACTTACCCTCTGCCATCTGTTTCCTCAATGGACATTGAACCCATGAACACTGCCTCACTTATTTTATACTTACATTATTTTTGTATTTGCACTATCTTAATCTACTCAATATACATATTTACTTACTGTAATTTATTTATTTATTTTTCTTTCTATATTATGTATTGCATTCTATTGCATTATGTAACAAATTTCATGACACATGCCAGTGGTAATAAATCTGATTCTGATCTGTTCCCCAGGGTTGAAATGTCTGAGGGCATGTATTGAAGGTGCGAGGGGGTGGGGGGATGTGAGGGTTAAGGTTTTTACTCAGAGAGTGGTGGATGCCTGGAACGTGTGGCCTGGTATGGTGGTAGAGGAAATTATATTGGAGGCTTTTAAGAGACTTTTGGATAGTCACATGGATGTGAGGAAGATGGAGCGATATGGACATTGTGTGGGTAGGAGGGATTAGTGTTTGTTTTTGATTTGCTCTTTTGCTAGTTTGGTACAACATTGTGGGCCAAATGGCCTGTTCCTGTGCTGTACTGATCTTTGTTCTAAAGTCCTAGGTCCTTCGGGCTCTCTGAAAGTGGCAATACAAGTGGATAGGGTGGTAAAAAGGCGTAAAGCATGTTTGCCTTCATCGATTAGGACATTGAGCTTCAAAGTCAGGAAGGCCTGCAGCAGTTCAGTAACCACTTAATTAGGGCACATTTGGAGTAGCTTGTGCAGATCTGATCACCACAGTATTAGAATGACACAGAAGCTTTGCAGAAGGTGCAGAAAATGTTCCTCGAGATGTTTCCTGGACTGGGGTGTATTAGCTATAATGAGAGCTTGGACAAACTTGTTTTTTTTTCTCTGAAGCAACAGAGGTGATGAGTGACCTGACAGAAGTTTAGAAACTTATGAGAGGCCTAATTGAGTTTTTTTCAAAGGGTGGAAATGTTAAACACTAGGTTTAAGAAAAAGGGGAAAGTTTAAAAGAGATGTGACAGGCTGATTTTTTTTTCCACAGAGTCTGGTAGGTTCCAAGGGATGTGATAGAAGCCTATCTGATTGTGATGTTTAGCCCGACACATGAAGAGGCAAGGAATAGTGAGGTCTTTTCCACACTGTACTGTTTCTGGTTCTAGGTTCTGGTGCTCAGACCAATGCTTCTCTCTCCAGCAACTCAGAAATTATGATTTGATAAGTTACGCGTTTCATTTGTCGCTGATCTGCAGCAGTGTTTCCTACATTACAACAGTAACCACAATTAAAAATACTGCAGTTAATTGTAAAGCATTTATGGTATGTCCTGAGATTGTGGAAAGCATTTAAAATATTCCTTGCTTCTTTTTTTCATATGGTTCCGGAGAAATACATTATGATTTAAATTACAGTTTTTGCTTTACTTACCACTTATCTTGTAATTGTTAATATTTCTTTTTATCGTTTCAGATATATTTATCTCATCTGTGCCTCAAAATGACGTCTCTAATACTTGTGAACACCACATCCAGTCAGTCAACTTGGACAATGCAGGAGTCTACACTGCATTTCTGATTGGACAGAACATTTCTACTAAAGCCTTTACCCGGCTTATAGTCAGAAGTAAGACTCACAAATACTTCTTTTTGACTGCTCTATTTTCACAGGAATGCAAACAGAAAATTATGATAATGGGTCTTGGGAATGAAAGAGTTAACATATGAGGAGTGTTGACGGCTCTGGGCCTGTACTCAGAGGAATAAGGGGGGATCTCATTGAAACCTAACGGATATTGAAAGGTCTGGGCCAAATGGATAGGAAGGATTTTTTCAATAGTGGGTGAGTCTGGGATCAGAGGGCACTGTCTCAGAATAGAAAAGCCCAGATGAGCAGGAATTTCTTTAGCTGGAGGATGGAGTATCTGTAAATTTACAGAGAAGTCTTTAGCAAAGATTGACAGGCTCTTGCAGTCAAGAACTTACCGGAATTGAAAGATAACGGTGAGGCGGCCAAAGAGAGGGAAAACAAATTAGCCACTAGAACTGAGCACAATATTCCAATTATGGTCTGACTAGAGTTTTATAGAGCTGCAACATTACCTCATGGTTCTTGAGCTCAATCCCCTGACTAATGAAGACCAACACACCATATGCCTTCTTAACAACCCTTTCAACCTGTAAGGCAACTTTGAACGGTCAATGGATGCGGACATCATGATCCCTCTGTTCCTCCACACTGCCAAGAATCTTGCTATTAATCCTGTATTCCACCTTCAAATGAGTTCCCAAAGTGAATCACTTCACACTTTCCTGGGTGAATTCTGTCTACCTCTTCTCAGCCCAGCACTGTAACCTGTCAATGCCCCATTGCACCCTACAACAACTCTCCACACTGTCCACTGCTCCAACAATCTGATCAGAATCAGATTTAATATCACGAGAATATGTCGTGAAATTTGTTGTCTTTACAGCAGCAGTATAATGCAATATATAATAACAGAGAAAAAATGTGAATTACAATAAATATATATACTAAATAGTTAAATAAGTAGTACAAATGTCCATTCAGAAATCTGATGGCAGAGGCGAAGAAGCTGTTCCTGAATCATTGACTGTGTGCCTTCAGGCTCCTGTACCTCCTCCCTGATGGTGGCAATGAGAACAAGGCATGACCTGGGTGATTGGGGTCCCTTAATGATGGATGCTGCCTTTTTGAGGCATCCCTTCTTGAAGACATCAAGGATATTATGAAGCCTAGTGCCCATGATGAAGCTGACTAAGTTTATAACTCTCTGCAGCTTACCTTAAACCCATTTCATCCCTCTTGGTTCAGTCCTTTCCCACCTACATCCACAACACTTCTCATGCCCTTGGTCTCCTTGGTAACCTTCAATTCCCTGGTCCTGACCGCCTCTACTTATTTAGGAGTTTGCAAAGTTTCTGCAAGACATCTAAAACTTTGACAAACTTTTATAGATGTGTAGTGGAGAGTATATTGACTGGCTGCATCACAACCTGGTATGGAAACACCAATGCCCTTGAACTGAAAACCCTACAAAAAGGTAGTGGATATAGTCAAGTCTATCACGGGTAAAGGTCTCAGCTCGAAACGTCAACTGATTATTCATTTCTATAGATGCTGGCTGACCTGCTGAGTTCTCCCAGTACTTTGTGTGTATTCCTACCACCTTCTGCATTCTATTGGGTAACCAATTCTGTATCTCACAGCCAGGTTTTCCTGGATCCCATACCTCCAGAGTTTACTTCTCAGAATGGAGGAGGGTGACTAGGTGTGCCACTAGAGTCAGTTTTTGGATCCTTATTATTCATATTTATATAAATATTTTGAACGCAAAAGCACAAAGCTTGATCATTAGGTTTGCAGATGACAAGAAATTAGTTGTTGATAGGGAAGAAGGTTATCAGAGATTACAGGTGGATCAGTTAGAGAAGTGAGTGAGGACTAGCAAATGGATTTCTATACCTATAAATTTGAGGTGTGATAATATGATTTTGAAAAATCAAACCAGAGTAAGATTTGTACTATGAATGGTAGGGGAACTGGGGAATGGAAATGGAACAGAGGGCCTAGGAGTATTTGGAGGGACCATGGAGATTCAGAGAATACTCTGAATCTCTAAGATTCCAGAGAATAAAGCCCTAGTCTACATAATGTCTCCTGGTAACCCAGGCTCCCAGGTACAGGCAACGTCCTGGTAAATGTATACTATACTCTTTCTTGTTTAATAGTGTCAGGAAATGGAGAGAACACAGAACATAGAAATCTACTGCACATTACAGGCCCTTCAGCCCACAATGTTATGCTGACCATGTAACCTACTCTAGGAATCGCCTAAAATTTTCCTACTGCATAGTCCTCTATTTTTCTAAGCTCCTATGTAAGAGTTCCTTAAAAGACCCTACTGTATCCACCTCTACCACCGTCGATGACGGTGCATTCCATGCACCCACCACTCTTTGTGCAAGAAACTTACGCTGACATCCCCCTTGTACCTACTTCCAAGCACCTTGAAACTATGCCCACTTGTATTAGCCATTTTAGCCCTGGGAAAAAGCCTCTGGCTATCCACACCATCAATGCCTTAATGATCAAAACTCTACACAATACTTCACCAATCTCACATATAACTGAATCATAATTTCCCAACTCTTACGTTCAATATCCCAAACAATAAAGGGTAAATGCCAAATGCCTTCTTCACTTCACTGTCTACCTGTGACATTGCTTTCAGCAAACGATGCATTTGTACTCCAAGGTCTCTCCATTCTATAACACTGCCCAGGGCCCTTCTATTCACTATATAAATCCTACCATGGGGTGCACTCACAAAAATAATACCTCAAACTTAAAAACAAACAAGAGAAAATCTGCAGACGCTGGAAATCCTAGCAACACACACAGAATGCTGGAGGAGCTCAGCAGGCCCGGGAGCATGTATGGAAAAGAGTACAGTTGATGCTTCAGGCCAAAACCTTTTGGCAGGGCTGCAGTGTAGTAATCCAACCACAAACAAGAGAAAATCTGCGGATGCTGAAGATCCATCATTTTGTGTGTGTACCTCAAACTTTTCTGGATTAATAGTTACTTGCCACTCCTTTGCCCCCTATAATGTTTCAGGATCTCTGATGCTCTCAATAGCACTACTTATTTTAGTATCATCTGCAAGCTTACTATGACTTGAAAATTTACATCCTAATCACTTTATAAATTGTAAACAACAAAGATCACCAAATCCTATGGAATTCCACTAGACAAAGGCTTCCACACCAAGATACAGCCATTGACCATCAGCCTCTGCTTACTAGCACTGACACAATTATGAATTCAATTAGCCCTCCATAGCACCCCCCCCCCCATCAATGTACTTATACAAGCTTCTCTTAAATGTTTAGGGATCTCGAGAGGCAGTGGTAATAATATCATAGAAGTTACCCCACAGTTTGAGAGAGAGAAGCTAAAGTCAGATGTATCAGTATTACAGTGGAGTAAAGGGAACTACAGAGGCATGAGAGAGGAGCTGGCCAAAGTTGATTGAAAAAGAACACTGGCAGGGATGACGGCAGAACAGCGATGGCTGGAGTTTCTGGGAGCAATTCAGGAGGAGCAGGATAGATTCATCGCAAAGAAGGGGTCTTCTGATGGGAGGATGACACAACTATGGCTGACAAGGGAAAAGACAAAGGCAGCATAAAAGCAAAAGAGAGGGCATATATCAAAAAGTAGTGGGAAGTTAGAGGATTGGGAAGTTTTTAGAAATCAACAGAAGGCAACTAAAAGAGCAACAGGGAGAAAAAAGATGAATTATGAAGGTAAGATACCCAATAACATAAAAGAAGCTAGCAAATATTTTTTTTCGCATGTACAAAGAGTGAAAGAGAGGTGAGAGTGGATATTGGACCACTGGAAAATGATGCTGGAGAGGATAGTAATGGGGGAACAAAGAAATGGAAGACAAACTTAATAAGTATATTGCATCAGTCCTCACGATGGAGGACAACAGTCATGTGTCAGAAATTTGATAGCGTCAAGGACAAAAGTGAGTGTAGTTGCTATTATTAAGGAGAAGGATCTTGGGAAGCTGAAAGGTCTGAGAGTAGATTAGTCGCCTGGACCATATGGACTACATCCCAGGGTACTGAAAGAGGTAGCTGAAGATATTGTGGAGGCATTATTCTTTGAATTAGCGTGTGAGAGAGCAGCATCATTGCAAGGCATCAGCCACTTGTGAAGAGTAAGTTTCGTCAAGAGTGAGTCATTCTTTGAACTTCCAACTAAGAGAGCAGCATTGTTATAGGGCAGGAGCCATTTGAAAAAAAAAACCAAGTCTCACCAGGAGTGAGTTTTATTTGAGCCAATAAAAAGAAGTGAGGTGTAAAAGGAGTGGCCATTGTGGGAGCAGTCATCGTATGAGTGGGTCAGCTTTAGCTCAACAGGCTTCAGGGAGAACAGGCTGAAGCTAAGGGTACGGAGTTGTTTTTTCCTCCTGTGTAATGTGGAATTCCAGGGAACCTGACAATTTCCCTAATGACAACATCTGCAGAAAATGCACCCAACTTCAGTTCCTGACTGACAAGGTCAAGGAAATGTAGATGGAGCTAGATGTGCTTAGGAATATCTTAGATGAAACTTTACTGAGGTGGTCATACCCAGAGTGCATGCTTCAGATAGTAGATGGTGACCACCAGGAGAAGTCGGTGCAGGGTTCCCCTCTGGCCATTCCCATCAGCAACAAATATAGTCCTTTGGAAGCTGCTGGGAGAGATGTCCTATCAGGGCACAACAGCAGCAGTCAGGCCAGTGACACTGTTGCTAGCTCCGAGGCTCAGCAGGAAAGGGTAAAATCAGGCAGAGCAATAGTGATAGGAAACTTTATAGTTAGAGGGACAGGCAGAAGAATTATGGCTGCGAAAGAGATGCTGGGATGTTGCGTTGCCTCCCAGGTGCTAAGATCAAGGAGCGGCTGCAGAATATTGACAAGGGGGAGGGTGAGTGGCCAGAGGTCGCAGAGCACATTGGCACCAATGACATACTGTAGGTAGAAAGTGGGAAGAGGTCCGCACAGTGAGTATAGGGAGTTAGGAAAGAGGCTGAAGAGTGGGACCTCCAGGGTAGTAATCTTTGGATTACTTCCGGTACTACTTTTGCTAGTCAGGACAGGGATAGGATGACTGTACAGGTGAATGAGTGGCTGAGGAACTGGTGCAGGGAGAAGTGTTTCAGGTTCTAGGATCATTGGAACCCTTTTCTGGGATGGGGTGGCCTGTACAAGAGGAATGGAGTTCACCTAAACTGAAGGGGAACCGATATCCTGGCAGGGAAGTTTGCTAGTGCTGCAAGGAAAGGGTTAAATTAGCCTGGCAGGGATGAGAACTTGAGCACCACTTCAGAAAGTGGAGAGGAAGGTAGATGCCATAGTCAGTACAGGCAGGCAGGAGCAAAGTAATAGATATGATAGAATGGATAGTTTGAAATGTGTGTATTTTAATGCCAGGAACATTATGGGTAAAGCTGATAAACATAGAGCATAAATCAGTACATGGGACAATGATGTTGTGACCATTCCAGAGTCATGACTGAGAGAGGGACAGGAACGAACACTTAATGTCCTAGGTTTTTGATATTTTAGAGAATATATATAGGGAGATAAAAATGGGTGGGTGGGCTGGGGGAGTTGCACTATTAATAAGGGACAATATTACAGCTGCATTCAGAGGGGACACAATGGAGGGCTTGTCAACTGAGTCAATGTGGGTAGAACTCAAAAGTAGGAAGGGTGCAATCACTCTGATGGGATTGTACTACAGATCCCCAATAGCCACTGGGACATTGAGGGACAGATATGCAGGCCAATTAAGGAAAGATGTAAAAACAATAGGGTTTTGTTATGGAAGAAATTGACTTCACTAAGAGAAACTTGGACCTTTTAAGTGCAGGTGGTTTAGATGGGACATAATTTGTTAGGTGCATAAGACCAAAAGACATAGGAGCAGAATTAGGCCATTCAGTCCATCGAGTCTGCTCCACCATTCCATCGTCGCTGATCCTGGATCCCATTGAACCTCATGTATCTGCTGCCTTGCCATATCCTTTGATGCCCTGACTGAAACTACCAACTTTTGCCTTGAATATATCCATGAACTTGGCCTCAACCACAGTTTGTGGCAGAGCCACAGATTCACCATCTCTGGCTTCGGGTACCCTGAAACCTCATCCTTAATAATAGGCTCCAACAAATTCCCAACCACTGAGGTTAGGCTAACTGGTCTATAATTTCCTTTCTTTTGCCTTCCTCTCTTCTTAAAGAGTGGAGTGATATTTTCAATCTTCCAGTCTTCTGGGAACATGACAGAATCAAGTAATTCTTGAAAGATTATGACCAATGCATTTGTTACCTCTTCAGCAACCTCTCCGAGGAGTCTGGGATGTAGTCGATCTGGTCCAGGAGACTTATCCACCTTGGGACCTTTGAGTTTGCCTCACACTTTTTCCTTTGTAACAGCAATGGCACTCACTCCTGCTCCCTGACACTCAGGGACCTCTGGCACACTGCTAGTGTCTTCCACAGTGAAGACCGATACAAAGTACTTATTAAGTTCATCTGCCATTTCTTTGTCCCCCATTACTACCTCACCAGCATCATTTTCCACTGGTCCAATATCAACAGTCACCTCCCTTTTATTCTATATACAACTGAAAAAAACTTAGTATCCTGCTTTATATTGTTAGCTAGTTTGCCCTCATATTTCATCTTTTCCTTTCTTATAGTTTTTTTAGTTGCTTTTTGTTTCCTAATCATCCAACTTCTCATTCACTTTTGCTACATTATATGCCCTTTCCTTGGCTTTTATGCAGTCCTTAAATTCCCTTGTCAGCCACTGCTGCCTACCCCTATCATTCGAGAACAACGTCTTCTGTGGAACATATCTATCCTGCACCTTGTGAATTATTCCCAGAAGCTTCAGCCATCTCTTCGCTGCCATCATCCCCGCCAGCATCCTCTTCCAATCCACCTGGGCAAGTTCCTCTCTCATGCCTTTGTAATTCCCTTTCATTTCATTGCAATACCGATACATGTGACTTCTGCTTCTCCCGCTCAAACTGCAGTATGAATTCAATCGTATTATGATCACTGCCTCCTAAGAGTTCCTTTACATTAAGCTCCCTATAAGATCTGGGTTGTTATACAATGCCTAATCTAAGTAGGCCCAACACTGAGTAGGCCCAAGCGCAAGCTGCTCTAAAAAGCCATCTCATAGGCATTCAACAAATTCCCCCGCTTGCAATCTGACACCAACATGATTTTCCCAATCCCCTTGCATATTGAAGTCCTCCGTTACAATTGTGCCATTATCCTTATTACAAGCCTTTTCCAGCTTCCTTTGCAACCTTAACCCCACATCTTGGCTACTATTTGGGGACCAATATATGATTCACATAATAGTTTTTTTAACCCTTGCAATTTCTTAACTCTACCCACAAAGACTCAACACTCTCTGACCCTGTCACCTCTTTCTAAAGATGTAATTCCATCCCTTACCAACAGAGCCACACCACTGCCTATGCCTTCCTGTTTGTCCTTTCGATACAAAATATATCCTTTGATGTTAAGCTCCCAACTATGGCCTTCTTTCAGCCACGACTCAGTGATGTCCACATCATCATACTGACCAACTGTAACTGCGCCACGAGTTCATCCACCTTATTCTGAATGCTATGCGCATTTAAAAACAGCACCTTCAGTCCTGCATTCTTCGTCCTTTTGAATTTTGCCTCTGTGGTACAATTTAACTCTTTGCTCTGTCTGCATTTGTACCCAGTCATTGGCTTGTCCTTCCTTACATTCATGTTACACCCATCATCTACTTGTAGAGCAGCTGGCTCATCCTCAGCTCTATCATACTAGTCCCCATCCCCTTGTCATATTAGTTTAAACCACTTCCAACAGTTCTAGTAAGCCTTCTTGCAGGAAAATTGGTCTCCCTCAGATTCAAGTGCAACCCAGCCCTTTTGTACAAGTCACCCCTGCCCCAGAAGGGGTCTCAATTATTCAGGAATTTGAATCCCTTCCCTCTTCTCCAATGCTTCAGCCACACATATATCTGCCACCTCATTCTATTCCTACCTCACTGTCGTGTGACACAGGCAGTAGTCCCGAGATTACTACCCTTGAGGTCCTGCTTCTCAGCTTCCTTCTTAACTCCTTGTATTTTTTCTAAGAAATCCAGGAGGGTTTCTTAAATCAATATGTAGATAGTCTAACAAAATGAGGGGCTGTACTGGGTCTGGTGTTGAGTAATGAGCCTGGCTAGGTGACTGACCTTTTATTGGGTGAGCAGTTAGGCTACAGTGACCACAACTCCTTAAGATTTTAGATAGCTTTAGATAAGGGTAAGTATGGACCTCACAGGAAAGTATTAAAATGGGGAAGGGCAAATTACAAGAGCGTTAGGCAGGAAATAGGGAGAGTTAATTGGGAACAGATGCTCTTTTGGGCAACTCCATACCCAATGTGTGGAAGGTATTTAATGTTCAACTGTACAGAGTATAGGGCAGGTATGGTCTGGTCGGAAGGAAGGACAAGGATGGCAAGGTAAGAAATGGCAAGGATGTAAAGGGAGGTAATGCATTTAGTCAAGAAAAAGGAAAAATATGTAAAGCTTAGGAAGCTAGAATCAAACAGAGCTCCTGAGGATTATAAAGAAGTCAGAAAAGAACTCCAAAGGGAATTAGGAAAGCCAGGAGGGGCCATGAGAAGACCTTGTCAAGTAGGATTAAAGAGAATCCCAACACATTCCATATATACATCGAGAGCAAGACAATAACTAGGGAGGGGGTAGGATAACGCAGATCAAATTGGGTAGGTACGATGTGGTGAACACCACAGAGACACATCTGAAAGGGGATCAGAGCTAGGAGTTATACACCCAAAGATCCATATCCTTTGGAAAAGGTGGGTATGCAGAGGCACTGGGCAAGCTCTGTTGATAAAAAAAAAATTAAATCAATAGCAACTATCCTTCTACAATCAGGAGATGTAGAGTTGAGGACCCGCAAAGGTAAAAGACCCTGATAAATGGTCATCAGGATGTGGGGTACAAAATACATCAGGAGATAGAAAAGGAATGTGGGAAAGGCAATATTACAGTGATCACAGAGGAACTTCAATGTGCAGGCAGACTGGAAATATCAGGTTGGTAGTGAACCACAAGAAAGGAATTTGTGAGATGTCTATGGGATAATTTTTTAGAGCAGCTTGTGGTAGAGTTTACCTGGGATACAAGCAAATCTAGATTTGTGTTGTGTAATGAGGTAGAATTCATCAGGAAGCCTGAGTCAGGAAGGGACCCAGAGCAATGGAAAATCATAAACGTGACACCACTGCTTAAGTTGGGAGGGGGGCAAATGATAGGAAATTATAGGCTGGTTAGTTTAATGTCAGTGGTTGGTATGATTTTAGAGTCTATCATTATTGATGAACTTTTGGACTACCTAGAATTATGTATATAATTCAATAGCATGAAGTCAGCAAGGTTTCATTAAGAGGGGATCTTGCCTGACAAATCTTAGAATTCCTTGAGGAGTTAACAAGCAGTTTAGTCAAAGGAGAGCCAGTTGATGTTATTTTCTTGGATTTTCAGAAGCCTGAGACGAGGTGCCGCAAATGAGGATGCTGATCAAGATAAGAGCCATTAGTAGTAGAGACAAGGTATGAGCATAGGTAGAAGATCAGCTGACAGGCAGAAGTCAGAGAGTGGACATAAAGGGATCCTTTGCAGGATGGCCACTAGCGAATAGTGACGTTGCACAGGGGTAGCGTTGGGACTATTACTTTTCACTAATGATCAGGATGAAGGGAATGATGGTTTTGTGGCCAGAATTGCAAATGATACCAAGAAATTCAGAAGGACGGGTAGAGGCATGGAGCCAGGGGATCTACTTCAAACAGGTTGGGAGAGTGGACACATTTTCTGATGTGATACAGCATGGGGAAGTATGGGGTTGTGCATTTTGGGAGGAATAATAAATGTGCAGACCATGCTCTAAATGGGGAAAAATGCAGAAATTAGTGTTGCAAATGGACTTGAAAATCTGAGTTCAGGATTTCCTCGAGGTTAGCTTTCAGGCTGAGTCAGTAGTAAAGGAGACAAATATAACATTAGCATTCATTTCAAGAGGACCAGCATGGTAAAGCAAGAACGTAATGCTGAGGTTTTATAAGGTGTTGGTCAGGCTACATTTGAAATATTCTGAGCAATTTTAGGCCTTGATTTTAAAGAAAGATGTGCTAGCCTGGAGAGGGTCCAGAGGAGATTCACAAGAATGATCCTAGGAATGAAGAGCTAACATATAAGGAGCATTTGATGTCTCTGGGCCTGTACTCAATATGTAGGGGAGGGGGGAAGTCCTATTGAATCCACCACTAATGCTGTAATATTGCTATTACAGAGTGTCAAAGTGGGAAGTGGGGAGCTGACTGTATGAAGAATTGTCCAGTGTGTCTGAATGGAGGAGTTTGCCATGATGAGATGGGGCACTGCATCTGCCCACCAGGTTTCATGGGCAAACAATGTGAAACAGGTAAGCAATGTTCCAGTGGGGTAATTGTCTAAAACTGTTTTCTATTTGTAAAGCTGTTGTCACAAGGCAAGGATGTGAAATTTTAATTTACAGAGTTTGAACATCCAATGAGTGAACAGGGCTATGAGAGGAAGAGGCGGCTTCACACAGGTTCAGGATTGAAGGTTAAAAAAGCAGTGCTTTGTGGCAGTTTCCAGAGTTTGAACTGCAGCCGATGGAATTCATTAGCAAAGGTGAATAAAAATAATGTAGGGGCAAGCAGAGCAGCCATTGTGTGACTGAGCCACTGTTGGAATTGGGAGGCTTTGGCTTTGAATCATCAGGCTTGGTCAATGTTGTTTTTCCTCCTCCTCCCCACACCCCCACACCCACCCCAGTGGCATTCCCCACCCCACCTCTGTGGTGTTCCCCTCAATAATAAGTATGCCCTTTTGGATATTGTTAAGGGGATGACCTACCAAGGGGGGAGCAATAGCGTCTGGGTCTCTGCCACTGAGCCTGGCACTGTGGCTCAGAAGAGAAGGGAGTTGAAGTGGACTGCAGTAGTGATAGGAGATTCCATATTTAGAGGAGCAAAGACAAGATTCTGTGCACGCGATAGAGATACCTGGATGGTATGTTGCCTTCCAGCTCTAGGGTCAGGTTGTCTTGGATCGGGTCCATGGCATTCTAAAGGGGGAGGGTGAGAAGCTGGAAGTCTTGGTACATATTGGCACTAATGACATAGATAGGAAAGGTGAGGAAGTCCTGAAGAGAGATTTTAGGGAGCTAGGTAGAAAACTGAAAAGCAGGATCTCCAGAGTAGTAATCTCTGGATTGCTGCCTGTGCTCTTATGTAACCAAAAGTTCCTGATTAGATCTGCAACTACAAGCAAACGAAAGCATTAACTCATCTGGCAATCCTGCTGCCAATTCAAGACTCAGTTATTTTCTGAAAATGACTGAAGTAACCCGCTTTAAGACATGTTTCTGTGATTTTACATTAAATTATTTTATTTAGGTTATGCTTAGCTTTTTTTTCCCAACTAGCAAGAAAAGATTTCATTAGAACATATTCACTTGATATTTAGTTACGTGGGAGGAGATCATGATCTTCATTGTGCTGCTGCTGTTTGTGCTGGAAATGTCAGTTCATTGATTTGGCCGTCCTTATTATTTCTTCCCCATATGTCAAACTTGGCCAAGTTCTACTATGTAACAAGTTGTCAGAAAGTAAACTGAAGTGAGACCATTCCAGTGGATGCAAATGCTTGGCTTTATCAGAGTCTTTTCATTGACATTTTTTCTCCAAACCCAAAGTGTAGGCATGGGCACTTCCATGAGCCTCACTCCAATTCACACAATCTCCTGACATGGAAATATATTACTGGTTTTTCATTATCAATGAGTCTAAACTTTATCGGTTAGGGCACTCAACAGAGAAGTTGAGAGGACATGTTTTGAGAGAACTACAATATAAAAGACAGAATGTAAATGCTGAGGCTTAGTAAGACGTTAGTCAGACAGCACTTGGTGTATTGTGAACAGTTTTTGCCCCCTTATCTAAAAAGGATGTTCTGGCACTGGAGAGGGACCAGATTAGGTTCACAAGAATGATCCTGTGAATGGAAGGGTTAATGTATGAGAAGCCCTTGGGCCTGTACTCACTGAAATTTAGAAGAATGAGGGGAAGGGAATCTCATTGAAACCTATCAAATATTGAAAGGGCTGGATAGAGTGGATGTGCTGCAGATGTTTCCTATAGTTGGGTAGTCTACGGACTGAGTGCACAGTCTCAGAATAGAAGGGCATTACTTCAGGACAGAGATGATGAGGAATTTCTTTAGCCACCAGAGGGTGATGAATCAGTGAATATATTTAATGACGTTGATAGGATATTGATTAATAAGAGTGTCAAAGGTTACAGGGAGAAGGCAGGTGAACGGGGTTGAGAGGGATAATAGATCAGGCATGAAGGCATGGCAAAGCAGACTTGATGGTCCGAATTCCCTAATTCTGCTACCGTGTCTTACTGTACAAGAGATTGGTGAGGCCACGTTTAGAGAATTGAGTTCAGTTTTGTTCACCTTGTTGCAGGAAGGATGTGATTACACTGGAAAGAGTACGGTGGAAATTTACAAGGATGTTGCCAGGGCTCAAGGAACTGAGTTATAGGGAAAGTTTAGACAGCTTGGGCTTTTCCTTCATGGAGTGTAGGAAGCTGAAGGTGATCTCATAGAATTGTACAAAATTATGAGGACGTAGATAGAGTGAGCTGTCTTTTTTCCGGGTTTGTGGAATTGAAAACCACAGGACACAGATAAAAAGTTGGAGGTGAAAAGTTTATTTAGAACCTGGGGGGCAATATTTTGACACAGCAGATGGTTGACATATACAACAGGCTGCCAGAGGAAGTTGAGACAGGTACATTAGATACACTTGAGAATTATGTGAACAAGTATAAGGATGACAAGAGGGTAGAGGTGAAACTAGGTAAGTGCACATCGACCCCTTCCCCAACCCTGAACACCAGTGCCCCGCGGGATTGTGTACCGAACCCACTTCTCCACTCTCTCTTCACCTAGACTGCACTCCTGCTCATGCTACAAACTCAATCATCAGATGTGCAGACGACACAACTATGATTAGCCAAACCACAAATAATAACGAATCTGCATATAGAGAGGATGTGCTGAAACTGTCCAGTTGGTGCAGGAACCAGGACCTGTCACTCAACAGCAAGAAGACAAAAGAAATGATAATTGACTTCAGGAAGGCAAGAGGTCCTGAACAAGCCCCACTATTCATAAATGGTGAGGTAGTGGACAAGGTCTCCTGTTTCAAGTTTTTGGGGATGAACATCACCAACGAGCTTTCTAGGATCATCAGCACAACCCCAATAGTAGAGAAGGCACAACAGCGACTATACAACCTGAGGTGCTTAGGCAGAGCTAATCTGCCCCGAAAATTACTGGCCAACTTTTATCAATGTGCAATAGAGAGCTTCCTGGCATATTGAATGACAGTGTGGTACTCCAACTGCAGCAAGACAGATCACAAAGCACTCCAACGGGCAATGAGGGCAGCTCAGCACATCACTGGGACTCAGCTATTGGACCTGGTGACAATCTAAAACTCTCGATGCTTACGGCACACTCGTAATATCATCACAGACCCACCCCATGCCAGACATTGTCTGTTCAATTTCCTGCCATCTGGTAGAAGATACAGAAACGTCTTAGCCAAGACAGTAAGGCTAAAAAACAGCTTCTTCCTGAGGGCCGTTGTGCAGCTGAATAACCCCGGCTTGCCAATAGTCTTTGAGTGTTATTGACTATGAAATCACTTGATACATGTAAATAAGGGATTAAAAAATTAAGTCCTACCACATGCATTGTAAACATCTGTTTTTTCACAGTCTGTAGTAGCACTGCAATCTCATTGTCATGAGCAATGACAATAAAGTTCTATTCTATTCTGTTCCAGAGGGATATGGGCCAAGTACTAGGAAATTTGTTTAGCTTGATGGGTGGGAACAGGTATGGGCCAAAATGCCTTTTTCCATGTTGTACAACTCTGTGACTCTGTGAGAATGAGGTGAAACTTGTCACAGCCTCGAACTCGTTTATGTGGGAAGTGTAGGGAGATGGGGTAGTAATTGACATTGAGAACAATACATTGGGACAAGGAGGGAACAGAGCAGAAATCTTAGGGTGTACTTTTCCAACAAAGAGCTAGCATGCATCGATCAGTTCTTCTCCCCCTGTGAATGTCACGCTGTGACTTTAATTCATGAAAACATCTCTGATTTCCAGCATGTGCAGAGAATACATATGGGCAGAACTGCTTGGGCACATGTAAAGGAGGAAGCTGCAGGTCATCCATTTTTTGCCTGCCAGATCCATATGGCTGCTCCTGTGCAACTGGATGGAAAGGACTTCAATGTGATAAAGGTAATTATAAAGGCCGGGAAAAACTCTGCTAAACCAATGGAACAAATGCATTCTCTAACAATTCTCTTCTAACTTCTATTCCTTATTAAACTTTAACTTTTCTCACTTTTGACCCTGTTTAACCCAGCTTATTCTGCAAAACAGTCTTTCTATCCTTTTAACCCAGCGGTCCCCAACCACCGGGCCACAAAGCATTTGCTACCGGGCCGTGAGGAAACGATATAATTTGGCGATATGAGTCAGCTGCACCTTTCCTCATTCCCTGCCGGGCCGCGAGGAAACCCTTCCTCATTCCCTGTCACGGCCACTGTTGAGCCATTACGCATGCGAGGTCATTACCCGCGTGTCATCCATGTCAGCGCGGGAAGGAGATCAACTCCTTGAGCTTGCAAATGACGGCGGGCTGAAAAGTATGTTTGACATAACATCTCTGCCGGCATTCTGGATCAAAGTCAAGGCTGAATATCCTGAGATAGCCACGAAAGCACTGAAAACATTGCTTCCATTTCCAACATTTTTCTGCGAAGCAGAGTTTTCTGCAATGAATGCAACGAAAACTAAATTGCGGAATAGACTGGACATAAGGAGTCCCCTTCAAGTATCACTGTCTCCCATCACCCCTCGATGGCGCCGTCTTGTTGCAGGGAAACAAGCCCAGGGCTCCCACTGATTCAGCGATATTGGTGTGTTGCGATGATTTTATATGTTCATACAGGGAAAATATGTGCTGTGTGTTTAATATCCAAACGTTACTTAAAATGTTATGATGCTATTCACTTATATAACCATATAACAATTACAGCACTGAAACAGGCCATCTCGGCCCTTCTAGTCCGTGCTGAACGCTACTCTCACCTAGTCCCACTGACCTGCACTCAGCCCATAACCCTCCATTCCTTTCCTGTCCATATACCGATCCAATTTTTCTTTAAATGGTAATGTCAAACCTGCCTCTACCACTTCTACTGGAAGCTCGTTCAACACTTACTTCAAGCTCCCCTGTCCTCCATTGATAATTGATTTATCACTATATTCATGCGACGAAAATATGCGCTGTGTGTTTAATATTAAATTCGTTAGATAAACCCTCTTACAAACGAAATTGGGTGTATTGGCCACTTCTCACCTATATTCCGGTCGTGATTAACAACTGCCCCCCGTTCCCTGCTCCCCCCCCCCCCCCACCACCCCAGCCGAGCAGAATCGCCCAAAACGCTTTGCAGGGGCAAAATCGGCAGATACAGGCATAGGCAGGTCACGCATGCACACTGGTACCCGCACAAGGCTTCATGGTCATTGTAGTCTTTCTCGGGGTAAACGCAACGTATTTGACTGCTACTCTTGTCCGTTGGCAACCCTACAGCCCCCTCCCACCCCCGGTCAGCCAGTCCACAAGAATATTGCCAATATTAAACCAGTTCGCAGTGCGAAAAAGGTTGGGGACCTTTGTTTTAACCCACTCAACTATTCAACATCCTTCAGCCCTCAATCAGTGCCCAATGAAGCTTTGAATTTTACACTCGCTATATGCAAACTATATTCTGAAATATGCTACAAGTCAATCATGCTCAATATTAATTATTTTTCTTTTACCTAAAAAGGAGTAAAGCTTATTCAGTGGAGTCCCATGCGTGGGGTTATTTAAATGCAGCACAGACCTTGCAGGAAAGTGTTAAATTGGAGGAGGGCAAATTATGAAAGTATTGAGAAGGAGCATGGGAGAGTTAATTGCAGAACTGGGTGGAGCACTGAATTTTAAAGCTTCCTCCACGACCTGGGTGAAGTCACCTTTCCTTTACGCTTCTGAACTCCGACTGGCAGATTATTTTGCAGAATAAGAGTTTATTACAAAACTGGCTGTTGTTGGCCAGCCATATCTGATGTGTGGGACCTTGAACAGAGGCCAGTTGGAGCTCGGAGGTGATTTCAGCCAGGTAGTGGTTGGAGCTTTGAAAATCAGCCCCTTGCAGCTGTTTCTTTGGAGTTTGGACAATGTCCAATCAGAGTTTTGAGCTTCATTAACAAGGTTAAATAAAAATAAGCAAGAGCTCGTGGAGCAGCCATTGTTAGAGCGGAAAGACTTTTGGCTTTGGCTCAACAAGTTTGGTTAATAACAGGCTTGAGCAATGTAAGTATCTGGTAAGCTTTTTCTTGCTCATTCTTCATCTGGTAGTGTATAGCTTGGGCAGTAAGAATGGCTCCAGAGGTTGTATTTTGTTCTGTATGTGGGATGTGGAAATCCTGGGAGATCTCCAGCCTCCCAGATAACCACACCTGCACCGAGCTGCAACTCCTCAGAGAGCATGTTAAAGAACTAGGGCTGCAACTCGATGACTTTTGGCTCATAATGGAAACTGAGGAGATGATAGGCAGGAGCTACAGGGAGATAGTTACTCCTAGGTTGCAGGTGGCCAGTAAATGAGTGACTATCAGGAGAGGGGAGGGAAGTAGGCAGCTGGTAAAGAGTCCCCCTGTGGCCATTCCCTTCAATAACAAGTATAGTGTTAGGTGGGGGTGGGGTGGGCGAATGACCTAGCGGAGGGAGGCCACAGCGACCGGGCCTCTGGCACTGAGTCTGGTGCTGTGGCTCAGAGGAGGAATGCAGTGGTGAAATGAGATTCCATTGCTGGAGGAATAGAGACCTGATAGAGAGACCCAGACAGTATGTTGCCTCTCAGGTTTAGCGCCATCCTGGATCACGTCCACGGCATTCTAAAGGGGAAGGGTGAGCAGTGAGACATCTTGGTACATATTGGTGCCAATGACATAGGAAAGAAAAGAGAGGAAGTAACAAAGAGAGTACTTACAGAGCTGGGTAGAAAGCTGAAAACAGGACCTCCAGGATAGTAATTTCGGGATTGTTGCCTGTGCCACACAGCAGTGAGGGTAAAAACAGGAGCATTTGCAGATAAATGTGTGGCTGAGGAACTGGAGCAGAGGGCAAGGATTAAGATTTCTGGGTAAAAGGACTCTCTTTTGGGGAAAGTAAGGCGTGCACAAAAGGAATGAACCCGAAGGGGACAAGTATCCTTGCAGGCTGGTTTTCTGGAGCTTTTAGGGAGTGTTTGAACTAATTTGGAATGGGGATGAGAACTAGAGTGATTGGGCAGAGGATAGGGATGTTGGTTTACAGGCAGGACTAGTGCATAGTGAGACTGTCAGGAATGACAGACTGATGGGAGGGAAAAATTGCAGTCAGTGGGATGAGTTACAGTGTAAGAGGGGAACAAAATTGAAAAAGGGTGACAAATACAGGACTGGAGGCATTATATTTCGATGCACGCACTATATGAAATAAAGTGGCTGAGTTTGTAGCCCAGTTAGAGATTGGCAGGTATGACATTGTGGGTATCCCAAAGCTATAGGTGAAAGATGGTTGTAATTGAGAGCTTAATATCCAACGATGTAGAAACTAATAAAAGGATAGGCAGGTTTCAGGGAATGAGGAGTGGCTCTGCTGGAAAAAAATGAAATCAAATCTTTAGAAAAGAAGTGACATAGGATCAGAAGATGTTGACTCCCTGAGCGTAGAGTTAAGAAACTGCAAGAGTAAGAAGGCCCTGTTGGGAGTTATTTACAGGCCTCTGTACAGTAGCTAGGATATGGTTTACAAATTACAGCAAGAGACACAAAAAGCATGTCAAAAAATCAATGTTACATTCGTTATGGGGGATTTCAATATGTCGATAGATTGGTAAACTAAAGTTGATGCTGCATCCCAAGAGAGAGAATTTGTGGAATGCTTCCGAGATGGCTTTTTGGAGCAGCTTATGCTAGAGCCCACAAGGGGATTAGCAATTCTAGATTTGGTGTTGTGTAATGAACCAGAAATGATTAGAGAGCTTAAGGTAAAGTTCCCTCAGGAAACAGTGATCATGAAACGATAAAGTTCACCCTGCAATTTGAGGAGGAGAAGCTAAGTTCAGATGTATCAGTACTACAGTGGAGTAAAGGGAATTGCAGAGGCATGAGAGAGGATCTGGCCAAAGTTGATTGGAAGGGGATACTAGCAGGGATAATGGCAGAGCAGCAGTGGCTAGAGTTTCTGGGAGCAATTTGGAAGGTACAGGGTAGATACATCCCAAAGAAGTAGTGTTCTAAAGGCTGGATGATACAACCATAGCTGACAAGGGAAGTCAAAGAGAGCAAAAAAGCAAAAGAGAGGGTGTATAACATAGCAAAAATTAGTGGGAAGTTAGAAAATGGAAATTTTTAAAAAACCAACAGAAGGCAACTAAACAAAACCATAAGAGGGGAACAGATGAAATATGAAGGTAAGTTAGCCAATAATATCAAAAATGATACCGGAAGTATTTTAAAGATATATAAAGAGTAAGAGAGAGACAAGAATATTCATAGTCATAGTCATACTTTATTGATCCTGGGGGAAATTGGTTTTCGTTACAGTTGCACCATAAATAATAAATAGTAATAGAACCATAAATAGTTAAATAGTAATATGTAAATTATGCCAGTAAATTATGAAATAAGTCCAGGACCAGCCTATTGGCTCAGGGTGTCTGACCCTCCAAGGGAGGAGTTGTAAGTTTGATGGCCACAGGCAGGAATGATCTCCTATGATGCTCTGTGTTGCATCTCGGTGGAATGAGTCTCTGGCTGAATGTACTCCTGTGCCCACCCAGTACATTATGTAGTGGATGGGAGACATTGTCCGAGATGGCATGCAACTTAGACAGCATCCTCTTTTCAGACACCACCGTGAGAGAGTCCAGTTTCATCCCCACAACATCACTGGCCTTACGGATGAGTTTATTGATTCTGTTGGTGTCTGCTACCCTCAGCCTGCTACCCCAGCACACAACAGCAAACATGATAGCACTGGCCACCACAGACTCGTAGAACATCCTCAGCATCATCCGGCAGATGTTAAAGGACCTCAGTCTCCTCAGGAAATAGAGATGGCTCTGACCCCTCTTGAAGACAGCCTCAGTGTTCTTTGACCAGTCCAGTTTATTGTCAATTCGTATTCCCAGGTATTTGTAATCCTCCACCATGTCCACACTGACCCGCTGGATGGAAACAGGGGTCACCGGTACCTTAGCTCTCTTCAGGTCTACCACCAGCTCCTTAGTCTTTTTCACATTAAGCTGCAGATAATTCTGCTAGGTATTGGAGTGCTGGAAAATGACACTGGAGAGATAGTAATGGGGGACAAGGAAATGGTGGATGAACTGAATAAATATTTTGTATCGCAGTTCACAGTAGAAGACACTAGTGGTATGCCAGATGTTCGAGAGTGTCAGGAGGCAGAAGTGAGTGCAGTTGCTATTACCAGGGAGATGATGCTTGTGAAACTGAAAGGTCTGAAGGTAGATAAGTCACCTGGACCTGATGGACTACAAACCAGAGTTCTAAAAGAGGTAGCTGAAGAGATTGTGGAGGGATTAGTAATAATCTTTCAAGAATCCATAGATTCTGGCATGGTTCCAGAAGAATGAAAAATTGCAAATGTCACTCCACTCTTCAAGAAAGGAGGGAGACAGAAGAAAGGAAGTAATAGGCCAGTTACTCTGTCCTCAGTGGTTGTGAAGATGTAGGGTCAATTGCTAAGTCTGCGATTTCAGCGTACTTGGAGGTATATGACAAAATATGCCGAAGTCAGCATTGTTTCCTTAAGGGAAAATCTTCCATGACAAATCTGTGGGAATTCTTTGAAGAGGTAACAAGCAGGATAAGTGGAGGTTATGTACTTGGATTTTCAGAAGGCCTTTGACAAGGTGCCACACACAAGGCTGCTAAAGAAGATAAGAGCCCATGGTATTACCGTAAAAATTCTAGCATGGATAGAGCATAGGCTAATTAGCAAGAGGCAAAGAGTGGGAATAAAGGATTGGCTGCCAGTGACTAGTGGTGTTCCACAGCAGTCTGTGTTGGCATTGATTCTTATTATGTTGTATGTCAATGATTTAGATGATGAAATTGATGGCTTTGTGGCTAAGTTTGTGGGTGATACAAAGATAGGTGTAGGGTTGGGTGATGTTGAGGAAGCAGGGAGACTGATGATGATGATGATTATGAAGACACGTAGTCCTCTTTTATTGTCATTTAGTAATGCATGCATTAAGAAATGATACATTATTTCCTCCAGTGTGATATCACAAAACACAGGACAAACCAAGACTGAAAAAACTGACAAAACCACATAATTATAACATATAGCTACAAACAGTGTAACAATACAATAACTTGATGAAGAAATCCGTGAGCACAGTAAAGTTCAAAGTTTCTCAAATGTCCCACATCTCACGCAGACGGGAGAAGGAAGAAAAACTCTCCCTGCCATGCCGACCACAGTCCAACTCTGAGTCATCCGAAAACTTCGAACTCTGATCAGCTCTTCGACACAGAGTACTGAGTACCATCTCTGTCCGAATGATTCGACCTCCTTCTCGGTCGCCAAAAGCAGGCAAGGCCGGGAATTTTGAGGCCTACCCTCCGAAAGATTCACAACCACACAGTAACGACAGCAGCGAACGGGCGTTTCAGAAATTTCTCCACATGTTCCTCTGTGCTTTCACGTCCATTCTCCATCAAATCAGAATTTTCCAGGGCCCCTATTTAACAGATACGATATCATTTTTCACCGGAGGGCTGCGCACATGCAGCGCGCCGCCATCTTCTTCTCAGGAAGGACTTAGACAGATGAGGAGAATGGGCAAGGGCTGGCAGATTGAATATAGTGTTGGGAAGTGCATGGTCATACACTTTGGTAGAGGAATAAAAAGGGTAGACTATTTTCCAAACAGCGAGAAAATTCAAAAAATCCAAGGTCACAGAGATTTGGGAGTCTTCATGCAGGAATCCCTAATTGTTACTTAGCACGTTGAATCAGTGGTGAGGAAGGTGAATGCAATGTTAGCATTCTTCTCCAGAGGACTAGAATATAAAAGTAAAGATGTAATTGAGGGGTCTCGGCCTGTATTCACTGGAATTTAGAATTATGATGAGGAATCTTACTGAAAACTATTAAATTTTGAAAAGTCTAGATAGAGTGGATGTGAAGAGGATGTTTCCTTTGACAGGGGATTCTAGGACCATGGGGCAAAGCCTCAAAACAGATTGACATCCATTTAGAACTGAGATGAGGAGGAATTCCTTTAGTAAGAAGGTGGTGAGTCTGAGGTATTCATTGCCACAGGCAGCTGTGGAGGTGAGATCACTGGCTGCACTTAAGGCAAAGTTTGATATGTTCTTGATCAGTCAGGGCATGAAAGACTATGGGTAGAAGGCAGGAAAATGGGGTTGAGAGGGAAATGAATCAGCCATGATAAAACGCTGGAGCAGACTCGATGGTCTATTATCCTTAATTCTACTCCTATGTCTTATGCGGAGCATGTTTAAAAACAAACTACACAGAGTACAGGGCAGGCATGTGCAAGTAAGAAGGACAAGGATGGGAAGGGTAGGGAACATTGGATAATGAGAGATTGTGAATTTGGTCAAGAAGGTAAAGGAAGCATATGAAAGGACAGGCAAGAAGGCAGAGTGGGTGGCGTTGCTCTGTTAAAAATGAAATCAAATCATTAGAAAGAGGTCGGAAGGTGTTGAGTCATTGCAGATAGAACTAAGGAACTGCAAGTGTAAAAAGACCCTGCTGGAAGATGTATATATATAACCCCCAAACAGTAGAAGCATGTGGTCTACAAATTACAATGGGGGAAAATGTGTGCCAAAAGAGCAATGTTACAATAGTCATTGCAGGGGGGCGGGGGTTCAATATGCAGGTAGATTGGATAAATCAGGTTGGTGCTGCACTCTAAGAGGGGTAGTTTGTTGAGTGCCTACGAGATGACTTTTTAAGAGCAGCTCGTGGTTGAGCCCACTAGAGGATCAGCTATTCCGGATTGGGCGTTGTGTAATGAACCAGAATTGATTACAGAGCTGAAGGTAGAAGAACCCTGAGGGGAAAGTGATCATAATATGATCAAATTCACCCTGAAATTTGAGAAGGAGAAGCTAAAGTCAGGTATATCAGTATTACAGTGGAGTAGAGGGAATTACAAAGGAATGAGAGAGGAGTTGGCCAGAATTGTTTGGAAAAGAACACTGGGAAGGATGATAGCAGAGCAGCAATGGCTGGAATTTCTGGAAGCAATACAGAAGGTATAGGATATATATGCATCCCAAAGAAGAAGGAGTATTCTAAAGGCAAGACAACATAACTGTGGCCAACAAAAGGAGTCAACGCCAACGTAAAAACCAAAGAGAGGAGATATATATGTGTATGTGTACGTGTATGTATATATATATTTGGAATTGATGGCTTTGTGGCAAAGTTTACGGATAATGCAAAGATAGGTGGAGGGGTAGGTAGTGCTGAGGAAGCAATATGAATGTAGCAGGACTTAGACAAATTGGAAGAACGGGCAAAAAAGTGGCAGATGGAATGCAGTGTTGGGAAATGTTTGATAATGCAATTTGGTAAAGGAATAATAGTGAGGACTATTATCTAAATGGGAAGAAGGTTCAAACATCAGAGGTGCAGAGGGACTTAAGAGTCCTATTGCAAGACTCCCAGAAGTTTAATTTACAGGTTGAGTCTGTGGTAAAGAAGGCAAATGCAATGTTGCCATTTATTTCCAGAGGAATATAATATAAAAGCAAGGATATAATGCTGAGGCTTTATGAGACCCTATTCAAGCTGCATTTGGAGTATTGCCAACAGTTTTGGGTTCCATATCTCAGAAAGGGTGTGTTATCATTGGAGAGTTTCCGGAGGAGGTTCATGAGGATGATTCCGGGAATGAAGGGATTAACATATGAAGAGGATTTGGCAGCTTTGGGCCTGAACTCATTGGAATTTGGAAGGATGTGTGGGGATCTCGTTGAAACCTTCCAAATGTCGAAAGGACTAGACATGATGAATGTGGACAGTGTTTTCTATGGTGGCGGTACCCAGAACTAGAAGGCACAGCCACAGAATTGAGGGGCAACCCTTTAGAACAGAGGTAAGGAGGAATTTGCTTAGCCAGTGAGTAGTGAATCAGTGGAATGTTCTGCCACAGACTGCGGTGGAGGCCAGATCCATGGGTATATTTGAGGCAGAAGTTGATCATTTCCTGATCAGCCAGGGCATAATAGGATATGGCGAGAAGGCAGGTGTATGGGGTTGAGTGGAATCTATGTTCAAATTTGTTGATCCATTAACCACATTATCATCCAGATCATTGAATCAAATGAGAAACAGCAACGGACCCAGTTCCAATCCCTGTGGCACTCCACTAGTCACAGGCCTCCTGTCAGAGAGACAACAATCTACTATCACTCTGGTTTCTCCCACAAGGCCAATGTCTAATCTAATTTACATTTCACCCTGAATGCCAAGCAATTGAATCCTCTTGACCAACCTCCCTGCAGGACCTTGTCAAATGCCTCACTAAAGTCTATGTAGGCAACATCCACTGCCTTGCCTTTATCCGGTTTCCTGGTAACTTACTCAAAAACTCTATAAGATTGGTTAGACTTATCTACCATGCACAAAGCCAACCTGACTATCCTTTATCAGTCCATGTCTATCCATTTACTTGGGGATTTATCCACCTTGATTTGCCTCAGGACAGTAAACACCTCCTTCTCTGTAATCTGTACAGGGTCCATGAAGTTAATACTGCTTTGCCTCACTGCTGTAGACTCTGTGTCCATCTCCTGAGTAAGTACAGATGCAAAAAAATGATTTAAGATCTCTCCCATCTCTTTTGGCTCCACACATGGATTACCATTCTGATCTTCCAGAGGACCAGTTTTGTCCCTTGCAATCCTTTTGCTTTTAACATACCTGTAGAATCCCTTAGGATTCTTCTTCACCTTGTCTGCTAGAGCAACTTCATACCTTCCTTTAGCTCTCCTGATTTCTGCCTTCTCTTGCGTTTCTTAAGAAAGAAATCAGAGGCGTGGAATGAGCAGACAGCTGGTATCTTCTTCCCAGGGTTGAAATGTCTAATACTAGAGAGCATATGTTTGAAGCAAGTGGGGTAAATTCAAAGGAGATGCACAAGGTTCTTACACAGAGAGTGGCGGGTGCCTGGATTACATTGCCAGAGGCGGTGGAGGAGATATATATGATAGAAACATTTACAATCCGAAACAGTCATGTGAATATGCAGAGAGTGGAGGGATGTAGGTCGAGTACAGGCAAAATGATTAGTTTAATTAGCCATCATTAGCCTAATTAGTTCAGCACAAAATCATGGGCTGAAGGGCCTGTTCCCATATGGTACTGTTCTATGTTTGATGTTTAATGCAATTCGTTATGGATAGCGCAGTGATGTGGCATTTAGTGCTGCTGCCTCATCCCTGTAGTGATCCAGTTTGATCTAGCCCCTGCTTTACGGTCAGTTTGTATGTTCTTCTGGTGACCATGTAGGTGCCTCAGTTTCTTCTCACATTCCAGATATTTATTATTAAGTTAATCGTCCACGGTATATTATTCTTTGGTCAGATGGGGTGTAAAATAGTTGGGTGAATGTTGATGGGCAGATGAGATGGATTAAGTTATAGAGAAATATGAGGGAATGGGGCTGCTCTAAGTGGGAAAAAAGATTGATAAGTTCTTTCTGTCATGAGAAAATATGAAAATGAATGTTTTTCTGATGTGTGATTTTGTTTGCAGCTTGTGACTCTGGATATTATGGGGCGAACTGTCAGCTCAAGTGTGAGTGCGTCAATGGACAAGTGTGTAATCGTTTCCAAGGATGCCTATGCCTGCACTGCGACAACAGAGGTACGTCTCAATAGTGTCTCAAGTCATTGAGTCATAAAGTTGGATACAGGATGGATGGAAACAGACCTTTTGGCCTAACTTGACTATGTTGCCCAAGTTGTTAACTGAGCAACATACATTCCCCATGTTCGGTCTATATTCCCGTAAACCTTTTCTATCCACATAACCATCAAAATGACTTTTACATACAAGTAATAGGGCTCAACTCTATCAGTTCCTCTGTCAGTTTATTCCACAATTCCATCACTTTCTGAAAAAGCTTCCCCTCAGAGCTCCTTGCAATCTGTTCCCTCTCGCCTTAAATCTTTGCCTTCTAGTTTTAGATGCCCCTATCCTGGGAAAAAGTGTGGCACGTGGCCAAGTGGTTAAGGTGTTGGACTAGCAATCTGAAGGTCATGGTTTCAAGCCTCGGCCAAGGCAGCGTGTGTGTCCTTGAGCAAGGCACTTAACCACACAATGCTCTAGTCTACACAGCTAAGAATGGGTACCAGCAAAAATGCTGGGGGTTGACCTCACAATAGACTGGTGTCCTATCCAGGGGGGACTCTCGTACTCTCAGTCACTTCATGCCATGGAAACTGGCATAAGCACCGACCTGATGGGCCACAAGGCTCGTGACAGACTTTAATCTAAAAAATCCTGGGAAAAACACTGTGACCATTTTGTATACCTTACTCACTTATCTTATATATAAGGTCTCCCACGCTCCAGAAAATAGCACCAACCTGTCCAGACTCTCCTTATACAGTAATTCAAGCCCTCCAATCCCGGCAACATCCTGGAGGTTTTTTTGTTTGCAGCCTTTTCAGGTTAATAACGTCCTTTAGCTGGATGAACAGAACTACACACAATACAACAAGTGTGGCTTCAGCAACACCTGGTACGGTTGTAATAGAAGGTACTCAGTGCTGATGGCCAATGCAGGCATCTGTGACAAGTATTTCTTCACCACCTCATCTACCTGTGTCACCACTTTCAGGGAACTGTGTACTTGAATCCTTAGGTCTGTCCTGTGTTCTCCAGCACTCTCCAACGGTCTGCCACTTATGGTGCAAGACCTGCCTAGAATGCAACAGGGGGCACTTGACCAAGTTAAGTTCCATCTGCCAACCCATGGCCCACTTTTCTAGTTGTATTAGACCCTGTTGTAATCTCAAGCAGCAATTTTCACTGTCCATTTTACCAATAATTATGATGTTATCTGCAAACTTACTGACTACACCAATTACATTCTCATCCAGATCATTAATATTGATAGTAAGCAACAGTGCACCCAACAGTGAATTCTGTGGCACACCAGTGGTTACTGACCTCCAATTTGAAAAACAACCTTTTGACTCCTATCAGCAAGTTAACTATACATCCATTTGGCTAGCGCACCCTGGATTCTATGTAATTTAATCTAAAGTATGAGCTTACCAATTGCATCCTTATCAGAGACCTCATTAATGGCCATATAGACAATGTCCAGTACACACCCTTACCAATTCTCTTGGTCATCTCTTCAGAAGACTGATTCAGGTTCACGAAACACAATTTCCAATGCACCAGGCTATGCTACCTCTAATTAGTCTTTGCATTTCCAAATGCAGGTAGATCCCATCTCTCAGAATCCTCTTCAGTAACAATCCCTTCTTTAATAAAGGCACAACATTAGACACCCCTCTGTTCCTCCACACAGCTATTAACACTGTAATCTCCCTTCAAATTCCACTTTCCAAATTGAAGCATTTCAGACTTAGACCATAAGACAAAGGAGCAGAATTAGACCATTCAGCCTATTGAGTCAATCATGGCTGATTTATTATCCTTCTCAATCTCATTTTCCACCTTTTCCATGTAACTTCTGATGCCCTGACTAATTAAGAACCTACCAACCTCTGCTTTAATTATATCCAATAACTTAAATTATATCTGATAACTCCACAGCCATCGGTGGCAGTCAACACTCTTTGTCAAAAGACTTTCCTCCTTAACTCTGTTCTAATCTGAAGCTGGTGTCCTCTGGTCCTAGACTCTCCCATTACAGGAAACATGCTCTCCACATCCACTCTATATAGGCCTTTCATAAAGACACAGACTCAAACCCACAGCCTTTGATTTACTTCATCACACATCAGTAAAAGTCCAACATGCTATCCATTGCACCCGAGAGCCTAATTTAATGTTTGAATATATTTAATGAGATCTCCCACCCCCATCTCATTCTTCTAAACTCCAGCAGGCCCACCAAACACTCCTTATATATTAAACCTTTCATTCCCAGAATCAATCTCATGAACCTCCTCTGGACCCTCTCCAATGCAGGCACATCTTTTCTTAGATAAGGGGCCCAAAACTGCTCAAAATATTATGTGTAGTCTGACCAATGTCTTATAAAGGCTCAGAATTACATCCTTACATTTATATCCTTCTAGCCCTCTTAAAATGAATGCTAACATTATATTTGCCTTCCTCACACAGACTAAACCTTCAAGATAACCTTTAGGGAACCTACCACAAGGACTCCCATGTCCCTTTGCATCTCTGATTTCACAATTCACAAATGTGCATGTTATATCACACCAAAGAACACCTCACAAATAACTTCTTATTTGGAAATGATCTCTAGTCTAGCAGATTTCCTAGAGCATCATCATGTCTACTTTAAAACAATGATTCCACTGAGCAAAAGCAGTTCACAAAATGGAGGATGCAGAGCGGCTTCACAAAATGGCAGCCTCCATTCCTTCAACCTTATGGCAAGACCATAGACAACTGGTCTGTCTACTTCCAATGTCCTAGATTCATTCAAATTAATTGGCATGTAGACTGTAGTCCTTTCTGGCCAATATCTCCCTCCTCTTGATCCAAAGATATTTATTTTAGGATTATTATCCTCTTCTCATTCCATTGACTACTCATAGGATTGCCATGAATCCCCAGCCATGGATACACTTACATTATTTAAAAATAAAGGTAACATTTGCTTACTGAATTTATTCAATCTTTATACCAGCAATCATTTTCTCTGTTTTATGAAACCATCATCCTCTACCTTTTACATAACTTCAGCCTTCCACGTTCTATGGTGATACACATTAAAAATACAATTATCAGCATACATAAAATTAATATTACAGCAGCATGTGACATTGGTCCTGCCCGTGGATGTAATTCAACATTTGTTCCCCTATTCCAAAACTTATCCCAAGAATCTGAGTCACTAAATATTTCATTTGCTTTATTAGCATGTGTTTTAATTACTTTTGTATGTTTAGTCCATTGATGGATTACGTCTTTTGCTTCTTCCACATCTCATGTCCAGTCTGCAGTCAAGTGAGGAATCAGTGGCAACTTGGTAACAACATAGTCTTTCAAATATCGATCCCTATCAGTTCATTAGATTGTGAGGTTCTCCTTCATTACCACATTTACTGCTGGCTGAGATAAAGTTTATCCTCCAATATTCAAATCTAAAGTCATGCTCCCAATGGCAATATAGTGACTTACCAAAGCGCATTGTTTCCATCCCAATGTATAATATTGGCTCTTGTTGCTATATAATATGTCGGTCCCGCCAATGCATAATGCACGAAAGACCAATATTCACAGGCAAAATAGACAACGAACAATTCTCATAAGTGCTGAAACCATAATTCATAAGTTTCTGCCTTGTCATTCCTTCCAGGCAATGCCTTGATGGCATTTTGATAAACCTATGCCTTTCCTGGCACAATTCATAACAACAGCATGTGTTGGCAGGTTACTTAAGGATATGCAAGTCTTCTCATGATATTTGCCCAGATTGTGAACTCTTTTCAAAGGGCAGGTTAAATTATTTCCATGTCAGGCAATGTAGAAAACTGCACCAACATAAAGCCCTTCCTTTACCATCATCACAGATACCCAATAGTCCATTGGTCAGGATGAGACTTCCAATATGTCACAAGGGTACCTTATCCCAACCCATTCTTTTAGTTGCTTGTCTGATACCCAATTTGGTACTTGATGTGCATCAAGTTTAATAAATTTGTACCAATCATGGCAAGCAACCAGTTAGCATATGTAGCACAGATCTCAGTTTTATGTGTTTCCTTAGACGTGAGGTCTATGCAGTCAGTAGTCAGATTTGTTGTATCTTGAAGGGACTTCTGAAATGTAAGTGCATCCAGAGCTACTTGGAATGGATCTCAACCCACTTGATTAGTCTGTCTTTGACCTGAACAATTTTCTCCAGTACTTTTTGCAGTTTCTGCTGGAGTGACTGTACCTGGATTTCTAATTCTGCTTTATCCAGGGTGTTGACCATGGCTACTCCTGATCCATGACCTGCTCCCACTAATTCCAATAATCCTTTTTCCCTCTGGTTTAAACTCACTTCAGCTTAGTTGTCTCCCAAGAGGATGAGTAAATAACTGCCTCGTTCTAAGCAAGCACCATTATTTCAGCTAGATTAAAAATTACCTGCAAGTGTTAGTGTCATGGTACCAAAGTGACAAATTCCCCTGGTATTTCTAACACTAATCTTGTCCCCTTTGTACTACACTGGGCTTCACTACATTTGGGCTCTGGTGTAGATTAATTTTCTTGAGGTTGTGGGCTAGTGATTTTCCTAATAGTTTTGAAAACTTTGAAGGGGCATGGGCCCTGTCAGAAGTTTGTAGCCATGTCCTTGCCTTCGCCATTCTACTCTCTCCATGTAGGTGCCCTCTTGTGGACAGTTTATAATGATTGTAGTAACCTTCTAAAAATGCTTTGTGCAATCACCCCGATTGATGTACCTCTTGTGTGAATCATTGCCCCACTCACTATTCATGAGTGTAATCCTACAGAACTGTAATCTTACCGTGGCCATCATTACCTCAGGGCTGCTCAGTAATTGGACCTAAAAACTGATTATTATTCTCTCTGGGATACTTGATGTGAGCTTTCACTTTTATGACTGTGTTCTTCTACCCTCACATATATCCTTCAGTTGGCTCTCCTCTTAACATCCTGTACAGGTGAGGAACCATCTGCAAGAAAAGATGCTTTCCTTTGTTTGTGCCTGTGTTCTCAGGTATTGCTCTCTAATCTCCTTCCAACTCCCCCCTTATTATTTTGATGCAAATGGTCTTTTGGGATCATTTGCTATCACATCCCGACACCCATGCAGTTCTCCAATACAATGAAGGTCATCTGCAAGGAAAGAAGAAACTATAATGCTCTTTACAGCTATATCTCAACCATACAGTACCAATGCTGACTGACCAAGACATTTCCATTCAAATATCCAGCAGTAGCTAGATAAATTTGTGCTTTAAATGGTGAGGGAATTAATGGTGAAATGCTGTTTGGACCAGTCCAATATTTAAATTGAATGTCCATTTGCAATTTACCTGACAAAATATGATTGCTTCAAAGCTATTTTCCAAGGAATCTAAACTCAAAATCAATATGTCAGAAGTATTTAATGATCTGTAAAAGAAAGCAGTCTTGTTATTGAAAGTACCTATTCTCACCATGAAAAACTTTCACATATTTTTCAAGGAACCAAGGAAGGGAAAAATACCGCTGGGTGGGAGCCCGAGCATATTAACATCTTCGTACAACCTGTTAAAGGCACAGTCTCATAAAAGACAACAGCAAATCCACTTCAGAGTAAAATATTACACTTGATCACTTTTTCATCTGAAGCACGGGATTAATTCAAACTTCCTTCTGTTATCAATTGAGAAAATACAGAACAGCCTTTGTGCGCGCTCTCTCTCTCTCTCTCATTCGCTGATTCATAGTCTACAGTTCTTTCTAGCCAAGAGTACACTTCCCAACATTGTATTTCATCTGCCAGTCCTTTGCCCATTTTCCTAATCTGTCCAAGCCTTTCTACAGGTTTCCTGATTCCTCAACACGATCTTTCTCTCCATTTATCTTCATTTCGTCTCCAAATGTGGCCACAAAGCCACCAATTCATCATCGAACTCACTGAAAAGAAGTGGTCCCAACACTGAAACATGCAGAACGCAACTAGACATTGAGAGCCAGAAAATGTCCCAACCAAAAAACGTCCTCTTTATTCCCACTCATTGCCTCCTGCCAGTCAGACAATCCTCTATCGATGCTAATATGTTTCCAGTAGTACCATGGACTCTTGTTAAGCAGCCACATATGCCTTGTCAAAAAGCTACTGAGAAACCAAGTAAACAACGTCTACTGACTCTCCATTTTCTATCCTGCCTGTTATTTCCTCAACAAATTTCAACAGACTTCTCAGGCAAGATTTCCCCTTAAGAAAATCTTTCTGACTTTGGCCTATTTTATCATGTGCCTCCAAGTACCCTTGAACCTCATCCTTATTAATAGACTCCAACATCTTGCTAACCATTGAAATCAGGCTAACTGACCATAATTTCCTTTCCCTTGCCTCCTCCCTTCATAAAGAGTTGCGTAACATCTGCAATTTTGCAATCCTCAGGAACCATTTCAGAATCTAATGATTCTTGAACGATCACTACTAATGCCTCCACAATAAGACCATAAGATATAGGAGCAGAATTAAGCCATCTGACTCATTGAATCTGTTGGTAAATTGAAATCAAATCATTAGAAAGAGGTGACATAAGGTCAGAAGGTGTTGAATCATTGTGGATAGAGCTAAGGAACTGCAAGGGTAAAAAGACCCTGGCAAGGGGATCAGTTATTCTGAATTCGGTGTTGTACAACAAACTGGAATTGAATAGAGAACTTAAGGTAAAAGAACCTTGAGGGGACAATTACCCCTGAAACTTGAGAAGGAGAAGCTAAAGTTAGATGTATCTATATTACTGTGGAGAGAGGAATTGGCCAAGATTGATTGGAAAAGGATACTGGCAGGGATGATGGCAGAGCAGCAATGGCTGGAATTTCTGGAAGCAATTTGGAAGAAACAAGATATATACAGCCTAAGGATGAAGAAATATTCTAAAGGCAAGATGGTACAACTGTGCCTAACAAGAGAAATCAAAGCCAATATAAAAGCCAAAGAAAGGGCATATAATAGAGCAAAAAATAGTGGGAAGTTAGAGAATTGGGAAGCTTTTAAAAACAAACAGAGGGAACTAAAAAGTCATTAAGAAGGTTAAGATAGAATACAAAAGTGAGCTAGTCAATAATATTAAAGAGGATAACAAAAGTTCCTACAGATACATAACATGTAAAAGGGAGGCGAGAGTGGATATTGGACCGCTGGAAAACAATACAACGAAGTTGTAATGGGGGACAAGGAAATAGTGCATTAACTGAATAAGTATTTTGCATCAGTCTTCACTATGAAGACACTAGAAGAATGGTGGAAGTTCAAGAGTGTCAGGATGCAGAAGTGTGTGAAGTTGCCATTACTAGGGAGAAAGGTCTTGGGAAAGTGAAAGATCTCAATGTAGCTAACACGAGGAATTCTGCAGATGCTGGAAATTCAAGCAACACCCATCAAAGTTGCTGGTGAACGCAGCAGGCCAGGCAGCATCTCTAGGAAGAGGTACAGTCGACGTTTCGGGTCGAGGCCCTTTGTCAGGACTAACTGAAGGAAGAGCTAGTAAGAGATTTGAAAGTGGGAGGGGGAGGGGGAGATCCAAAATGATAGGAGAAGACAGGAGGGGGAGGGATGGAGCCAAGAGCTGGACAGGTGATTGGCAAAAGGGATATGAGAGGATTATAGGACAGGAAGTCCAGGGAGAAGGAAAAGGGGGAGGGGGAAAAACCCAGAGGATGGGGAAGGGGTATAGTCAGAGGGACAGAGGGAGAAAAAGGAGAGAGAGAGAAAGAATGTGTATATGAATAAATAACGGATGGGGTACGAGCGGGAGGTGGAGCATTAGTGGAAGTTATATAACGTCGACTGTACCTCTTCCTAGAGATGCTGCCTGGTCTGCTGCGTTCACCAGCAGCTTTGATGTGTGTTGCTCAATGTAGCTAAGTCACTTGTACCAGATGGTGTACACCCCAGGGTTCTGAAAGAGGTGACTGAAGAGATTGTGGAAGCATTAGTAATGATCTTTCAAAGACTGGAAAAGTGCAAATGTCACTCCACACTTCAAGAAGGGAGAGAGGCAGAAGAAAGGAAATTACAGGCCAGTTACTCTGATGTCAGTGTTTGGAAAGTGTTTGGAGCACATGATAAAATAGGCCATAGTCAGCATAGTTTCCTTAAGGGAAAATCTTGCCTGACAAATCTGTTGGAATACTTTGAAGAAATAACAAGCAGGATAGACTGAAGAGAATCGGTTGATGTTGTGTACTTGGCTTTTCAGAAGGCCTTTAACAAGGTGCCACACATGAGACTGCTTAACAAGATACAAGCCCATGGTATTACAAGAAAGATTCCAGCATGGATGAAGCAGTGGCCGATTGGCAAGAGGCAAAGAGCGAGAATAAAGGGAGCCTTTTCTGATTGGCTGCCGGTGACTGGTGGTGTTACATAGAGGTCTATGTTGGGACCAATTCTTTTTACGTTATGTGTTGATGATTTGGATGATGGAATTGATGGCTTTGTTGCAAAGTTTACAGGCGATATGAAGATAGGTGGAGGAGCAGGTAGTTTTGAGCAAGTCGAGTGGCTACAGAAGGTCTTAGACACATTAGGAGAATGGGCAAGGAAGTGGCAGATGGAATACAATGACGAGTATTGTATGGCCATGTACTTTGATAGAACAGAGAGGTATCCTTTTAGACCAGAGATGAGGAGGAGTTTCTTTAGCCAGAGAGTGGTGAATCTTGTGGAGTTCATTGCCACGGACAGCTGTGGAAGCCAAGTCTTTATGTATATTTAAGGCAGAGGTTGATAGATTCTTGATTGGCCGGGGCATGAAGGGATATAGGGGGAAGCCAGGAGATTGGAGCTGAGAGTGTAAATCTGCTCCTGTATCTTAAGGTCTTATGAATCTACTATGCCATTTCATCATGGCTGATCCATTTTTGTCTCAGCCCCAATATCCTGCCTTCTCCCCATATTCCTTCATGCCCTGACTAAACAAGAATCTATCAACCTCTGCCTTGAATATATGCAATGACTTGGCTTCCACAGCCACCTGTAGCAACACATTCCACAGATTCACCCCTAAAATATTACTAAAAATATCCAGTCTAAATGGACTCTATTCTGAGGCAGTGTCCTCTGGTCCTAGACTCGCCCACCACAAGAAGCATCATCTCCCTCACTTTAGTGAACTCGAGTGAGTACAGACCCAAAACAATCAAATGCTCTTCATGTGATGAGCCTTTTAATCCTGGAATCATTTTTGTGAACCTCCTCTGAACCCTCTCCAATGTTGGCACATCTTTTCTTCAAAAAATGGCCCAAAACTACTAACAATACTCCGTGGGGCCTCACCAGTGCCTTATAAAGCCTGAACATTACATCCTTGTTTTTATATTCTAGTCCTGTAGAAATTAATGTTAATATTGCATTTGCCTTCCTCACCACTGACTCAGCTGGATAATTAACCTTTAGTGAGTTATTACCTTTGCAGCATCATTTTCCAGCAGTCCGATAAATATCCTTACTGCCTTTTACTCTTTATATATTTGAAGAATCTTTTAGTATCTTCTTTAGTATTATTGGCTAGCTTACCTCTGTATTCCATCTTTTCCCTCTTTATTGGTGCTAGTGATGCAAAAAGACTTATCAAAAAGGCTGGATCTGTCCTTGACTACAACATAGACTCTTTTGAATTAGTGGTAGAGAGGAAGACACTCAACAAACTGTTATCTTTTATGGACAATCAGGCACATCCTTTCCATGACGCAGCAGAGCATCCTTTCCAACAGGCTCATTCAGCTCCGCTGTCACAAGGATCGTTAAGAAAATATTTCCTCCCAAATACAATAAGCATACAAAACAGTTCATCTCTGTGAGACAGGCCAACACACATCATAGTACAATAGTCTCTGTTTCATTATTTCGTACATTATTATTACACAGTATTGTATATAATTGCACATTGGTAAATTATTATTGTGTATGTTATTGTTCTGTACTTTATCTTTAGTTATTATTATTGTATTTATTATTATTTACTATTATTGCTAAGTGTGTTTTTAAACATTGCTGCTGTAACAAAATAATTTCACACTCCAGATTAATAAAGTAATTATTATTATCAGTATTATTATTATTATCTTTTTTAGTTGTCTTCTGTTGGTTTTTAAAAGATTCCCAATCCCCTAACTTCCCACTAGGTTTTGCCCTATTTTGTGGCCTCTTTCTGGTGTTTATGTTGGCTTTGACTTTCCTTGTCAGCCATGGTTGCATCATCCTTTAAAATATTTTTTCTTTGGAATGGATTGACCCTATGCCTTCCAAATTGCTCTTAGAAACTCCAGTCATTGCTGCTCTACTAGTGTTCCCTTTCAATTAATTTTGGCCAATTTTCTTTCTTTCTTTCTCTCTCTCTCTCTCTCTCTCTCTCTCTCTATCTATCTATCTATCTATCTATCTATCCCATAGGATGATGATCGTTCCTTCCAAGGAACAGAGTGTGCATGAATGGATTTAGGTGAGTAGGGGGTTGCACAGGTCCAGACCCACCTTCGCGACATCCCTTCCCAGATCCAGCGGCATGGTGGGGTCCAAGACGGTTGGGGGGAGTTCTGTTGCAGTGAATGGCCAGACCAAGCCGATGCAAAGGATGCCCCTTCCTCGCTTCACGGCACGTGTTTGCTAAATGGCCGTTGACCCTACGAGAGGGTTTATCCACCCTTTGACTGGTCTTATTTTTTGTCCTGCAGGGTGTCTAGCCACCCTCCTCACAAGGCAAGCCTGGTGGGGGAGCCGGTTTAGTCGCCGACCACCGGACCATGCGACAGGTAGTACTGGGTTACATGGTACCAGTAGCACTCAGATGAGTGACCTGACCTGACTCTTAAGCCTCCACAATTCCCTTTGCTCCACTGTAAACTGATACATCTAACTTTAGCTTCTACCTCCCAAACTGCAGGGTGAATTCTATCATATTATGATCACTGTCCACTAAGTGTTCCTTTATCTTAAGCTCTCTGATCAAATCCTGTTCATTGCAATACACCTAATCCACAATATCTGATCCTCTATTGGACTCAACTACAAGCTTCTCAAAAAAGCCATCTTAGAGGCATTCTACATACTTCCCCTCCTGAGATCAAGCACCAGCCTGATTTTCCCAATCTACCTGCGGGACGCGGAGTGAGCCGGGAGCAGAGTGAAGGCTTAAGGGCTTTGTCTCAACAGGCTTAGGCGGAAACAGGCAAGGAAGGTTTGGTATTCATTTTTTGTTGTTATTTGAGGAGAGGGGCAGTATGAGTGTGAGGGCAGCTTGTTGTTCTCGACGCCGGATGTGGGAGGCCCTGGAGTCTCCAGGCCTCCCGGACGTCCACATCTGCGCCAGGTGCACCGAGATGCAGCTCCTAAGGGACCACGTTAGGGAACTGGAGCTGCAGCTCGATGACCTTCGTCTGGTCAGGGAGAGTGAGGAGTTGATAGAGAGGAGTTACAGGCAGGTGGTCACACCGGGGCCACGGGAGGCAGACAAGTGGGTCATGGTTAGGAGGGGGAAGGGGAAGAGTCAGGTAATAGAGAGTACCCCGGTGGCTGTGCCCCTTGACAATAGGTACTCCTGTTTGAGTACTGTTAGGGGGGACAGCTTACCTGGGGGAAGCGACAGTGGCCGTGCCTCCAGCACAGAGTCCGGCCCTGTAGCTCAGAAGGGTAGGGAAAGGAAGAGGAAGGCAGTAGTAATAGGGGACTCTATAGTCAGGGGGTCAGGTAGGCGATTCTGTGGATGCAGTCCAGAGACCCGGATGATAGTTTGCCTCCCTGGTGCCGGGGTCCGGGATATTTCTGATCGCGTCCAAGATATCCTGAAGTGGGAGGGAGAGAAGCCAGAGGTCGTACCAATGACATAGGTAGGAAAATGGGAGAGGTGCTGAAAGGAGAATGTAGGGAGTTAGGAAGGGAGTTGAGAAAAAGGACTGCAAAGGTAGTAATCTCGGGATTACTGCCTGTGCTACGTGACAGTGAGAGTAGGAATGCAATGGGGTGGAGGATAAATGCGTGGCTGAGGGATTGGAGCAGGGGGCAGGGATTCAAGTTTTTGGATCATTGGGACCTCTTTTGGCGCAGGTGTGACTTGTACAAAAAGGACGGGTTACACTTGAATCCTAGGGGGACCGATATCCTGGCAGGGAGATTTGCGAGGGCTACTGAGGTGACTTTAAACTAGAATGGTTGGGGGGTGGGAATCAAATTAAAGAGACTAGGAGACAGGAGGTTAGTCCACAAATAGAGAAAGCTAGTAGACAGTGTGTGAGGGAGGATAGGCAGGGGACAGAGATCAGGAGCACTCAGACCAAAGATGTAGGGGACAAGGAAGAAAAAGATAATAAAGTTGTTTGCTCCATTAAGGATAAACAGAGAGTAAGAGGTGGAGAGTTTCTTAAATGCATCTACTTTAATGCTAGGAGCATTGTAAGAAAGGTGGATGAGCTTAGAGCATGGATTGATACCTGGAAATATGATGTTGTAGCTATTAGTGAAACATGTTTGCAGGAGGGGTGTGATTGGCAACTAAATATTCCAGGATTTCGTTGCTTCAGGAGTGATAGAATAGGAGGGGCAAGAGGGGGAGGTGTTGCATTGCTTGTCAGAGAAAATATAACAACAGTGCTCTGGCAGAATAGATTAATGGACACATCCAGAGAGGCTATTTGGGTGGAATTGAGGAATAGGACAGGTGTAGTGACGCTTATAGGTGTGTATTATAGACCACCTAATGGGGACCAAGAACTAGAGGAGCAAATTTGTAAGGAGATAGTAGATATTTGTAGTAAGCACAAGGTTGTGATTGTGGGAGATTTTAATTTTCCACACATAGACTGGGAAGCCCATTCTGTAAAAGGGCTGGATGGTTTGGAGTTTGCAAATGTGTGCAAGATAGTTTTTTGCAGCAATACATAGAGGTACCAACTAGAGAAGGGGTAGTGTTGGATCTCCTGTTAGGGAATGAGACAGGGCAGGTGACCGAGGTACGTGTTGGGGGGCACTTCGGGTCCAGTGATAACAATACTATTAGTTTCAATATAATTATGGAGAAGCATAGGACTGGACCTAGGTATGAGATTTTTGATTGGAGAAAGGCTAACTTTGAGGAGATGCGAAAGGATTTAGAAGGAGTGGATTGGGACTATTTGTTTTATGGGAGGGATGTAATAGAGAAATGGAGGTCATTTAAAGGTGAAATTTTGAGGGTACAGGATCTTTATGTTCCTGTTATGTTGAAAGGAAAGGTTAAAAGTTTGAGAGAGCCATGGTTTTCAAGGGATATAGGAAACTTGGTTCGGAAAAAGAGAGGGATCTACAATAAATATAGGCAGCTTGGAGTTAATGAGGTGCTCGAGGAATATAAAGAATGTAAAAAGAATCTTATGAAAGAAATTAGAAAAGCTAAAGGAAGATACAAGGCTGCTTTAGTGAGTAAGGTGAAAATAAATCCAAAGGGTTTCTACAGTTATATTAATAGCAAAAGGATAGTGAGGGATAAAATTGGTCCCTTAGAGAAGCAGAGTGGACGGCTATGTGTGGAGCCAAAAGAGATGGGGGAGATTTTGAACAATTTCTTTTCTTCGGTACTCACTAAGGAGAAGAATATTGAATTGTGTAAGGAAAAGGAAATAAGAAGGGTAGTTATGGAAAGTATGACGATTAAAGAAGAGAAAATACTGGCGCTTTTAAGGAATATAAAAGTGGATAAGTCTCTGGGTCCGGACAAGATATTCCCTAGGACCTTGAGGGAAGTTAGTGTGGAAATAGCAGGGGCTCTGACAGAAATATTTCAAATGTCATTAGGAATGGGGATGGTGCTGGAGAATTGGCGTATTGCTCATGTGGTTCCATTGTTTAAAAAGGGTTCTAAGGGTAAATCTAGCAATTATTGGCCTGTGAGTTTGACGTCAGTGGTGGGTAAATTGATGGAAAGTATTCTTAGAGATGGTATATATAATTATCTGGATAGACAGGGTCTGATTAGGAACAGTCAACATGGATTTGTGCGTGGAAGGTCATGTTTGACAAATCTTATTGAATTTTTTGATGAGGTTACTAGGAAAGTTGACAAGGGTAAAGCGGTGGATGTTGTCTATATGGACTTCAGTAAGGCCTTTGACAAGGTTCCACACGAAAGGTTAGCTAGGAAGGTTCAATCGTTAGGCATTAATATCGAAGTAGTAAAATGGATTCAGCAGTGTCTGGATGGGAGACGCCAGAGAGTAGTGGTGGATAACTTTGTGTCAGATTGGAGGACAGTGTGTAGCGGTGTGCCTCAGGGATCTGTACTGGGTCCAATGTTGTTTGTCATATATATTAATGATCTGGATGATGGGGTGGTAAATTAGATTAGTAAGTATGCAGATGATACTAAGATAGGTGGCATTGTGGATAATGAAGTAGGTTTTCAAAGCTTGCAGAGAGATTTGGGCCAGTTAGAAGAGTGGGCTGAAAAATGGCAGATGGAGTTCAATGCTGAAAAATGTGAGGTGCTATGTTTTGGTAGGACTAATCAAAATAGGACATACATGGTAAATGGTAGGGCATTGAAGAATGCAGTAGAATAGAGGGATCTAGGAATAATGGTGCATAGTTCCCTGAAGGTGGAATCTCATGTGGATAGGGTGGTGAAGAAAGCTTTTGGTATGCTGGCCTTTACTAATCAGAGCATTGAGTATAGGAGTTGGGATGTAATGTTGAAATTGTATAAGGCATTGGTGAGGCTAAATTTGGAGTATTGTGTACAGTTCTGGTCACCGAATTATAGGAAAGATGTCAATAAAATTGAGAGCATACAGAGGAAATTTACTAAAATGTTGCCTGGGTTTCATCTCCTAAGTTACAGAGAAAGGTTGAACAAGTTAGGTCTTTATTCTGTGGAGAGTAGAAGGTTGAGGGAGGACTTGATAGAGGTGCTTAAAATTATGAGGGGGATTGATAGAGTTGATGTGGATAGGCTTTTTCCACTGAGAGTAGGGGAGATTCAAACAAGAGGACATGAGTTGAGAGTTAAAGGGCAAAAGTTTAGGGGTAACATGAGGGGAAACTTCTTTACTCAGAGAGTGGTAGCTGTATGGAATGAACTTCCAGCAGAAGTGGTTAAGGCAGTTTCGATGTTGCCGTTTAAAGTTAAATTGGATAGGTATATGGACTGGAAGGGAATGGAGGGTTATGGGCTGAGTACAGGTCGGTGGGACTAGGTGAGAGTAAGAGTAAGAGTTCGGCACGGACTAGAAGGGCTCAGATGGCCTGTTTCCATGCTGTAATTGTTATATGGTTATATTGAAATCACCTATGAGTATCATAATATTGTCCTTTTGACATACTGTTGTAAATTGTAGTCCACATACCGACTACTGTTTGGAGAACTGTATATACCCATCAAGATCCTTGTACCCTTAGCAGTCTCTTAGCTCTATCCACGATTCTACACCTTCTGATCCTGAGTCATCCCTTTCTGAGGATTTGATTTCACTTTTTACAAACAGGGTTACCCCACGCCCTCTGCCTACCTGCGTGTCTATTCAATATAATGTGTATCCTTGGATGTTAAACTCCCAGCTATAATCTTCTTTCAATAGTTCAAAGGTTTAATTCTATGTCAGAGAATGTACTCAGTATGCAAACTGAAATCCTTACTCTTCACAGAAAGAAAAAAATACAAATAATGCATGACAAAAAATGTTAGAACCCCAAAGCCCCCCTACCCCCTCCCACGCACAAGCAGCAGTAAAGCATCAAACCTCCCCCTCCCTGTCCTCCCACGTAGCAGAAAGCACTACCCACCACTCAAGCTCCCAAAGACCACTGGCCATCACCTTGACACTTCAACAGGCCCTCTCAGTAATGAGGAAGAGAGAGATATCGCTCCTGCATCAGTGAGAGGAGAGTCCAACAGCTCGCTGTTCCGATGTGACAGTTTGCAGTGTTAATCATTTTGTTCCCCCGACTCAAGAGTCAGCAGACTCTATCAAGAGAGAGAGAGAGAGAGAGAGAGAGATTGATTAGAGAGCTTAAGGTAAAGGAACACTTAGTGGACAGTAATGATAATATGATAGAATTCACCCTGCAATTCGGGAGGTAGAAGCTAAAGTTAGATGTATCAGTATTACAGTTGAGCAAAGGGAATTATAGAGGCATGAGAGAGGAACTGGCCAAATTGATCGAAAGGGAACACTAGTAGAGCACCAATGACTGGAGTTTCTAAAAGCAATTTGGAAGACACAGGGTAGATCCATTCCGAAGAAGAAATATGCTAAAGGCAGGATGATGCAACCATGGCTGACAAGGGAAGTCAAAGCCAACATAAAGACCAAAAAGAGGGCATAAAATAGGGCAAAACTTAGTGGGAAGTTAGGGGATTGGGAAGCTTTTAAAAACCAACAGAAACAAACTAAAAAGTCATAATAATAATAATAAAGTAATAATAGTGATAATAATTAATTTATTAATCCGAAGTGTGAAATTATTTTGTTACAGCAGCAATGTTTAAAAACCCACTTAGCAATAATAGTAAATAATAATAATAAATATAATAATATTAACTACAGAATAATATTAAGTACAGAAAAATAAAATATGCAATAATAATTTACCAATGTGCAATTATGTGCAATAATAATGTACGAAATAATGAAACAGAGACTATTGTACTATGATGTGTGTTGGCCTGTCTCACAGAGATGAACTGTTTTGTATGCTTATTGTATTTGGGAGGAAATATTTTCTGTAACGATCCTTGTGACAGCGGAGCTGAATGAGCCTGTTGGAAAGGATGCTCCGCTGCTTATTCAGCAGGTCATGGAAAGGATGTGCCTGATTGTCCATAAAAGATAATAGTTTGTTGAGTGACTTCCTCTCTACCACTAATTCAAGAGAGTCTGGATTGTAGCCAAGGACAGATCCAGTCTTTCTGGTAAGTCATTTTGCATCACTAGCACTGATAAAGAAGGAAAAGATGGAATACAAAGGTAAGCTAGCCAATAATATTAATAATACAAATAATGAATGACAGAAAACGTTAGAACCTCAAAGCCTTTCTCCCCCCAATGCACAAGCAGCAGTAAAGTATCAAACCTCCCTTTTCTCATCCTCCTACGTGTTCCAGCAAAAAACACCACCCACCATGCAAGCGCCAAGGACCGTTGGCCATTACCTCGACACCTCAACAGGCCCTCTCTCTCAGTAATGAGGAAGAGAGAGATATCACTCCTGCAGCAGTGAGAGGAGAGTCCAACAGCTCGCTGTTCCGATGTGACAGTCTGCAATGTCGCTTATTTCAGAATCAGAATCAGGTTTATTATCACCGGCATGTGATGTGAAATTTGTTAACTTAGCAGCAGCAGTTCAATGCAGTACATAATCCAGCAAAGAGAGAGAAAAAATGAAATAAAACATAATAAATAAACTAGTAAATCAATTGCGTATATTGAATAGATTATTAAAAAATGTGCAAAAACAGAAATACTGTATATTAAAAAAGTGAGGTAGTGTCCAAAGCTTCAGAGTCCATTCAGGAATCGGATGGCAGAGGGGAAGAAGCTGTTCCTGAATCGCTGAGTGTGTGCCTTCAGGCTTCTGAATCTCCTACCTGATGGTAACAGTGCGAAAGGGCATGCTCTGGGTGCTGAAGGTCTTTAATAATGGACACTGCCATTCTGAGACACCGCTCCCTAAAGATGTCCTGGATACTTTGTAGGCTAGTACCCAAGATGAAGCTGACGAGATTTACAACCTTCTGCAGCTTCTTTCAGCCCTGTGCAGTAGCTCCCCCACCGCCCATACCAGGCAGTGATGCAGCCTGTCAGAATGCTCTCCAAGGTGCAACTATAGAAGTTTTTAAGTGTATCTGTTGACATATCAAATTGCTTCAAACTCCTAATAAAGTATAGCTGCTGTCTTGCCTTCTGTATGACTACATCAATATGCTAGGACCAGGTTAGATCTTCAGAGATCTTGACAATCAGGAACTTGAAGCTGCTCACTCTCTCCACTTTTGATCCCTCTATGAGGATTGGTATGTGTTCCTTCATCTTACCCTTCCTGAAGTCCACAATCAGCTCTTTCATCTTACTGACATTGAGTGCCAGGTTGTTGCTGTGGCACCATTCCATTAGTTGGCATATCTCACTCCTCTACTTCCATTCCCTGACTCGAGAAGCAGCAGACTCCCTCACAATTGAGACAGCGAGAGAGAGAGAGAGGACTTGCGAGGGATCACTCAAGTTCAGAGGCCGCTGTCTGGATGTTTTGATCTCCTGCAATGCTTTAGTCAGCACAGGGCTGCACTCCGAAGGCATACATCTTCCAAGCCACTCCTGCAGATCCCGAACCACAGGCCGCTCGGTGGGTTCCAAAAAGTGAGAACTCACCGTCCGTAAAGAGCGTAGTTTGAGCATAGCTGTAGATCATGGACTCCAACAGAACCCCAGCCACCATGTACAGGGAGAAACGGACACGAGAACAGAAATTCAAACTGTTTTGCGGATGAACTCAAAGAAGTTCCCCAGGTCTACAAAAACCTCTGATGCTATCTTTCAGCCATAAATCAGTGATGCCCACAAAGTCATACATGCCTATCTCTAACTGTGTTACAAGTTCATCTACCTTATTCCATATATTGCATACATTCAAATATAACACTTTCTTCGATTTTGTCCACCTTTTACATTGACTGCAATTTCACCCTATCATCACACTCTCCTTGCTAGCAGTCTCACTATACATTGCCTCTGCAAACCAATTATCCCATCTTCAGCCCTGTCACTTTGGTTCCCATTCCCTTGCCAAATTAGTTTAAACCCTCCTGAACAGCTCTTGCAAACCTTACAAGGATATTGATCCCCTTGGGTTCAGTTGTAACCCACCCCTTCTGAACAGGTCATATCTTCCCCAGATGAGCTCCCAATGATCCAGAAATCTGAACTCCTGCACCCTACACTAGTTCCTCAGCCTCGCATTTATTTGCCAAATGCTCCTAATCTTACCCTCACTGCTGCATGGCACAGGCAGCAACCCAGAGGTCATTACCCCAGAGGTCCTGCTTTTCAGCTTTATACACAGCTCCCTAAAATCGCTCTTCAGGACCTCCTCACTTTCCTTCATATGTCATTGGTGCCAATATGTACCAAGACTTCTGGCTGCGCATTAATCCCCTTTAGAATGCTGTAGATCCAATCTGAAACATCCCTGACCCTGGCACCTGGGAGGTAACATATTATCTGGGTGCCTCTATTGCACCCACAGAATCTCGTCTCTGTTCCTCTGACTATGGCATCTCCTATCACCAGAGCAGTCCTCTTCACCTCTATTCTCTTCTGAGTCACAGCACTAGACTCCGTGCTAGAGACCCCATTGCTGTGGCTCTCCATAGTAGGTCTGCCCCCTCAACAGAATCCAAAGTGTTATACTTACTATTGAGAGGAAACTCCACAGCTGTCCATTTCCCTTTCTTCTCCTGACAATCACCCAGTTATCTTCCTCCTGTAACCTAGGGGTGACTACCTCCATGTAGCTCCTGTCTATCACGTCCTCATTCTCCTGTTTGAACTGAAGGTCATCGGGCTGCAGCTCCAGTTCCTTAACACGTTCTCTGAGGAGCTGCAGCTCAGCGCAGCTGTGGTCCTCCCGAATTCCCACATCTCACACACAGAATAAACCACTGCCCCTGAAGCCATTTTCACTTCACTAACTGATGAGAAATGAAGAATAAATAAGAAGAAACTTGCCAGATACTTACCTCGCCCAAGCTTCATCTCGCCTATGCTTGATTAGCCAAAGCCTTCTCACTCTAACACTGTCCCACTCACACGACGGACGCTCCAACAGTGACTGCTCTGCTTGCCCCTGCCTTATTTTTATCCACCCTTGCTAATAAATCGTGTTCACTGGACGCAGTTCAAACTCTAAAAACAGCCGTGAGGCACTCATTTTTAATCTTCAATTCCACACCTGTGTGAAGTTACCTCTTCTTCTTATTCTCCCATTCATTGATTGGGCGAGGTCAAACGCTGAGCTACTCCAATCTTTTCAGCTACCTCTTTCAGAACTCTGGAGTGTAGTCAATCTGGTCTAGGGGATTATATTCCTTCAGTCATTTCAGCTTCCCAAGCACCTTCTCCTTGGTAATAACAACTACACCCTGTTCTGTCCTCTGACACTCTCGAATTTCTGACACCTTTTTGAGTTGAAGCCCATCTGCCAATTTTCAGCCCAGATCTGCATCCTATCAATGTGCTGCTATAACCTTCAACAACCTTTTGCACAATCCACAACGTCACCAATGTTTGCATCATCTGCAAAATGCTTATGCCTCTCATTACTTTAAACAATTCTAAAAGGTTGGCCCTCATTCTTCTACTTATAAGGAATAAAGAAACAGGCTCCTGCACCAACTAATGCATGATGAACAAATGGTTCTGTCCAAGCCTGTCCCACTTTCATACCACATTTTTTTTTACACAAAGTTGCCCCTGAAATTTCTCTTAAATCTTTCCCTCCCACCTTAAACCTAGTCCCTTTATTTCCTGATTACTCAACCCAGGGAAGAAGACTGAGTGTATTCGCCCTATCTATGTTCTTGATGACCTTATACACCTCTGTAAAATCATTTCTCAGTTTCCTATGCTCCAAAGAATAAAATCTGAGCCTATCCAATCTCTCACTGTAATTTAGTCACTCAAGTCCCGGCAATATCCTTGTAAATGTTTTCTGGACCCCATAGTTCATCATTCAGATGAATGTGCAATTCATCGGTAGATTTTATCCTTACTTTCCGAAATTATTGTGTGTTATGTGCACTGCTGTGCTTTACACCCTGGTCCAGAGAAACACTGTCTCATTTGATGGTATACATGTAGATAGTTAAAAGACAATAAACTTAGCTTGACTTCGGCTCGACCAAAACTGAACACAATACTCCTCACCAACCTTCTGTAAAACAGCACCCTGACTTTCCAGCCTTTGTCCTCAATTTTTCCTGATCGATGAAGGCCAGCATGCCGAAAGCCTTCTTCTCCACCCTGTCTAATTATGGCTCCAACTTCAGAAAGCAATGGACTGACAAGGTATGCCTTTTCTGCGACACTCTGCAGGGTTCTACTAGTCACTGTGAAAGTCCTACTTTGAAATGACATTCTGAAGTGCAAGACTTTACACTTATCTGAATTTATTGTCCATCCCTATTTCTCCCTGAGAAAGATGGTGGTAACCTACCTTCTTGAACTACTAGAGTCCTTCTGGCAAAGTATTCCAGGATCCAGACCAGTGACAATGAAGGTCTGGCAATCAAGCAGATAGAGGAGCTGATTAAATCAATGGATGGTGAGCTATGGTGGTGAGTGCACAGGCATTTCATTCGCAAGGGGATGATTTGCACAGGAACAAGGCCACGTGCTTATTGCAGAGGAAAATCTAGCCATGTTCTCTGTGACACCTGCTTCCTAACCCCAGTATATGTTGTAGGTTCGTCTTTATGTGGAATTCATTGCCACAGGCAGCTGTGGACTCCAAGTCTTTATGTATACTTAAAGCAGAGGTTGATAGATTCATGATTGATCAGGGCATGAAGGGATACGGGGAGAAGGCAGGAGATTGGGGCTGAGAGGAAAAATGGATCAGCTGTGATGAAATGGTGGATCAGATCTGATGAGCCAAATGGTCTAATTCTGCTCCTATATCTTATGGCCCTATGGTCTGAACAATTAACAGGTTGTAAATTTAGCATTCTTTCCCCCAGGGTTTGGTGTTGTGCGTCCTCAGTTGGTAAATTCCAGTGCTAACATTGAAGTTAACACAGGAGTGACTCTGCATATAAATTGTACTGCAACTGGACATCCTCTACCAGTGCATGGGAACATACAGCTTATCACACCCCATGGAAAGGAAGTTAATGTAAGTATTTTAAGAGGCTACAGCTTCTCCCAACTTTAAAAATTCAACGGTTCTTTTCAGAATTAGAATCAGGTTTATTATCACCTGTTGTGAAATTTGTCTTTTCTTGTGGCAGCAGTACAGTGCAACTCGTAAAAATAATATGTTTCCCAAAAAAAACCCCATTAATAGCATAAAAGTGGAGTAGTCAGGTAAGTGTTGAAGGTGAGATAGTGATGCCTGACTTCAGTGGTCAGAAAGATGTTGAGTCTTTTATTAAGGATGAGGTTTCAGGCTACTTGGAAGCGCATGATAAAGTAGGCCAAAGTCAGCATGTTTCCCTTCAGGGGAAATTTCTCGATACTTTTCAAGGTAAACTTTAAGCCTAATCCTTTGACCGCTTTATTTGGTATTGTTGGAGGAAAGGATGTTATTTTGGAATCACCTGACTTGGCACATTTTGTCTTTTATTTCTCTTACGACCAGAAGGATGCTTTTGCTTAAATGGAAAGATATGACCCCTCCTATTCACGCTCAATGGTTACGTGATGTGATGTCATGTTTAAATTTAGAGAAGGGTCGATGTTCAATCTCTGAATCTAGCCAAGACTTTCAAACATTGTGGGGACCTTTCTTGAATTATTTTCAAAATCTTTGATTTGCTGTTAAAGCACAGATGATGACTAATAATTTTGTTTCCCTTTTTTCTTTACTAATCAGCTTCGGTCTTTTTTTTTATATAATAAACTTACTATATTTCAATGTTACTAATCTGTATGAATATAGGGTAAGGAGTCTTTATATGCGATTTAGTATAATGTATTGATATATATATATATTTTTCTTGTACTCTGTATTCATATGTAAAATTAATAAAAATATTGGAAAGGGGAAATTTTGCCTGAGAAATCTGTTGGAATTCCCTGAGGAAATAACAGGCAGGATAGACAAAGGAGAGTCAGTGGATATTTACTTGCATATTCAGAAGGCTTTTTACAAGGTGCCACACATGAGGCCGCTTAACAAGAGCCTAAACTATTACTGGGAAGTTACTAGCATGGATAGAAGATTGGCAGACTGGCAGGAGGCAAAGAGTGGGATAAAGGGGCCTACTGTTGGTTACCAGAGACTAGTGGTGTTCATCAGAGGTCAATATTGTTTCTTCTTAAGCTATATGTCAATAATTTGGATGACGGAATAGTTTGCAGACAATATAGAGATAGGTGGAGGTGCAGGTAGTGTTGATGAAGAAGGAAGTTTGCAGAAGGACTTGGACAGATTGGGAGAATGGGCAAAGAAGTGGCAGAATGAATATAATGTAGGGATGTGCATGATCATGCACTTTGGTAGAAGGAACAAAGGCAGAGAATATTTTCTGAACAAGATTCCCTAAAGGTTAACTTGCAGGTTGAATAACGAAGGCAAATGCAATATTAGTATTCATTTTGAGAGGACTAGAATATAAGAGCAAGGGTGTGATGCTGAGGCTTTGTAAGGTATTGTCAGACTGTACTTGCAGTATTGTGAGCAGGTTAGGGCCCCTTATCTAAGAAAAGATGTGCTGGCATTGGAGGTTCAGGAGAATGATTCTGGGAATGGAAGGGTTAAAATATGAGGAGCATTTGATGCCTCTGGGTCTGTACTCACAGGAGTTTAGAGGGGGGATCTCATTGAAACCTATTGAATATTGAAAGGCCTCAACAGAGTGAATGTGGAGAAATGAGTCTAGAAACCCAAGGCACAGCATCAAAATAGAGGAGCATCTATTCAGAACAGAGATAAGAAGGATTTCTTTAGCTGGATGGTGGTGAAACTGTGGAATTAATTGCCACAGATACCTCTGAAGGCCAAGTCATTGGATATACTTAAAGCAGAGTTTGACTGGTTCTTGATTAGTCAGGACACCTAAGGTTATGGGGAGAAGGTAGCAGAAAGGGTGTTGGGAGAGATAATAAATCAGCCATGATGGAATGGTCAAGCAGACTCAATATGAGCCGAGTGACCTAACTCTGCCCCTGTGTCATATGGTCTTATGTGTGCATAGGTCCATGGACCATTCAGAAATCTGATTGCAGAGGGGAAGAAGCTGTTCCTAAAATGTTGAGTGTGAATCTGCAGGCTCCTGTACCACCTCCTTGTTGGTAGTAATAAGAAGGGTCTGTCTTGAATGGTGAGGGTCTTTAATGATGGATGTCACCTTCATAATCCATCCCCTTTTGAAGATGTCCTTGATGATGGGTAGGATTGTGCCTGCGATTGACTGCAGCCTTTTCCTGATCCTGTGCATTGGAACCTCCAATACCGGACAGGGATGCAGTCAATCTTGTGCTCTCCATAGTATATCTGTAGGAATATGCAAGAGTTTTTGGTAACATACCTATCTCATCAACCTCATGAAGTATATAGTCACTGAGGTGCTTTCTTAATGATCACATCAATGTTTTGGGCCCAGGAGAGACCCTCTAAGATGTTGATGCTCAGAACACTGAGATTTTGTCAGCTAGAGATAAATTCACCTCCTGATTTTCATCAGATATTCAGTCTCTTATCTTGTTAAGAATATGTGCAAGTTAGGACACAAGCCATTTTTGCAAATCATCTTCAAGGACAGCTTTGTTGCGTAACCCTAAGAAGCTTAGCTGGGTGCATTCCTGTTCCATTGTGAAGCCTTCTCAAAGTGGTCTCCCAGTTGTGAACACTGTAATTGTGTTTTAGGCTGGGAATGGTGGGATTTAGACCCAGTGAGGATGAAGGAAAAATGTCAGTTTTCAGGGCAGTGTGCAAGATAGAGGTGATTATGTTGCATTATAGTTGAATTTACTTCTTTTGGGAGTAACTCCCTATATTCTCTCATCTGGACCTCATCTCTTTTCCTACCTACGTTGTTGGTGCATGTGTGCCACGGCTTCTGGCTGTTTACACTCCACCTTTAGAATGTTGTGGTTCTGATCTGAGATGTCCCTGACTCTGGCACCAGGGAAACAATATACAACATTGAAGTCTCTTTTCTGTCGTCAGGTTTTCCCAGTGGATCACCCAACGGCCACCCATTTTAATTCCACTTCCCATTCCTATTCCGACATGTTAGTCCATGGCCTTCTCTGCTGTCGCATTGAGGCTACACTCAGGTTGGAGAAGCAACACCTTATATTCTGTCTGGGTAGCCTCCAACCTGATGGCATGAACATTGATTTCACACACTTCGGTAATTTCCCCTCCCCCTCCTTCACTATTCCCCCATTCCCATTTCCCTCTCTCACCTTCTCTTCTTAACTGCCCATTACCTCCCTCTGGGGCTCCTCCCCCTTCCCTTTCTTCCATGGCCTTCTGTCCTCTCCTATCAGATTCCCCCATCTCCAGCCCTGTATCTCTTTCACCAATCAACTTCCCAGCTCTTCACTTCACCCCTACCTCACCCCGCTCCCCGGTTTCACCTATCACCTTGCACTTCTTCCTCTCCTCCCCCCACCTTCTATACCCTGACTCCTCATTTTTTCTCCAGTCCTGCTGGAGGGTCTCAGCCCGAAACGTCGACTGTACTCTTTTCCATAGATGCCACCTGGCCTGCTGAGTTCCTCCAGCACTTTGTGTGTGCTGTGTTGTTTAATGTTGAGCTGAAATTTTTGTTTGGTGAATATACAAGAAAAGTGTTTATCTGCTATCATTTCCTCATTCTGTTTATTTTTTTTTCTAGCTGACATCCACAAGGACTATAACACACCCAGTTAATTACACTATAAGTACATTCAGAGTGGCAAAAATTACCCCATCGGATTCTGGAGAATGGATCTGTCATGTTAAAACTCCTGCTGGCATTGCTAAGAGGCCGTTCAATGTCTCTGTTAAAGGTATGTTATTACTATATTAGTCTTTACAGTGCTATAACAGGCTAGTCATGCTGTCATATCTAGATCTCCGTTTATCCCTCACGTGACTAGGGGAGGCACAATAGCGTTGCAGTTTGCGCAAGGCTGCTGCAGAGATCCTGTCTCTGTAGGGAGTTTATACGCTCTCCCTGTGGCTGCATGTGTTTCCTCAGGGTGCTCTGGTTTCCTCCCACATTCCAAAAATTTAAATCTTAGTATGCTAATTAGTCACCTGTGGGGAATTAGAGGCTTCTTGGGTCAGAAAGGCTTGTTACTGTGCTGTAATTCTCAATAAAAATAAGATGAATTCTTCCCACTTGACTCGCTCTGCACCTATCAGTACATCCCTCACCACTCTGCATCATCCCATTTCTCCAGAATTCCTCACACGATTTATTAGTCACATTCTTAAACTGGTGGCCCTTCATGTTAGTATTCTGGGGCATGTTCATATCAAGAAGGAGGAAGTATTAGGGTCTCTTAAACATTAAGAGGGGTAAGTCTCCATGGCCTGATGGTATCTATCCCAAGTTATTGAGAGAAGAATGAGAGGAGATTATCGGGGTCTTGACAGAGATTATGCATTTGTAAAAGCATGGGTTTATCAGGGATAGTCAACATGGCTTTACATGGGCAAGTTATTTCTTATTAAGCTTTTGAGGTACTGACAATGATGACAGATGAGGACCAGGCAGTGGATATTGTCTACATGGACTTCAGTAAGGCATTTGACAAGGTAGGCTTAAGATTAGACATGGTGGTTTAATAGATTGGATTTAAAATAGGCTTGTCCATAGAAGAGAGAGGGCAGTAATAATGGAAGGGCTGGTGGTCTGCGACTAGTGGTGTTCCACAAGAATCGGTGCTGGGACATCTGTGATATAAATAAATGACTTGGATGAAAATATTGTTGGGCTTATTATTAAGTTTGTAGATAACAAAGGAACTGGTGGAGTTATCGATAGTGGAGAAGTATGTTAAATGATCATCAGGATGTGGATCAGGTGGAGATATTGACAGAGATATGGAGAAGGACTTTAATTAAGACAAGTATGAGGAGTTTCACTTTGGGAAATATGAGGAAAGCGTACAGTAAATGGCAAGATCCTTAGGAGCATTGATATATATAGAGGAATATTGGGCTCCAAGTCCATGGTCCCTGAAAGTAGCAATACAGGTAGATAGGATGATGTAGAAGTCTTATGGCATGCTTGCCTTCATTAGTTGGAGCATTGAATATATAGTCTGGAAGTCATTTTGCAGGTCTATAAAACATTAATAAGACCACATATAAAATATTGTGTGCATTTGCTACAATTCAGGGAGGATGTTGAGGACATGGAGAAGGCACAGAAGAGGTTAACCAGGATGTCGTCTAGATTGAAAAGTATTAGCTATAAAGAATGATTAAACATATTCGGATTGGCTGTCTCTGGAGCAGCAGAGACTGAGGGGACAGAGGTTTATAAAATTCTGAAAGGCATAGATAGTAAGAGTGGAAATATCAAATACTAGGGGCACAGGTTTAAGAGTGAGAAGAGCAGTATTTAAAAGGGATTTGCCAGGCAAGTTTTTTTTTTACACAGAGAATTGTGCATACCAGTAACACGTGGGCAGGAGGCATGATGAAAGCAGATACGATAATGACATTTAAGAAGCTTTTTGCCAGGCACAGGAACAGACCCAATGCAGAGAGATATGGATCACCTGCACACAGATGGGATTCGTTTATTCTGGCGTCACTGTTGGCCCGTACATTATGGGTGGAAGTATCTATTCCTGTTCCATACTGTTCTATGTATATTTAGAACTGTCAAGGTTGGAAGCATCTTCATATCAGCTTTACTAAACATTTTATAGACTTCTATCTAATCACCAAATAGTCTTTTTTTAAGATCCCCATTCTTTTCAAACTTAGTGATGATTAAATCCTCTTTTTTTTGATATTATCCTTGTCAATCTTATATCACCTTCTCCTGTGGCAAGAATTCTGCTTGATAGAATGAAAGGGACCGGGGCCATCACTCAGGCTTGATGTACACAGTAGTTCCATTGTATGTAATGAAGTCATGCAGCATAAAGATAGCAAGCAGTTATCATAAAGAGTTATTTTCAGAACTAGCAAGGATACAGCTGGTTCGTTATATGCCATGTTGTATGACTTAAGCGATCATAGTCTTTCCAAGGCCATGATTACTCTTGGCAAATTTCTCTACAGAAGTGGTTTGCCATTGTCTTTACAAGACGGATTACCACAGCCATTATCAATACTCTTCAAAGGTTGTCTGCCTGGTGTCAGTGGTTGCATAACCAGACTTGTAGTATGCACTGACTGCTCATACGACCATCCACCACCTGCTCCCATTGTTTCACATGACCCTGATCGTGGGAGGGGAAGGGGGGTGCTAAGTAGGTGCTACACCTTGCCCATGGGTGACCTGCAGACTAGCAGAGGGAAAGAGGGCCTTACACCTCCTTTGGTAGAGACGCATCTCCACTCCACCACCCATTAGGATACAGTAAACAACCAAATGGATCACATGAGGATTATAAAGTAGCCAGAAAAAAACTCAAAAAGGGGATTAGGAAAGCTAGGAGAAGCCGTGAAAAGTCATTGGTAATGCGATTAAGGTGAATCCCAAGGCATTCTATACATACAGCAAGAGCAAGAGGATAAGTGGGGAGAGTGTAGGGTCCCTCAAGGATAAAGTGAGGAACATTTGTTTGGATGCAGAGAATGTGAGTGAGATACTTAATGAGTACTTTGCTTCAATATTTACCAAAGAAAAGGACATGGAGGACCAGGACCAGTGCTGAGTGTATAAATATGTTAGGGCGTAAGGAGGTCAAGGAGGAGGAAATGCTGGGTCCCCTAATGAGTATTAAGGTGGATAAGTCCCCAGGACCTGATGGAATTGACCCCAGGTTATTGAAGGAAGCAAGAGACAAAATCGCTGGGCCTTTGACCAGTATCTTCATGTTCTCTCTTGGCATAGGCGAGGTCCCAGAGGACTGGCAAGTGGCTAATATTGTACCTTTATTTAGGAAGGGAACAGGGGAATATCCTGGGAAATATAGACAGATGGGGCTCATGGCAGTTGCAAAGAATTTTCTAGAGAAAATTCTTTGGGATGTGATATATGAGCATTTGGAAACCCGTGGCCTAATTAGGGAAAGCCTGCATCGCTTTGTGTGAGGCATATCATGTCTTACCAACTTGATTGAGTTTTTTGACAAGGTGACGAGAGACTGATGAAGGAAGGGCAGTGGATGTTGTCTACATGGATTTTAGTAAGGCCTTCATGGGAGGCTAATCCAGAAGGTTAGAATGCATGGGTTTCACGGCGAATTGGCTGTTTGGTAATGGTCAAAGAGACTTATTTGAGCTGGAGGTCTGTAATTAGAATCTGTTCTACAGGGTATCTGTGCTGGGACCTCTGCTATTTGTGATGTACCTATATAAATGCCCTGGATAAAATATAGATGGGTGGGTTAGTAAATTTGCGGATGATACCAAGATTAGTGGAGTTGTGGATAGTGTAGAAGACTGGCAATGAACACAGTGTGATTTAGCTCAATTGCAGATATGGACAGAGAAATGGCAGATGGAGTGTAACCGAGATAAATGTGAGGTGTTGCACCTCGGTAGGGCAAATACAAGGAGACTGTACACTGTTAAGGCCAACAGTGTTGCTGACCAGGGATCTTGGGGTCCAAGTTCATAGTTCCTTAAAAGTGGCTACGTGGGTAGACAGGGTGATTAAGAATGCGTATGGAACGTTTGTTTTTACTAGTTGAGGCATTGATTTCAAAGTCAAGAGGTTGTGTTGCAACTTTATAGAACTGGTTAGGCCACATCTGGAGTACTGCATACAGTTCTGGTCGACGTTCCCTCCCCCTCTGGTCACCCCACTGTAGGAAAGATGTTGGGGTTTTGGAGAGGGTGTGGAAGAGGCTCACCAGGATGCTGCCTGGTCTAGAGGGGATGTGCTATCATGAGAGGCTGGACAAACTTGGGTTACTTTTTCTTATTAAGATACAGCATGAAATAGGCCCTTCCACCCCGATTTAATTCTAACCAAATCATGGGACAATTTACAAGGTTCAATTAGCGTACCAACTGATACATCTTTGGACTGTGGGAGGAAACTGGAGCACCCGTAGGAAACCTGCACGGTCACGGGGAGAATCTACAAGCAGTGTCAGAAATTGAACCTGGGTCTCCGCTACTGTAAAGCGTTGTGCTAACCATTACACTACTGTGACATTCCAGGGTTTCCTCCAGAGAGGCGGAGGCTGATGGGAGTTCTTCAAAGGTTCAAAGATTCAAAGGTCCAATTTAATGTCAGAGACATGTATACAATATACAACGTTTGTTCATCCTGAAATGCTTTTTCTTCACAAACATCCATGAAAACAGAGGAGAGCCCCAAAGAATGAACAACAGTTAAATATTAGAACCCCAAAGTCCCCCTCTCCCCAGCTCCCCTCCCTCCCACGCGTAAGCGGCAGCAAGCAACGATCCCCCTCCCCCCACCAGCAAAAAAAAGCGTCGGCACCCACCACTGAGCACAAAGCAATAGCAAAGACACAGACTTGCAGTTACCCCAAAGACTTTGCGTTTCACCCTGTATATGACATACCACAGGCTCTCTCTCTCCTTAATAAGGGAGAAGGAAATGTCTCCGTTTTCCCAGTGAGCGGGGAGACATAAGAAACAACTCGCTGGTTTACAATGTTAAGAGTCCGTTACGTCGCTTTTTTTGAGCTCTGTGCCTGAAGATCGCAAAGATCTCAAGTCTCCAGGCACACAGCCGTAGATGTTTTGACTCCCCTGACGACACATGGGTCTCCTGCCATGACACTGACCCTCCATCCGCCCATCTCCAGAGCCCTGAGATCCTAGGCTTCCAAATCCGAGCCCTTGGCGTGCTGAACAACGGCCAGTTGTGAAACCCTGAGAGCGGGTCCCATTCCTGCAAAGAACAGAAGTCAACGTGTAACCCCAGGTCAGGGTCTTCAAAAGAACCCAGAAAGGGAAAAATGGAGATATTGAAGATGGAAATAGAGCTGTTTGCAAAGATGCAGGCAAAGGAGTTGCCACTTAGCACCATCATTACTCCGCACTGCCTCCTTATAGAGGTTTCTAAGATTATGAGAGGCATAGTAGACAGGGAGTATCTTTTTCCCAGGGTAGAAGGGTCTAACACCAGAGGGCATGCATTGAAGGTGAGAGGGGTAGGTGCAAAGAGGATGTGAGGGGTAAGTTTTTTCACTCAGAGAGTCGTGGATGCACTGGCTGCTATGGTGGTAGAGCCTTTAAAGCCTTTTAGGAGACATTTCGATAGGCAGATGAATATGAGGAAGATGGAAGGATATGAACATTGTGTAGGTAGGAGGGATTAGTTTTTGGAGTTTTTTGATTTACTTTTAGCTGTTTCAGCCCAAGATCGTGGGCTGAAGGGCCTGTCCCTGAGCTATGCTGTTCTATGTTCAAATTATGAACTGTCTCTCTCATTTAAACTTCCTAAAGTTGGCAAAATTAACATAAAGCCCATGGGCAATGGAATGAAATATGGAAACATGTCCAAATACCATCTATAAGATGTTTTAGCAGTAGAAATGAAATGATAAATCCTCTGTCCAAAACTACTCTTGTGATAATCTATTTGCCAGTCTGTAATATTCACTGAGAAAGGTCACAAATTCACTCAGACACTGTATGTAGAGTGGCAGAAGGGAGTGAAATTGTTCAGAAATGCTAACGGGATGGGGGTGTTGTTGTCACAGGGGAAGATGCAAAGAAGGTTCACCAGGATGTTGATTGGAATGGAACATTTCAGTATTGAGTTGAGACTGGATAGACTGGCTTGTTTTCCCTTGGAGCTCAGGAAACCGAAGGGTGAGCTGATAAGGGGTATACTGTACAAATTAGAGGTGACACAGACAGGGTAGATGGCAAAGTATCTTCTCCCCATAGCAGAAGTTTTCAAAACTTAAGGGTACCGCTTAAGATGAGGGTTAAAAGGTCCAGAGGGGACCTGAGAAAGAACTTTTTCATTACAGAGGATGATTTAATCAGGAAAGCACAGCCTTCGTGCATGATGCAGGCAGAGACTCTTGCAGCATTTCAGACTTTCTCAACATTTTAGTTCATTGCTGGTTTTCTTCCTTCAGTTGCATTTGCTTCTGGTAGTTTGCAAATTTGGATTCTGCTCATTCATTTCACAAAATGCTCCCGAGAACGGGATATCATACCTACCGTAGCTTGTACATCTACAACTGTCGGATATTCTGGAGGTGATCAGTACTTCTGGTACCTATAGCTTCTGACAGGCAGAGGGTGGCCTTAAAAGATGATGTTCTTTTTTTATATCGTTTTATCTTGTTGCAACGTGTACTTTCAACAGTTCCACCGAGACCACAGACTCCTCCAACTAAAGCAAAGAGTGGCATTCAATATATTATTGTTAATGCTAATGTTGAGCCACATATTGGAGATGGACCAATCATTCAGACCAAGCTCTTGTATAAACCGACTGGAGCACTTCAGTCGTGGACAACGGTTGAAGGTAAGAATGCATTTCCACATAATTTTACGTTGTAAGGAATACTGTACTTGAAACTTTTACAATTGTAGCAAAGGAGGTATTGCATTGCAATATACAAACATTTGTATATATATTGAGTCAAACGTGAGAGCTGTCCAGGCTACATCTACTCTTTTGATTAGAGGCAGTCATCGGGAGTTGAGATGAAAGATGAGGGGGAGATAGAAGCTGAAGGCAAGATGCATGGATAATAAGGATTTTTGGGGATCATAGGGAGCTTGGATGAGAGAGAGATGGAATGTGTGCGCAAGTTGGATTGAAAGGAAGGCGGGAGTTGAAGGGAAAATAGAGTGAAAGTGAGTCTGCATGAGATGAAATTGGGCTCTGTGAGGGGCAGGGGGAATGAGGGGAAGGAGACTAGAATGAGATGGTTGCTGAGGAGGAGGGGATAAAAGAGGGTTGGAACAGGTATAAAAAGATGGCAGTGAGAGAGAATTTGGAACTGTGAATTAGTGAGTGGGAGGAATAGGGTTGAAGGAAAACAGATCGTTAGTGTAAGATAGGGTTTGAGGGAGAGATGCAATATGAGGAAGATGGAATATGAGAAAGAGAAAGGGGTATGAGGGGAAAATGGTGTGCTAAGGAATATGAAGTATGAGAGGGAGATGAGTGCTGAAGAGTACCCATTTCTGTGCTGTTATATCTCCATGACTAAGGAGAGCCGGTGGGAGAAAGGTAGGGACCTTGGGGTTTACAGAGTATCATTGGTTCCTGAAGAGAACAGGACAAGTTAATTAGTTGTAGAAAAGGCAAAAGAGCTGCTTTTGCAATACAAGAATAAAGTGGGTCACACAATGGCTCAGCTACTGGATCCACTAGCTCACAACACCAGTAAATAGACCCACTGGTTCACAACACCAGCTACTAGATCCACTGACTCACAATGCTAGCAACTAGATCCACTGGTTCACAACACCAGTAAATAGATCCACTGGCTCACAACACCAGCTACTAGATCCACTGACTCACAATGCCAGCAACTAGATCTATTGGCTCACAACACCAGCTGCTAGATCCACTGGGTCCAGCACCAGCAACTAGATTCACTGCCTCACAGCACTAGCCATGAGATCCACTGTCTCACACTAACAACTAGATACATTGCATCATATCACCAGCAAATAGGTCCACTGCCTCACGACACAAGCTACTAGATCCACTGGGTACAGCACCAGCAACTAGATCCACTGCCTCACAACATCATCCATTAGATCCACTGTCTCACACCAGCAACTAGATCCACTGCACCAGATCACTAGTAAATAGATCCACTGGATCACAGCACACGCTACTAGATCCACTGGTTTGCAGCACCAGCTACTGGACCCACTGGCTTACAACACCAGCAAGCCAGGTTGAATCCTAATCACCAATGCCCTCTGTATGAAGTTCCATATTTTGTCTGCAACTGTTTTCCTCCAGATGCACAAATTTCTACCTACATCTGATTGGCAGTTTAATTGTCACTTTAAACTTCCTCTAATGTGTATGTGAGTTGTAGAATCTGGGAGGGTGGGTGTGATGAGGAGAAAGTGGGGAGAATATAAAATCTGATCAGTGTGGGATTAGTGTAAAATGGGTCATTGATGGTCAGTTTAGGTTCAGTGAAATGAGATATCTGTTTCCATGCTGTGTGGCTATGACCTTCTTTGAAGCTGTGCAGCTCATAGGTGCTATGGGATGAGCTCAGAGCAGTTAGATGGGAAAGAGGGATAGGTGAAGAGAGGGATACACAGGATCAGAGTTAGAGGGAGAAAGAGAAGATGACAGTTGAGAGTACTAAGACAGACTGAGAGTGAGAAAGAGGCAGTGTGAAGTGATGATACAAGGAAATGCAGAGGAAATTCAGCAGACGATGCCTGGATTGGAGGATTTTCATCGCGGAAAGAGATTGAATAGGGGGCCTTGTTTTCCAGGAGCAAAGGAAGCTGAATTGATAAAGGTACAGTATATAAAATCTTCAGAGGCATGGAAAGAGGAGACAGCCCAAGTCCTTGTTCTGTCAGGGTGTCAAGATCAAGAGGGCAGGAAAATGGAAGAAATTTTAAAGCCTCCTATGCATGGAATCTGTTTATACCACTCGGTGCCAGATCCCATCGACCTTGGAAATTATGTACAAGATCACAAGAAGCATAGATTGAGTGAACAGCCAGAGACTTGTTCCCAGGAAAGAAATGGCTAATCTGAGGGGCCTAATTTTAAAGTGAATATCAGAGGTAAGTTTTTTTACACAGAGTGGAGGGTGCATGGAAAGCCCTGCTGGAGGCAGATACATTGGGAACACTTAAGAAGGTCTTATATAGGCACACAGATGATAGAAAAAAATGAAAGGTTATGTAGGAGGGAAAGATTAGATTGATCTTAGCTGTAGCATAGCGGTCAGCGTAACACTATTACAGTATCGACAACTAAGGTTTAACTCCTGCTGCTGCCTGTAAGGCCTTTGTACATTCTCCCCGTGACTGTATGTGTTTCCTTCAGGGGCTCCTGTACCCTTCCACCTACCAAAGACTTGCAGGTTAATAGGTTAATAGGTCACATTGGTGCAACTGAGTGCCATGGACTCGTTGGGCTGAAGGGCATGTTGCTGTGCAGTATTGGTTGGCACAAGATCATGGGCCCAAGTGCTGTAGTGTTCTATGTTCAATTCCCTCTTTTTCCCTTCCTGATCAGGCAGAAGATACAGATGCCTGAAATCATGTACCACTGGGCACAAGGTCAACTACTCTCCTGCTTTTATCAGACTTTTGAATGGACCTCTTGTACTATAAGATAGATTGATATAGTCATAGAAAAGTACATTACAAAAATAGGCCCTTTGGCCCATCTAGTCCATGATGAACTGTTTAAACTGTTTACTCCCATTGACCTGAACCGGGACCATTGCCCTCCATACCACTACCACTAGTGTACCTATCCAAACTTCTCTTCAAAGTTGAAATTACACTTTCATGTAGCACTTGTGCTGGCAGCTCGTTCCACACACTTGCAAACCTTTGAGTGAAGATTTCCCTCATGATTCCTTCGAACTTTTCACCCTTCACCCTTAAACTATGACCTCTGATTGTAGTCGCACCCAACCGCAGTGGAAAAAGCCTGCTTGTATTTATCCTATCTATACGCCTCATAATCTTGTATACCTCTGTCAAATCTCCCCACAATCTTATACGTTCCAAGGAATAAAGTTCCAACCTATACGATCTCTCTTTATAACTCAGGTCCTCCAGACCTGGCAACATCCTTGTAAATTTTCTCTTACCCTTTCAACGTTATTTACATCTTTCCTGTAGGTTGGTGACCAAACCTGCACACAATACTCCAAATTAGACCTCACCAACATCTTAAACAACTACAGTAAAACATCCCATCTTCTGCACTCAATACTTTGATTTTGAAGGCCAATGTGCCAAAAGCTTTCTTTACAACCCTACCTGTGACACCACTTTCGATGAATTATGGACCTGTACCCCCAGATCTGTTTGTTTTATCACACTTCTCAGTGCCCTACTGTTCACTGTATAAGGCCTGCCCTGGTTGGACTTACTGAAGTGCAATACTTTCCACTTGTCTGCATTAAATTCCATCTGCCATTGTTCAGCCCATTTTTCCAGCTGGTCCATTTCCATGATAGCCTTCCTCGCTGTCCAGGTCACCCTTAATCTTGACATCATCCATAAATTTGCTGATCCAGTTAACCACATTATCATCCAGGTTGTTGATATAGATGACAAACAGCAACGGACCCAGCACTGATCCCAGTGGTAAACCACTAGTCACAGACCTCCATTCGGAGAGGCAATTATCTACTATCGCTCTCTGGCTTCTCCCACAAAGCCAATTTCTAATCCAATTTACTACCTGAGCAACTGAACCTTCTTGACTAGCCTTGACAAGTGCCTTATTAAAGTCCATGTAGACAACATCCACTGCCTTGTCTTCATCAGCATTCCTGGTAACTTCCTCAAAACACTCTATAAGATTCGGTAGACATGACCTACCAAGCATGAAGCCATGCTATCATTAATCAGTCCCTGTCTATCCAAATACTTATATATCAGGTCCCTCAGACTACATTCCAATAACTTTCCCTCTACTGTTCTCAGGCTCACCAGTCTATAATTTCCTGGTCTATTTTTAGAGCCTTTCTTGAACAGTGGAACAACATTGGCTATCCTCCAATCCTCTGGTACTTTTCCTGTCACTAAGAATGATTTAAATATCTCTGCTACTGCACTTGCCTCTCACAGGGTCCAAGAGAACACCTCATCAGGCCTCAAGATATAAGGCGTGATTTCAATGCACAGAGACATGCTGACCTAATCAACTTCTATCTTTCCAGATCCACGTATAACCCTCAGAATTCCACCCCCCCCGCCCCCAGTAACTTACCCACCACAGGTGTTAGCCTTACTGCAATACAGCTCCCACAATTTCTTCTCTAGCTTCCCACAAGTGTCTTTGGATATAACTGACCAGGCATGAAGATTTATCTACCTTCATACATGTTTAGGAAGGTGGCTACCTCCAACCACCACATTAACGTTGATGAGTAAGCGAGATCTGTGACTGGCTACATAGAGAACTGCTCTGAGAGCGTTACTATTACTAAAAACATCTACTGTATGTGAGGGCAAGCCAGCAGTGGTTCAAGCACGGCTGAGGGACGGGGATGCTGCCTTCAGATCATGGAATTAGACAGTTCTCAGGTCAGCAAGAGTTGTGCTTTCCTGTGCCATCCGGGGGGGAAAATGTAATTATTCACAGAGCGATTTCTGTGACACCAGAGCCTTGAGAGACACACTGCAGGGCATTCAGACCATAATGGACAGAAAGTCCACTCTGCACGGCAACGACAGTGATGCTTCTCTTCCTGATGGGCTGAATGTCTTTTACCCCCGGTTTGATGCACGGAACAATGTGCCGGTGAGGAAGGCCCCCCCTCCTCCCCGAGGATCAGCACTTTGATCCTCTGGCTGCTGCTGATGTGAGGAAGACCCTAGCCAGAGTCAGCCCACCTAAAGCTAGGAATCTGGTAATGTACCTGGTCAGCTGCTGAGAGATTGTGCAACCCAGTTAACTGAGGTTCTAACAAACATCTCTCACATCTTCCTGGATCAGTCCACTGTCTCCTCAGGGTTCAAGGCAGACACCATCATCCTGATGCCCAAGAGGACGACAGTAACCTGTCTCAAAGACTACCATCCAGTGGCACGGACCTCAACACTCAACAATAATGAACTGCTGCCTATGGATCGCATTAAATCCCACCTTCTTTCTACATCAGACTCTTTTCTGTTTGCTTGCCACTTAAATCAATCCATTGATGGTGCCATAGCCTCTGCACGCCACTTTGTCCTGTCCTATCTGGAAGAGGGTGCCTCATATGCCAGAATACAGTTTATTGACTTCAGCTTGGTGTTTAATATGATCGTCCCTCAGAAGCTGGTGGGTAAACAGTGCTCGTTGGCTCTCAACTCCTCTCGCTGTAACTCGATCCTAGACGGAAAGGCCAACACTCAGTCCTTGTTGGCAGAAGCATCTCTAGCTCCATCACGCTGCACTGATGCGATCCCAGAGCTGTGTGCTTAGTCCACTGCTGATGCATAACGGCATTGCTAGATCAAGCTCAAACCAAATCATCGTTCGCTGATGATTCAACAGTGATTGGCCTCATCAACGATGACAGTGAGATGGCATCCAGAGAGGAGGCAGAGTGGCTGGTAGAATGGTGTGAGCACAACAACTAGTGTTCCAATGTGGACCAAATAGGTGATTGTGGACTTTTAGGAAGGTGAAGGCTGACCACGTCCCACTACATTTACATGGTTCCTCCGTGGAGAGAGTTAGGAGCACCAATTTTTTTGGGAGTGCTCATAATGGACGATCTCACCTGGTCCCTCAACACCACCTGTTCAGTCAAGGAAGCACAGCAGTGATTCCAATTCCTGAGGAGACTGAGGCATGTGAGGCTCCCCAGCCTACCCCTTAAACATATTTTTACAGAATTAAGTATTGGACATTTCAACTCTGGGTAAAAGATATTGACTGCCTATCTGTGCCTCACATAAACTTCCATCAGGTCTCCCCTCACCCTCTGCTGCTCCAGGGAAAGAAATATCCTGAGTTTGTCCAGCCTCTCCCTATTACTAGGCAACCTCTTCAGAGTCCTCTCCAAATCTTTCACATCCTTCCTATAATAGAGCAACCAGATCTAGCCTAACTCCCTAACTCTTGAACTCAATGCCTTGACTAATAAAGTAAAGGCTAATATGGTCATTGCCTTGACCACATGCTTTCTTAGCCACACTATTGATATATATGGCACTTTCAGGGAGCTATGGGCTTTGAGCCAAGATCCCTCTGTACATCAACATGTTAAGGGTTCTACACTAATTATGTAATGTCCTTTTATAATTGATCTCCCAAAATGCAACACCTCTTACTTGCCCAGAAAATAATCTATTACCATTTATCCACCCATACCTACAACTATTAATTTGGCAACCTTCTACATTATCCACAATGCCACCAACCTTTGTGTCATCTTCAAACATACTAAACCACCCACCTATGCCATTCATATATATCACAAGCAGCAGCTGCCTCAGCATAGATCTCTGCAGAATACCACAAGTCATGTACCTGCAGCCAGAATAAGTCCCATTAATCACTACCTTCAGTCTTCAATGAAAGTCAATTCTGAATTGAAACGGTCTAGTCACCATGGATCTCATGCACCTTAATCTTCTGGATGAACCCACCATGAGGGACTTTGGTGGATACCTCACTAAAATCGATGGAAACAACCTCAATTGCTCTACCTTTATCAAATACTTTCATCACCTCTTGAAAATATCAGTCAAATTATTGTAATGTAACCTGCCCACACACAAAGCCATGCTGACTGTCTTTAATTAGGTCATGCTTTTCCAAGTGTTCATAAATCCCATCCAAATCCAATACTTTCCCTACCACTGATGTGAGATCCACTGACCTATAATTTCTAGAATTATTCTTATTTCATTTTTTCAACAAAGGAGCAAGCCTAGCTACTTTCTAGTTCTGGAACCTCAGATGTAGCCACCTCTTGCCACTTCCCATAACAATCAGTACTGAGGACTTATCCACATTAATATTCCTCAAGAAACCCAACACTATCTCAGACACATATCAGTATGCTCCACACTGATCTCACTATTCCTCATTTCGTTAGACCATAAGACGTAGGAGTAGAATTGGGCCATTCAGCCCATCGAGTCGGCTCTCCCATTTCATCATGGCTGATCCCCAATCCCATTCACCCTATACACCTGTCCTCTCACCATATCCATTGATGCCCCAACCAATCTTCCACTTTGAATATACCCTTGGACTTGGCCCCCACCGTAGTCTGTTACAGAGCATTTTACAGATTCCTTCTTGGTGATTACCAATGTAAAGTACTCATTTAGGACTTCACGCACATCCTTCACCTCCAAGCACATTCATTCCTTTATGCTCAATTAGCCCTGAGGTATTTTCATGGACTTGACAGTAGGTTTATATAGGTCAGTACCACATTGTGGACTTAAGGGCATGTACTGTGGTGTATTGTTCTAAATTTCACTTACCTTGCCAACCTTGTCCTTCTTTCTTACTGGAACATACTGCACCTGTCCTGTACTCTCTCCCGCTGATCTTTAAATACCTGTCACATGTCAGATGTGTACTTACCCAAAACAAGCTGTTCCCAATTAACTCTCTCTAGCTCCTCACTACAATACTACTCTTATAATTTGCCTCTTCCCCCCCCAACTCAATTTAATACTATCTGTAAGACTATGATTATTCATACACACCATTCATCTTAAAATTTGAGGAGTGTGGTCACTACATATTGATTGAAGAATCCCTTCTGGACACACCTCACAAATTGTACCCCATTTAACCTTCTTGCACACAGGAGTTTCAAAGTCTATTTTGAGGAACCCACTATGACAACTCTATTGTTTTTGCACCTTTCCCTAATATGCCTACATACCTGTTCTTCAATCTCCTGATGACTATGGCCATTCTCCCTGCAGAATGCTTGGGTTTTCTCTTGGTTCTCCAGTTTCCACCCACAGTCCAAAGACGTACCAGTTAGTAGGTTAATTTGGCATTGTAGATTGCCCTGTGATTAGGTTAGGGTTAAATCAGGGATTGGCCTGGCTCAAAGGGCTGGAAGGGCAAATTCCACCCTGTATCTCTAAATAAAATAATAATAAGTAACTAGGATTGCGCAGCAAGCTACCACTGAAATCAAATTTGTACAAATTTAGTTGTACAAGGCCTTGGTGAGACCACACCTGGAGTACTGTGTGCAGTTTTGGTCCCCTTATCTGAGGAAAGACATCCTTGCCATAGAGGGAGTACAAAGAAGGTTCACCAGATTGATTCCTGGGATGTCAGGACTTTCATATGATGAAAGACTGGATGAACTAGGCTTATACTCGTTGGAATTTAGAAGATTGAGGGGAGATCTTATTGAAACATATAAAATCCTAAAGGGATTGGACAGGCTAGATGCAGGAAGATTGTTCCCGATGCTGGGGAAGTCCAGAACGAGGGGTCACAGTTTGAGGATAAAGGGGAAGCCTTTTAGGACCGAGATTAGGAAAAACTTCTTCACACAGAGAGTGGTGAATCTGTGGAATTCTCTGCTACAGGAAACAATTGAGGCCAGTTCATTGGATATATTTAAGAGGGAGTTAGATATGGCCCTTGTGGCTAAAGGGATCAGGGAGTATGGAGGGAAGGCTGGTACAGGGTTCTGAGTTGGATGATCAGCCATGATCATACTGAATGGCGGTGCAGGCTCGAAGGGCCGAATGGCCTCCTTCTGCACCTATTTTCTCTGTTTCTGTGTGCATCTAGGAAGGTGATGATGTACATCAAAACATACAGTGAAATGCATCATTTGCCCCAACGATTAACAGAGTCCGAGGATGTGCTGGGAGGGAGGGGGGCAGCCTACAAATGTTGCCATGCTTCTGACACCAAGGTAGTGTGCCCACAGCCTACAGTATTAATCCCAACCTGTTTGTATTTGAAATGGAGCACCCGGAGGTATGCCACACAGTCACAGTGAGACCATACAAACTGCGTACAAACAGTGGTGGGATAGAACCCAGGTTGCTGGTACTGTGCTGGCATCACACTGTCTGCCACACTACTATGCCACCCCATTACATCCTGATGGCCTGTAACTGGGAGGTGCCAGTATTCTGCTCCCGATCTTATAATTGGACGAGAACATGTGTTTAATGAAGGAACAGAGCAATGCAAGAAAAGCTTTTTGCTGGTTCTGTGAAACTGCTTTGCTGATTAATTGTGTTTTATTTTTCAGAGGTTGAGATGGCCAACTTTGTTGCTTCAGTGAAATCCTACAAAGACTGAAATTCCTTTCCATTATTGTTGTTTTTCTTTTCAGTAACCGGTGCATCTGATGTGGTGAAATTGGATAATTTACAACCAATGTGCCAGTATAATGTATGCGTGCAACTGAGCCGCCCAGGAGACAGAGGAGAGGGACACCCTGGCCCAGTGGCAAGTTTCTGGACTGAATGCCCAAGTAACAGCACACATTCGTTTGATTGTGAATCATGCTGATGCGTAATTTGTATTTTATGCAAAAATTCAGACAAGCACAGTGGAACTTTATTGCACCCCAGCTCCTATAGATTTCCACCCCTCCACATGGAATATCCAGGGATTAGATATAAATTTCCCAGGTACACTTGAGCATAGCAATAAATACAAATGCGATCATGGGGCAGTTGGAAGAGGCTGGCTTATGAAAAGCATGTAGAAATGCTTCTGACCACAGATGGTAGTTCTAACTGTCCTGTGAGGATTTGGGAACATAGGTGAAATAGGTCCTTGGGCTGTGTAAGACTAGGGAAGGCACTCTCCGGTCCAGCCAAACTCGTGAGATTGAGACGGCTCGTCCCACCCCAAACCCTGGTTTGTGTGGTTGCTGTGTAATTTGCTACCCCGTTACAAATTAATGCCATGAAATTACTGACAGTACACTGCATATGATTAAAGGAATTATATTTGTGAATTTTAACTAAAGGGTTAGTAAAGAATAACAAAAGAAAAGAGCACATTCTAATTAAACAGTCAAACGTGCACAAGTTGGAGCTCATCTTGAATTTCTCTGTCACTCACACACTGGGCCCTCGTCAGCGTGAAAGCTGACACCACCTTCCGAACATCACTCGCAATCCATCTCGAACAAACGGGTCCTCCACTGGATCGTATGCTATGACCGGTTCTCCCCAGCATCTTCTCTCTCCATCTTTCACCAACCACAAGCCCAAGACCAACCTTATTGTCCCTCACCAAGAAAACCTCCTGCTAATTGGTTGGCACACATTCCATATTGTACCTTATCTTCAACAGTAACCCAAACAGGCTGAAAGCAGAATGAACTGCTCTTACAGAGTTGCTAAATGAAACACCTACAGTATAACAGTGAAGATGTGAACCAGGACGTCACATGGGGTACAAAAACGAAGATGGTAGTTTTTAAACTGAATTTCCAGTTTCTATATTTCCTTCAATTCTTCTCTAATCCCTGGAGTTTTTACACCACATCCAGTGCTCTACTTTTATAAAGGTGCTTTGTCCCATCCTCAAAAAATTCAATCCAGCTTGTAAGGCCTGACCAAGTTATACTGACTCTCCCAAATCAGACTACATTCCTCCAAATGTTCTTGATTCCCATCTCTAAGAATCTTCTCCAATAATTTGCCCTCCACTAAAGTAAGACTCACTGGTCTATAAATCACAGGTTTGCCCCAACTCCCTTTCTTGAACAAAGGAATAACATTTGCTATCCTCTAATCATTCAGAATTCTCACGAGGCCAGGGAAGTCACAAAGAGCATTGCCAAAGGCGCAGCAATCCCGTAGTAACCTGGGATAAATCCCATCCAGCCTCAGGGAGTTATCTATCCTAATGGTTTACAAAAGTTCCAGGTGTTGGAGGTGTTGTGGATAGTGTGGTGGGCTGTCAGTGGTTATAGTGGGACATTGATAGGATGCAAAACTGGGCTGAGAAGTGGCAGATGGAGTTCAACCCAGATATGTGTGAGGTGGTTCATTTTGGTAGGTCAAATATGATGGCAGAATATAGTATTAATGGTAAGTCTCTTGGCAGTGTGGAGGATCAGAGGGATCTTGGGGTCCGAGTCCATAGGACACTCAAAGCTGCTGCACAGGTTGACAAGAAGGCTTATGGTGCATTTGCCCTCATTAACCATGGGATTGAGTTTAAGAGCTGAGAGGTAATGTTTCAGCTATATAGGACTCTGATCAGACCCCACTGGGCGTACCGTGCTCAGTTCTGGTCGTATCACTACAGGACGGATGTGGAAATCATAGAAAGGGTGCAGAGGAGATTTGTAAGGATATTGCCTGGATTGGGGAGCATGCCTTATGAGAATAGGTTGAGTGAACTCGGCCTTTTTTCCTTGGAGCAACAAAGGATGAAAGGTGACCTGATAGAGGTGTACAGATAATGAGAGGTATTGATCGTGTGGATAGTCAGAGGCTTTTTCCCAGGGCTGAAATGGCTAGCATGAGAGGGCATAGTTTTAATGTGCTTGGAAGTAGGTACAGATGAGATGTCTGGGGTAAGTTTTTTTTACGCAGAGAGTGGTGAGTGCATGGAATGGGCTGCCGGTGATGGTGGTGGAGGTGGATACGATAGGGTCTTTTAAGAGACTCCTGGACAGGTACATGGAGCTCAGAAAAATAGAGAGCTATGGGTAACCCTAGGTAATTTCTAAGGTAAGGACATGTTCGGCACAGCTTTGTGGGCCGAAGGACCTGTATTGCGCTCTATATTTCTGTGTTTCTATATCCTCTTTCTTAACATCGACACATTCTAGTATATCAGCTTGTTTTACACTGTCCTCACAAGCATCAAAGTCCCTCTCACTGGTGAATACTGAAGCAAGGTATTCATTATGGACCTCTCTTACCTCCTCCAACACCAGACACGTTTCCTTTACTATCCCCGATCAGTTCCACCATCACTCTAGCCATCCTCTTGTTCTTCATATATTGTAGAATGCCTTGGGGTTTACCTTAACCTTGCTCGCCAAGGCCTCTTTGTGTCTCCTTGTTCTTCTATGTCCATTCTTTACTTTTTCCTGGCTGCCATATAACTTATTAATTATAATGTTGCCCTGTACGGTAATGTAATTGGTGGAAATGTGCAGAATTCACAACCACCAACTTTGGGTTGGGTAATACACACAAAAAGCTGGAGGAACTCGGCAGAAACCTGGACTGTTTATTCTTTTCCACAGATGCTGCCTGGCCTGCTGAATTCCTCCAGCATTTTGTGTGTGTTGCTAGGATTTCCAGCATCTGCAGATTTTCTCTTGTTTTTGCCAGTGGGTTCGGGTTCACTTTAAGAGGCAGGTCTGACGTGATGAGGTGCTTACTTAAAGGGCTTTTAGCATGCTTTATGTTCAGTTTTTGGTATTCAATAAATGAGTTTCTACAGCTTTTCTGAAATATAAAACGCCCCTGCCATTTTATTTTTGACTATCTACATTGGTGACTCCGAAGCTCTAGGACGATTCCACAGTTATTGAACATGTCGACCAATGCAGTCGCTTTGAAACTGCTGGAGTTTTGGGAGCAAAATGTCGTCATTTGGTTTATACAAGCTGAGGCCCAATTCACGCTGCAAGAAATCTCCACCGACAACACCAAATATTTCTGTGTGGTGGCATCGCTCAGCAACTCCATGGTGGCGAGAGTGGGGAATCTTCTAGAACACCCACCTGAACACGATAAATGCCAATTGCTGAAAGCTCTCCTTTTACAGACTTTTGGACTATCGGAGTCTCAGCACCAAACAGTTGCTCTCCTTGCCCAGCCTCGACGATGCTAATCCTTTGGAGCTAATGGACCGTAATGCTGTCTCTCCTGGGAATTCACCATCCTTGTTTTATTTTTAAAGGACTCTTCATGCAGCAAATGTCTGATCAAATTCGCATAACCTTCGCTAATGTACCCATGAGGGACTATCGGGAGCTTGCTAAAATGGTTGATAGTCTACACTCAGCCAAGCAGAGGTGCATCATTCCTTCTCCTTTCCCTACCTCAATAAGCCCACTCAGCAAGGACCCCAACAGAAGGACGCCAGTGGCTGTGAAACAGACGCCTCCAGGCCTGTGTTTTCACCACGCTAGCCTTGGTCCGAATGCTAGGAAGTGCCAACCACCTTGCAGCTTCAGCAGTGCCAGCACATTGGGACATCAGAAGTCTGTGAACATCATGGGTTCCAGCTGCCGGGTATATCTACTGTTCATTACGGACAAACTTTCAAGGTGACACTTCCTTGTGACACGGGTGCTCAAGTGAGTGTGCTGCCAGCATCGCCTATTGATGAGAAGGCCGAGACAGGCAAAATCTCGCTGGAGGCCGCCGACTGCAGTAGGATCCAGTCCTACAGGACACGAGGGGTGATGTTTTGCTTCAGTAGCTGATGTTACACATGGGCTTGTCCTGGCTAAAGTGGCTAGACGGCAGCTCAATACAGGTATCCCGTGTGCCCAAGGTCAACCTTTGGGCAAGCTTGTGGATATTCAAACACTCCTGCTCCCCCAGTAAGTTCCCCACAATGACTCTGTCAAGTGCATGTACCACTGTATGTGAGATTACTCGACCGCTGGGCAAATTCCCAGACCTCAACAAGCCCACATTCTCCACTACAGTCACAAAACATGGGGTCGAGCACCACACTCCTACAACTGGCCCACCAGCCCATGCCCACACGCATAGACTGGACCCAGAACAACTGGTCACCACGAAAGCTAAGTTTGCCAACATGGAAAGACTTGGCATTGTACATCAGTCGAATACCCTCTGGGTTTCGCCTCTCCATATGGTCCCTAAGTCCGACGGTGGTTGCTGCCCATGTACCAAATACCGACATCTTAGTGAGGCCACCTACTCCAGTTGTTACCCAGTCCCACAAATCCAAGACTTTTCAGCATGTTTAGCCGCAAATTTAATTTTTTCCAAGCTCGATCTAGTTAGGGCCTACCATCGGGTGCCTGTGTGCTCGGAGGACATTCCCAAAATAGCTGTGATAACCCGGTTTGACCTTTGAGTTTCTGCACGTGCCTCTTGAGCACAGACGTTCCAACAGCCAATGGACTCTGTATTAAAGGATTTTCTTTTTGTTTACCTGGATGATATACTTGTCACCAGTGCATCCAAATCGGAACACGAATCTCATTTCCGCACACTTTCTGAGTGCTTAAGCCAACACAGGTTGATTATTAACCCTGCTAAATGCCAGTTTGGGTTGTCAACCATTGACTTTTTTACCATCACATCTCCACAGAAGGAGCAAAAACCCAAAAACCCTCTCATCAAAAGTAGCCACTATTATGGATTTTCCACCACCCCGCACGAATAGAAACTACAGGAGTTTTTAGGTATAGTGAGTTTCTGTCACCGCTTCATTCCGCAAGCTGCTGAACTTATGTTCCCCCTGTATAGTGCCTTAAAGGCAATGCCCCTAATCAAGTGCTTGACTGGTCAGTGGACATGACCAGGGCATTTGATGATACCTAACAGGCTCTTTCCAACATGACCCTACAGGCACACTCACTCCCCAGTGCACCTGTAGACATTACTACTGATGCTTCAGACTCTGCTGTGGGTGTTGTGCACGAGCAGTTGATCGGAGGTGTGTGGCAGCCACTTGCCTTCTTCAGCCGGCAGCTCCGTCCACTCAAAAGGAAGTACAGCATGTTTGACCGTCAGCTTCTCGGACTATATCTGGCTGTCCGCCATTTTCATTTTCTCCTGGAGGGTCGCCATCTCAGAGCGTTTATTGACCTCAAGCCTCTCGTGCACACAATGGCCAAAATATCAGACTCTTGGTCTGCACAGCAGCAATGCCAACTGGTCCGCATGTCAGAGTTCACAACTGATATCCAACATATCAAGGGGAAAAATAATTTTGTGGCTCATTGCCTCTCACGGCCAGCCATTGAAGCCATAGACATAAGGTTCACTATGCTGGCATGGCAGCCAACCGAGCTACTGATCCAGAGGTCCAGACCTACCGAACAGGAGTCATGGACCAGTGGTTGGCTGACATTAAGTGTGGGAAGCTGGGGTTTCTCTTCTGTGCAATGACTCAACTGGTCGCCCTCGCCCCTTGCAAACTGGAGCCGGACTGCTTATAACTCCATACATGGCCCCTCACATCTGGGCTGGAAGGCCTCACAGAAACTGGTTGCGCTAAAGTTTGTGTGGCATGGCCTCATGATCATCTCTCATGGAGCTTGGAACAACTCTAAGAGAGGATCTGCAGTCCATGGCTGAAATGGTACACAGGCAGCCATTACCAGTGCGAGGTGACTTTGCTCCTGAAGCTACGACCACCCAGTTGGTCTCCCAACAGTGTTCCACTCTCTTCAGCAAATTCAATTCCTTTTCACCTATTCCTACCTCCCATCATGGCATACAGCACTCTTGGGTTCCTGTTGACCTACATTCCTCCTCATTTGTTTTTGTCCATCATGATGCACACCAACATCCCCTTAGGTCCCCTTATGATGGCCCATTCTGCTTTTTGGAACTGAGAGTAAAGACTTTTATCATAAATAAGAGGGGTAAACCTGAATGTGTTTTGGTAGATCGCCTTAATCCAGCCCCCTAAGATTTGGAGGGCTCTGCTACCATGCCCCTAGCATCACAATGTGACCATGAGTGTGTCAGCACACCTCCGGATGAGCCAGGTGCATCTGACATTCCTCCACCCATGGAACACAGGACGGCTAGTCAATTTAGTGAATTCTGTGGGGGCCTGTAAGTGGTGGAAACATACAGAACTCACAATGACAATGAACGCTTGGTGTTCGATCAATGAGTTACTACGTCTTTTCTGAAACATAAAAGCCTCTGCCATTTTACTAGTGAAAACCTACGGCCCCATAGGTATAGGAAGCCCTTGCTTCCTAAAACTTAAGTAATCTTCTTTCTTCCTCTTGACTATATTTTCCAAATCTCTTGTCAGCCTGCCATCCTTTCCCTGCTTCAATGGCAGAAACCTGTCCAGAACCCTGTGCGGGTAATTCCTAAACCAACATCACATTAATGTTGTACATTTCCCTGAGTACCTCCATTCCCAATTTATGCTCCCAAGCTCCTATCTAATAGCATCATAATTTCCCCTCCACTAATTAAATACTTTTCCATACAGTCTGCTCAAATCCTTGTCAAAGGTTAGGGAATTGTGCCACCATCCCTGAAATACACACCCACCTAGAGTTCTGACACTTGACTTGGCTCATTGCCATTCTGTCCTCCGCTCTGGTTGGTCTTTCTACATATTGTGTTCAGAATCCCTTCTGCACACACTTAATAAATTCTACCCTAGCTAAACTTGTTGCACTAAAGAGTTTCCAAACAATACCGGGGAAGTTGAAGTCTCCCATGACATTAAACCTGTTATTTTTGCACCTTCCAAAATCTGCTCTACTCCCCACTGATCTTCTCAGTTCTTTTGTTCCTATTGAGTGTGTCTGTAGAATACTCCCAATGCTCTTTTCCTGTTTCTGACTGCTGACTCAGTATCCAATATCTCCACAATGCCCTCTCACTTTGCATCTGAGATACTAACCCTGATGAGCAATGCCACCCCCTCACCTCTTTTACCTCCCTCACTGCTCCTTTTGAAATATCTAAACCCAAAAACATCTATTCTTTCCCTTGTGATAAGCAAGTTTCTTTAATAGCTACAACACCATAGTTCAGTGTGTTGACCCATGCTCTAAGTTTATCGCTTGTTCCTGAAAAATTCTTGCATTAAACTAGACACACTTCACAGGCAGACTGCAATTTTACTTATCCACTGCTTATCATTTCTTGCAATCTCTGTACACTCTGTATCCACCTGTATACCAACTGGCCCATCCTCTGACCTATTACTCTGGGCCATATCCTCCTGCCAAACCTGTTTAAACCCTCTGCAACAGCTCCAGAAAATCTGCCCACAAAGATATTGATCTCCCTTGAGTTCAGATGTAACTCATCCTTTCTGTAAAGGTCATAACTTCACCAGAAGAGATCCCAGTGTCCACAAATCTGAAACTCTGCCCCCGCATCAATTCCTCAGGTGCATATTCACCTGTTAAATCATCCGATTTTTATGTCTGGCACAAGCGACAATCCAAAGGCCATTCCCCTTGAAATCATGCTTTTTGGTTTCCTACCTGGCTACCTGTATTCTGTCTTCTGCACTTTTCCTACTTATTTCATTTGTGCCAATATATACCATGACTTCTGGCTGCTCATGCTCCCCCTTTAGAATGCTGCGGACCTGATCTGAGGTGTCCCTGGCGCTGACACCTGGGAGACAACACGCCATTTAGGCGTCTTTTTCACGTCCACAGAATCTCCTGCTGCTCCCTTAACTATTGAATCCCCTATCACCACCCTGTTCCTCTTTTCTTCTGAGCCAGACTCATTGACAGAGACCTGATCACCCTGGTGAGATATTCCACCCCCAATAGTATCGAAAGTGGTACACTTGTTATTGAGGGGACTTGCCACAGGGGTATTCTGCCCTATCTATCCCCTTGCCGCTCCTGACAGTCATCCAGTTATCTATGTCCTTCACCTTGGGTGTAACTACCTCCCTGAAAACCCTGTCCTGTCGATCAACCCCTCAAACTCTCGAATGACCTGGAGCTCATCTACCTACAGTTCCAGTTTCCATACGGAGCTTCAGCGGGATGCACCTCATGTTATCAAGGAGACTGGAGTTCTTCCAAAACTGAAATAAAGAATACTGACTCTGGGCCGATTTTCACTACGCTAGCTATGCACTCATAGACAAATAAAGAAATAAACTTCTGTCTCTTTTCGCCAAAGCCTCAATCTCGCCACTCTAACCCTGGCCCACTCACACAATGGCCACTCCACTTAAATCTGGCTTCTTTTCATTGGCTCTTCCAAGTGCCTAATTACCCCGCGATCTCTGGCACGCAGTATGTGCCAACTGGCCCTGCTCACTTTTTCAAATCTCGCTCCCACAAAGTTCAAGCCAACAACTCCTCACGATCTCAGGTGAGCAGAATGTCCTGACTAGCCACACCCACATCCTCAAATCTTGCTCCAGTGCACAAGCCAACAGCTCCCCGCAATTACAGGCACACAGAATGTACCGACTGGCCCTCTAAGTTTTTGAAATCTCGCCCCCCCCCCCCCCACAGTGCACAAGCCAATGCAACCTCATGGTCTCAGGTGCACAGAGATGTGTTCCCTTCGCCATATGAAAAGAGGGAGTGAGAAAACAGAGAAACAATGACCCACTAACCTAACATCAGAAACAAGAAAAATGTTTCACAGCTCAATGTAGAGAACTTAGTCCAGCTGACCAGAAATGGAAAGCAAGTTTGGCTGGTTTGAGTTCTTTGAGTACAGTAGGTGAGGGGAATGTAGGGGGATGGCAGTGTTGGTGAAAGCAATGGATGTGGTGCCTGAGGATTTTCAGAACTCCTTCAATACAGCTCCAATAGGAGATTCCTAGTCGAGATTAGGGCACATGGAAGTGGGGTAATTAGGGGGCATTGACTGAGACCTGGTAACTAGAAAGAATGCAATAAGTAGGAATGACCAAGTCCTTCTCAGATTGGCAGGCTGTACCACTGCGTTGTGACAGGGATTGGTCTTTGTGCTCCGGCATTTTGCAATCTATTTCAATGATTTGGCTGAAAGAGCTAAATATCACATTTCAAAGTTTGTATATTACAGGAAGTTAAATGTGAATGTAAGTAATGACGTGGACTCAAAAGGCTTCATGGAAATGTAAACAAGCTGCATGAAAGAGCAAGAATATAATGTGAAACAAATTGTGGAAGAAGATTTGATTGTAGGGACAACAAACCTTCACCCCAGGCTGAGTGGACTAAGCAGTAACCAATCTGTGAACATGCGATTCATTCTTGGTTTAACAGATAACAGTGGAGGTTAATTATTGTATTGCTCTGTAGATTGGGATGCAGGCAGCTGAAGGCATGGTAATTTGAAGCCCAGGATGAAGACATGGGAATTCTGGATATTGGGGTACTGGCAGCTGAATGAAAGGGAACTCAAAGCTTAGGGTATAGAAGGCAAAGGAATTCTAGACATTTGGACACAGGCAGCTGAATGCATAGTTACTTATTTATTTTTAAAAAGATACAGTACAGTAGCAGGCCATTCTGATGCAGTAAGCCAGCGACCATCCAATTACACCCATGTGATTAATAAACTTATCATCTGTATGTCTTTGGAATGCGTGAGAAAACCAATGCACACGGCAGATGGAACTTAATGCAGACACGTGTGAGGTGTTGCACTTTGAGAGGACAAACCAGGCCAAGGCTTATATAGTGAATGGTACGACTCTGAAGTGTGCCGTGGAACAAGAGAGTATGAAAGTAAAGATCCATAATTCCTTGAAATTGGTGTCATGCGTAGATAGCGTCATAAAGAGCGATTTTGGTACATTGGCCATCATAAATCAGAGCATTGTGTAAAACAACTGGGTTGTTGTGTTGAAGTTGCTCAAGACATTGGTGAGGCTAAATTTGGAGTACTGTGTGCAATTCTGGTCACCTACCTACAGGAAAGATATCGATCAGCTTGAAAGAATGCAGGGAAAGTTTACAGGATTTCACAGGATTTGAGGACCCGAGGTATAAGAAAGGGTTGAACAGGAGAATGAAGTATTCAAAATTATGTGGGATATAGATAGGGTGAATGATTGCGAGCTTTTTCCCATCAGTTTGAGTAAGACTGGAAGTTATAGCTTAGGGTGAATGGTGAAATATTTAAGGGGAATCTGAGAGGAAACTTGTTCACTCGGGATGGGGGGGGCGGAGGTGGTTGAAGTCTGGAACAAATTACCAACGGAAGTGGTAGATGTGGGTTCAATAGCAATATTTAAGAGAAGTTTAGATAGGTACATGGATGGCAGAGGCTGGGGAGATATGGTTGGGGTGCAGGTAGATGGGACTAAACAGAAGATCAGGTCAACATGGACTAGATGGGATGAAGGGCCTTTTTCTGTGCTGTAGTACTTTATAATTCTCAAACTAGCAAGACTGGCATGGATATGGTGAGCCGAATATAGCTGAACCTTGCTTCTATGCTGTATAACTTTACGACACTGTAGCCCTATAAGAAAACATTATGCTGATAAAAGATCAAGGCTTTTAGCATTATTATTCTCTTGGGTCTGGTGATTTTAATTCAATATTTTCATTTTTTTCAACAATCTGTTCACCAGCCAATCCCAGTAAAAAGTCTCATTTTTTATCTCTGTCAGCACAGTGTTCTTAGATAGAAGCAGTCAATGACAATATCTGTTTTTCTTTGATGTGTGTGATCCAGATCATCCTGCTCCAATGGACTTCAAAATTTTGCCCAAAAGTCAAACGTCTCTGAGGCTGACATGGCAGCAGATCCCTGCAATTCTCGAGGAAAGTATCTACCACATTGAGTGTCACAGTACCAATGACAGTATGGGTCAGCCTACCATCCTGGAGGTCCCCAGTAACCTCTCCAGCCTGGATATTGAAGGTCTGCAACCCAAGCAGCAGTACCAGTGTCGCGTTTGGGCACAGAGCAAAATATTCGGGGAATGGTGTGATATGATGACCACGTGGACATACAGCAATAGTAAGTTCTTCCTTCTTGGTGTCGGTTCACATTTATTGACGCAATCTAGTCCAGCGAGGTTTGTAGGATTTGACTGATGGATTAGAGTTGGAAGTAATGGGCATGTTAGAACAGGAAGAGGGAGGTGGTGTGGGGTACACATGGAACCATATATATTGTCCAAGGATGCAGCCCCGGGCAATTCGTAAGAAACCTAATTCAGAAGGTGATAAGAGTGCAGAACTTGTGCTCACTGAGAACTTGGAAAAATACACCAGGAAGAACAGAACAGCAAGACCTGGGTGAGCTGAAGAGGAAAGTTGGTGGGTACATAGAAAGTGAAGGCCAACAAAGTCCCCTTACAGATGGAAATGGAAGACTATACAATGAAGAATATAGAAATATCAGAGGAATTAAACAATTACTTTATTCTGTCTTCATTGGAAGCGTCTGACAGCATGGAAATTAATTCTTCCTTCTGCCAGCTCCATAATTAGAATGAAGAACAAATCCACTATCCAGCCCTCAATGTTCAGCTTTCTATGTTATGGCATTTCAAGTACTCGTATAAATATCTTCCCGTTGTTAGAATCTCTGTCGCCATCACCCCTCAGGCAGTGCATTCCAGATTTCAAACATCCTTGGATAATAAAAATATTTCCTTGCCTTATCTTAAACCAAGCCTAGACACGCTTGGTAGTGGTAATGCTTTCCAACACTTACCCTTTCTGTGCCCTCATAATTTTTAGTTTTCTAAGGTCCTCCTCTGCTTTTCTGCTCCAAGGAAAAGAAAATTGGCCTGCTCAGTTCTCCATCACAAGCAACATCCTGGTTTACCTTCTCTGCTCCCTATCCACTGTGCAAATCATCTTCCTACGGTGTGGTGACTTCAAATGAGGCCCTTTGGGTAGTACCCTGCAAAACCTGCAGTACTACAGTCGTCTTAACAGTCAATGAAAGACAGAGGAGCAGATATGTAGACAAATTAGAGAGAAATATGTGACTAATAGATACATGGCTTCAACTTTCCCAATCACTTACGATGAAATGTTTATAAAGACAGAATTTTTAAAGTGCGCCCACTTTAAAGTCAGTCAGTACATAGGATAAGATGAACTGTATTTCACATTTCACCTTGTTATGATCTTGTCTCTTATTGTTTATCTGCACTGCACTTTCTCTGTAGCTGTTACACATATTCTACATTCTGTTACTAATTTTACTTTGCTTTACCTCAATGCATTATGTACTGACGTGATCTGTATGAAAAATATGCATAACCAGCTTTTCACTGTATCTCAGAACATGTGACAGTCATAAACCAACTCCAATTCCAAGATCAGACCTAATCTCTGAAAGTACACAAGTGGATGTGATGTCAATAGGAGAGCATATGGGAGATGGAGATTATAACTCTGTAGATTTCTGGGAAGCCATGGAAAGGGATGAGGTTTTTCTTGATGTGAAGATCCTGAACTAGGGGAGGATACTATTTTACTATTGCTAAACTGGAAGCAGCTATTTGAAGGTCTAATCAAACAAATGGCAACATCAACACACCTCACTGATTTCTTCAGCAGATTGCTTGTTGCTCTATCAAGTGGGAGTTGCTCAGAAGTGAAACAGTGAGATCAGGACCAACATGTTGCTTTAAGGATGGAAGTCTAACAAACCCTCGCTATCAGGAGATATTGTGAGCTGGATAAAGAAAAGAAATTAAAAGTATCCAGCATCTATTTTGAAAGATGGTCCATCAGTGGTATAGAAAGTCAAAGCCAAGGATACTGCATATCTTTATAGATCTGCCTTTAGAGATTTGGGTGCCTAATCCACTGCAGCTCACTCAGTCAGACGTTACCAGGATTTCAGCTTCACACTGATCATTCAGTCAGGACCGTAGTGCGATTAATACTTGGGTCTCATTATTTTTAACAGAACGACCTCCTGCTCCTACCAACATCAAAATTTTTAACATCTCCGATTCCTCGGCTTTCATATCCTGGGCAATTGAAGATGGCAACTCAATATCTTCTGTTATCATACGTTACAAAATCTACGGGGCAGATGACTACACTCAGGAGACAGAAATCAAAATAAAAGACAACATTTCACAGTTCCAATTGCGAGGTCTGGAGCCAAATTCACCTTACCTGGTGGAACTCTGTGCGAAGAACAACATTGGGGAGAGTGAACCCAATCTAACAATGGAACTGCACACGCTACAAAAGTCTACAGGTACGACCTTTTCTCCATAAGTGAATATGACCAAGTAATTATCATGTGTACTTTCATGACATGCTGGTGTTATAGTTAATCTAATTTCCAAAAAGACAAAATTAATTTACATCTATCTTTATCTGTTGTAACAACTGTGGGTGAGTTGTCATTCTAATCTGAATAATCTCAGTTGAGAAAATTGCCAAGGGAGTATTCTGTGTTTGTTCATCTATCTCTACTTTCATATATGTTCTCCTTCTGGTCAACTAACAAGGTACAAACTTACTTCTCTCATCTTCGAGTGGGGTCTGCTCAGTGTTCTACCGAGAGACTCCTAGCTAAGAAATACTTAATCTTAAATTTCTTGTCTTTTTTAATCCTTCTGTGTTACCGCTCTGCTCTTGATTCCATATCCCAACAGGCCCTTACAACCATGCCCATATCTCTGTCCACCACAGAGATGGACAACCATGTCCACCACTCCAGCCACTACACCCTGCAGCTGTCAATCCCCCAGTATCTTCAGCAAGTGCTGTGGAACAGGAATTTGTACTTGGTGAAGGGAGATGTTGGAATTCTGAACTAAATTAACTTTCAAATGGAGGACTTATTAGAAGCCTTAGGTCTTAATATTGGATAAATCCATAGGACATTATGTGTATCCCAGGCTGCTGTAGGAGGAAATGGAGAAAGTATTTAAATCTTTGCTGCCTTCAGCAGAGCTGCCAGGTGACTGCAGGACAACAAATGCAATACCTTCATTCAAGGTAGGCAGCAGTTAACTAGAGTCAATGAATCTAACATCCATGCAAACCAAAGACCAGCACCTCACATTCCATTGGGTAGATTACAACCCAATGGTATGAGTATTGAACTTCCCATTTTCAGTAACCCCTACCCATGGTACTCTCCTCCCACACCCACAACTCTTCCATTTCAGATTACTTTTCCCTTTGTTCATATCTCCCATCCCTCCGTCATCCCCTATCCATTGTTCTCTATCTATCTGGCTCCACCTATCACTTACCAGCCACTACCCAACCAACCTCCTCTTGTGCGGCATTATACTAGCAAGTCTTTCCTCTTCTGTCTTAGACCTTATGCAGGATCATAACCAAAAAAAAATCAGCTTACACATTTAAACCTTCACAGACCCAATGAGTTCTTCCACTATTTTTCACTGACTAAAGTAACTCCTGATTCCCAGATGCAAGAGCCACTATCAGTGGACGATGATTAGCTTGATATAAGAGTAATAATGAGATCATTTATCTTTGGACGTATGAGCCCTGTGCACTACTTTAAACTGTATCAACACATATTTAACACATATAGAAGATGAATTAACTAATTGAAGAATTTTTTCCCATTTTTCAATTGGTGTAATAATCTTAAGTTCTCTTTCCCAATCACTTTTAATTTTATTAGATACATCAGGACATAAATTCATAATTATATTATAAATAATTGCTACAACACCTTTCTGAGAAAGATTTAAATCGAAAATTTTTTCCAAAATATCCATTGGATATAAGTGTGGAAAATTAGGAGAAACAGTAATTAAAAAGTTTCTAACCTGTAGATATCTAAAAAAATGAGATCTGGGTAAATTATATTTATTAGATAGTTGATCAAAGGACATAAAACAATTATCCAAAAATAAGTCCTATATGTGATAGATGTCATTCCAAGATAGCTTCTTTAACTCACGTGTTTTGGTCATGTCCTTTGTTGAAAAAATATTGGAAAGATATTTTTGATATTATTTCAACGGTTTTGAATATAGACTTACAACATCCCCCAGTTACTGCTATTTTTGGGTTACCAATGATAGAATCAAATCATTTAACCTCTTCAGCTCGTCGGATGATTGCATTTCTTACTTTAATGGCAAGAAGATCCATTTTGCTGAATTGGAAAGAGATTAACCCTCCTACTATATTTCACTGACTCTCACAAACTATGTTGTGTTTAAATTTGGAAAAAATTGGAAGTGTGGTTTATGACCCTTCCATTAAATTCAAAAAGACTTGGAGGCCATTTATTCAGCATTTTCATATGATGTAATTTGACCATTTCCAAACTTATTTTACTCCTCTGTAATGTTGGTTGAGAGGAACGGAGTCGTCGACACTAAGGTTATCTTTTCTCCCATTTTTTACGATGTTAAAACAGTCCAAGTCTTTTTTTTTAGTTTAGTTGATTAATTCTGTTTAGATTAGTTTTTTTTGGGGGGGGTTATTGTATATTTTTTTCCTTTTTTATGAATTTTGTCTAGATATTTCTCTTTATTCTGTATTATTCATTGGTATCCTATATGATTGGGAGTTTTGTCAATTAAGTATTATTTGGTTTTATAATTACTCATGTTAATTATTACAATGTATTCCCAATAACTTTGTACTACTATTACATTTATATTTTATGAAACTAATAAAAAGATTGAAAAAGAAAGATGGTTAGCTTGATATCCTTAAACTGATCGTGCTCTTTAAAACTGTGATATCCTAAACAGATTCTGCCTACTGATCTATGCATTTAAATCTGAGTGTCTTTAGTAGAGTTTGCTATTTAAAGTTCATAATGTTTTGTCTTGGGAATCAAAGTTGGCGGTGTAAACATCAATAGATATGCAGGTGACACTGTGTTAATTGCAAGTACGGAGGAAGAACTACAAAACTTAATTGACATAATTGTTGAAGAAAGTGCAAAAATGGGTCTATTTATCAACTGCAAAAAGACAGAATGTATGGTGATATCCAAAAGAAGGAGAATCCTATCTGCAGGCTGAGAATAAACGGGGAAGACATAAAACAAGTACAGAACTTTTGCTACTTAGGAAGCTGGGTGACATCAGATGGCAGGTGCAACTTGGACATCAAAAGAAGAATAGGGATGGCAAAAGACACCTTTACGAGAACGAAGAGTATACTGACCAATACTAAACTAGGCATGACAACCCACCTCAGAGTACTGAAAAGTTATGTTTATCCAGTTATGTTATATGGCTCAGGATGTTGGACAATATCTAGTAACATGAGGAAACGAATTGTAGCAGCAGAGATGTGGTTTTTGAGGAGGATGCAAAGAATATCATGGACTAAACGAATATCTAACGAGGATGTCATGAACAGAGCAAACACAAAAAGAGAAATAACGTATAAGATCACGAAAAGGCAACGTAACTTCATTGGACATATGATTAAGAAAGAGGAGTTAGAATGCACGGTGATTATGGGAAAGATTGAAGGGAAGAAAGCAAGAGGAAGACAAAGACAAATGATGATGGGGATAGCAGCCAGAGAACTGGAAATGAATACCAATGAATTGATCCACTTGACCCGAAACAGGAATGTGTGGGCCATGGCGGTCAAAGCTCAAACTGGGCATGGCACCTGACGATGATGATGAATGCTTTGTCAAATCAAAATAGGATGTTACAAAGATGCTACTGTCCTCTAACTTTGTAGTTTATATAACTGATGTAACAATTATCAGCATTTAGATGTTTGCTGTCTTCAGATGATGAATATTTGATTGCAGAGTATTTATTAAGTGCTGTTTGTGTGGAGCCTCCATGACCAGTGGAGAAGTAGTGAAGTTCTCTAGTCTTCTCCCTTATCTGGAAGGTTATTGGCTCTGTAAAAATCCACATCGCTGCTCCTTTAAAGCTCATTAAAAAGACCATCAAGGGACTTCCAGTCAAGATGGCGATGGTTTAGTCGCTAGAAGCTATCGCTCCATTCTATTTCTTATCTCCGCACCCTTTCTCTCCCTTTTTTTACTCCAAACTGTTAAACATTTTATTCTCCTTCCTGCCTGCGAATATGCCTGTTTTATAATGGCTTCAAAGATCACCAAATCGGGGAAAAAAGATGTTCCAGCAGTCGGTCTTGCGGGCGAAAACATTATCTTGATACTAGAACAACACTGACAGGAGATAATAACTGAATTTAAGTCTTCTTTCAGTTCGTTAGAATTGAAATTGGATCAAATTAAATCCAAAGTTTAGGATCATGCCCAACGTTTATCACATCTCGAGTTTGCCACAGATGATTTAGACCACCGTTTTAAAGAGTTGGAAAACGTTTGTTCCAGCTTGAGAGATCATAACAGCAAGCTAATATCCAAAGTTACTGACCTAGAAAGTCAGAGCAGACGTCAAAATCTTCGTATTCTCGACCTGCCAGAGTCTATCGAACATGGATCTCCCGCTGAATTTTTCTCCATTTTGCTATGTGAGATTTTTAGGAACGATATACTTTGAAACCTGGCTGAGATAGACAGAGCTCATCATAATTTAGTGCCTAAGCCAGAGCCGGGGCGCAGGCCACGCCCAATAATTACTCGTTTTCATCGCTACCAGATTAAAGATCTCTTGGTTAAGGAAGCCTGTCGGAGAGGGAAGTTGGAATACAAGGGTCAACCAATTTGTGTTGTCGAGGACTATGCTCCCCAAGTTCTGAGTCTGCGAGCCGAGTATAAAGGAGTCATAAAAGAACTATATAATCGCGGATTCAGGCCTTCCCTTTGATTTCCAGCTCGCCTCCGAATAACTCTTACTAGTGGAGGCAAAAAGTGGTTTAACTCGGCTACAGAAGCTCAGAAATTTATCGATAGCCTCCCTGTTACTACGAGTCCCTCTGATTACTTATACTGGTGGAGAAGTACTTCTTTTTTCTCTGTTTTTTTTTCCTGATCTTTTTTTCTTAAGTCAGTAATTTTTTTTCATAGTTTTTTGTGGGTAGGTCATTGGGTAAAGCCTGTTTACTTGTTTTTATATTTTTTCTTAAATACTAGTTCATATCTTGTTTTCAAGTTAAGCTTAACAAATTTTGGTGGAATTGTTTTCCTTTTCACTCTGTATAACTTTAGTTTTTACTGCTAAAAGTTTTCTGGTTTTTAATTGATAAAAGATGGAGCTGATGATGATGTTAAGAGACAAGAAGTTGGGCTATGGGGTGAATTTTTGTGAAGAGCTTGCTGCTGCTTTTCGGTAGCTCTCTTGCCGTGGGGTGTGGGGGGGGGAGGGAACTCTAACGCTGATATTATTCATAGAACCTTTAGATACTTGCATTGTTAGGATGTATTTCTGTCCTGTTTTTCTTGTTTTATACTTTTGCCCCAGAGCTGTTACTTGAATTTCTAACAATGCTTATGCCTACTATCCTCTATCTTTTTTTTTAAAGGACAATGGTTAGTCCGTTGAATGTTGTAGGCTGGAATGTTAAGGGATTGAACCACCCTGTTAAAAGAAGGAAGGTGTTTTCACATCGTAAACAGCTCAATGCAGCAATTGCTTTTTTGCAAGAAATACGCATTCGCAGTTCTGATAACTCTCGTCTAATGTCAAGTTGGGTGGGACAGCACTTCCATTCTACTTTTCAGGCTAAAGCCAGGGGAGTCTCAATTCTTATAAATCAAAATGTTCCCTTTGAGCCTCATAACAAAGTATCTGATACAAATGGTCGTTTTATTATTGGCTTGGGGGAATTATATAAAATACTGGTAGTCTTGGCTAACTTATACGCTCCCAATTCAGATGATGTGGAGTTTTTTGATTGTTTCTTCCCTTTATTGCCTGAGCTGAGTTCATATTCTCTCATATTGGGCGGTGATTTTAATTGTTGGTTAGATCCAGTTTTGGATCGATCATCCTCTATTCCTAGACTACCAAGTAAATCTGCTTTATCAATTCAGTATTTCCTTTCCAACTATGGTATCTCCGATGTATGGCATTTTCTCCATCCAAATGAGAGAGATTACTCCTTTTTTTTTCATATGTCCATCACACTTTTACTAGAATTGATGGTTTTTTAATTGATAATCAGCTGATTCCATCTGTTTGCTCTTGTGACTATCAGAGTATATTGATTTCGGATCATGCCTCAGTCACCCTGTCTACAAATCTTCCTAGTTTCCCCAAATGAATAAGCATTGGCATTTTAATCCAACCTTGTTGTCAGATAATGACTTTGCAAAATTTATGGAGGACCAGATAACTTTTTTTAAAAATACTATCATGTCATCTGAAACCTCAAGTCAGGTTGTTTGGGACGCTATAAAAGCATATCTAAGGGGTCAAATAATTTCATATACAGGTTTCCCCCGTCATCCGAAGGTAGAGTTTTCCTATGAAATGGTTCATAAGCTGAAATGTCGTAAAGCAAAGAAGCAATTACCATTTATTTATATGGGAAAATTTTGTGAGCATTCGCAGACCCAAAAATAACCTACCAAATCATGCCAGATAACACATAAAACCTAAAATAACAGTAACATATAGTAAAAGCAGGAATGATATGATAAATACACAGCCTATATAAAGTAGAAATACTTTTCCACAATCATTACTGAACTGTTCCCCATAGCGAAAACTCACGCAAGCGCTGTTGGTATAAACGCGCTCTCCAGTAACCTTTAAATTATGAAGCTGCCAAATCTACCAAATAACACATAAAAATACACAGCCTATATAAAGTAGAAATAATGTATGTACAGTATAGTATCACTTACCGGAATTGGGAAAACAGCACCGAGCACACTGATGATGGTGTGTTAGACTGAGTTGTCGCAGGCTGGGTGGTGCAGTGGCCCCCACCCTCCAGGCTGCCGACCCGATACATTGCCGCGAAGAACGCAGCAGTAGCCAGGAGGCACACAGCACATTGTTAAGAAAAAAAGCCAAAATAAACTTGCTAATTAATTAGGTGCTGCCTGGCACGTAAATGTCGGCGCAGATCAGAGGCGATTGCCAATTGCATTGCCTCTGATCTGGGCTGACAATTATGTGCTAGGTGGCACCTAATTAATTAGCATGTTTATTTCGGCTTTTTTCTTAAAGGTGTGCTGTGCGCCTCCCGGCTACCGCTGCGTTCTTCGTGAATCGGTACAGTATCTGTCCGGGGCCCGGGTGTTGGGGTGGTGGGACACGGGGGTGTCATCTCATCGGCGATCAAGGCAGGCAGCTCATCTTCTCCTATGACTGCCGCCTCGATGTCGAAGGTCAAGGTTCATCGTCTGCTGTGGCTGATGAGGAAGGCTTTATCATTGCAGCGAAAATCTCACACAGATGCTTCACTTTCTGCATTTGGTTTTGATTGTTATCCTTTCCTCTTCCAATTGCATCAGCTCTTCATCTATCGGTTCTTGCTCATGGGATGCCAAAACCTCTTCAACATCATCTTCGGCAACTTCCACAAGCCAAACTCACTTTGTCCTTGCTTCGTTCACCACGATCGAAACACTTAATTATGTCTAGTTTTACGCTAAGTGTAACAACCTTACTCTTTCAGGCTTTTCCGACACCTTAGAACTCATCTTGCTAACGGCTGCTCAATGCAACGAGTTAAAGCAATGCCGTTCCGCCGGGGGAGAGCGGCTGCTCGGGGCGCACGCTGTCTTTTATTGCGCGCTGATTTTTTCACGCGCTAATTTTTTATCGCGCGCTGTCTTTCTTCGTAACAGTGAAAACACGTTCTGAAAGCGAAAACAGGGTACTAATGTAGGTCTTTCGTAACAGTGAGGTTTCGTAAAGTGAACATTCGAAAAGCAGGGGAACACCTGTACTGTGAATTTGAAAATAAAGACCTATAAAGAGCGATTAGATCTGGTCAATCAAATTAAAGCAACAGACCAACTATATGCCCAGACCAAAAATCCTGAGTTGTGTAAGAAACGAGTGGAACTTCAAACTAAGTTTAACCTTATTTCCACTCACCCAATTGAACGCCAACTTTTGGAAAGTAAGAGCCGGTTTTATATCCATGGTGATAAATCTGGTAAATTTTTAGTTAACCAACTAAGACACTCTAAAGCTAAACAACATATTACAAAAATTTGAATGGGAAACGGGAACATTACCTTGAATCATTCTGGAATTAATGACACATTCAAGAATTACTATTCTCGACTCTATACTTCTGAATCTTTAAATGATAATATTTCTGTCGAGCATTTCTTAAATAGTTTAAATATTCCTACGCTTTCTCCTGATCTCAAAGCAAAACTGAATGAGCCATTATCATTAGAGAAAATATCCTCAGCTATTCCTGTACTACAGTCTGGTAAATTTCCTGGACCTGATGGGTTCTCTGTAGAATCCTATAAATCATTTACCTCACTGTTTTCGCCTCAACTAATTTTAGTTTTATCCAACTCGTTTAAACAAGGTAAGTTGCCAGCATCATTTAATGAGGCATGTATCATCCTTTTAGCGAAAAAAAGGTAAAGATCCATCAGAGTGTTCTTCGTACAGGCCGATTTCTTTGCTAAATGTTGATGTTAAAATTTTGGCTAAAGTTTTGGCCCGCAGATTGGAGAACATTCTACCCTTAATTATTTCTGAAGACCAAACTGGTTTTATTAAAAATCTCCTCCCTTTTTTTAATATACGGCGTCTATTTAATATCTTATACTCACCTTCAGCTGGGATTCCCGAATGTGTCATTTCTCTAGACACGGAGAAAGCATTTGATCATGTGGAGTGGTATTATCTTTTTGTGGTTTTAGAAAAATTTGATTTTGGACAAAGTTTTATTACGTGGATTAAATTGTTATATTCACACCCCACTGCTTCTGTCTTGACCAACTCTCAGTAATCCCAACCTTTCAACCTTAAATGTGGCACCTGGCAAGGGCGCCCTTTAAGTCCCTTACTTTTTGATCTGGCCATACAGCCATTGGCGATTGCGTTTCGTAGCTGCGCTGAATTGATGGGGATTTGGGGGGGGGGGGTGTTGAACACAAAGTCTCTCTTTATGCTGATGATCTTTTACTTTTTATCTCAAACCTGACTACCTCCTTATCCCCAATGTTTTCACTCCTTGACAAATTTAGCCAGCTTTCTGGACACAAATTTAATTTACGTAAGAGCAAACTCTTTCCAATAAACAGAGAAGCACAAATATTAGAATTTCATAGCTTCCCTTTTAAAGTAGTAAATAATCATTTTACTTCCCTTGGCATTACAGTAACAAGGAATTATAAGCATCTTTTTGGAGAACATTTCACTAATCTTTTAAATCATACAAAACAGTCTAGTACAGTGGTCACCCCTGTCTATGTCTTTGATAGGTCGAATTAATGTTGTTAAAATGTATATCCTTCCTAAATTTTTATACTTATTTCAATCTTTACCGATTTTTATTTCTAAAGTTTTTTTTGACTTGTTAGATTCTATTATTTCGTCCTATCTATGGAAGGGCAAACATCCCAGACTAAATAAAGCTCACCTTCAAAAACCTAAAAGGGTAGGTGGCATGGCCTTGCCCAATTTTTGTTTATATTACTGGGCAGCCAACATACGTTGTCTTATCTTTTGGCCTTACTTTTATAATCAGTCTGACTGCCCAAAATGGGTGGCAATGGAGTTGAACTCTTATAAGAATTTCTCCATTTCCGCACCTCTTGGATCCGTACTTCCTTGCCATCTGCCTAAGCCAGTTGTTAATCCTGTCATCAGAAACACTCTGAGAATATGGGCTCAGTTCAGAAAATATAATGGTCTTCACGGTTTCTCTCTCTCCAGTCCTATTCTACATAATCATCTTTTTCAGCCTTCTATGCAGGATTTCACATTTCAAGACTGGCACAGAAAGGGCATTAGGTGCTTTGAAGATCTTTTCAAAGACAATCGCCTTGCAACTTTTGAACAACTGTCTGTAAAGTTCAACCTACCCAACACTCATTTCTTCAGATATCTCCAAATTAGACATTTTATCAACCTTTTAATACCAAACTTTACTGAGGTACCCAGTAAAAATGTTGTGGACTTGTTTCTTTGTATGAACCCATTGGGTAAAGGTTTGATACCCACTATTCGAGACATGTTAGCGATTTTGAGGCGAGCCCCCTTTGACAAAATTAAAACTGCCTGGGAGCATGATTTAAATTTTCCTCTGTCCGACGAGGTTTGGGATTGAATTCTCAAGTCAGTTAACTCAACTTCTTTATGTGCTCGCCACTGCCATTTACAGTTCAAGGTTGTACACAGGGCTCATATGTCTAAAACTAAATTATCGTGGTTCTGTCCTGATATTAGTCCCTGTTGCGACAAGTGTAAAGGGGGCGAGGCTTCCCTTATTCATATGTACTGGGCTTGTCCTAGCCTGGAGAAATTCTGGAGAGATGTCCTTTTAACTTTATCCCATATAGTTAATTACTACTTGAAACCTAACCCTCTGATTGCTCTTTTCGGCACCTCGGGAGAAGTTGACGTGCATCTGAGTCCAACTAAACGTCGTACATTGTCTTTTGCCTCCCTTTTGGCCAGACATACAGTCCTTCTTAGGTGGAGAGATGTTGCCCCACCCACTCATGCTCAATGGCTCAGAGACATTATGTCCTGCTTAGACCTTGAAAAGATTCATTACCCACTTCTTAATTCGAACATAAGGTTCCAAAAGGTGTGGGTACCTTTTCTTGAATATTTTCATAATGCCCGTTTAGATTAAGGGTTCATCCCTCCTTTTTATCTTTTACATTTAAATCCCTTACTTCCAGCTTCTTTCGGTTAAGATTTACGTTTTTTTTAAATGTGTAAACATATTATAGCTCAGGTAGTAAGCAATATACCTTCTTTTTATAAATACAGCTCTGTGGTGATAAAAGTTCTGATTAACTTTTCTATATATCGTAAGGTTGGCTTGGAGTTGGGTAGTGGGAGGGTGGGGTGGTAACTAACTTTATACGATTCTACTATGGGTGCTTTTCCTTAACTATTACGAACTGTGCATTTGATATGTTTGTTTTGCACTGTATAAACCTCTTTTGTTACTGGCTTTTTTGTTGTTGTATTGTAGAAACATAAACAATTAATTAAAAAAAAAAGACCATCAAGGTGATGTTGATGGCCAGAGAGAGAATAACCTGCAGGTTTCCAGGAAATAAAGAGAGTGAGAATGGGTCTATTGTAATTGTTCTCCTAGAAGCCAGCATGGAGTGTAAAGTAAAAAGTTAAAGGAGATCAAGGCCTTGAGGTGTGGAGTGGAGTTCCTAAAATAGCCCAGGGTCCAGGGCAAAGTATTTAAGCTCTGTTGAGAGCTGAAGAAGCTGAATTGTTCTCATGGGTAGGGTAAGAGGGGCTTTGATATATGCCTACATGAAAGGGCAATGAATATAAGAATTGGGGTGGGGTGGTTCAAATGCATTGAATATATCACTCAAGAAAGCATGTTGCAGCTGAACCAAACTCTGATCAGTTCACACTCGGAGTATTGTGTCCTCTTCTGGGTTGGCCCATTACAGCAAAGATGTGAAGGCAATGGGAGGATATGGAAGAAGCTGTTTGGATTAGAGAATGTTAGCTATAAACAAAGGTTGGACATACTTGGGCAATTTTCTCTGGAGCAACAAAGGCTATGGAGAGACCTTATAGAAGTTTATAAAATTATAAGAGACATAGAGTATATCAGAGTCTTATTCCCAGAGTGGAAATATTAAGCGCTGGAGGACTTAGCTCTATGGCGAGACTTTGAAAGCTTACAGGAGATGAGGAGGAACTGCTTTTGCCAGAGAGTGGTGAATCTGTGGAATTCTCTGCCCAATGAAGCAGTGGAGGCTACCTCTGTAAGTATATTTAAGAACAAGGTTGGATAGATTTTTGCATAGCACGGGAATTAAGGGTTATGGGGAAAAGGCAAGTAGGTGGAGATGAGTCAATGGTCAGAAGAGGGCATGACCCTGATGGTGAAGATACTTATTGATGGATGCTGCCATCTTCTTGAAGGTGTCCTCAATGGTGGGTGGGGATGTCAGGATGGGAGGGGGTTGTGACCATGATAGGGCTGGGTGAGCCTACAGCCCTCTGGTGCCTTTGTGATCCAGTGCATTGGAGCCTCCATTCCAGGCTGTGGTGTGTGTATGGAATTGAGGTAGTCAGTGAGCAAAAGGGCAGCTGAACAATTGGTTGGCACACAATAGATAGTGATCCTTTATCGATTCACTGCGTACGGCTGAGGTACTGTATATCTGAGCACTGGTGCTGTTTCTTACAGCTTACACTGAGCAGAAGACTGGACACCTACTGCTCTATGCTATCCTGGGATCAGCAGGAATGACCTGCCTGACCATTCTACTGGCCTTCTGTATTGTGATTCACTTCAAACAGAATAACTTCCAACGGAGAATAGTTCAAGCTTTTCAAAACAGCACGGTAAGTTTGCAGAATTAAGCTCTGATCTTCCAACTGCTTTATTTTTAGACATGTTATACATATATTATAAACAACAGGTAATGAGGGATATTGTTAGAACATTCAATATTAAGGATGAGGTTTCATGGTATTTGGAGGCACATGATAAAATAGGCCAAAGTCAGCATAGTTCCCTGGAGGGGAAATCTGAGGAAAAAATAGGCAGAAAAGACAAAGAGTTAGTATGTGAGGAGTTTTCGATGGCTCTGGGCCTATGCTCACTGGAGTTTAGAAGAATGAGGAGGAGTCTCATTGAAACCTATTGAATATTGAAAGGCCCAGACAGAGTGGATGTGGAGAGGAGGTTTACTACAATGGTGGTCTAAGGCAGATGGGCACTGCCTCAGATAAGAAGGACATCCTTTGGAACAGAGATGAGCTGGAATTTCTTTAGCCAGGGGTCGGTGAATCTGTGGAATTTATTGCCACAGACAAGTCATTTGGCATGTTTAAAGTACACATTCATAGGTTACATGGAGAAGACAGGAGAATGAGGATCAGCCATGGTGGAGTGGCAGAGCAGACTTGATAGGCCGAATTCTGCTCCTATGTCTTATGGTCTTGCTGCAGATACAGGACATTGTGAGAGAGGATGGAGAGCAGCATAGAGCGAAATCTATATAGATACCAATGATATAAGCAGGAGCAGGAATGGGGTCCTATAAAGTGATTTTAGGCTTCTACATAGAAAGTTAAGAAGCAAGATTTCTAGGGTCATAATCCCAGAATTTGTGTATCATCAGGCCTCTCTTCGAGGGCAGTCAGGTTATGTACAAACAAGAAGGTTTGCATCTGAACTGGTAGGCTGTTGATATCCTCACTGGGAGGTTTGCTACTCAGTGGGTTTAAACTGGTGTAACTGGGGATTTGGTAACTGCAGCAGCAGAGCAACCGGTGGTTGGGTGAGAGCAGGTTTGCGAAGCGTTGAGGATCTGCTGGTGGACTTGCTCCTGGGCCTGGCCAAGAAGGCCATTCACATGTCTAGGTGGCGGAAAGTCAAGAGCTCTGCCAGGGTCGACTGCCTGCTCCTCTTCCTAGGATGCTTTCATACCTGGCTGTCTTTGGAGAGGGGGCATGCCGTCACCATGGGTACAGTGGGGAATTTCCAGGAGTGGTGTGCTCCCCACAGGGAATTGACTGTTTTATAGGCAGTAGTAATCATATTTTAATCTAAATGTACTCGCTGTCTTGTAAATACTGAATGTTTGTGCCTTGTGTATCTGTTATGTAAATAAACTTCTATAGTTTTGGAAAAAATGGGGTGAGGGCAAGAAAGTTGGTATGACAAGTAAGACTAGTAAGGACGGTAATTAAACATGGTGGGACTGATGGGCTGAGAAAGCAATGGTAGAGGCATTATGGGTAAGGAGGATGAACCTTTAGAGCATGGAGAACATGGAATTGGGATGTTCTTGCCATTACAGAGACCTGTTTGTATGAGGGACTGGACTGGAAGCTCAGTGTTCCTAGGTGAGATGTGATATGGGGAGGAGTGAAAGAGCCAGAGGATTTGCACGATTGATAAGGGGCAACGTCCCGCAGAGAGGACACACTGGAGCTGTCATCCACAGAGGCAGATTGGGTAAAGTTCAGAAGCAGGATAGGTAAAAGTACTCAGGCAGGATATCAGAGAAACAGATATGAATACAGACTATGGAGAGGTGCACAAACAAATGGGTTGCCATAGTGGGGGCTTTATCTTCCCCATTATTTGCTGGAACTTCCTTAATACAGGAGACTTCAAAGGAGCGGGATTTCTTCAGTGCATCCAAGAAGGGTTCTTGAAACGGTATTAGGTTTAATATCACTGGCATATGTTGTGAAATTTATGGCTTTGCATCTGTAGTACATTGCAATACATAATAATAATAATAATAATAATAAAAACTAAATTATAATAAGTATATATTAAAAATTAAGTTAAACAACTAATGTAAAAAGAGAGAAAAAACGGCGGGGTCATTTTCGTAGATTCGTTGTCCATTAAGAAATCTGATGGTGGAGGAGAAGAATCTCTTCCTGAAAGAATCTGCTGAGTGTGTGTCTTCAGGCTCCTGTACATCCTCCTCGATGGTAGCTGTGAGAAGAGGGCACGTCCTGGGTGTTGGGGATCCTTAATGATGGATGCCAGCTTTTTGAACTTTCAGCTCTAAAAATGTCCTGGATGCTGGGAAGGCTAGTGCCCGTGATGGAGCTGGATGAGTTTACAATTTCTGCAGCTTTTTCTGATCCTCTGCAATGGCCCCTCCATACCAGACGGTGACGTAACCAGTTAGAATGCCCTCTAGAGCACTTCTGTAGAAACTTGTGAGTGCCTTTGGTGACATGCCAAGTCTTCTCAAGCTCCTAATGAAATATAGCTATGTTAGTCAAGTCCACAGCTAAAATTAGACTGGGCCCTTGTAAATATCAGGAAAGTGCTCAAGCAGGTGATTGGGAAGGCCAAACAAAGCCACGAAATATCTTTAATAAGCAGGATCAATTATAATCTCAGGGTATTCTATACTTAAATTAAGAAAATAAGGATAACCAAGGAAAGGATAAAGGAGGGGATGTGCTTGCAATCAGAGCCAGTGGCTGAGGTACTGAATGGGTACTTTGCATCAATGTATTATGGAGGAGAACATAAAAATAGAGCAGTTCACAAATTACAGGCCCTATGGCCCATGTTGTTGTGTTGACCTTTTTAACGTAAGTATAGGGAAGAGCAGCGCAGAGGACAGTGAGAGACAGGATTCATGCACACGTGGAAAGTTATGGCCCGCTTAGCGACTTTTACCTTTGCTTTGTGTAGGACAAATTATGCCTGACAGGAATAATTTTTTTGAAGGTGACAATGTTGCTTGATAAAATTAAGGCAGTGGGTATTATCTACATGGGCTTAAGGAAGCCTTTTCATATAGTCCCTTATAGTAGGTTAATTCAGAAGATAAAGATGCCTGGGATCTAGGGTGAATTGCAAGCTTAGATTCAGAACTGGTTTACTCATTGAAGGCAGAAAATAGGAGTGAAAACCTATTAATCTGGCTGGAGGCCCAGTATTGGTGGTGTACCACAAGGACTGGTGCTGGGATATCTTAGTGATTGTTCGAGATATAAGGTAGTTCAATCATTCGGATGAAAATGTGAATGGGTGGATCATTAAGTACTCTGTGGCTCTGGCTGAGAACTTTTAATCTTTGCTGGACATTAGTGAGGTACAATATAACTGGAAAACATCAAACGTGGTCTCTGTTTTCAAGCATGACAGCAGAAGTCCAGGACAAATATGATTAAAGAGAAACTACAGCATCAAAGGCAAAAAGATAACTAAGGAAGAGCACAGAACCACTCAAGGATAAAGGAAGGAGCATATGTGGGAGACAGAGGATATGGGCAAAGTCCTAAATGAATACTTTGCATCAATATTTACCAAGGAGAAGACTGTGGAGGATCATGAGATGGAGTGTGCTAACACATTGTAGCGAAAGGAGAGGCAGGAAGACAGAGGGGGCAGCGCTGCTGCGTTGGTAAAAATAAAATCAAATAATCAGAAAGAGGTGATAGAGGGTTGGAAAATATTGACTCATTCTGTATGGATCTAAGGAACTGCAAGGGTAAAAAGACCCTGATGGGACTTCTATACTGACCCCCAAACAGTAATAAAGATGTAGTCTACAAATACAATGAGAGATAGGAAACACATGCCAAAAGGACAATGTTACCATAGTCATGGGGGATTTCAATATGCAGATAGATTGGGAAAATCAGGTAGGTGCTGGATTCCAAGATAGCGAATTTCTAGAGTACCTACAGGATGGTTTTTTAGAGCAGCTCATGGTTGAGCCCCCTAGGAGATCAGTTGTTCTGTATTCGGTGTTGTGCAATGAACCAGAATTAATTGGCATGCTTAAAGTAAAAGAATCATTAGGGGCAAGTAATCATAATATGATCAAATTCACCCTGAAATTTGAGAAGGAGAAGCTAAAGCCAGATATATCAGTACTACAGTGGAGTAAAGGGAAATGCAGAGGTGTGAGAGAGGAGTTGGCCAGAATTAATTGGAAAAGAACACTGTCAGAGATGATGGCAGAGCAGCAATGGCTGGAATTTCTGGAAGCAATTCAGCAGGTATAGGATGTATATATAACCCAAAGAGGAAGAAGAAAAGGCAAGATGACTCAACCGTACAAGAGAAGTCAAAGCCAACATAAAAGCTAAAGAGAGAGCATATAATAGAGCAAAAATTAGTGGTAAGTTAGAGGATTGGGAAGCTTTTAAAAACACTCAGAGGCAATTCAGAAGTAATTACGAACACAAAGATGGTATACAAAAATAAGCTAGCCAATAATGTTAAAGAGGATACCAAAGTTTCTTCAGATACATAAAGTGTAAAAAGAGATGTAAGAGTGGATATCAGAGCACTGGAAAGCAATGCTGGAGAGGTAGTAATGGGAGACAAGGAAATGGTGCATGAACTGAATACATATTTTGAATCAGTCTTCACTGTGGAAGGCATTAGCACTTGTCATACGAAGAGCATTTGATGGCTCTGGGCCTGTATTCACTAGAATTCAGAAGAATGAAGGGGGACCTCATTGAAACCTATTAAATGGAGAAAGCCTTTGACAGAGTGGATGTAGAGGCAATGTGGGAGAGTCTAAGACCAGAGGATCCAGCCTCAGAATAGAGGAGCATCCTTTTGGAATAGAGATGTCGAGGAATTTCTTTAGCCAAAGAGCCCTGAATCTGTGGAATTCTTTGCCACAAGCAGCTGTGGAGGCCAAGTCTTTGTGTATATTTAAGGCAGAGGTTGATAAACTTTTGATTGTTCAGAGCATGAAAGGATATGGGAGAAGGCAAGAGCTTGGGGCTGAGAGGAAAATTGGATCAGCCATTATGAAATGGTGGAGCAGACTCGATGGACGAAATAGCCTAATTCTGCTCCTATATCGTATGGCCTTATGGTCTTATATTAGGGCTTTTTGAGGTTGGTAAAAAAGTAATGTTAGATCTCTTAACGTGGAACTTACACAGAATAGCACGATGCAGACCCTTTGGGCTACATTGCTGTGCCGATGTTTTTGATGTACTCTAAGATCAATCTAACCTTTACTCTCCCCACCCCCCACACACACACATAGCTCTCCATTTTCATTCATCCGTGTGTATATCTAAGTATTTTTCCAATGCTCCTGATGTGTCTGCCTCTACCACCAGCCTTGGCAGGGTGTTCCACACACCCACCACCCTCTGTATAAATATCATACCTCTGACATCTACCCTACACTTTCCTCTGATCACCATAAAACCATGACTCCTCGTGCAGGTTATTTCCACCCTGGGAAAGTATCTCTGGCTAGCCACTCAATCTAATCCTCTTATCATCGTGTACACTTCTATCAAGTCACCTCTCATCCTCATTCACTCCAAAGACAAAAGACCAGCTCTCTCAACCTATCCTCGTAGACTTGTCCTCTAATCCAGGCAACATTCTGGTAAACAACACACATCAAAGTTGCTGCTGAACGCAGCAGGCCAGGCAGCATCTCTAGGAAGAGGTACAGTCGACGTTTCAGGCCGAGACCCTTTGTCAGGACTAACTGAAGGAAGAGTGAGTAAGGGATTTGAAAGTTGGAAGGGGAGGGGGAGATCCAAAATGATAGGAGAAGACAGGAGGGGGGAGGGATGGAGCCAAGAGCTGGACAGGTGATTGGCAAAGGGGATACGAGAGGATCATGGGACAGGAGGTCCGGGGAGAAAGACGGGGGGGGGGGACCCAGAGGATGGGCAAGAGGTATATTCAGAGGGACAGACGAAGAAAAAGGAGAGTGAGAGAAAGAATGTGTGTATAAAAATAAGTAACAGATGGGGTACGAGGGGGAGGTGGGGCCTAGCGGAAGTTAGAGAAGTCGATGTTCATGCCATCAGGTTGGAGGCTACCCAGACGGAATATAAGGTGTTGTTCCTCCAACCTGAGTGTGGCTTCATCTTTACAGTAGAGGAGGCCGTGGATAGACATGTCAGAATGGGAATGGGATGTGGAACTAAAATGTGTGGCCACTGGGAGATCCTGCTCTCTCTGGCGGACAGAGCGTAGATGTTCAGCAAAGCGGTCTCCCCATCTGCGTCGGGTCTCGCCAATATATAATATATCAGGATGAGGCTTTTCATTCTAGGACGAGGGAGATGTCTTCATTTTTTAAAGAAAGGGGCTTCCCTTCCTCCACTATCAACTCTGCTCTTAAATGCATCTCCCCCATTTCACGTACATCTGCTCTCACTCCATTCTCCCGCCACCCCACTAGGAATAGGGTTCCCCTGGTCCTCACCTACCACCCCACCAGCCTCCGGGTCCAACATATTATTCTCCGTAACTTCCGCCACCTCCAACGGGATCCCACCACTAAGCACATCTTTCCCTCCCCCCCCCCCCCCGCATTCCGCAGGGATTGCTCCCTACACAACTCCCTTGTCCATTCGTCCCCCCCATCCCTCCCCACTGATCTCCCTCCTGGCACTTATCCGTGTAACAAGTGCTACACATGCCCTTACACTTCCTCCCTTACCACCATTCAGGGCCCTTAACAGTTCTTCCAGGTGAGGCAACACTTCACCTGTGAGTCGACTGGGGTGATATACTGCGTCCGGTGCTCCCGATGTGGCCTTTTATATATTGGCGAGACCCGACGCAGACTGGGAGACCGCTTTGCTGAACATCTACGCTCTGTCCGCCAGAGAAAGCCGGATCTCCCAGTGGCCACACATTTTAGTTCCACATCCCATTCCCATTCTGACATGTCTATCCACGGCCTCCTCTACTGTAAAGATGAAGCCACGCTCAGGTTGGAGGAACAACACCTTATATTCCGTCTGGGTAGCCTCCAACCTGATGGCATGAACATCGACTTCTCTAACTTCCGCTAGGCCCCACCTCCCCCTCGTACCCCATCTGTTACTTATTTTTATGCACACATTCTTTCTCTCACTCTCCTTTTTCTCCCTCTGACCCTCTGAATATACCCCTTGCCCATCCTCTGGGTCCCCCCCCTTGTCTTTCTTCCCGGACCTCCTGTCCCATGATCCTCTCGTATCCCCTTTTGCCAATCACCTGTCCAGCTCTTGGCTCCATCCCTCCCCCTCCTGTCTTCTCCTATCATTGTGGATCTCCCCCTCCCCCTCCAACTTTCAAATCCCTTACTCACTCTTCCTTCAGTTAGTCCTGACGAAGGGTCTCGGCCTGAAACGTCGACTGCACCTCTTCCTAGAGATGCTGCCTGGCCTGCTGCGTTCACAAGCAACTTTGATGTGTGTTGCTTGAATTTCCAGCATCTGCAGAATTCCTGTTGTTAACATTCTGGTAAATCTCCTATGAACACTCTCTAAAACTTCCACATCCTTCTTATAATGAGGCAACCAGAAATGACCTCCAGGGTGGTCTGACCAGTGCTTCATAGTTCTGCAATGTTTTCCTGCAGTTCTTGAACTCAATTCCTTTACAAATGAAGGCCAACACACCATGTGCCTTAACACCCTATACTTTGAGGTATCTGTGGACATGAACCTCAAGATCCCTTTATTATTCCACACTGTTTAGAATCCTGCCATTAACATTGTATTTTGCCTTCAAGTATAATCTTCCAGAGTGAATCATTTCAGACTTTTCCAGATTGAACTCTATCTGCCACTTCTCAGTCCAGTTCTACATTCTATCAATGTTCTTTTGTAACCTACGACAACCTTCTACACGCTCCACAATACCACCAACCTTCAAATCATCTACAAACTTGCTAATCTGCCCAACCACTTCCTCAACCAAGTCAGTTATAAAATCCACAAACAGTCCATGCGGAACATCACTGGTCACAGATCTCCAGACAGAATAAACTCCATCTACTACCACCCCCTATCTTTGCAAGCAAGCCAATTCCTAATCCATGCTTAAAGAACATTAAGATGTAAGTTTCCAAGGCCCAGTGAGACATACCCCAGGTTATTGAGAGAGTCAGGAGGTGAGATTTCTGAGGCCTTGATCAGATCTTCATTTCCTATCTAGTCACAGGTGAGATCACAAAGAACAGGTGAGAAGCTAGTTATGAAATTCTACAGCCCATCTAGTCTGTGCCAAACCACACCCAAATGATTAGTTTGGCTCATTCCATACTCTGAGTTTAGAAGATCCCCCTCATGAACCCCTTAAATATTTCACCTCTCTCCTTTAACCCATGACCTCTAGTTCTAGTCTCACCCAATCTCAATAGAAGAAGTCTGCTTGCATTTATCATATCTCTATCCCTCATAATTTTGCATACCTCTATTCAATCTCCCCTCATTCTCCTATGCTCTAACTTATAAAGTCCTAACTCATCAAACCTTTCCCTGTAACTCCGGTCCTCGAGTTCTGGCAACATCCTTGTCGATTTTCTTTGCACTCTTTCAATCTTATGGATATCTTTCCTCTCAGTAGGTGACCAAAACTACTCACAATATTCCAGATCTGGACTCAACAACATCTTACACAGCTTCAACATAACATCCCAACTCCTGTTCTCAATACTTTGGTTTAAGAAGGCCAATTGCCAAAAGCTCTCTTTAAGACCCTATCTACCTATGACACCACTTTCAAGGAGTTATGGATATGTATTCCCAGATCTCTCTGCTCTACTCATCATGCAAGTCTTAGCTTGGTTTGTCCTCTCAAAGTGCAACATCTCACATGTCTGTATTAAATTCCATCTGCCATTTTTCAGCCCATTTTTTTCAGCTCATACAGATCTCACCGCAATCCCTGATTGTCATCCTTGCTATCCACCATATCCCCAGTCTGAGTGTTCTTCCATTGTTCAACAAGGGAATTAAGGTTAACCCTGCTAAACTTCAATTGCTTGCATGATTTGTGTTTTTTTTCTTTCTCTTGCACATTGGATGTTGATCCTTTTATTTTTTTTCTTTAATTGGGTTATTTTCGGTATTCTTGCTGTAAGCAGACAAATTTCAAAGTAGTTTAAGTTATACGTTCTTTTGTAGCGATGTACTACACACAGGGCTAGAAAAAACAACACGCTGTCTGAACGTTGCACTCGAGACTAGTTTATTCAAACTTCGTGGCACTGGCTGTTACGCAGTTCCGTTCCCACCCTCTCCGGGCAGAAATGACGTCAGAGGTGCATTACAAAAGTCTCTTCCCGCGCGCAGGCTTTCTCCCCTTGCTGGCGAAGAAGAAGGCCCAGTGCCATTTTGGGGCTGGCCTCTCTGCCGATGCGCGCGCTATTTTGTGAGCCGGTTCGCCTGCGTAGAAAGTGGGTCACCACACTTTGATAATAAATGTCATTTGAATCTTTAAATCTTGAATTTTTGATTATAGACTGGTGAGTCCCATGTCAGTGGTGGGGAAACTATTGGGGAGGATGAGACCATAAGCATTGGAGTAGAATTAGGCTATTTGCTCTGCTATGCCATTCCATTAACACTGCTTTATCATCCCTCTCAATCCTGTTCTCCTGCCTTTTTTGCATAACCCAGGCAACCTGTTCATATTCTATACCTTCAATTTTGACCCGGCCCAAGGATCCCCTCACAACAAGTGTCTATACCAAATTTTGAACCACAGATCTATTTAAAATGCATAAATAGCCTATCTGACATTGATAAATGGGTGATTAATCCTTAATTAATGTTTCAGAGATGTAAAATCCATTTCAATAGATATGGGTCAAATTTGACCCGGAACAGCCTCAGTGTACAAAAATTTGTAGCACCTGTACAAAAGTATAAAATTTTTAAATGTTTTCATTTTTGTGCATTTTGGGTCACTTTAGGAAAAGTCGTCAAATTTAGACTAAAAAAGTGGCATTAAGGTTGTTTTTACTGCTGTCAAATGTCAAAACAGGTCAAATTTGACCTGAACAGTATGTAAGGGATAAACTTTGATGACCTAACAAATCAACAACCCGTCAACCTCTGCTTTAAATATACTCACGCAACGCACATCAAAGTAGCTGGTGAACGCAGCAGGCCAGGCAGCATCTTTATGAAGAGGTACAGTTGACGTTTCGGGCCGAGACACTTCGCTTCCTGACGAAGGGTCTTGGCCCGAAACGTCGACTATACCTCTTCCTAGAGATGCTGCCTTCACCAGCAACTTTGATGTGTTTTGCTTGAATTTCCAGCATCTGCAGATTTCCTCGTGTTTGCGTCTTTAAATATACTCTATGTCTTGGCCTCCACTGCTATCTGTGCAATGAATTCACAGACTCACTACCCTTTGGTTAAAGAAATTCGTCCTCCTCTTCCTCACTGATGATCAACACTGGCACATCTCAGGGATGCGTGCCTTAGCCCGCTGCTCTACTCTTTCTATACCCATGACTGTGTGACTAGGTATAGCTCACATGCCATGTGTAAGTTTGCTGGTTGAGTGGTGTCACAGTAACAACTTTGCTCAGTAAGACAAAAAAGCTGATTGTGGACTTCAGGAAGGGTAAGATGAGGGAACAAGAACCAATCTTCACTGAGGGATCAGAAGTGGAGAGAGTGAGCAATTTCTAGTTCCAAAGTGTCAAGTTATCTGCGTATCTAACCGGGTCCCAACATATCAATGCAGCTATAAAGAAGGAAAGAAAATGTCTATATTTCATTAGAAGTTTGAGGAGGTTTGGTTTGTCATCTAAAACACTCAAAAACTTCTACAGATGTACAAACGTTTGTACATGGAGAGAATTCTGACAGGCTGCATCACTGTCTGGTATTGGGAGCTACTGCAGAGGTTGAAAAGAAGTTGCAAAAATTAGTCAGCTCTATCTTGGGTACTCTCCTCCATAGTATCCAAGACATCTTCAAACAGTAGTGCCTGAGGAAGGCAGTGTCTATCATCAAGGACCCAATCACCCAAGACGTGCCCTCTTCTCATTGTTTCCATCAGGGACGAGGTACAGAGACCTGAAGGCACACACTCGATGATTCAGGAACAGCTTCTTCCCCTCTGCCATCCAAATCCTAAATAGACATTGAACCCATGAACACTACCTCACTTTTTTATCATATTATTTCTGCTTTTGTACTATTTTAATTTAACTAATTAATATACATATACTTACTGTAATTGATTTACTTAATATTTTTCCTATATTGTCATGTATTGCATTGTACTGCTGCTGCTAAGTTAACAAATTTCACGACATATGCCGGTGACATAAAAACCTGATTCTGATTCTCATCTCTGTTCTGAAGAGATGTCCTTGACCTTTGTCCTCTTCGAGACTCATCCACTAGAGAAAACATCCTTGCCATGTCCGCTTTATCTAGGCCTTTCAGCATTTGAAGAGATCCTCCCCCCCACCCCCCCCACCATTCTTCTAAACTCCAGTCCCAGCTCTGACCCTGTGGAACACCACTAGTCACCAGCAGCCAACCATAAAAGACCCCCTTTATTCCCATACTTTACCTCCTGCCAGTTAACCGATCGTTTTATTTACTTACTTAGTGATACAGCACAGAGCAGGCTCTTCTGGCCCTTCGAGCTGCACCACCGAGCAGCCCCCCAGTTTGACCCTAGCCCAACCACAGGACAATTTACAGTGACCAATTAACCTTCCAGTCGCTATGCCTTTGGATTGTGGAAGGAAACCGGAGCACCCTGGGAAATCCACACGGTCTTGGGGGAAAAAGTTCAAACTCCTTACAGGCAGCGGTGGGAATTGAACCCCCGCCGTCACCTGTACTGTAAAGCGTTGTGCTAACCACCATGCTACCATGCTGCCCCAGCACAATATCTTTGAACTGGGGGAGAGAATCTGAGCAAATGGTGAAAACCCACATATTCCATGGGGAAGACGTACAGAGACCCCTGACAGAATGACATTGCAATTGAACTCCAGAACATCCCAATCTGTAACAGCGTTGTGCCCTTCTGTCCTTACTAGTACCTTTCCTGTAATACCACCGGCTCTTATCTTCTTTAGCAACCTCACCTGTGGCAGTGTGTCAAAGGTCTTCTGAAATTCCAAGTAAGCATCAAATAACATCTATTATTTCCTCAAAGAATTCAACAGATTTGTCAGGCAAGACTTCCCCATAATGAAACCATGCTGACTTTGGCCTATTTTATCATGTGACTCCGTACCTTGAAACCTCATCCTTCATAATGGACCCCAACATCTTACCAACCTCTGAAGTCAGCTTAACTGGCCTATAATTTACTGTCTTTTGTCTCCCTCCCTTCTTACAGGGTGGAGAAACATTTTCATTTTCCTACTCCTCCAGAACCATTCCAGAAGCTAGTAATTCTAGAAAGATTACTACCAATGCCTCCACAATCTCTTCAGCTACCTCTTTCAGAACTCTGCAATGTAGTCCATCTTGGCCAGGTGACTTATCTACCTTCAGAATTAGAATCAGGTTTATTATCACCGACCTGTGAGGTGACATTTGTTAACTTAGCAGCAGCAGTTCAATGCAATAGATAATCTAGCAGAAAAAAACAAAATAATAATAATAATAATAAATAAACAAGTAAATCAATTATGTATATAGAATAGATTTTAAAAAGTGCAAAAACAGAAATACTGTATACTTAAAAAAAAAGTGAGGTAATGTCCAATGGTTCAATGTCCATTTAGGAATCGGATGGCAGAGGGGAAGAAGCTGTTCCTGAATCTCTGAGTGTGTGCCTTCAGACTTCTGTACCTCCTACCTGATGGTAACAGTGAGAAAAAGGCATGCCCTGGGTGCTGGAGGTCCTTAATAATGGATGCTTCCTTTCTGAGACACCTCTCCCTAAAGACGTCAGTAGGCTAGTGCCCAAGATGGAGCTGACTAGATTTACAACCCTCTGCAGCTTCTTTCGGTCCTGTGCAGTAGCCCCTCCATACCAGACAGTGATGCAGCCTGTCAGAATGCTCTCCACGGTACATCTATAGAAGTTTTTGAGTGTATTTGTTGACATACCAAATCTCTTCAAACTCCTAATAAAGTATAGCCATTTTCTTGCCTTCTTATAACCACATTGATATGTTGGGACCAGGTTAGATCCTCAGAGAAGGAAGTTGAAGCTGCTCACTCTCTCCACTTCTGATCCCCCTATGAGGATTGATTTGTGTACCTTCGTTTTACCCTTCCTGAAGCCCACAATCAGCTCTTTTGTCTTACTGACGTTCAGTGCCAGGTTGCTGCTAGGCACCATTCCACTAGTTGGCATATCTCACTCCTGTACACCCTCTTGTCACCACCTGAGATTCTACCAACAATGGTTGTATCGTCAGCAAACTTATAGATGGTACTTGAGCTATGCCTAGCCACACAGTCATGTGTATATAGATAGTAGAGCAGTGGGCTAAGCACACACCCCTGAGGTGCACCCGTATTGACATTTTAACTTCCCAAGCACCTTCTACTTAGTAATAGTGGCTACACTCACTTCTGCCCCCTGACACACCAGAATTTCTAGCGTAATGCTAGCGTCTTCCATGCTGACACCGCTCAGACTCGGGATCTGATATAAAACCAAAGCCTAAATTAGGGACAGTCAGCATGACTTTTGTTTGGAGCACATCATGTATATTGAACTCTTTAAAGAGTTCACAAAGGTGACTAATGAAGGTAGAGCTGTGGATGTTACGGACATAGATTTCAATAACGTTTTTGTCAAGTTCCTTCATGGTAGTCTTATCCAGAAAATTAACGTGTATGGGATTCATGGTGAATTAGCTGTTGTATTCAGAGGTGGCTTCCCATAGAAGGCAGATGGTAGTGGTCAGTAGGATTTCTGGCTGGAGTTCTGTGACTAGTGGTGTTCTGCAGGTATCCATACTAGGACCTCTATTGTTTCTGATACATATAAATGACTTGGATGAAAACATAGAGTTAATGAGTTCACAGATGATATGAAAACTAGTGGCATTATAGAAAGTGCAGAAGACTGGCAAAGATCTCTAACAGGATATAGATCAGTGGCAGAAATGGGTGGAGGAATGGCTGGTAGTGTTTAACTGTCCAAATGTGAAGTATTGCACTTCGTGACATCAAATATTAAGAGACAGTGCACTGTTAATGGCAGGACCCTTAACAGTGTTAAGGGTACAGAGGTATCTTGGAGTACAATGGCTCACTGAAAATGGCCACACAGGTTGATGGTGTGCTAAAGATGATGTTTAAAGTCAGGTTATCTATGATGCAGCTTTATAAAATTCTGTTTGACACTATCTGGAGTATTGTATTCAATTCCAGTCACGTGAAGACTTTAGAGAGGGTGTAGAGGACGCTTACCAGAATCTGCCTGGATTAAAGGACCGGTGCTATGAGGAGAAGTCATACAACCTAGGGGACACATAATAGAGGTTAATAAGATTATGCAAGGAATAGATAAGACAGCTGGCATATTTTTCTCCTGTGTGCTTAAAACAAGAGGGTATTGCATTTACAATGAGAGGGTTTAAGTACAAAGGGGACGTAAAGGGGCAAGTTTATTTTTACAGAAAGAGTGGTGGGTGCCTGGAATGTGTTGCAGATGTGATAGTGGAGGCAAATATAATAGTGGCATTTAAGAGGCTCTTATACACATGAATGTGCGGAGAATAGAGAGATACAGACATTGTCTAGGCATTAGAGATTAATTTTGTTATGCATTTAGTTACTAGTTCAGCACAACATCATGAGCCAAACATCCTGTTCCCGTGCTGAACTGCTCTAGGTTCTATGTTTTAAGTATGGACAGCCAGCATCGCTTTCTGCAGGGAAAGTCATGGCTTACAATTTTGATTAAGTTTATGAGCAGCCAACCAAGGTAGTTGATGAGGTGAGGGCAATGGATGTTATCTGCAACAATTTCCGTGGTGGGTTGATCAGGAAGATTAAGATTTTAATCTGAAAGATCCACAGTATATTATTGGTGGTTTAGGTTCAGGATTGTCCATAGAAGATAGAGACTAGTGGGCAATGGGACTTATTCTGGATGGAAGTACATGACTAGTGGTCTTCCATGGGGAACTGTACTAAAACTTCTGCTGTTTGTGATATATGCAAATGACTTGGCTTCAAGTTTCGCTTATCAGCATATTGATTCCTAATCTGCACTTTCCTTGTCTTTACAGCGAGAAGAGCCAATTATTCAGTTTAATTCAGGGACCCTCACACTCTCCAGGAAAACAAAGCCTCAGATGCGAATGCCAGTTGTCTATCCTGTCCTTCAGTGGGATGACATCAAATTTGAAGACATTATTGGTGAGGGGAATTTTGGACAGGTCTTGAAAGCTCGAATTAAGAAAAATGGGCACAAGATGAATGCTGCTATTAAACGAATGAAAGGTAGGTCCTATTATTTTACTGAAGTAGACTGGGCCCTTTTCTTCATCTGTGATATAGCATAGACTTTCATCCTTGGTTCTGTAACTTATTATTAACCTATACATTCATAGAATGAGGCCAATCCTAACATATCTTCTAGTACATACTGTACTCAGCAGCAGTGACATCTTAGCTCCTGTCTCTGAATCCTTCACATTATTGACCATTTGTACTGCCAGAAGACAAAATTTTAATCCTCTAGTTTAATCTGATTTTAATTTAATTTTAGGACCACATCAGCATTCTTTAGGGACATTTACAGCAAGGAAACAGGTCATGGCAGCCAACATATTTTTAGACTATCCCTTCCCTAAACCATTTTACTCCCTCCACATTCCCATCAGCCACAATACTCCCCAGATACTACCACTTAGAGAGGCTAATTAAGCTACCAAAACCACAACTTTTTTTAGGATGTGGGTGGAAGCCAGAGCACTTACAAGGAGAGTGTTCAAACTCCACATGGCACTAGAGATCAGATCCATTCTTAGATAAGGGGCCAAAACTGCTCACAATTCTCCAAGTGCAATCTGACCAATTCCTTATAAACCGTCGACATTACATCCTTGCTTTTATATTATAGTCCTCTTGAAATTAATGCTAACATTGCATTTGCTTTACTTACTACCATCTAAATATGGAAGTTACCCTTTAGGAAGTACTGTAATAGAATTCCCAAATTCATTTGCACCTCCAATTTCTGAATTTACTCCCCGTTTAGAAAATAGTCTACACCTCTATTCCTTTTATCAAAGTGCATGACCAGACACTTTCCCAAACTTACTCCATCTGCAACTTGGCCTATTCTCTAACCTGTCCAAGTCCTTCTGCAGACTCCCTGCTCCCTCAACACTACCCACCCTTCCACCTGTCTTTATATCATCTGCAAACTTGACCACAAAGCCTTCTATTCCGTCATCCAGAGCATTGACATTTAACGTGAAAAGAGGTAGCCCCAGAACTGACCTTTGCAGAACATCACCTGTCACAGGGAGCCAACCATAGAAGTTCCCCTTTTATTCCCACTCTTTGCCTCTTGCCAGTCAGCCAATCTTTTGTCCACGCTAGTAACCTTCCTGTAATACCATGGACTCTTAATATGTTTAGCAACCTCATCTGCGGCAGCTTGTCAAAGGCCTTCTGAAATTCCAAGTAAGCAACACTTAACAACTCTGTCTATCCTGCCTATTATTTCATCAAAAAATTCCAACAGATTTGCCAGGCAAGATTTCCCCTTAAGGAAGCCCTACTGACCTCAGCCTATTTTATCATGTGCTTCCAAATACTTCAAAACCTTGATAATGGGCTCCAACCACTAAAGTCAGGCTAACTACCCTATAATTTTCTGTCTTTTGTCTCCGTCCCTTTTGATATTTGCAATCCTCCAGTCTCTGGAACTATTCCAGAAACCATTGATTCTTGCAAGTTCACTACTAATATCTCCGCCATCTCTTCAACCACCTCTTTCAGAAACCTGGGTTGTAGTGCTTCCAGTCCAGGTGACCTACCTACCTTCAGAACTTCCAGCTTCCCAAGCACCATCTCCTGAGTAATAGTCACTGTACTCACACCTACCCCCGATACTCTTGAATTTATGGGATACTGCTGTGTGAAGAAGTTTTCCCTCATGTTCTCCTTAACTTTTCACCTTTTACACTTAATCCATGACCTCTAGTTGTAGTCCCATCCTATACCCCCATAATTTTGTAACCTCTAGCAAATCTCTCCTTAATCTTCTACATTCCAAGGAATACAGTCCTGACCTATTCAATATTTCCTTATAACTCAGGTCTTCCAGTCCCAATAAAATCCTTGTAAATTTTCTCAGTACTCTTTCAACCTTATTTACACCTTTCCCATAGGTAGATGACCAAAACCGCACATAATGCTCCAAATTAGACCTCACCAACATCTTAAACAACTTAAGCCAATGTGCCAAAAGCATCCTTTATGACTCTATCTACCTGTACTACCGCTTCCAATGAATTATGGATCTGAATTCTACCCTTTGTTCTATCGCACTCCTCAGTGTCCTACCGTTCACTGTGTAAGACCTGCCCTAGTTGGTTCTACCAAAGTGCAAGTCTTTGTACCTGTTACTCACCTGCGCCTCATTGCCAAAGCCTCAGTTTTTGGTGCAGGTGGTGCGGAATTTGTCAGTTGTGTCCAGGAAATCTTTCTCATGCAAAATGCAGGTGGCGTGACCAGAGATGGATAACACTCAACCGCCACATAGCAAGTGAGATGGGGCAGGTGGCTGGGGAGCATTTTATGTATGTATATATGAAGTCAGGACCAACATACTTCACTGAGAGTAAAGGAAAAGGCTGGCAACACGATGGAACCCTTCATTCATGAGAGGTTTTGAGGATTTGGTCAAGAAATTGAAGGAGACATATTTCAGGACCAAGCAAGTCCCTTGAGGAAAAATATATGAGAACATTCAGGACGGAATTAGGTAGTGGATCCCAGGCATCAAATACTCTGTTTAAAAAAAGAAGTAGCCACATAAATCTCCTTTAAACTTCCCCCTTCTCACGATAAATTATGGCCTTTAGTATTTGACATTTCCACACTGCCTTATGAGTCTCAGTCAAGTAACTGACCCCTCTACCCCATACATTTCCCTTGTCTGCTCCTATTTCTAACCCCTCACTTCACTATTCACTCACCCTCCTCACTTCAACTCACTGCCTCCTGACATAGTCATAGAGTCAAAGTCATACGGGGGAAAACGACTCTTTTTTTTACAACTACAAAGGCATCTGTTAGTCTTGCAAGACAATGGATCTGCGCCTGGAAAGTCTTCATTCTCCAGGGCGCAGGCCTGGGCAAGGTTGTATGGAAGACCAGCAGTTGCCCATGCTGCAAGTCTCCCCTCTCCACGACACCGATGTTGTCCAAGTGAAGGGCAAGGTCCAGTACAGCTTGGCACCAGTGTTGTCGCAGAGCAATGTGTGGTTAAGTACCTTGCTCAAGGACACAACACGCTGCCTCAGCTGGGGTTCGAACTCATGACCTTCAGTTCACTAGTCCAATACCTTAACCACCTGGCCACGTGCCCACACATTTTTTTTTAACATCTTCAGAATCAGGTTTATTATCACTGACATATGTTGTGAAATTTGTTGTGAAACAGCAGTATAGTACAAGATATAAAGTTACCAAAATAAATAAATAATGCAAAAGATAATAATGAATCATAAACCATTCAGAACTCTGCAAGGAGAAGCTATTCTTAAAATGTTGGGTAAAAGTCTTCAGGCTCCTGTACCTCCTCTATGATAGTATTAAAGCAAAGAGACATGTCCTGGATTGTGAAAGTCTTGAATGACAGATTTTCCCAGCCTTGGTCCATATCTAGAAATATAGAAGTGTAGAAACATAGAAAACCTACAGCACAATACAGGCCCTTCGGCCCACAAAGTTGTGCCAAACATGTCCCTACCTTAGAAGTTACTAGGGTTACCCATAGCCCTCTATTTTTCTAAGCTCCATGTACCTATCCAAAGGTCTCTTAAAAGACCCTATCGTATCCGCCTCCACCACCATTGCTGGCAGCCCATTCCATACACTCACCACTCGCTGCGTAAAAAACTCACCCCTGACATCTCCTCTGTACCTGCTCCCAAGCACCTGTGCCCTCTTGTGGCAGCCATTTCAGCCCTGGGAAAAAGCCTCTGGCTATCCACATGATCAATATCTCTTTTATTATCCATATTCATTCCTGCCTGTGGCCATCAAACTTTACAACTCCTCCCTTGGAGGGTCAGACACCCTGAGCCGATAGGCTGGTCCTGGACTTATTTCATAATTTACTGGCAAAATTTACATATTACTATTTAACTATTTATGGTTCTATTACTATTTATTATTTATGGTGCAACTGTAATGAAAACCAATTTCCCCCAGGATCAATAAAGTATGACTATGACTATATAGCTGTCTGCATAATTCTAATATGCATTTAATATAATTGCCTCTATTACTGGCTCTGGCAGCTGATTCCATTAATCGACCATCTGTTGTGTAAAAACGGTGCTCCTCAGGTTCTTATTAAACCTGTCACTTCTAACCTTAAAACTAAGTCCTCTAGTTTTCAATTACCTTGCACTGGAAAAAGACTGCTCACCCTATCTATGCCCCTCATGACTTTATATACCCCTAAGAGATCACCCTTCGGTCTTCTATACTGCAAGGAGTAAAGGCCTGTCCTCCCTATAACTCAGTCCCTCGAGTCCTGGTGACATCTTTGTAAACCTCCTCGACACTCTTTTCAGTTGAATCACCTCCTTCCTATAACAGGCTGTTTAAAACAGAACACAATACCTTGTCATTTCACAACATACCCTACCAAATTCTACATTCACTACCTTGAATTATGAAAGTCAGTATACCAGAAGCCTCCTTCACAGCCCTTTCTACCCATGGGTCCAATTTAAGGGAACTAAGTGAGTATTTTCCAAGATGCCTCTGTTAGTTAACAATACTCAAGAGTTCTCCCATTCAGTGCAAAATTCCTACCTTTACCTTGATATGTTCTTCTAAAATGTAACACTTCACACACCTGAATAAAATTGTTATTCCTCAGCTTTACCTACCCAGCCAATAAAGTTCCCATTATTATTCTCGGTGCTTCTCTTCACCGTCTACAGCACCACCTATATATAATCTGCAAATTTACTAACTATTCCATGTATATTCTTTTTCAATATTTTTACTAATTACTTGCATAGACGAATACAAAATACGTTATGATATTATGGAAACAGAAACAAGATTGAAATGCCCCATAACTATGTATAGTAAATTAACCATAATATTGAAAAGGTATATTTTATTCTAATCTAAAGCAAAATCAAAACCCCATAACAAAACAAAAGAGAATAAAAACAACTCAAACACGTGGAAATCTGCAGATGCTGGAATTTCAAGCAACACACATAAAAGTTGCTGGTGAACGCAGCAGGCCAGGCAGCATCTCTAGGAAGAGGTACAGTCGACGTTTTGGGCCGAGACCCTTTGTCAGGACTAACTGAAAGAAGAGCTAGTAAGTGATTTGCGAGGGGGAGGGGGAGATCTGAAATGATAGGAGAAGGCAGGAGGGGAAGGGATGAATCCAAGAGCTGGACAGTTGATTGGCAAAAGAGATATGAGAGGATTATCAGACAGGCGTCCCAGGGAGAAAGAAAAGAGGGAGGGGGGAACCAGAGGATGGGCAAGGGGCATAGTGAGGGGGACAGAGGGAGAAAAAGGAGAGAAAGAAAAATAATGTGCATATATAAATAAATAATGGACGGGTTACAAGGGGGAGGTGGGGCATTAGCGGAAGTTTGAGAAGTCAATGTTCATGCCATCAAGTTGGAGGCTACCCAGACGGAATATAAGGTGTTGTAAAACAGCTGTTTGGTTAAAAGAAAAGAAAAAAAAATCTCTGACATATAGTCATAAATTCAAACATATAATAGCCATCATCATTGCTGAACAAATCGAAAATTGTGAAAGTAGTTCCAAAAAGGTCCCCATAATGTGAAAAAATCTTGTCTAGGTATAGAAATAGAACACCTAATCCTCTCTAGATTTAAACATGACATAACATCAACCAACCAATGGGCATGAGTAGGTGGAGTGACATCTTTCCATTTAAGCAACAAAACTCTTCTGGCTAAAAGAGAAATAAAAGCCAAAATATTCAAATCATTTGGCTTAAGAACAAAACCCTTTCCTCCAACGATGCCAAACAAGGCGGTCAGAGGGTTGGGTTTAAAGTTTACTTTAAAAAGCTCTGAGAAAGTTTGAAATACTTGTTTCCAAAATTTATCAAGCCACGGGCAGGACCAAAACATATGAATTCTAATTCTTCGAGGATTTGGTTACAATTTAGAAAATCCTTTGCGTTATTTGGTTTTTCACTCTCTAGTCCCATTTTTTCTAATTATTTTTTTAAACCTTCTTTGACTGATATAGTTTTCAAAGAGTGGAATAGACTAGGTATTAATTTTTTTCAGGATCTGTTTGTTGGAGATAGTCTTTCCTCATTTGATCAACTATCTATTAAATAGAATCTTCGTAAAGCTCATTTTTTTAGATATTTACAAATTAGAGACTTCTTGCGTTCTCAACTTCATACATTTTCTAAATGTCCTGATAAGAATTTAGATGTCCAGATAAGAATTGATACAATTTTTACTTTGAAACCTTTTCATAATGGATCTATTTCTAATATTTATAGTATGTTGTTGGCAATGAGAAACATTCCATTAGACAAAATTAAAAACCTCTGGGAACAAGACCTACAGATTTCGATTGATGAGGATACTTGGAATGGAATTCTTAAACTTGTTCACACCTCTTCATTATGTGCGCGTCACTCTCTTTTACAATTTAAAGTGGTTCATAGAGCCTATATGACTAAAGATAAGCTCTCTCATTTTTACTCAGATTTTTCTCCATACTGTAATAGGTGTAATGTCGAAGAGGCCATGTATATTCTCAACCAAATCATTAACCTAGATGATAGGTAACAATGGGTCCAGCCCAGCCCCTAGAGCACATCACTAGTCAGAGGTCACAGACCTCTAGTGTGAGAAACATTCTTCCACCATCACCCTCTGTTTCCTACAACCACCACCTTTGTATCTGGTTTGCTGGTTCTCCATGAGTGCTATGTGATTTAACTTTACAGTGCAGCCTGCCCTGTGACACCATATGAAAAGCCTCAATGAAATCCATATTTACTTCTTCTACCACTCTCGCCCCATCAACCTTCCTTATTACTTCATTAATAAGCTCAATCAATTTCATAACATAAGAACACAAGAAATAGGAGCAGCAGTAGGCCATGTGGCCATCGAGCCTGCCCCACCATTCAATAAGATCATGGCTGATCTGTCTGTAAATTCAGCTCCATCTACCTGTCTTTTGCCCATAACCCTTAATTCCCTTACTATGTAAAAACCTATCTAACTGTATCTTAAATATATTTACTGAAGAAGCCTCAGCTGCTTCCCTGGGCAGAGAATTCCACAGATTCACCACTCTCTGGGAAAAACAATTTCTCCTCATCTCCATCCTAAATCTTCTCCCGTAGTTCTAGTCTCACCTACCAATGGAAACGAGATCTCCCATGCATGAAGATACGCTGGCTGCCCTAACAAAATGTAAGTGTATCGGAATCAGAATGAGGTTCCCTCAGAATGCTTTCCAGTTTCTTATCCACCATGGATGTTAGGATAACAAGTCTATATCACAAAGTTTATCATTATTGCCCTTCTTAACTGAAGACGCAACATCTGCTATCCTCCAGTCTTCCAGTATCTCACAAGAAGATTGTGATATTTCAAATATCTTGGCAGGGATCACACAATTTCTTCTCTTGCATCCCTCAGTATTCTTTGATTTGGACCCTAAGATTTGTCTGCCTTCATACATCTTAACACATGCAACACTTCTACTGTATATGGATTGCTACCAAAACATATCCATAAACTTTGTCAGGTTCCCAAGACTTAACATGGTAAAAGCACAGGAGAAATTATCTTTGATAACTCTGCTCTTTTCTGATTCTAATCCAAGCCTCTTTTTTTTCACCAAAGTTACAAGTTCTATTAACATGCAGGGATCATAGCTCCTTGTAGCGTTCCCTTTACTTTAACGGGAACATATAGTCCTTGAACTCATACTATCTTACTTTAAAAACCAACATACTTACTGGAAGTTCTTTTGCTCAGAAATGACCCAGCCCAAATTAACATTTGCAAACTCCTGTCTAATATTATCACACTCACGTTACACAGTTCAAAACTTGAACCTGTGGACCAGTTCTGTCCCTTTCCATAACTATTTTAAAACTAAGGGAACTATAGTCACTGGTCCCAAAGTGACCTCACTCCTTACTTTCCAGAAGTAGATCAAGCTTTGCCTGATATAGTGCCTGAGGAAACTTTCCTGAACACTCTGAATAAATTCCACCCCATCTAGACCCTTAGCATTTGCTCTGTTTGTGGCCCCACAATGCTGCTCACTGCTCCTATCACTGGTCATTCAGTGCCTCACAAACCTTCACTTGCTGCTCCTGACTCTTCCACTCGGCAACCACTCAGACCTCTGTTCATTATCTCCTCACTTCAGTCATCCCTGATCCTCCATTCTTCAACCCCTCGTGAACCAGATTACAACTCCTTACTCGCTGCCTTCTGGCCCCTGTAGTCACTATACCCTCACTTGTCCCTTATTCCTGCACTCATTTCCCCTCTCACTGATCCCCTTAACAATGCTTCAGCTACCCAGCCCTCTATAACCCTGTCAGTGCCGTCTCATTAACCCTTTCACTGACCCCACTTATCCCACTCTTCACTTACAGCCTAACACAATTATTGTGAATGTTATACAGTGAAGAAATCAGATACAACCCCAGTATACAGCAGTGTCATACATTGACAGACCATACCAAGTCTGCATTTTACACATAAAACATAGAACATCATAGCACGACAGGCCTTTGGCACACAATGTTCGCACTGCCCATGATGCTAGTCTATCTTCCTACAAACGTCCATATCCCTCTATAAGCATCGTGATTCAACTTTAATCTTGATATTTTTCATTCTTGGAAAAAGACTTTATCTACCCTCTCTATGCCTCTCATATTTTTAGGTACTTCTGTTGGGTCACCCTCAGCCTCCTACATTCTAGCAAAAACAATCCAAGTTTGCCTAATCTCTTCTTATATTTACTACTCAAAAAATGCCTATTTAAAGTTTTATACAGCTGCAACATATCTTGCCAACTTTATACTCACCATATTCTTTCTTTCCCACTGTTTCCACTAGATTCTCTGTACATTAATGCTCCCAAAGATCCTGCCATTTACTATCTCTTCCATTTGACCTTCCAAAAATGCATCATCTCACACTTGTTCAGATTAAATCTATTTGCCATTTCTCCATCCAAATTTAATATCCTGCTGTATCCTTTGACAACTTTCCTCACTCTACCAGTGTTTGTGTCATCTGAAAATCAGACCAAGTATATTTTTGTCCAAATCATTCTTATATATCACAAACAACAGAAGTCCCAACAATAATCAACGGCCCTGCCCTTATCAATCATCCTTGGAACACCTTCAAAAAACTCAGTCAAGTAAGGCATGACCTTCCCAGCCAAACCTATCCCTCATAAATCCATGCCTTTCGAAATGTCATTAAGAATTTTCTCCAGAAATTTCCCTTAGTTCATTGGCATATAACTTGCTGGATCAACCCATTTGCTCTTGCTTAAGGGAAAATTTTGGCTACTCTCCAGTCTCTGGGACCATACCTGCAGCTAAAGATCATATTAATATCTCAGCCAAGGCCCCAGCAATATCAACTCCTTTAATATCATGGGATAGATCCCTTCAAGGACTGGGGACTCATCCATCATAATGTTCTTCAAGGGACACAACACCTTTTCCTTCTTAGAATCAACATATCTAAAATGTCATCCACGTACTTCCCCCTGAACTCACTATAATATATGCCCTTCTCCTTAGCAAATGCAGATGTCAAGTACTTTTTAGTACCTCGCCCATTTCCTCTACTTCCTGGCATTAATTTCCTCCTTTGTATTTTGAATAGACTTATTGTTTTCATAGCTACCCAAATGATTTTAAAATTTGTATAAAATGCCTAAGAATTTTCCTTAATCCTGCTTACTAAGGACATTTCACAACCCCTTTCAGCCCTCCTTGTTCCTTGTCTAAATTCTTCCTTGTTTCCTCCCTATTTCTCAAGTACCTTGACTGAATTCAAATTCATCAACCTTACTTTTACTCTTCGATTAAGCTCACAGCATCTCTTGTCATCGAAGATTATTGATCCTTGCCAACCTTTTCTTTTCCTCTTCATAGAAACATGCTGGTCCTGAATTCTAACTATCTGGCCTTTCAAGGAGTTCCACATATCAGATGTGGATTTACCCAATAACTCAATCCACTGCTCCTAGCTCTTGTCTAATACTAATGCATCACCCAATTTACCATTTTCCATGGGGTCTGGGGAGAAAGCGACAGGGTCTTTTACACACAAGTTAATCCACCTTTCCACTCCTCCATCTAAGTCATGGCAATCTAGGGACATGAATAGAGAAGTGATGGTAAATGAAAAATACAATTTTATTTGAAAGTGACCAGCTCAGCTTTCCTGTGTTCCCTTTAAGCACATTGGAGTGCCACTACCCTCACTCCCTTTAAAGTCACCAGCATCCCTTGAAATTCATTGGCACCATTTCCTGTGCTCCTATCAAACTCACTCGGGTGCCTCTCCTTCACCCGCTTGAATCTCACAGCGCCTCTGTTTTCATGATATATTTTAAATTGCCAGGGCACCTTTTCTTGAATTCCCTTCAAAGTGTTTCCTGAGCTCCCTTTAATTTCATCTAGTTCATTGGAAAAAATTTCATGCTACTGTGTAACTTCTAATAAAAGTAAAATGAATGTGTTGGGATATTAATTGGGATTATAATCCCCTGTACGGATTCATGAGAGTAAATGGTGTTGGAGAAGAAACTGCTGCATCTCTTGCTACAGCTTTATGGCCAGTGATGAATGTAATGTGAGTGCAATAAGCCACAAGATCCAGATCAGAAAAATAGCCAGAGTCCACAAAGTTGTAACAAATTTTATCAAGACCAAAGCCAAAGTCAGTTTATTTCAAAACCCGTAATATTATCCCAAACACTCCCAAGCATCTAATAGCCAATTAAAGCAAACTAGGAAAGCCAAAGCCTGCCGCTACAGGAAATGTGAAATAAAAACAGGAAATGCTGGAAACATGCAGCAGGGGCTGACGTACAGCAGAAATGGCCACTGACAGAGAAAGTGAGATCATTTGCTCTTGAGTCTATTGCTACAACTTGTCCAGGGGGAAGCTGAGAGGGTCACCCAATCCGCTTTTGGTTTCTCCACTGTAGAGGAGACCACATTCTGAATACCAATTGCAGCACACTAGATAGGAAGAAGTGGAAGTGGAAAGTCTGGGTCCTTGGATGATGGAAAGTGAAGAGGCAAAAGGACTGGCATTTTACCTCCTGCAAAAGTATGGGAAAGTGCCTTAAGACTTGATGAAAATGGAAGATTACAAAGATGGAAATTGTAAAGGATAGTCTGTTGAATAAGAGACCACGGAAGTGGAATGCAAGGAACAAAGTAACTGCCTCTCCCTCTGTCTAGGAGGAGAGGCATTGAGAGCATAGGCATAGGAAATTTGTGGGAAGCTGTCAGAAGGAAGGTTGAACAGTATATTGGCAAGTGGAATTTAATCCTGGCAATTTCATCATGATACATTTTGGGAAGTCAGGTAAGAGTAGAGTATAAACAGTAAATGGTAGAGCACAAAGGAATGACAATGAATAGCGAAACTTGTGGGTACCAGTCCATAGTTCCCCATAGAACACGTGTGGAATGCTTGCCCTCAAAGTCTGACACGTAGAACAGTTAGGACATTATGGTTATGATGCCGGTTTTTGCAAATAAAACAGTGGAGACATTTTATGTTTAGAACCATAGAACACTACAGCACAGAAAACAGGCCATTCGGCCCTTCTAGTCTGTGCCAAAACTTTATTCCGCTAGTCCCATTGACCTGCACCCAGTCCATAACCCTCCAGACCTCTCCCATCCATGTATCTATTCAATTTATTCTTAGAACTTAGGAGTGAGCCTGCATTTACCACGTCATATGGCAGCCCGTTCCACACTCCCACCACTCACTGAGTGAAGAAGTTCTCCCTAATGTTCCTCATAAACCTTTCCTCTTTCACCTTAAAGCCATGTTCTCTCATATTTATCTCTCCTAATCTAAGTGGAAGAGCCTACTCACATTTACTCTGTCTATACCCCTCATAATTTTGTAAACCTCTATCAAATCTCCCCTCATTCTTCTATGCTCCAAGGAATAAAGTCCTAACCTGTTCAATCTTTCCCTGTAACTCAATTCCTGAAGACCCAGCAACATCCTAGTAAATCTTCTCTGCACTCTTTCAATCTTATTGATATCCTTCCTATAGTTAGGTGACCAGAACTGCACACAATACTCCAAATTTGGCCTCACCAATGTCTTATACATCCTCCTCATAACATCCCAACTCCTATACCCAATACTTTGATTTATGAATGCCAGAATGCCAAGAGCCTTCTTTACAACCCTGTCTACCTGTGACATCACTTTCAGGGAATTATGTATCTGAACTCCCAGATCCCTTTGTTCCTCCGCACTCCTCAGTGCCCTACCATTTACTGTGTATGCCCTACCTTGATTTGTCCTTCCAAAATGCAACACCTCACAGTTGTCTGCATTAAATTCCATTTGCCATTTTCTGGCCCATTTTTCCAGTTGGTCCAGATCCCTCTGCAAGCTTTGAAAGCCTTCCTCGCTGTCCATAATGCCTCCAATCTTAGTGTCATCAGCAAACTTGCTGATCCAATTTACCACATTATTATCTAGATCATTGATATAGACAACAAACAACAATGGTCCCAGCACAGATCCCTGAGGCACACCACTAGTCACAGGCCTCCAATCTGAGAAGCAATCATCCACTACCACTCTCTGTCTTCTCCCACACAGCCAATTTCGAATCCAGTTTACAACCTCTCCATGGATACCTAGTGTCTAAACCTTCTGAACTAACCTCCTATGTGGGACCTTGTCAAAGGCCTTACTAAAGTCCATGTAGACAATATCCACAGCCTTTTCTTCATCTACTTTCTTGGTAACCTCTACAAGATCCGTTAAACACGATCTACCACGCACAAAGCCATGCTGACTATCCTTAATCAGCCCTTGGGTGTCCAAGGAAAATCTGTGGCTACTCAACTATTGAACACCAAAAACAGAACATAAAGCATACTAAAAGTCCTTTACATTATTACAGCATCACATCAGACCACCCTCTTAAAGTGAAATCCCAATGTAATGTCAGTGGTTGTGAATCACGTACAATTCCACCAATTATGTTACCCTACCCAGGCCCCCTCCGCCTGCCAGAATTCACTAAGCTGGCACTGTGAACCTGTGTGGAGCTCAGATGAGCTGCCTGGCTTGAGTCCCATGCTCCATGAGTGGAGGAATTGCAGGTGACCCCAGCTCATCCAGAGGTGTGTTAACACACTCATGGTCATGTCATGCCAGCAGGTGCATAGTACTGGAATCCTCCAGATCTTGCTGGGCTGGTTTAAGGTGATCTACCAAAATATGTTCAGGTTTACCTCACTTATCTATGATAAAAGTCTTTTCCCGAATTTCAAAATGCGAAGCAGGCCATCCTAAGGGGATGTTGGTGTGCATCATGGCAGACAAAAATAAACAAGATGGAATGTAGGTCAACAGGAACCCAGGAGTGCTGCAGGCCATGATGGGAGGTAGGAATAGGTGAAAAGGAACTGGATTTACTAAGGAGAGTGGAATGCTGTTGAGAGGCCAACCAGGCCATTGTGGAGTCAGGAATAAAACCACTGGCAGTCATAACGGCTGTTTATATATCAACTCAGCTGTGGACAACTGCAGGTCCTCTTTTGGAGCTGTTCTGAGCCGCAGCAGGACCCATGGGAGATAATCATGCCAACACTCATCCGTCAGGGAAGCCCTCAAAGCAGCCTTTAAGGAATGGTGAAACTGTTTACGTAAGTCATTGGACTGTGGGTGATACACCATGATGTGATGTAGCCTACCGCCGAGGTTCTGGGCCATCACAGCCCAGAGGTCTGATTATGAACTGGGGACAGCAGAGGAAATCTCAGATGGGGTGCCAAACTGAGCAAACCAGATGCTGGTGAATGCCTGAGCCAAGTCTGCAGCCGTTGTCGATGCTTGGGGGATGACCTCTGGCCACCTGGTGGTACGGTCCACCATGGTAAGGAGGTGCATGAAACTGAGGAAGGGGGAAGGTCCACATTGACATGGTCAGACTGTAGCTCAGGGACCTCAAAAGGAGCCAATGGCTCCCAGACATGTCGGTTAGATTTTGCCCGCTGGCACTCCACAGAGGCTGTGGTCCAATCGTCCACGTCCTTTCTGAGGCCGTGCCAGACAAACTTTAGTACAACTGTTTCTGTGAGGCCTTCCAGCCCAGAGCAAAAGGCCATGTATGGAGTTAAAAACTGTCTGCCTCCAGCTTGTGGGCACTATGGGGTGGGAGCAACCGGATGAGATTTCACACAGGAGAGAAACCCCAGCTTTCCCAAATTTAGTGTCAGCCATTTGCAGGCCTGTGACTGTTGTTCTGTAAGCCTGAACCACCGGGTCAGCAGCTTTGCCAGCTGCCATGACCACATAGTTAACCCCTATGTGTCTGGCCTCGGGGGTTGGCCATGAGAGACTATCAGTCACAGCATTATTTTTCCCCTTGATATGTTGTATGTCAATTGTGAACTCTGATATGTAGGCCAGGTGGTATTGCTGTCTTGCAGACCAAGGGTCTGATATTTTGGCCATCGCATGCATGAGGGGTTTGTAGTCAACGAACGCTATGAAATGGTGAATCTCTAGAAGGAAATGAAAATGGCAGACAGCCAGCTGGAGACTGAGAAACTCACGGTCAAACATGCGGTACTTCTTTATGGTGGGACAGAAGAAGGGGAGCGGCTGCCACATGTCTCCAACCAACTGTTCATACATACACCCACAGGATAGTCTGAGGTGTCAGTAGTAATGGCTATGGGTGTGTTGGGAGTGAGTATGCCAGTAGGGTCACATTAGAAAGAGCTTATTTGGTATTATCAAATGCCCTGGTCATGTCTGCTGACTAGCCAAGCACTTAATTAGGGGGATTGCCTTTAAGCGCACTATACAGGGGGAAAGTAAGTTCAGCACCATACCAAATCTCCTGTAGATTTTTGTAGAGTTTAATCACAGCCATTTAGGAATGTCCTCCAAGCACACTAACACCTGATGGCAGCCCCTAACTAGATTGACTTTGGAAAAAAATTAACTTTACAGCTAAACGCGCTGAGAAGTCCTGGATGTGAGGGATCGGGTAACGATTAGGGTTGGTGATCTCGTTAAGGTGTCGGTAATCGCCACATGGGCGGCAATCACCATAGGGCTTGGGGCCCATACAGAGGGGTGAAATTCAGGGCTATTCAACTGGCATACAATGCCAAGCTCCTCTATGTTGACAAACTCAGCCTTCACTATTGCCAGGTTTTTTGGGTCATGGACTGGCTGGTGGGCCAGTTGTAGAAATGTGGTTCTCGACCCCAGGTTTTGTGACAGTAGTGGAGAATGTGGGCTTGGTGAGGTTTGGAATTCACCCTTGACCAGCCTCTTAAAGCATTTGCTTATTATTGAGGTGAGTGCAACAGGATGTCAGTTGTTCAGACATGTTACCTTGGTCTTCTTTGGTACAGGGACAATAGTGGATCATTTGAAGCAGGAGGGCACTCTACACTGGGAGAGGGAGAGATTAAAAATGTCTGTAAACGCACCTGCCAGTTGTGCTGTGCACATCCTGAGTACTCGCCCTGGGATACTGTCCGGTCCCACAGCCTTGTGACTGTCCACTCGTTGGAAACATTTGTGTACCTCAGCCTCAGAGATGACCAGGTTGCAGGTTGTAGTGGTGGCTTTCCTCGAACACTCAGAGTCAGTGACATCGAACCGAGCGTAAAAGCGATTAAGTTCATCTGGGAGAGAGGCCGTGATGTTGGCGGTGCCACAATGTTTGGCTTTGAAGCCTGCGATGGTATGCAACCCTCACCACAAGTCACATGTGCTATTCATTGTGAATCCCGACTCAGTCTTAGAAACATAGAAACATAGAAAATAGGTGCAGGAGTAGGCCACTCGGCCCTTCGAGCCCGCACCGCTATTTATTATGATCATGGCTGATCATCCAACTCAGAACACCGCCCCAGCCTTCCCTCCATACCCCCTGACCCCTGTAGCCACAAGGGCCATATCTAACTCCCTCTTAAATATAGCCAATGAACTGGCCTCAACTGTTTCCTGTGGCAGAGAATTCCACAGATTCACCACTCTCTGTGTGAAGAAGTTTTTCCTAATCTCGGTCCTAAAAGGCTTCCCCTCTATCCTCAAACTATGACCCCTCGTTCTGGACTTCCCCAACATTGGGAACAATCTTCCTGCATCTAGCCTGTCCAATCCCTTTAGGATCTTATACGTTTCAATCAGATCCTCCCTCAATCTTCTAAATTCCAACGAGTACAAGCCCAGTTCATCCAGTCTTTCTTCATATGAAAGTCCTGCCATCCCAGGAATCAATCTGGTGAACTTTCTCTGTACTCCCTCTATGGCAAGGATGTCTTTCCTCAGATTAGGGGACCAAGACTGCACACAATACTCCAGGTGTGGTCTCACCAAGGCCTTGTACAACTGCAGTAGTACCTCCCTGCTCCTGTACTCAAATCCTCTCGCTATAAATGCCAGCATACCATTCGCCTTTTTCACCGCCTGCTGTACCTGCATGCCCACTTTCAATGACTGGTGTATAATGACACCCAGGTCACGTTGCACCTCCCCTTTTCCTAATCGGCCACGATTCAGATAATAATCTGTTTTCCTATTTTTGCCACCAAAGTGGATAACTTCACATTTATCCACATTAAATTGCATCTGCCATGAATTTGCCCACTCACGCAACCTATCCAAGTCACCCTGCATCCTCTTAGCATCCTCCTCACAGCTAACACTGCCACCCAGCTTCGTGTCATCCGCAAACTTGGAGATGCTGCATTTAATTCCCTCATCCAAGTCATTAATATATATTGTAAACAACTGGGGTCCCAGCACTGAGCCTTGCGGTACCCCACTAGTCACCGCCTGCCATTCTGAAAAGGTCTTCTCTCTATATTGTTGTTTCGCAGCCTTGATAGCTTTGTGCAGATCGTAGCTGCTTTTCTTGAGCTTTAGCTGATCACCAACGATGTAAGCTTGATGTTGTGTGGTAAGTGCTGCTCACACAGAACTATTGATCCAGGGTTTCTGGTTCGGGAAGACCCTGTCTGACTTCTGGGGGGCATCATCAATGCATTTCCAGATGAAGCACGTGACTCCATCAGTGAACTCGGAGACATCCTCATCATGGAGGACATTCCAGTCGACGTCATCGAAGCAGTCCTGCAGCATGGAGGCCGATTGGTCGGACCAGCAGTGGACGGTTTTAACTATGGTCGCCTCTTGTTTCAGCTTCTGCCTGTACGTCGGCAAAAGCAGGATCGAAGAGTGATCTGATTTTCCAAAAGCTGGGCGAAGGAGAACTTTGTAAGTGTTGCGGCAGGGAGTGTAACAGTGGTCAAGTGCGTTATCTCCACAAGTGCTCACTTGGATGTGCTGACAAAACTTCGGAGAGACTTGCATTAACAACGCTCAATTAAAGTCACCAGCGACAATGAAGGCAGCCTCTGGGTGTGCAGTCTCCAGCGTGTTGACGGTCTCGTACAGTTCCTTGAGAGCCAGGTCAGGTTCAGCCTGCGGTGGAATGTACACCACTGTGATGGTAACAGCCGTGAACTCCCTATGCAGCCAGTAGAGTCTGCACAGCAACACCAGGTACTCCAGGTCCGGGGAACAAAAGGATTTGAGGGCATGCACATTCCGGGAGTCGCACCAAGCGTTGTTGACCATGAAGCATACCCCTCCGCCTTTACTCTTTTTCAATCTGTCTGTGAGGTTTTTCAATCTGTCTGCCTGGAACAGGGAAAACCCAGAGGGCTCGATGGCATGATCCGATATCTCCTCCATCAGCCAGGTCTCCATGAAGCACAATACATTGCATTCCGTTGTTTCCCGCTGATAGGAGATTCTGGCTCTCAGTTCACAAAGCTTGTTATCCAGGAACTGAACGTTAGCCAGGAGTATGCTAGGGTGTGGCAGTTGATTTGCATGCCGTCTCAGCCTCACCAGGACGCCAGCCCTTCTCCCTCGCCTCCAGCGCTCCTTCCAAGGTAGTGGCGGTGTAAGAGATGAGTCTCCCATGGATCGCGCAAGCAGGGGATCCCAGTGTAGGAAAGGCAGCACATAGTGGGTAAATGCTATCTTTCCGATGTTCAGAAGGGTCAGTCTATTGTATCTGATGTGACTATCAGCTACTTGAACAGAAAATGCTAAGAAAATCGTAGCAATTGGTAGTATACTATAGATTTGGAACGAAGCTCACAACACAGCCATCGTACGCAGCGCCATCTTGAATCACATACATAGAGCAGGGATTCCCAGCCGCTTTTATGCCGTGGAGCCTTACCATTAACCGAGGGGTCTGTGAACCCCAGGTTGGGAACTTCTGATTCAGAGCAGGAGGATAACAAGGATCACTCCAGGACAAAGATATGCTTGCAGGTATCTTTGGGGTACTTGGAGACTAATGATAAAATAAGTCAAAGTCAGCATGGTTCCTGTAGAGAAGTCTTGCCTGGCAAAACCATGAGAGTTCTTCGAGGAAGTAACAAGCAGGGTGGACAAAGCAGAGGCAGTGGATGTCATTTACCTGGATTTTCAGAGGGCATTTGATAAGTTGCCATACATGAAGCTGCTTAACAAGATAAAATCCTACGATGTTACAGGAAAGGTACTGGCACGGAGAGTGGAATGGCTGACAGGCAGGAGGCAGTGAGTGGGAATAAAAGGTTTCTGGTTGGCTGCCGGTGACTAGTGGTGTTCTTCAGGGGTTAGTATTGGGACCGCTATTTTTCACATTGTTTGTCAATGATTTGGATAATGGAATTGATGGCTTTATGGCAAAGTTTGAAGATATGAAGAAGGGTGGAGAGGTAGGTAGTGCTGAGGAAGCAACGTTATTGCAGCAGGACTTAAACAAATTGGAAGAATGTGCAAAAATGTGACAGATGGAATACAGTGTTGGGAAATGTATGATAATGCATTTTGGTAAAAGGAATGATAATGTGGACTATTATCGAAATGGGGAGAAGGTTCAAACAGCAGAGGTGCGGAGGGTCTTAGGATATCTCACGCAGGACCCCCAGAAGGTTAGTTTACATGTGACACTCGCTTTGCCTAGTGGCATGATCTCAGGGGTGGCGCCCCCTACCCAGCCAAACTTTAACACTCTCGTTTAGGTGTTGTGTCCCCTGTGTAACATCAGTACCCCAAAATAACATTCAGTCCACAATATGTGGTTAAATGATTAATATTTTATATTTAAGTATAGGGTTAGTAGAGAAACAAAAGAAAAGGAAAACAAATAAAAGGCTCCAATAATCTCATAAACATGTCCGGTGCACAAACGTTGGTGCTCACGGATTCCCTGTTGTTGATCCTCCTTTGCTCATCATTGACCCCTGGGCTCCCGCCCCGAGCCCAGGCCCAGCTGGTCCAGCAACCGTCTCCTCAAGCCATATCTTCTCTCTTCATCCTCTTCATGACTTTTCCCTCCAGCCTGCGCAAACTAACAGCTTTCACACAGGCAGAAAGAATAATATCTAGCCCAATTGTTTAGCAAATGAATACAAGTCCTGTTATCACTAATTATAACCCAAACTTGCTGCTATAGAGAACCACTGCCTCAGCAGTTAACGGTACAGAGAAGCCATTTTATTCACCTTAGCAGTAACATAAAAGAAGAAACCCTTACATACAGATTGAATCTGTGGTAAAGAAGGTAAATGCAATGTTGGCATTTATTTCAGAGCAATGGAATATAAAAGCAAGGAGATAATGCTGAGCCTGTATAAGATACTAGTCAGGCCGCACTTGGAGTATTGTCAGCTTTTGGGCACCATATCTCAGAAAAGATGTGTTGTCACTGGAGAGAGTCCAGAGGAGGTTCACGAGGGTGATTCTGGGAATGAAGGGGTTAACATATGAAGAGTGTTTGGCACCTTTGGGCCCATACTCACTGGAATTTAGAGGAACATGGGGGGATCTCATTGAAACCTACTGAATGTTGAAAGGTCTCGATAAGTTGGATGTGGAGAAGATGTAACGTACAGTGTAGGTATCCAGAACTAGAGGACACCTCACAATTGAGGGGTGATGTTTTAGAACAGTGGTAAGGAAGAATTTTTTTAGCCAGAAAGTAGTGAATCTGTGGATCGCTCTGCCACAGACTGCAGTGGAGGCTAAGTCCGTGGGTGTATTTAAGGTGGAAGTTGATAGTTACCTGATTGGTCAGAGCATCAAAAGATATGGTGAGAAGGCAGGTGTATGGGGTTGAGAGAGATTGGGGATCAGCCATCATGGAATGGCAGAGCAGACTTGATGGGCTGAGTGGCCTAATTCTGCTCCTATATCTTATAGTCTTATGTGCTTGGAGGCAGAGGGAGTGGGCAAGGCTCTTAATGAGTTTCAATTATACTGGTCCTAAGAAAAACATGGTAACCTGCCTCAATGAGATGGGTTTCTGGATATCGTAATTCTTGTACTTGGCTTGCCTGCCACACCTGGATGCAGACATCCCACCCTGCAAAAACTCATTTCAGGGAGGTAGCACGACCACCCCTGCCCCCCGCAACCCCATATCCCCTCCCTCCCGGTCAACCTCCAAGGGTGTATGTATACAGGATATTTGATTATGAAAGAACACAACAATTTATTTGATCACATATTGAAGCTATTTACACACACATATTTTCTTGGCAGTCTCAATGCTAATAGCTAAGTGCTAATGCAAATAGCTTTCCTATTTCTTTTGCAAACCTTCTTTGTACTATGATGTGGCTTGCTTGGCAGATTTGAGCATTTTGCTGGAAGTCTCAACCTCATAGCAGTCTGTGTCAATGAATTTGTTAGTTTTGCAAGACATCAGATTCACAAGTGTTTTGTGAGACAGCAGACTTCTGAATTCTGTCTTAATGTGATGCACCATGCTGAATGCCCTTTCTACATCACAATTAGAATTTGGCAGCACCAAAAGCAGCTTCATCAACTGGCAGAGCTCTTTGAATCTCAACTGCCCTGTGCTCACAGATCTTACTTTAGACAGCTTCCCCCAGAACTCATCAACTGGCAAACTTATGTAGTTTGGCACCAGTCCTTCAAGGTTAGTTCAGACATAATCCAGAACTTCTAAGTGGAGCTGTTCTCTTGCATCTGCCTTGACCACATTTGTAAATCTCTCTGCCAAAGTCAAAATCTGCTCTGGAGTCACCTCATCTTTGTTCTCTGCATTGACCACTGACAAATATTTCAAGATTTGGTCTCTCATTGAGAACTTCTCCAAGAGTTTTTGAATGCTCTGGCATCTTTGAAGAACTGCTTTGTCTTGCAAGGGGTGATCTCTTGTACTTCCTCACTTATATTATATCATATTATCATGGAGTCATTTTTTAAATTCTATTACAACTATAAGCAAGTCTACAGGGAGTTTGACCTCATGACATAAAACATCAATAGAGTAGCTCCTTAGCAGCTAGCCAGCTAGCTTAAATAACATTAGCTATGCTAATGGATGAATGACACCTGTTAAACTCACTTCAACATGTCCTTTACAGTCATTTAACCCACCATGGGCAATAGAAAAGTCACTGTTGCAAACAGTGCAGCGAGCAACACTGTCATTATTTTTGACCCCTATTAGGCAGGGGTACACTTGAGTGTGGTCTGGGGTGAAGTATGTTTTATATTTTCTTTTTTTGGAACATTCTGCCATGGTGCTGCAGGACACTAAACTGAACTGATAGACAATGAAAGAGAGAGAGAGGTCAACTGTAAAGCCCGCCCACAGAGAAAACTGATAGCTCTACTTAGCACAAAGAGAACAATCAGGATGCTCTCTCTCTCTCTCACTACATCTGTCACTCGCTCTCTGTCTGTCTCTCTCTCCCTCACCCTCAAAAAAATTAATTTCCAGGATATTGTATATAATTTGCGGGTGTCAGGGAGCCGCTATCAATATGCGGGAGACTCTCAGAACTTCTGGGAGAGGTGGGATGTCTGTGGATGTCACTGATCTGGTCCTCTTGGATCATTCAGGACTTTCAGTTAGGGAAGACTCTGAATGACTCTGTGGGGACACAGTCATCTACAACCGTTTTTATAAAGTCCATGACAACTGTGGGGTATTTGTCAGATCCTTTGGTGAGTCCTTGAACATGGCCGAGTCAACTGAATCGAAGAAATCCTATAGTTGCTCCTCTGCCTCCCGTGACCACCTCTTTGTTGTCCTTATCTCTGGAGGGTTGCTCTTTAACCTCTGCCTGTATGCAGATAGGAGGAGGACAGAAAGTGATCAGATTTCCCTAAATACACTCTAGGCATGGAACGGTAGGCATTCCTAATCATAGTATAGCAGTGGTCAAATGTGTTGGGACTCCCGTTGATGATAATTGGACAGAGATTTCTTCAAATAAGCCTGATTGAAGTCCATGATAATGATTAGAAAGGCAAAGAGGTAGGCCGTTTCTTGTTTGCTGATGGCAGCACTGAGTATTTTGAGTACCTGCTTAACATTGGCCTTTAGCTGTATGTAAATGGCTGTTCAGATCACAGCGGAGAACTCTCTTGGTAAGTTAAAGAGTCATTCCTAATCATTAGGTGTTCCAGGTTAAGGGAACAAGACTATGTTTAGTGCTATATCCAAGCTCTAAAAAGAATTTTTCATGATACACTGACGCTCACTTTTTGCCTTCATGGAATCATCAGTTGAGCTCACCCTGTCTATTGAGAAATTCTCAGGTCTTACTGATGTATCTGAGGTACCTGGAGTGAGCCATGTCTCTGTGAAACAGAGAATTCAGCAATTCCTCATTTCCCTCCAATACTGCAATTTTGCCCTTGTTCTCCAGCGACTGTACATTTGCTAACGAGGCACTAGGTAGAGAAAGTTTCATGCCCCGGCATTTTACTCTAGCTTGGAGTCCTCCCACTTCTACCTCTCTTTCGGCCATGATGATGTACCTTCATCCACTTAAAGGTGCCGTACCTAATGTTTGAAAATTAAGTCTGCCTAGTCTTTCAGAAGATCATGAAATCACCAGTTTGTTAAGACAGTTCGAAAGTACATTACTTAATGTGAAATTACAGGCGGCAGATTGCAGTGAGAATAGTTCAGGAGTATATTTCAAAGTTTATCAAGCAAGGCAATTAGAATTTATGATCATTTGATTGCCTAATTAGGATTAGTCACCATGGCTTCGTGAGGGGCAGGTGGGTCCTCACAAATCTGACTGAAGTCTTCAAAGAATTGACAAAACAAATTGAGCAGTTGTGGGGCATATATGGATTTTATTTTATTTATTTAGCATACAGCTTGGAGTAGGCCCTCCTGGCCATTCGAGTCTCACAGCTCCAGGAACCCCAATAATCCCGGTTAACACCAGCCTAATCACGGAACAAGTTCCAATGACCAGTTAACCTACCCAGTACATCTTTGGACTGTAGGAGGAAACCAGAGCATCTGGGGAAAACCCACGCTTTCCATGGGGAGGATGCACAAAGACTCCTTACAGACGGTGCCGGACTTGAACTCCCCAACAGTAGTTATATTTCACTAGGAGTTTGAGAAGACTTGGTATGTCACCAAAGACACTCAGACATTTCTACAGATGTACCATAGAGGGCATCATTGTCTGGTATGGAGGGGTCATTGCGCAGGATCAGAAAAAGCTGCAGGAAGTTGCAAGCTCAGCCAGCTCCATCATGGGCACCATCATCCAGGACATCTTCATAAGGTGATGTCTCAGAAAGGACACACTTCTTCCAGGACATGCCCTCTTCTCACTGCTACCATCGAGGTATTACCTAGATGTCTCTTTACACATTGCCAACGTGCCCACCTCAACTACTACTTCTAGCAGGTCATTCCAAACACGCACCAGCCTTTGCTCTGCTGATCCCCAAGTTCAGGCAACATCCTGGTAAATCTTTTCTGCACTCCAGATGCTTTAATAATATCTTTCCTTTAACAAGATGACCTAAACCGTACACAATATTCCAAGTGAGACCTCAGAACTGCAGCATATCTTCCTGACTCTTACACTCACTGCCCTGACCACTGAAAGTCCAAGTGCCTTCTTCAACACACTCTCAATCTGACATGCCACTTTCAGTGAATTACGTGCTTGCATTCCTAGGTCCCTCTGTTTCATAACACATAATGTACCGCAAAACACTGTACAAGTCCTAACCTTGTTTCAGCTCCCAAAATGCAGTGCCTCGACCTTACCTGGATAGAAAGCCATTCGCCAATCCTCAGTCCATATACCTAGCTAATCAGGATTATTATTATTTTTCTTAAGATTCTTCACTGTCTACACCAACAACTATTTTAGTATGTATACACCCGAGCTATTTAAATAAAATACAGACATCTAAGGTTCCAGCACTGCCCCCGGTGACACACTACTAGACACAGGCCTCCAGTCGAAGAAAAAATCTTCAACGATCCCTGCTTCCTAGCACTGAGCCAATTATGAATCCAATCAGCTACATTTACTTTCCAGACCAGCCTGCCATGAGGGATTATGTCATAGGCCTTTTAAAAGTGCAGATCCCCTACCTTCACCTACGCTCTTGGTTACATCCTCAAAAAAGTCAGACACGACTTCCCACGCATAAATCTGAGCTGACTGTCCTGAAGCAGACCCTGCCTCTTCAAATGTTGCTGGATTCTATCCCTCAGAATCTCCTCCAGCAATTTACCTACTACTGATGTTTGACTTAATGGCCTGTAATTTCCTAGTTTAGTTTTGCAACCATTTTAAACAATGGTACAACTTCAGACACTCTCCAGTCCTCCGGAACCTTAGTTGTAGCCAGAGATAAAGTATAAATCTCTGCAAAGACCTCTGCAATTACTTATCTAGCTTCCCACAAGGTTCAGGAATGCACCAGGTCAGGCCTTGGGGATTTATTCACCTTAACACAGTTCAGGCCAATAGCCCCACCCTGCTAATTTGTATGTGGTCCAAGCCAACACCACTCATTTCCCTCATTTCTTTAGCCTCCATTGTTTTCTCCACAGTGAGAACTGAAGGAAAATATTCATCAAAAAAAACTCTTACGTTTCCTTTAGTCCCACACACAGATGGCCAGGCTGATCTTTAAGGGATCTAAGGGTGGTGCCTGACTCTGAGCTGGCTGCCACAGTTCTAGGTAATCCCATTGTTTATATTGTGCAGTTAAATGTGTTTTTTTTTAAATCAAACTCAGGGGTTACTTTAACCGGTGAAAGGTTCATGAATATAAAAAATATCCAGAGCCAATGGATTTATTTCCTATGTTTATCTGCGATGCCAAAGATTTACCGCTAATACTGAGAGTAGTGAACTGCACACCTCCGTGATGTATGGAGGGAAATGAGCTGACACTCTGGTAAACTGAAGATACAGAGGCTTCCGTACTGCTCTCCCGGCAATCTGCCTTTCAAACGTCCACTTTCCTCCAAATGAGACAGACGAGTTAGTGTTGCTCATCAGGACTACCAAGGATTACACTGTACCTCTGCCTGCGGCTTTGTTGAAAAGTGGCTTAACTCGGACATAGCAGACAACTTTGTTCAAACACCAGGACAGCAGCTACTTAGAGTGGGTCATAATGGTGAACAAGTCACTTGGTGATGGTTTGTACATGTTTATCAATAACAGATGCGTATATTATTCTTTCTTTTTCCACCATACATGGAGAGGGTTTTTTCATTCATTGTAAGCCATTCTAACTAGCAAGAGAATTTCACTGTTATCCTGCTAGTATTTACATTCCCCCTCAAGCAGACACTCAATCTGCACAGTGGCTGTTGCCTGATAACATTTATGATTTGGAAAATAAATTATCCAATACTGTCAGCTTTATTATGGGGAATTTTAATCATCGTAACATGAACCATGATCTGCCCAAATACCAGCAGATGATTAACTGTCTACACGTGAGGACAGAACTTTGAACCATTTCTATATCAACACCAAATGGGCATTCTGCCGTCAAACAAGAGAAAACCTGCAGGTGCTGGAAATCCAAGCAACACACACAGAATGCTGGAGGAACATCTGTGGAAAAAAGTACAGTCAACAAATATAGCTCTGCAAAATGGCAAGTTAATAGAGCTCTGAAAGTGGTGAAAGCCACTTGCCAGGATAGGCTAGAGAGAGACTTCAGCAATAGCTGAACAGTCTGGAGTTCCCTTGAAAGTCTTACCATCTTCAAACAGAAGTGCTCCCAAGACTTCCCCTCCTGGCCAATCAGCTCAATCACTTTTATTACTGGTTTGATTGGACAATCAACATCCACCTCTTCTCATTTCCTCTGATCCTGATATACTGAGCCCTAGCGCTCCTACCCCCTCCCTTTCACAACCACTCCAATACTCCCCTTCACCCAAGCCCCATTCGCCTTCTTCAGCTTCCCTCCACCCCAGCCCCTTTCCTCCATCCCACCATCTACTTTCCGTGAAGTAAGAAGACATTCACAGATTATTTGGAAAACAGAACATTGGGTGAGCTGCATATCCTGTTGATATTTCATGCAGTACTGTGTAGATCAGCTAGCACCTATCTTCACTGAGATATATAACACCTCCTGCAATTATGCAGGATCCTGACTGCTTTAAAGTTGCTACAATTGTTCCAAGAAAGGCAAGATCATTGGACTTAATGATTATAGGTCAGTCACTCGGACTTGAGAAGTTATGAAAATCTTTGAATGTCTGATGTTGGCCTACCTTAAGTCCATTACTGATCCTCTTCTTGACTCACTACAGTTTGCTTGCAGAGCAAATCACTTAGTTGAGGATGCAGTTAACTTGTGTCTTCAATTCATTCTTCAATATTTGGACTCTCCTAACGCCTATGTGAGGATCTTGTTTGTTGATTTTAGATCCACCTTCAACACTATTGTTCTGGAGCTGCTCCATAGCAAGCTAACCCAGCTAAGCTGTACCCTGTGGTATCTATCTGTAGATTATGAATGTCTTAACAGGAAGGAAGCAAGATGAAAAGCTAGGCTCCTACTTGTCTTAGCCAATGTCTAACAGGCTCTCCCTAAGAATGTGGTTGTGGAGGCAGACAAAGTCAGGAATCAAAAGGTTGAGCATGGGCGACTCATGTCCTGAGCTGCATATATTTCAATGCAAGTAGTATCATAGGAAAGGCAGATGAGCTCAGGGCATAGATCATCACATGGAATTACGATATTGTAGCCATTAGTGTGACTTGTTTGCAGGAGGGACAGGACAAGCAGCTTAATATTCTGGGAATCAGTTGTGTTAGATGTGATAGAGCAGGAGGGATTAAAAGGGGAAGAGTGGTATTACTGCTCTGAGAAGATATCATGGCAGTGCTCAGTCAGGATGGACTAGAGAAATCATGTAGTGAGGAATTATGGGTGGAATTGAGGAATAAGAAAGGTTATTGGGGCTATATCATAGATCACCCAACAGTGTGCGGCATTTAGAGGAACAAATTTGTAGAGACATCACAGAGAGGTGCAAGAAATATAAGGTTGTTATAGTAGGCTATTTTAACTTACCACATTTTGATTGGGTCTCCCATACTATAAAAGGACTAGATGGAATAGAGTTTGTCAAATATGTTTAGGGCAGTTTCCTTAATCGGTATGTGGAAGTCCCAATGAGAGAGTGTGCAATACTTGATCTGTTATTAGGGAAGGGGACAGCGCAGGTGACAGAAGTTTGTGTAGGGGAACACTTTGCATCTAGTGACCACAGTGCCATTAGTTTCAAGGTAATTACAGAAAAGGATAGTTCTGGTCCTTGGGTTGAAACTCTATGTCAAAGAAAGGCCAAATTTGATGGTATCAGAAAGGACCTGGCAAGTGTAGATTATGACAGGCTGTTTTCTGGCAAAGGTGTACTTGGTAAATGGGAGGCCTTCAAAGCTGAAATTTTAAGAGCAAAAGGATTACAAGGGAAAAAATCGGTCCTCTGGAAGATCAAAATGGTAATCTATGTGTGGAGCCTAAAAAATGAGAGATCTTCAATGGATTTTTTTGTGACATCTATGTATTCTGATAATAAATTTTATTTTGGAATTTGAACATCTATATTTACTCAGGAGACAAACACAGAGTCTATAAAAGTGAGGCAAAGCAGCAGCTAGGTCATGGGCCATATACAGATTACAAATGAGGAAGTGTTTGTTGTCTTGAGATAAATTAGGGTGGACATATCCCCAGTGCCTGTCAAGGTGTTCCCTCAGACACTGTGGGAGGCAAGTGCAGAAACTGCAGGGGCACTAGAAGAGATATTTAAACCATCCTCAGCAATAGGTGAGGTACCAGAGGACTGGAGGATAGCCAATGTTGTTCAGCTGTTTATGAAAGGATCCAAGAATAAACAAGCAAGTTACAGGCTGGAGAGCTTGACATCAATAGTGGGAAATTTATAGGAAGGTTTTCTAAGGGACCAGATATGAGTATTTGGATAGATAGCAACTGATTAGGGATAGTCATCATGGCTTTATGTGTGATATGTCATATTTAACCAATCGTATTATTGAGTTTTTTGAGAAAGTTACCTGGAAAGTTGATGGAGGCAAGGCAGTAGATGTTGTCTGCATGGACTTCAACAAGGTATTTGACAAGGTCCCATATGGGAAGCTGGTTGGCAAGGTTCAGTCACCTGGCATTCAAGATGAGGTAGTAAATTGGATTAGACATTGGCTTTGCAGGAGAAGCCAGGGAGTGTTAATAGAGGTTTGCCTCTCTGACTGGAAGCCTGTGAATAGTGGACTGTTGGGTCCATTGTTGTTTGTCATCTATATCAACAATCTGGATGATAATGTGGATAACTGGGTCAGCAAGTTTGAGGATGACACCAGGATTGGGGGTGTAGTGGACAGAGAAAAAGACTAAGCTTGCAGTGGGATCTGGGCCAGCTGGAAGTATGGGCTGAAAAATTGCAGATGGAATTTAATGCAGGCAAGTGCGAGGTGTTGCACTTTGGGACGGCCAGCCAGGTCTTACACAGTGGGCAGTAGGGCACTGAGGAGTACCATAGAACAAAGAGCTCTAGGAAAACAGATCCATGAATCAGTGAATCATCCCATCACAGGTAGGTGGGATCATAAAGAAAGCTTTTGGCAAATTGACCTTCATAGTTCAAAATATTGAGTACAGGAATTCAGGTGTTATGTTGTAAAGTTGTATAAAACATTATTGAAGCCTAATTTGGAGTATTGTGTACAGTTTTGGTCACCTACCTACAGGAAAAATTTATGAATAACCTTGAAAGAGTGCAGAGAAAATTTACAAGGGTGTTGCCAGGACTGGGGGATCCAAGTTTAGAGGAAAGGTTGAATAGATTAGAACATTATCTAGAATGTAGAAGGTTGAGGGAAGATTTGATAGAGGGGTATAGAAAGGGTAAATGCAGGCAGACTTTTTCCATTGAGGTTGGGTGAGACTGCAACTAGACGTCATGGGTTAAAGGTGAAAGGTGAAATGTTTAAGGAGACCTTGAGGGGAATCTTCTTCAGAGGCTGGTGACAACATGGAATGAGCTGCCATCGTAAGTGGTCGATGCAATTTCCATTTCAAAGTTTAGCAGAAGTTTGGATAGTTACATGGACAGGAGCATATGGAGAGCTATGGGATGCAGATCAATGGGACGAGACAACTTAAATGGTTCGGCACAGACTAGAAGAGCCAAAGGGCCTGTTGCTGTACTGTAGTTTTCTATGACTCTGTGAATCTATTACCTTCATATTTCATCATTTCTCTCCTTATTATTTTTAGTTGCCTTCTGTTGCTTTTTAAAATCTTCTAGCTTCCCACTAATTTTTGATATATTATTTGCCTTCCCTTTTACTTTTATGTTGTCTTTGACTTTCCACAGTTGCTTCATCCTCCTTTGCGAGTAATTCTTTGGGACATATCTACTCTGTGCCTTCTGAATTGCTCCCAGAAACTTCGGCCATTGCTGTTCTGCCATCATCCCTGCTAGTGATCCCTTCCAATCAACTTTGGCCAGCTGTCTCATGCCTCTGTAATTCCCTGTACTCCACTGTAATACTGATATATCTGATCTTAGCTTCCCTCTTTCAAACCACAGGGGATTCTTTCATCTTATGATCACTCTCTCCTAAGGCTTCCTTTATGTTTAAAAACTCTTGAATAACAGTAACAAATTTCCCAGCCACAATATTGGTCCCCCGGCCCCCCAATTTGGTGCAACCTGTCTCTCTTGAACACATCCCCTATTCCAGAAGAGATCCCAATGATTCAAGTACGTTAATCTGTGCCTCAGATCTTTAGATGCACATTCATCTGAGCTATCTCTCTATTTCTACCCTCACCAGCAGATTACTATATACCCTTGAGGTCTTGCTTTTTTAGGTTCACTATATTCACAGTGCAGGACCTCATCCCTCTTTCTACCTATATCATTTTTACCCACATGCACTATGACCTCTGTCTTCTCACCCTCTCTGCGATAATGTTTTGTGGCTGTTCCAAGACATCCTTGGCCCAGGCATCTAGATGGAAACACCCCATCCTGGTGTCTCTTTTGCAGCCATCGAGTCTCCTGTCTCTCCCTAACTTTTGAGATGGCTCCAATATTGCACTGCCTGTCTTCTCCCTTACCCACTAAGCCTCAGAGCCACCATCCTGGCTACTACTGCTAATCCTAAACAAAAGTCATGTCCCCAGCAGCTTCTAAAGTTGTTGCTAAGGGAATTACCTCTCGTAGTAGTCACCCAATGCGCCTTCAGTGTGGTCAGCTTATTAAAGCCTTTGCCTATGGTGCTCTCAGCATCCCAGATAATCCCAAATACATCCAACTCCAGTTCTTTAATTGGGTCAGTCAGTAGTTGCACTTGTGCGCACTGCCTATAGATGTCGTCCATAGGGACACAGGCAATCTTCCTGATCTCCCACATTCTGCAAGAAGAGCATACCACTGTCCTTACTGATGTCCCAACTTCACTCATTCTAAATGGTAAAGTTAAAACAGGACTAACCATACCGATTTGTTTCCTTTCCTTGCCTAGCCTCCTTTCACCCAAGCCTCGAGCCAAAGATCAAACTCCCCATTCCAATTCAGGAGGAATGGGCCAGTAAAGGAAATGCCCACCCTGACATCAGACCATTCCTCTTGAGCCAAAGCCTAGGCTCCCCACTCTTAAACTAGACCACTCTCACAATGGCGACTCCAAAAAGACCATTCCACTTAGTCTCTTTTATTGGTTAAAGTGCCCTCCAATTAGCCAATCAATGAGATTTTCACTCTCAGCTTCTGACTCCTGTAAAAGTGAAACTAACAAGCAGCAAGACTTGTCTTCATGTACCAATGGGCCTGTTGCTGGTACTGTATTGCTCTATGTTCTATTCAAGGAAAAGGGTCCTCAACCCCTCCTGATCTAGGAAGGAAGTGTAGAGAGAGTCTATGCCCGTGGTGAAGAAGAGCAGTGGAAGTGGACTTAGTATGGACAAGTGGGATTACATACCTGTTCTTATGTGCCTCTCTAAATGGCTTCTATGTGCAGTAATTGATATTGGCCTCTACCAGCTCTTCTGACAGCAAGTTCCAAATATCAACTACTTTCAATTATAAACTTCTTCCTTACATCCTCTTTGAAACTCTTCCTCTCACCTTAATATCCTGCCCAGCTTGACTTCCCAAAATGTATCACCGCTTGGAGAAATCTATAAAAGAGGAGTGAATATCTATTCAATGTTTGGATTCCATGTGATGGAGTTCACCGGACCACAACTTTGCAATCCTTGTTAGCAGGTTTAGCAGCAATTTCTATATTGTCTAAGTGAGCGGAGTACTGTAAGCTCAGAAGGGGTAAGGTCAGAGCAGATGTTAGACATGAAATTTTAAAAAAGAGTATGCTGGAAATATTCAGCAACATATGTGAAAAAGGAAACAAGGTTTAACTTTGTTTTAACTCCGAAATGGGTAATGATTGAAAGTTGATTGACCTCAAATATTAAAATATGTTTCTCAACTTGCTGAAATCTCCAGCTGTTTTACTATTACTAATATTTCTTCTCATATTTTGCTTGCTAACTCCTCTGTGGAAAATTTTACTATTTCAAACAGTAGGGTTTTAAAGGTAGTCGGATTGCAGCATGGAATGGAGAGGAATTTCTCACATGAAGTTAGATATTTCCATTTACTTGGAAATTAATTGAAAGTTTAAAAATTATTCATAATATTTAGGGTCAATTTTGCCTCAGTCTTAACTATGATTCTCCTCCTATAGAATACGCCTCCAAAGATGATCATCGGGATTTTGCGGGTGAATTGGAGGTTCTCTGCAGACTTGGACATCATCCCAACATCATCAACCTGCTTGGAGCCTGCGAACACCGGGGTATGAACTTCTTCAGCTCTTCTTACTTAGCAAGGCATAAGGATTACATCACGTCAAATGGAGATCACTGTACAGTAAATTTTATAATAGGTCTGTGAAGATGTGTGTGGTAATTTTCTTTTCCTATAGTCTCTGTTTGAGACAGTGCATTTTTACCAGTTGCTAGTTTGTACAAGCTGAACATTATGGTTGCTTCTGTGCACAGTGCCAATCAGTTCTGAATTTTAACTGGGTACAAATCCAAGCACAACCCGACTTCAGGTACCTTCATATCCTTGTTACAATTTCAGACTACGCGAATTGTTAATAGAGCACATTTAACTGATAATGAGGGATAGAAAGATACAGACGTAAGTGCAGTACAGTCAGACATATGCAATGTGCTCTCACACTAAGGGTTCCAATTATAAGACCATAAGATATAGGAACAGAATTAGGCCATTTGGCCCATTGAGTCTGCTCCACCATCTCACAATGGCTGATCCAATTTTCCTCTCAGCCCCAGTCACATGCCTTCTCCCCATATCCCTTCATAACCTGACTAATCAATAATCTAATAACCTCTTCCTTAAATATACATAAAGACTGGGCCTCCACAGCTGCCTGTGGCAAAGAATTACACAGATTCACCACTCTTGGACTAAAAAAAATCCTTTTCATTTCCATTCTAAAAGGGCGCCCCTGTATTCTGTAGCTGTACCCTCTGGTCTTAGGCTCTCCCACCATAGGAAACATTCTCTCCACATCCACTCTATCAAGGCCATTCACCATTTGATAGGTTTCAATGAGGTTACTCCTCATTCTTCTGAATTCTAGTGAATACAGGCCCAGAGCTATCAAATGCTCTTCATGTGATAAGCCATTCAATCTTGGAATCATTTCGTGAACCTCCTTTGAACCCTCTCCAGTTTCAGCACATCCTTTCCAAGATGAGCGTCTCAGAACTGCTCACAATATTCCGTTGGCAGGTGGTAAAGGTGGGAATAAAGGGAGCCTTTTCTGGCTGGCTGCTGGTGACTATTTCTTTTCCATCTCATTCTGTGTTGAGTCCAATTCTTTTTACATTTTATGTCAATAATTTGGATGATGGAATTGATGCATTTGTTGCAAAGTTTGCAGATGATATAAAGATAGGTGGAGGGGCAGGTAGTTTTGAGGAAGTAGAGAGGCTACAGAAGGACTTAGATTAGCAGAATGTACAAAGAAGTGGCAGTTGGAATACAGTGTTGGGAAATGTATAGTCATGCACTTTGGTAGAAGAAGTGAAAGGGTTGACTATTTTCTAAGTGGAGAGAAAATACAAAAAACTGAGGTGCAAATGACTTGGGAGTGCTTGTACAGGATTCCCTGGAGGTTAGTCTGTGGTGAGGAAGGCAAATGCAAAGTTAGCATGCAGTTCAAGAGAATGAGAATGTAAAAGCAAGGATGTAATGTTGAGACTTTATAAAGTACTGATGAGGATGAACCGCTGTTTCATCCATGCTAGAATCTTTCCTGTAATACCATGAGCTCGTAGCTCGTTAAGCAGCCTCATGTGTGGCATCTTGTCAAAGGCCTTCTGAAAATCCAAATACACAACATCAACCAATTCTCCTTTGTTTATCCTGCTTATTATTTCTTCAAAGATTTGTCAGGCAAGATTTTCCCTTGAGGAAGCTATGTTGACTATGGCCTATTTTATTGTGTGCCTCTAAGTACCCTGCAATCTCATCCTTAGTAATCGTCTCCAACCACTGAGGTCATACTAACTGGCCTATAGTTTTCTTTCTTCTGCCTCTCTCCCTTCTTGAAGAGTGGAGTGACATTTGCAATTTTCCTGTCCTCCAGAACCATGTGAGAATGTATTGATTCTTGAAAGATCATTAATAATGCCCCCACAATCTCTTCAGCGATCTCATTTAGAACCCCGGAGTGTATACCATCTTGTCCGTGACTTATTTGCCTTCAGACCTTTCAGTAGCCCAAGAACCTTTTCCCTAGAAATGGTAACTTCACACACTTCATGACCCCTGACACCTGGAACTTCCACCATACTGCTAGTGTCTTCCACAGCAAAGACAGATGCAAATTACTTATTCAGTTCATCTGCCATTTCCTTGTTCACCATTACTCTCTCCAGCATCATTTTTCAGTGGTCTGATATCATCCCTCACTTCTTTTTTATACTTTATGTATCTGAAGAAACTTTAGGTATCCTCTCTGATATAATTGGCTAGCTTACTTCACATTCCATCTTTACCATCTTAATGATTTTTCAGTTGCCTTCTGTTCATTTTTTAAAAACTTCCCAATCCTCTAATTTCCCACTAATTTTTTTTCTCTATACAAGCCCTCTCTTTGGCTTTGATTTCTCTTTTTAGCCTTTATTGTGTCATCTTACCTTTACAATACTCCTTCCTCTTTGGGATGTATATATCTTGTGCCTTCTGAATTGCTTCCAGAAATAACAGTCATTGCTGCTCTGCCATCATCCCTGCCAGTGTTCTTTTCCAATCAATTCTGGCCAATTCCAGAACGAGGGGTCACAGTTTAAGGATAAAGGGGAAGCCTTTTAGGACCGAGATGAGGAAAAACTTCTTCACACACAGAGTGGTGAATCTGTGGAATTCTCTGCCACAGGGAACAGTTGAGGCCAGTTCACTGGCTATATTTAAAGAGGGAGTTAGATATGGCCCTTGTGGATAAAGGGATCAGGGGGTGTGGAGAGAAGGCAGGTACAGGGTTCTGAGTTGGATGATCAGCCATGATCATACTGAATGGTGGTGCAGGCTTGAAGGGCCAAATGGCCTACTCCTGCACCTATTTTCTATGTTTCTATGCAACTCATGCTTCCAAGATTCCCTGTACTCCACTCTAATACTGATACATCTGTCTTTAGCTTCTCCTTCACAAATTTCAGGGTAAATTTGATCATATTATGACAATTTCCCCTAATGGTTCTTTTACCTTAAGCTCTCTAATCAATGTTGGTTCCTTGCACAAAACCGAATCGAGAATAGCTGATCCCCTGGTGAGCTCAACCACCAGCTACTTGAAATCCAGCATCAACTTGATTTCCCGATCTACCTGCATATTGAAATCCCCCATGACTGTTGCAACATTGCCCTTTTGGCATGCATTTTCTATCTCCAAATCGCAATTTGTAGACAACACCTTTACTAATGTTTGGGTGTCTGTATACAACCCCCATCAGGGTCTTTTTACCCTTACAGTTCCCTTAGTTCTATCTATGATGATACAACACTTTCAGACCCTGTGCCACTTCTTTCTAATGACTTGATTTCATTTTTTTTACCAACAGAGCAATGTCACCACCTACACCTTCTGGTCCATCTTTTTGATACAATGTGCATCCTTGGGCATCAAGCTCCCAAATATAATCTACAACATCCTACATGTGCTACAAGTTCACCTACCTTATTCAGTATTCACCCTTCTTGATTTTGTCTGCCTTTTACAATGCAACCCATCCTGTGGACTGAAATTTTGCAGTATCAACAACCTCTCCTCACTACACATTTCCCCTGTTTGTAAACCAGCTGCCTCATCTTCAGCATTATCACTCTCCTATGATGCTTCTTGCATTGAAATATACACAACTAGGAAGATTATACAGTTTAATATGTGACGAAGGAGTTGTTGTAGGAGGTAGGACTAAAGAGTTTTGGATCATTCAGCTGCCTTCCAGGGAAGGTGGAACCTGTACAAAAGGGATAGTTTGCACCTGAACTGGAGGGGGCCAAATATCCTCTATTAGGTCATTCCCCCATCCCCTAACAGCATCCAAAGGGATGTTGTTGAGGGGAAAAGTCACAAGAGTACTCTGCACTGGCTCTTTAACACCCTTCCTCTTCCTGACTGACACCCAGTTTCCTGTGTCCTACACCTTGGGTGTAATTACCTCTCCATATGTCCTATCTATCAGCCCTTCTGCATCCTGAATGATCCAGAGCTCATCCAGTTCCAGTTCCAACTCCTTAACATGGATTGTTAGAAACTGCAGTTGGATGCACTTCTCACAGTAGTAGCAGTCAGGGACACTGGAGGTCTCCCTGCCTTCCCACATCCTGCAAGACAAGCATTCCACTATCCTGCCTGGCATCTCTGCTGTCCTAGCTGAGGAGATATAAAGAAGGGAAGGAAAATAAAAAACTTATCCTTGAGCTTTTCTTTCCTTTGATTTCTCTGACTGAAGCTTCTCTTTGCTGAAGCCATGAAGAGCTAAAGCCCCAAGATCACCACCCTGTCCACTCAGATGATGGCTGCTGAGCTTGCCACTGCTCTCCTTTAACTTGCTGCTGTTAATCAATCACAAAAACAGATTGGTCACTGGTCAAAGCCCTATTAGACTCATATTATCAATTATCAGTAGCAATTAAGTACACAGAAAAACTGGGAAATAAGACTGATATTGGTAGTGGCAGAAAAACATTAGAATCTATTACTTTTCTTTTTAGGCAGTCCCTGGGAGTCAAGGGCAACTTGCTCACCCTCTGGTTTTGCGGTTGATGAGGTTGATGTGGAACCTGCAAACTTCACCAGAGATGGGGGAGATAGTCCTTAATGGGAGGGGCAGATAGTTACTTTATGAGACGTCTGTTTCTTCCCCCATTTTCTCGGGTCCCCGTTTCAAGGACTTGAACTTTAATGTTTGTTCAATTTAAGTGAAGTCAGGCCAGAGATTGCCAAGATATGGTGGGAATGTTTTCGAGAAGGCTTTGTGAACATCTTTCAATTATTTCCACTGACAATCTCTTTCTGTGATGGAGCAAAAGCATCTCATGTGACAGTGACTGCAGTTCCCACATTGGCTTCATCAGCTAAATCAAAGCTACTGGAGAAAGCTGTCATCCTCAAAATCAAGAGACTAAGATGAAGTTTTTTGTGGTAGACTTCTTGAAATCACTCATTCATGACAATTCATAGAGAACTTAGAATCAGGTTTAATATCACTGGCCTATGTTGTGAAATGTGTTAACTTTGCAGCTGTAGTACAGTGCAATACATTATAATATAAAGAAAAAAATGCCATTTACTGTAAATATATATGTATGTATGTCTGTGTGTGTGTTAAACAGTTAAATTAAATAAGTAGTGCAAAAACAGTAGTGAGGTAGTGTTCATGGGTTCAATTTCCATTCAGAAATTGGAAGGCAGAGGGGAAGGAGCTGTTCCTGACTCATTGAGTGTGTGCCTTCAGGGTCCTGTCCCTCCTTCCTGATGGTAGCAATGAGAAGAGGGCATGCCCTGGGTGATGGGGGTCCTTAAAGATGGACGCCACCTTTTTGAGGCACTGCTCCTTGAAGGTGTTCTGGATATTATGGGGGCCAGCGCCCATGATGAAGTTAACTAATTTTACAACTCCCTGTAGCTTACTTTGATCCTGTGCAGAAGTCCCCCTCCCCCATACCAGATGGTGATGATAGCTTGTTAGAGTTAGATCTCTACGGTACATCTATAGAAGTTTCTGCCATTCATTGCCATTCATGGGATGTATGAAATCTCTGATCAGCAGAATGCTTGCACAGTAATGAACTAAAGATCTTTTAAGTAAAACTCTAATTTGATTGAAAGGGGACACTAGTAGGGATAATGGCAGAGCAGAAATGGCTGGAGTTTCTGAGAGCAATTCAGAAAGCACGGGACAGATATATCGCAAAGAAGAAATAGTTTTCTAAAGGCAGGATGATGCAACCATGGTTGGCAAGGAAAGTCAAAACCAACATAAACACCAAAGCGAGGGCATATAACAAAGCAAAATTTAGTGGGAAGCTAGAGGATTGGGAAGTTTTTAAAAACTAACAGAAGGTAACTAATAAGTCACTAAAGAGGGAAAAGATGGAATACAAAGGTAAGATAGCCAGTATTAAAGGGGACACCAAATGCTTCTTCATATATATAAAGAGTAAAAGAGAGGCAAAAGTGCATATCAGATCACTGGAAAATGATGCTGGAGAGGTAGTAATAGGGAACAGGGAAAAGGCAGATGAACTGAATAAGTATTTTGTATCAGGCTTCACTGTGGAAGACACTAGCAGTATGCCGGAAGTTTGAGAGAGTCAAGGACAGAAATGAATGTAATTGATATACTTAAAGAGAAGGTGCACGGAAATCTGAGAGGTCTGAAGGTAGATAAATCACCCAGACCAGATAGTCTATACCCCAGGATTCTGAAAGGGATGGCGGAAGAGATTGTGGAGGCATTAGATTCTAGCATGGTTCTGAAGGACTGGAAAATTGTAAATCTCACATTATTCTTCAAAAAGGGAGAGAGGAAGAAGAAAGAAAATTGTAGGCCACTTAGTTTGACCTCAGTGGGTGGGAAGATGTTGGAGTTGATTGTTAAGGAGGTAATTTCGGGGTAATTGGAGGTATGTGAACGTTAGCCAGGAGTATGCCAGGGAGCGGCGGTTGATATGCACGCCGTCTCAGCCTCACCAGGACACTTGAAGACGTCCTCAATGGTGTGGACATTGTGCCGGTATGGAGCTGGCTGATTCCACAACCCTCAGTCACCTCATGCAGACCAGACGGTGATGCAATAATGCGCTCTTCGGTGACATACCAAGTCTCCTCCAAACTCCTCATGAAATAGAGCCACTGGTTTGCTTTCATTGTTATTGTATCAATGTGTTTGGCCTAAGATGGATCCTCCAGGAGGCTGAAACTTGAAGCTGCCCACTCTTCCCACCACTAATGGGCATAAATAAGATTGCGGTAACAGTCTTTACCCCAGGGTGGGGGTCCAAAAGGGCATAGGTTTAGTGTGTGAAGGGAAATTTTTACAAGATACTTACACATTGGCCTGAGGGACAATATATTTATGCAGAGGGGGTTAAGAATATGGAAAAGTCTGTCAGAGGAAGTTTGTTGATGCAGGTACAATAGTATAGTTTAAGAAGCACTTGGATCGGTACCTGCAGGGGCTGGGCTTGGAGGGAATGCAGGAAATTGGGACTAGATGGTTGGGATGGATTGGCCTGTATCTGTGCTGTATTGCTTTATGACTCTCTAACAGTTATTTCCTGCCAGGCCACTGCGTGGAATTGCTTTGAATTTCTTTTGTGACTTTGTCTGGCTGCAGGATACCTGTATGTCGCCATTGAATTTGCACCACATGGAAACCTGCTGGATTTTCTTCGAAACAGCAGAGTGCTGGAGACAGACCCGGCCTATGCTATCGCACACAGCACTGCCTCCACCCTGTCCTCCCAGCAGCTCTTGCAGTTTGCTGCCGATGTCAGCAAAGGCATGGACTATCTCAGCCAGAAGCAGGTTTGCTGTGTTTCGCATTATCAGTGTTGCAGTGTTCATTTTGTAGTGTTCTCAGTGTGGGGAAGGGTTGATGTGATCTGCATGCTGTCGTACACCAATCACTGAAAGCAAACGCTCAGATGCAACCTTAGTTAGACAAGTTAATTGAATGCCACCATTCACCGCAAGAGCATTTGAGTCACAGAAGCAATGATGGCATTCTGTGGATGTGCTCAACCTTGGAGAGATCCAGTCTGCAATTCCGAGCAGGTTTGTTCTTATAGAATCATAGAATCATATAACACTACAACACAGAAACAGGCCCTTTGCCAATCTACTAATCTACCTACTCCCATGGATCTGTACCCAGACCATAGTCCTCCATACCCCTCCCAGCCACGTGCATCTCCAAATTTCTCTTCAATGATGAAAAATGAACTTGTTTTAGCACTTGCGTTGGCAGCTTGTTCCACACTTTCAACACCTTCTGAGTGAAGAAGATCTTCCTCATGTTCCCCTAAGGCATTTCATCTTTCACCCATAACCCATGACCTCAAGTTCTAGTCTCACCCAACCTCAGTGGTAAAAGTGCTTGCATTTACCCTATTAATACCCCTCATAATTTTTGTATAATACTATCAAATTTCCCCTCATTCATCCACACTCCAAGAAATGCAGTTCTAATCTATTCAACCTTTCCCTATAACTCAGGTCCTCAAGTTCTGGCAACACCCTGGTCAATTGTCTCTCCATTCTTTTAACCTTGTGGACATCATTCCTTTGGGTATGTAAGCAAAACTGCACATATTGTAATATCCCAAATTACCCCTGTAATCAATATTTTGATTTATGAAGGCCAATGTGGCAAAAGCTTTCTTTATGACCCTATCTACCTGTGCCATCACTTTCAAGGAATTATGATCCTGTATTCTCAGATCCCTCTGCTCTACCGCACTCTTCAGTATCCTAACACCCACCTTATAAATCCTACCCTGTCATGGTCCGGATCGGGGTCCCTTTAAATTTACCTTGTTTATGTTACGATCCGGACCATTTATTCCCTGTTTTCCCGTGTCCCTTGACTTTGGTGATTAGAGGCAATTAACGCTCGGCTGAACTGGTAGTTTATAGTCTCCGGCTTTCAGCCGTTCGGTGCGAGAGCGTCTGCAAAGTCACCAAGGTACGGTGTGCCAATGTCATCTGGCCGGAGCAAGCGTAGTCTCCGCCTGAAGCAAGTGCCGGTAATTCGCCTTTCCTTACTGGAGCAACCCTGTCAAGTTACCCTGCTAAAGCGAGCCTGCAAAGTTTCCTCACCGAGGTGGGTCCGTCAGTTAATCCGCCGGAGGGAATCGAGAACCGCTGTCTACTGTTCCTGGGCCGAGTTGAGAGCTCGCCACTACCCGGAGGCTCCAAGTCGAGTCCTGGCTCCGGCGGCGTTCTAGCACCAAGTCGAGTCCTAGCCCTGGCGGCATTCTAGCACCAAGTCGAGTCCTGTCCCTGGCGGCATTCTAGCACCAAGTCGAGTCCTGGCCCTGGCGGCATTCTAGCACCAAGTCGAGTCCTGGCCCTGGCGGCATTCAAGCACCAAGTCGAGTCCTTTCCCTGGCGGCATTCAAGCACCAAGTCAAGTCCTGGCCCTGGCGGCTTGCCAGTTCCGAGTCAAGTCCTGGCCCTGGCAGTCTGTGACTCCTGTCTACCCCCTTGTCTGAATCCCTTCTCTGCCCCTCTCGCCTCTAGCCCTCGTCTGCAGCCCCCGCCTGCACTTCGGTCTAGTTCTATTGCCGGAGCTAGATAGGTACTGTCTGGTGTTCATTCGTGTTGGTCTTGTCTTGTCTTGTCCTCGCCTCCGTGGGGTAAGTCAGGCCGTCTTGCTGTTGCCCCGCAGGGAGTCATGCCTTGTCCTTGCCTTCGTGGAGTAAGTCAGGCTGTCTTGCCGTTGCCCCGCGGGGAATCATGTCTTGTCTCGTCTTGTCCTCGCCTCCGTGGAGTAAGTCAGGCCGTCTTGCCGTTGCCTCGCGGAGGTTTCATGAGTCCCGGCCCTATGTCCTGTACCCAAGGTGGGGTCCCGGCTCTCTGATCTGTGTGTGAGTCCCGGCCCTATGTCCTGTACCCAAGGAGGGGTCCCGACTCTGTGTTCTGTGTATGTGTCCATGGTTCCATGTACCTGCTCTACCAAAACTGAGGCTCTGTGTTCCCATGTTCCTCCTCTCCCTAGCCCATGTCATGTCCATGCCTGGTTCTGGGGTCCGAGCCCGAGGCAAGACCCAGGTACTGGGTCCTTGCCCAGTCTTGGGCTCGGAGTCCATACCCTAGCCTCTTCATGTCTCTTCTAGTTCTGGGAGCTGATTCCAAGTCCAAGCCCAGACACTTGGTCCCAGCCTAGTCGTAGTCCTGAGTCCTTGTCCAGTTCACTATCTCATGCTCCTGCCTTGCTCTCCTGGTATCGAATAATAAACTAAATCTAAGTAACCTCACGGATGTGTCTTGCATTTGGGTCCACCCTTGCTCCCAATGCCTCCGCCTTTGTGACATACCCTGGTTTATCAAAGTGAACACATCACACTTATCCGCATTAGATTCCAACTCCATTTTTCAGCCCATTTTTCCAACTGGTCCACATCCCACTGCAAGCTGTGATAGTCTTCCTCGGTGTCCACTACACCCCCAGTCATGGTGTCATCCACAAAATTGCTGATCCAGTTTACCACATTATCATCCAGATCATTGATATATATGACAAACAACAAGGGACCCAGCACCAATTCTTGCAGCACACCACTTGTCACGCTCAAGACAGTGAGCACTTCCTCTGTAATCTGTATATGGTCCACTGCTGCTTTGCCTCACTTCTATAGACTCTGTGTCCTTCTCCCGAGTAAATACCAATGCAAAGAATCCATTTACGATCTCTCCTATTTCTACAGGCTTCAGGAATAAATGACACTCTGGTCTTCCAGAGGACCAGCTTTGTCTCTTAATAACCTTTTGCCCTTAATACGTATATCTGGAGAGGCCCTTAGAGTTCTCCTTCACCTTGTCTGTTAGAGCAACCTCATGCTTTTTTATTAGCCCTCTTGACTTCCTTCTTAAGTGTTCTGTTGCATTTCTTATATTCCTCAAGTACCTTGTTTGTTCCTTCCTGCCTATAACTGCTATGCACCTCCTTCTTTTTTCTTAACCAGGGCCTCAATATCTCTTAAAAACCAAGAATCCGTAAATTCTTTCTCCTTGCCTTTTATTCTGACAGGAACATGCAAACTCTGTACTCTCACAATTTCACTGTTGAGGGCCTCTCACTTATCAAGTACACTTTTGCAGGAAAACAACTTGTCCCAGTTCACACTTGCCAGATCTTTTCTGATTCCATCAAATTGAACTTTCTCCAATTTAGAATCTCAACCCAAGGACCAGACCCATCCTTCTCCATAATTATCTTGAAAGTACTTACTGGATATAGTCACTAGATGCAAAGATATGAAGATCGGAGGTGTTGTGGATAGCATAGATTGCTGGCAAAGAATGCAGCGGGATATAGTTTAGTTGCAGATATGGGCAGAATAATACCAAATAGAGTTTAACTCTGCCAAATGTGAAGTGTTACACTTTGGTAGGTCAAATTTAAAGAGATAGTACAAATTTAAAGACCCTAAGCAGTGTTGAGGAGCGGAGGGATCTTGGGGTCCAAGTTCATAGCTCCCTGAATGATATGGTTGATAAGATGATTAAGAAGGCACATGGCATACTTGCCATTATTAGTTGAGGCATTGAGTTTAAAAGAGAGGAAGTTATGTTGCAGCTTTATAAGGTTCTAGTTAGACCATATCTGGAGTATTACATACAGTTCTGGTCACTACCACTATTTGAAGGATGTTAAGGCTTTGGAGAGGGTGCAGAAGAGGTTTACCAGGATACTGCCTGGATTAGAATTCATGTGCTATAACATGAGGTTGGACAAACTTGGTTTGTTTTCTCTGGAGCAGCAGAGGCTGAGGGGAGATCTGATAGAGGTTTATAAGATTATGAGAGGCATGGTTAGAGTAGACGGACAGTATCTTAGTCCCAGGGTTGAACTGTCTATTACCAGAGGGCATGTTTTGAAGGGGAGAGGGGGCAAGTTGAAAAGAGATGTGAGGAACAAGTTTGTTACTGAGAGTGGTCAGTGCCTGGAATGCACTACCGGCGGTGGTGTCCGAGACAGACATATTAGGGACTTTTAAGGGACGTTTACATAGGCACACGAATATGAGGAAAATGGAAGGATATGGATATTGTGTAGGCTGAGGGGATCAGTGAATTTGGCCATTTAATTATCAATTTAATTGGTTTGGCACAACATTGTGGGCTGAATCACCTGTCTCTGTGCTGTACTGTTCTATGTTCTATGTGTTCCCCAACACAAACTTCTGTCACCTGCCCTGTCTCATTCCCTAACAGGAGATGTAGTGTGTGAAGGAAGAGAAGTGGGTGCAGTTACTATTACAAGAGAGAAGGTGCTCAAAAAGCTGAAAGATCTAAAGGTTCATGAGTCACCCAGACCAGATAAACTGCTCCCTAGGGTTCGGAAAGAGGTAGTGTTAAGTGATTGTGGTGGCATTAGAAATGATCTTTCAAAAATCATTGGACTCTGACATGGTGTCAGAGGACTGGAAAATTGCAAATGTCACTCCACTCTTTAAGAAAGGAGGAAGGCAGCAGAAAGGAAATTACAGACCAGTTAGCCTGACCTCAGTCATTGGGAAGATGTTAAGAATCAATTGTTAAGGATGAGGTGATGGAGTACTTGGTGACACAGGACAAGATAGAACAAAGTCAGCATGGTTTCCTTGAGGGAAAATCCTGTCTGATGAACCTGTTGGAATTTTTTGAGGAGATTACAAGTAGGATAGATAAAGGGGATGCAGTGGATGTTGTATATTTGGACTTTCAGAAGGCCTTTGACAAGGTGCTACACATGAGCCAAGTTAAGAACCATGGTATTACAGGAAAGTTACTAACATGTTTAGAGCATTGGTTGATTGGTAGGAGGCAGTGAGTGGGAATATAAGGATCCTTTTCTGGTTGGCTGTCAGTGACTAGTGGTGTTCCGCAGGGGTTAGTGTTGGGAACACTTCTTTTTATGCTGTATATAAATGATTTAAATAATGGAATAGACGGTTTTGTTGCCAAGTTTGCAGATGATACAAAGATTGGTTGGTGGAGGGGCAGGTAGTGTTGAGGAAACAGGTAGGATGCAGAAGGACTTAGATTAGGAGAATGGGCAAGAAAGAGGCAAATGAAATACAATGTTGAAAAAAGCATGATCATGCATTTTGGTAGTAGAAATAAATAAGATCATAAGACCATAAGATATAGGAGCAGAAGTAGGCTATCTGGCCCATTGAGTCTGCACTGCCATTCAGTCATGGGTTGACCCAATTCTTCCGGTCATCCCGACTCACCAGCCTTCTCCCCATACCCTTTGATGCTCTGGCTAATCAAGAACCTATCTATCTCTGCCTTAAAATCACCCATTGACTTGGCCTCCACAGCCACTTGTGCAACAAATTACACAGATTTACCACCCTCTGACTGAAGTAATTTCTCCAATCTCTGTTCTAAATGGATGTCCTTCAATCCTGAAGTCATGCCCCCCTCATTCTCCTGAACTCCAGGGAATACAGCCCAAGAGCTGCCAGATGTTCCTCATATGTTCCCTTTCATTCCTGAAATCATTCTCGTGAATCTTCTTTGAACCCTCTCCAATGTCAGTATATTCTTCCCTTTCTAAAATCAGAAGCCCAAAATTGCACACAATACTCCAAGCATGGTCTCATGACTGCCTTATAGACCCTCAACATCACATCCTGCTCTTATATTCTATATCACTAGAAATGAATGCCAACATTGCATTCGCCTTCTTCAGCACTGACTCAACCTGGAGGTTAACTTTTAGGGTATCCTGCACAAGGACTCCCAAGTACTTTTGCATCTCTGCATTTTGAATTCTCTCCCCATCTAAGTAATAGTCTGCCCATTTATTTCTTCCACCAAAGTGCATGACCATACACTTTCCAACATTGTATTTCATTTACCACTTCTTTACCCATTCCCCTAAACTATCCAAGCCTCTCTGCAGGTTCTCTGTTTCCTCAACACTACCCACTCCTCCACATATCTTTGTATCATCGGCAAATTTAGCCACAAATCCATTAATCCCATTGTCCAAATCATTGACATAAATCATAAAAAGCAGCGGTCCCAACACCGACCCCCGTGGAATTCCACTGGTAACCAGCAGCCAGCCAGAATAGGATCCCTTTATTCCCACTCTCTGTTTTCTGCCAATCAACCAATGCTCCACCCATGCTAGTAACTTCCCTGTAATTCCACAGGATCTTATCTTGCTAAGCTGCCTCATGTGCAGCGCCTTATCAAAGGCTTTCTGAAAACCCAAGTTCACCACATCTACTGCATCTCCTTCGTCTACCCTGGTTGTAATTTCCTCAAGAAATTGCAAATTTGTCAGGCAGGATTTTCCTTTCGGGAAACCATGCTGGCTTTGGCCTATCTTGTTATGTGCCTCCAGGTACTCCGTAATCTCATCCCTAACAATCGATTCCAACAACTTCCCAACACTGATGTCAGGCTAACAGGCAGACATGTGCGGACTATTTTCTAAATGGGGAGAAAATCCAAAAATCTGATAAGCAAAGGGACTTGGGAGTCCTTGTGCATAACACACTAAAGGTTAACTTGCAGGATGAGTCGGTGGTGAGGAAGGCAAATGCCATGTTAGCACTCTTTTCAAGAGGTCTAGAGTACAAGAACGAGGATGTGATGCTGAGGCTTTATAAGGCACTGGTGAGATTTGGACCCCTCATCTTAGAAAAGATGTGCTGACATTGGAGAAGCTCCAGAGAAGGTTCACAAGGATGATTCCAGGAATGAAAGGGTTATCATACGAGGAACATTTGATGGCTCTGGGTCTGTACTCACTGGAATTCAGAAGGATGAGGGGGGATCTCACTGAAACCATTTGAACGTTGAAAGGCCTAGACAGAGTAAATGTGGAAAGGATGTTTCCCATGGTGGGAGAGTCGAGGACAAGAGAGCACAGCCTCAGGATAAAAGGGCACCCTTTCAAAACAGAGATGCGAAGAAATTTCTTTAGCCAAAGGGTGGTGAATTTGTGGAATTTGTTGCCACATGCAACTGTGGACGCTAGACCACTGAGTGTATTTAAGGCAGAGATCAATAGGTTCTTGATTGGACATGGCACCAAAGGTTACGAGGAGAAGGCCAGGAACTGGGGTTGAGGAGCAGAAGATAAAAAGATCAGCCATGATTGAATGGCAGAGCAGATTCAATGGGCCAGATGGCCTAATTCTGCTCCTATGTCTTATGGTCTTATGGAATTTCTTTAGCCAGAGAATGATAAATCTGTGGAATTTGTTACCACAGGCTGCTATGGAGGCCAAGCCATTGGATATATTTAAGGCAAAGGCTGATAGATTCTTGATGAGTCAGGGCATGAACGGTTACATGGAGAAGGCAGGAGATTGGAGCTAAGAGGGAAATGGATCAGCCTTGATCCATTCTGCTCATATATCTTATGGTCTTATGCTCTTAAACAACCTTCATATTTCTGTTGTGTATTTCCCTCTGTACATCTGTTCCCAGGCTATGCTCTACAATTCCTGCCTAATTGTATTATATTAACCTCTCCCCCAATTACTTTCCCAAACCATCTGTACTATCCTATCCCACTCCAAGGTTACAGTGTTGTGGTCACAGTCTTCGAAGTGCTCACCCACTGAGAGATCGACATCTGAACTGGTTAATTGCCTCGCACTAAATTCAATTTGGTTTTTCCTCTAGTCACTCTGTTGGTCTGTCCATCCTCCATCCTTGTACTTATTCAAGTGTCTCTTAAGTATTGAATTTGAACCCACCCTCACCACTACCACTGGCAGCTCATTCCATACTCACATAACCCTCTGAGGGAAGAAGTTCAGCCTTAGGTTTCTGTTGGATCTGATTTTAATTCTTAGATTAAGCAGTCTAGTTGTTATTTTCATTGCAGTTTAACATTTAATAATTTGCTTGTATTTTGAGTTGTTCTTATATGCATATAAGTTTACTATGCCTCTAGTGGTTATACAAGGTAAAATTCTGAAAGCGCAGGAAGTTTCTTTGTTCTGCATTATTTGAGTAAGTGCTTTCTCATTTGTTAACTTGGTACTGCAGTATTCAAATAAAAGCTTTCTAATTGGTTAATTCTTTTCTATAATGTTTAATGGAATTTCCTAATCTGTTTATAAAATAGGTAAACACAAAGCACCATCTTAATCTTCTTAGTTCTTGAATCTTAGCTATCTCTTCATGAGTAGACCCCTATCGCTGTCAGTTTAACTTTCTTATCATGAAGCAATAAGTTTTGTGACTCTTTCCTGACTTCTAAAAGAATCTTGGATTAAGACTTTGGAATCCAACAAGTGGTGTAGTTGGCAGGATATTACAGAATTTAGAACTTGGAACAACCTAAGACAAAAGTGGAATTTTTAGCGCACAACAAAGGAGTTAAGAAATTCCTCTGCTCCTCTGTTTTTTGAGAGAAAATGGTTCGCACATTGAATACCAGATAGAAATCAGGATTGAGGACTGCTGCTTTACTACTTAAAAAGAAAAACAGCTGTGAAAATATTGGTTGTACAACCTTTTTGGTTGTAACCTGCTCAGTTACAATCTATTTTGGTCACACAACAATCTATTTTGGTACCTAGTAAAAATATTAATGGTTCAAACTAGTTGGTTGCTGGATCAATCTATTTGATTACAATCTATTAATGCTTCAAGATCATGGTCAAAGTATAAAAAACACATATGAGTCAATATCAAATCAAAACAATGACCAAAGTCACAGAACTTAATTGAATAAAACGTCTCAGTTTGATAAAATTACTGAAAAAGACCAGACAAAAAATAACAACAACATTAAGTTTATTAAGATCTAGAAAATGACTGAAGGAAACAAGAAACCTGGATTGTGTGATTAGACCGTGTGTTCAGTTTGATTGAATGTGTAAGCGATTCAAATAGCTAATAGGATGGGACAGGAAGAAGTCTAAAGAGCAAATCTTTGCATTAACCCAGTGGTTCTCAGTGTGGATCGTATGGCCCCCAAGGGGGCCATGTCGGATTTTGTGGGCGTCACAAGTGAAAAACAAGAAACTGGTTCCACAGGAGTTTCCGACTCGGTCAAGGTAAATCTACTGTTTTAATGAAGTATTACTAAAAATATATAAATAAAAAAGAAATTATGATTTGTAATTTAATTGGAGCCCTGAATGAACTCCCGCCTGAGGAGTGACTTAGGTCCAATTTGCCTAACGGAGCAAGAGGTCCGAAGCAGATGCCATCTCAGTGGTTCTTCACTCAACTCTGGAACATCTGGACAGCAAAGGTGTATACATCAGGATGCTCTTTATCAACTACAGCTCAGCATTCAATTCCATCATCCCCTCTAAACTAATCAATAAGCTCCTAGCTAGATCTTGGCCTCAATACCTCCTTGTGCAATTGGATTCTCAATTTTCTCACTTACAGACCCCAGTCAGTTCAAATTGGCAACAACATCTCCCTGATTTCCATCAGCACAGGTGCACTGTGTAGAGCTCAGAAGCAAACCAAAACAAAATGGGTATGTGCAGGCGCAACTTCAAGTGGATGGTCCTGCTTGTGATGCTGCCGGTGACGCTGCTGCCAGTGCTCCACTCTGGGCAACACCGATTTCTGAAGTTCCTCCCGAGGAATTGCAGTCCACACTATCCAATCTCCAGAGACAGAACCACAATCCGAACTCCAGAGAATTACACTATATATCAGACAGCCCTCTGATACAAAAATGACATCGGAACTCTTGAGGAGTTACAGGATGGACAGCACCCCTGCCGGCTCTGTGAGGATGACAGTGATGAGACAATAAGATTGACAGCCAGTTCATGACTTGCTCCATTGAAGACCCAGGGAGTGAAGACACGCAGAACTGAAGATGAAATTGTTTTAATAAGGTGGCAGATCCATCAGCTATTACCGACGTCACAAAGCCATCACACAAGTGGTTTACATGGATTCTAGTCTGTACCGCTGACATCTGAATGTCAGCCGGGGTTGGCTTTTACAGTTGATGGTCACCAACACCAGTAGACAGGGCTACCACTAGGGCTCCACAACAGTCCCTCTGTTTGTCACGTGGCTCTGAGTGACACCTGAGAAACCTACCTGCCATTGATTCGACTGAAATGTAATTTGTGGATGATGTCCTGATTGCATCTGAATGCAGACAGCATGGACATGATGTGCTTTATTTGCTTGAGTACCTATCCTCCAAAGGTCACAAAGCAAATCTAGACGAGGCACAATTGCAACGAGAGGAAGTAATTTAATTGGAACAGAATATTTCCCAAGGTCAGCGTAAATACTCTGAGACCCATGCAAAAGCCGTTAAGTTAGCAAAGCTACCTACAACGGTTCAGCAACTTCAGTCATTCCTGAGTTTGTGCAACCACAACAGAGCATGGGTCGATTCATGTGCTGAAATTGCTCAAGCACTCAACAGTCTGCTGAGGGGCAGTAAATGCTTAATGAGAAGAACTGGAAGCTTTTCGAGCCTTAAAGGCAGCATTGTGTACTGCACCTGCATTAGGAATCCCTAATACAAGTAGGCCATTTACCCCGTACATCATGGTTACATGAGAACAGTATTAACTCAAGAACATGGAGACCTACGGCCTCCTGCTGCTAAGGTGGATAATGTAGCATTAGGGTGGGGTCCTTGTTTGCGAGCAGTGCAGGCAACCCACCTGGCAGTCATGGCTGTTTCTAGCATTGTGCTTCATCAAATTTTAACTGTTCAAGATCCACACTCAGTACACATAATATACACTTTACTGACTATGAACAGGGCCTCCCAAGTGAAAGCTTCTCCAAGTGGCCTACTGTTCTTGAGGCACTTAATAGCATCATTCAATGAGTGAGTCCAGCGAATTCAGCTACACTGTACCATCAGGCATGGAAGCCTATGATGACCATTATTCTGCAAGAACAATAATATGCCATGAAGAAGCAGATTATTGCACACAAGTGGCTTTATCCAACCCTGATCTGATTCTGAAAGCTCCTCAATGATTGAGAGAGGAACTTGAATGGCTGGATGGGCTGTAGTTTCTGAAACTGAAATGCTGGCATCAAGAACCTTGCCTCTGGTACCACAGTACAAAAGGCAGAGCTAAAAGCTTTGATTGAAACCTTTGATTCGGCAGAAGGAAGATCAGCTAGTACCTACACTGATTTTCGATGTGCTTTTGGAGTTGTTCATGACTTTGGAAATTTATGGAGACAAAGAGAACTTCTTACGGCTGTAGGAACCCCACTGAAGAATGGTCAACTTGTATAAGATGTCATGCAACTGGGCATCATAAGCTGCTGTATTAAAATATAAAAGCCATTCCAAAGTGACTGCTCTGGAAGACTGTGGAAATGTATTCGCAGTTGAAATTGCAAATAAAGGCAGCACAAACAGAAGTGAGAGAAGTTGAAAAGGTGAAGAAATGAAAAGAGTAAAAGAAGTAAAAGTAATACCAAGAACATATACACTGAACACAACAACTGGAATTATCAAAACAAAGTTCAACTCTGTATCACAGACAAAGTGTTTGACAAATGCAGGCTCAGCGCTCTCCACAGGAAATATGGTTCCGAATGGAGAATGGTGGGAAGTTAAACAGTGATGGAGTGTGGAGATATGGCAATAGTCATAGACCGGTAGCCCCAACTACATTGCTTCCTTCTCTGGCACAGCAAATGCAGTCTCTAGGACACATTGGAGTGGAAAATAAAGTAGCACACACAAAATGCTGGAGGAACTCCAGCAGGCCAGACAGCATCTATGGGAAAGAGTAAACAGTCGATGTTTCTGGCCAAGACCCTTCTACAGGACTGGTAAAAAGAGATAGGAAGTCAGAGTAAGAGGGTAGGGAGAGGAGAGGAAGAGGTACAAGGTTATAGGTGAAACTGGGAGAGGGGGAAGGGTGAAGTAAAGAGCTGGGACGTTGACCGGCGATGGGCAGATAAGGAGATTAGGTGAGAGAGAGAAATGGGAATGGGCAATGGTGAGTGGGGGGAGCCAATTATCAGAAGTTCAAGAACTCGATCAGGTTGGAGGCTACCCAGATGGAATATAAGGTGTTGCTCCTCCAACCTGAGTGTGGCCTCATCGTGGCAGTAGAGGAGGTTATGGACTGACATATTGGAATGGGAATGGAAAGTAGTATTGAAATGGGTGGCCACCAGGAGATCTCGCTTTTTCTGGTTGACAGAGAGTAGGTGGTAGCAGAGCGGTCTCCCAATCTACATCGGGTCTCACTGAAGTACAGGCGGCCACACTGGATACAGTATATGATCCCGATAGACTCACAGGTGAAGTGTCCCCTCTGGACTGTTTGGGGCCCTGAATGGTAGTGAGGGAGGAGGTGTAGGGGCAGGTGTGGCACTAGTTCTGCTTGCAAGGATAAATGCCAGCAAGGAGATCAGTGGGGAGGGACGAATGAGCATGGGAGTCATATAGGGATGGATCCCTGCGGAAAGTAGAATGTGAGGGGGAGGGAAAGATGTGCTTGGTGATGGAATCCCGTTGGAGATGGCAGAAGTTACAGAGAATTATGTGCTGGACATGGAGGGTGATGGGGTGGTAGATAAGGACAAGAGGAACCCTATCTCTGATGAGGTGGCAGATGGATGGAGTGATGGCAGAGGTAAGTGAAATGAAAGAAATACAGGTGAGGGCAGTGTTGATGGTGAAGAAAGGGAAGTCCCTTTCTTTGAAGAAAGAGGACAAGTCATTAGTTCTGGAATGAAAAGGTTCATCCTGAGAGTGGATGTAGCAGAGACAGAGGAATTGAGAGAAGGGGATGCCATCTTTACAACTGACAGGGTGGAAAGAGGTGTAGTCCAGGTAGCTGTGAGAGTACGAGGGTTTAAAAAGCATATCAGTGGATAAACTGTCTCCAGAGATAGAGACTGAGATATCAAGAAAGGGGAGGGAGGTGTCAGAAATGGACCAGGTAAATCTGAGGCGAAGTTGACGAGCTTGACATGGGTGCAGGAAGCAGCACCAATGCAGTCGTCGATGTAGAGTAGTAAAAGTAGGGGATGACACCAGTGTAGGCTTGAAACATCAGCTATTCCACGTAGCCAACAAAAAGGAAGGCATAGCTGGATTGATTAAGGTCTGTCCTAAACACATTTGACATAGTATATCAGATCCAGTCCTTTACAGTATGGGAATCCCAGTCAATATGTGGAAAGTCAAATCACCATTAAGAGGCAGCTGTCGATCCCAGGGGATCATAGGTTTGTGCCTCTGGTGGACCGTGCCCTCTCCAGAGTGCAAGCCTGGCAGGAAGGTTTGAAGAACCGGATGTTGCCCATGCAGTGGGATGCCCCTCTCCACGTCACTGATGTAGTGCAAGGGAAGGGCAAGCACTGATACAGCTTGGCACAGAGGTTGCCAGAGTGAAGTTGTAAACAACATCAAACTGCCTTCGGGACCCCTGCTCCGGATTTCTTCCTCGTGGTTTACTCCCAAAGTCTTTCCCATGGGTGGATACGGCCGCAAGGCAGCGGAGGTTTAAAATCAGAGTTTTCCTTCTCCTAGGCAGGCTGCCATCCAAGGCTGACGAGCCCCACCTGCCCGATGCAACTGGTTTTGAGGCGCTAGTGGTTCACCCTTGCCCCTTCTCTTGTCAGTAGAAACAGTTCCACTGGGCCTAGTAGCTAAGCCACACGTGAAGGCCGAGAGTTGGACTTGGTTGTCAGAGACTGTTAGGGTCGCACGCCATTTAGAGCACTTTATAGATAGTGGGAGCTTATAACCCCCCGTTATGACACCTTAGGAGCCACCTATTATCACAACCTTATATTTCTTGCAACTGTATGCTATCCCTCTCTGAGTTTGCTTCTCTAAATCTCACTGACTATTGAGTGGTTAACAACATAATCCTATTAACGCAATCACTGTATTCCACAGTCCACTAGCTGCCCTGGCAATGTGGGTCTCATCCCCCTGCATCTCTCGTTTAAAACCCCCAGAGTAGCATTAGCAAACTTTCCCACCAGGGTATAGGTACCCCTCCAGTTCAGGTGCAATCTGTCCATCTGTACTGATTCCATTTTCCCTGGAAGAGAGCCCAATGATCCAAAAATCTTGCACGTTCCATCCTGCACGTTCTCCTCAGCCACATGTTAAACTGTATAATCTTCCTGTTTCTGGCCTCACTAGCATGTGGCACATTACTTCCTGAACTCACTTTTCAGGACCTTATTATCCTTCCTGTCGATGCCATTGGTACTGATGTAAACCACAACCTCTGGCTACTCAACAATGCCCTTAACGATGCTATGGACTCGATCTGAGATGTCCCTGACCCTGCCACCTGGGAGGCAGTTATGGCATTATCTTTGATATTTGACCTTCCCACCACCCTATTAGTCAATCCACAGCCCTCCTGGATATGGAATTTAAAGCTTCACCACAATCTGGATGAAAAAAGGTTCTCTCTATCTCAGCCTTACTCGTGGACTTCTTATTTTATGACTGCGCTGGTATTTCTTTTTGCCCATGAAGGCCTTATCAAGAATTGTAACTCTGCCTCAGTATCTGCAGGTATGAAATATTACACTGCCAACACACACAAAATACTGGAGGAACTCAGCAGGTCAGGCAACATCTATGTAAAGGAATAAAGAGTTGACATTTTGGGATGAGACCTTTAATCAGGACCATCGTTCCCATAGTTGCTGCCTGACCTGCTGAGTTCCTCCAGCATTTTGTGTGGTTGCCTTAGATCTCCAGCATCTGCAATTATCACATGTTTGGCTTACACTGTCAGGTGGGCAGTACCAAGGAGGGCCTCACTGTCTGAGGGTAATAATGAGGGAGCACTACACAGTAGCAAAGGAAGTACAAGCGGAGCCACACCTTTAGAAGAACAGTACTGAGTCAGAGAGGCAGTGTTGAGGGAGATGTATAGTGCTGGGAGAGAGCTACATATCAGAAGTACTGGAGAGAATTTCATTGTTAGAAATCTAGTTCTGAAAGAGAACTCAATGTCAAAGATGTATACTGAGGGAGCAACAAAATGTTGGAGAAGCAGTATTGAGGAGCCTCAATGCCATTGTAGAGGAAGTACATACTGAGAAAGCAATGACCTGTCAAAAGGCAAACACTGAGAATTGCCCCTCCTAATGAGTGGTTGTTGCACAGTCACTGGACCATTATTTGGGGAAGGCTGCACACTTGAATGTTCCATAAAACCTAAAAACTATATTTAGAAAGTGCCGCATCATAAATGAGAATTTACTGAACACTGTTGTAAGACTTGTACTGAACAAGAGCTGCACTGTCATAGGGCCAGTACTGAACACTACTTGGGGGATTCCACAACGACAAAGTAGCAGTACAAAGGGAGCACTACACAATCGAAGTACTGAAAGAGCACCATATTGGCAAAGCAACAATACTGAGTAAACAGCATTCTGCTTGGGGTAGCAGTAACACAGGAGCTTTACAGCTTTGGAGAAGCAATATTGAGGGTGGTGCTGCACTGTGGTGGAGCAAGCCATAGTGTTACAGGAGCAGTACTTGCACTGTCAGAGGGACAGCAGTAAGTATGAACTGCACTCTCGGAGGGGTGGTTCTGAGGGACAGTTTTATTGAGAACTTTCCATCTTTTAAGTTTATTCACAGGGATCTGGCAGCTCGAAATGTTCTGGTGGGAGAGGGCTATGTTGCAAAGATTGCTGACTTTGGATTGTCCAGAGGGAAGGAAGTTTACGTAAAAAAGACAATGGTGAGTACAAAACATTAATGGGACCTTGGAAATCATTGAATTTGATTTTACAAAAGCCAAAGTTTTCAACAGACCTGACTGCAGCCCAGAAACTGCATAAAACCTAAAAGCTATGAAAGAATTTATTCACTGGACCTGAACATTGCTGGCAAGATCAATAATTATTGATCGTTCCCGATTGTTCTTGAATAGTTTGTGGTGAGCCACTTTCTTTAGTTACTGCTCCCATTGGAGGTACTCCCACAATGATGTTGGTGCCTACTGTCCTTGTTCTCCTTGGTGCTTGATTTAGGAAATACTGTTGAGCTTGCCTTGGTGGTAACAGTAGCGATAACTGGCCCGCTGCAGTTGGCTTTCAGAAGTTCTCTCTCTGAGGAGCTTTCCTCAGTTAGCTGTATAAAGCTGCTCCTGACCTTTGTGTTATCAGAGACATTCTGAGCCATACCTCCTGTCTTCTCCCTTCAACAAACAAGATCCACCACTGGGAGAGCAGACATCAAATAAAATCTTGCACCTCATCTTGTATGGGGTTCAGAGATGGAAGCTTGTGAAGAGCCATTGCAATGATTGGATGTTGCCAGGACCAGTGAAAACCCTTGGTATTTTTATAATTCAATTAGCTGAAGTTGCAGGATCTCAGACTATTATTTTTTTTCATATAACATTTCATTGTGATTAAAGTCATAATGTTTTCCACCTGTCTTTTACCATCTTAACAGGGAAGACTACCAGTCCGATGGATGGCCATTGAATCTTTAAATTACAGCGTTTACACAACCAATAGTGATGTGTAAGTCCTTTATTTATATCTTTATCTGATCAGGCTAGTGCTTGCTCGTTTGCGTGTGCTTTTGTTGGTTAACACTTTTCCCCTAATTCTCAGAATACATATGTAGAATAAACCAGGAAAATCTTTCAACTGGAATGAAGATCTCCCACCAAAGTTTGAAGTCGGTTCAAATTCAATAACACAAAGGAATAACAGAAATAGTGAAATAAGGCTGGAGAGGGTGCAGAAAAGATTTACAAGGAAAGGGAATAAATTGGGGGAAACCTGGTTGAGATATTTGTATCATTAGCCATGGGTGAGATGCTAATAGGCTAGAGAGTAGCTTTTGTTGACCATTATTTAAAAGAAAGGCCTGTAAACTATAAAACAGCAAGGCTAACACCTTTCATAGATAAATTGCTGGAGAGGATTCTGATTGATAAGGTATATTGTATGAACATCTAGAAATTCAGAGGTTGATCAGCATGGCTTTGCACATGGGAGATCATGTCTCATAAACTTGTTCGAGGTATTGATGTGACCAAGAAAGTCTGTGGGCAGGGCAGTAGACATGCTTTATATGGGCTTCAGTAAGGCCTTTAAGATTCCTTATGGCAGGCTGCTCCGAAAATTTAGCTTGCATGGAATCCAGGTTGAAATGGCTAACTGTGTACATAATTGGCTTAATGGTTGAAAGCAGAGGTAATAGTGGAAAGTAGTTTTGTGGACTGGAGGCTCATGTTTGTAGGTTTGCCTCAGGAGTCAGTGCTGGGTTCATTAGTGCTTGACATCTATGTCAACAACTTGGACAAGAATGTACAATGCATGTTTAGTAAGTTTGCAGATGAGAGTAAATTAGATAGTCTGCTGGAAAATGAAGAAGGTTATCAAAAAATGCAGGGGCTCTTGATCAACTAAGGGGGCAATGAATAGCAAATGGAGTTTTAATTTGGATAAGTACAAGAAGTTGTATTTTGGAAATCCAAATCCAGATAGGACTTGCCAGTCAATAGGAGGGCCCTGGGGAGTGTTGTAGAACAGAAGAACTTTGGAGTACATGGTTCACTGAAAGTGAAGTCATAGGTACACAGGGTGGTGAAGGTGCTTTTAGCACACAGGCCCCCATCAGTCAGGGCATTGAGTATAAATGTTGAGAAGTTAAATTATGTTGATGAAGGCAAAGCAGTGGATATGGTGTATATGGGTTTTAGTAAGCCATTTGACAAGATTCCCTATGAACTGGCTCATTCAGAATGTCAGGAAGCATGGGATCCAGGGAAACTTGGTTGCATGGATTCAGATTTGGCTTGCCCACTGAAGGCAGAGGGTGGCCGAAGATGGAGCTTATTCAGTCAGTAAGTCGGAGTTCTACAGGGATCTGCTCTGGGACGACTGCTCTTTGTGCCTTTTATAAATGACTTGCAGAAGGAAGTGAAAAGATGAGTTTTGTAAGTTTGCAGGTGACATGCAAGTTGATGGTGTTGCATGTTACAATGGGACTCTGATAGGACGTGGAAATGGGCCAAGAACTGGCAGCTGGAATTCAATCTGGAAAAGTGTGAAGGATTCGCTTTGGAAGGTCGAACTTGAAGACAGAAAACTGGATTAATGGCAAGATTCTAGGTAGTGTGGAGGAAAAGGGAGGTATTGGGGTCCACATCTATAGATCCCTCAAAGTTGCAATGAATGTTGACAGGGTGATTAAGATGAAGTATGGTGTGTGGGCTTTCATCAGACAGGGGATTGATTTCAAGAGCCACAAGGTAAATTTGCAGTTAGACCACAGCTGGAATGTTGTGTTCAGTCTGGTCACCTCATTATAGGAAGAATATAGAAGTGTTAGAGAGGGTGGCAGAAGAACGGATAATGCCTGCATTACAAGGTATATCATATGAGGATAGTTTGAGCAAGCTAGGTCTTTTCTCTTTGGAGAAAAGGAGGATGAGAAGTGACTGGATAGCGGTATACAAGATTGTTTGAGGCATAGATTGAGTAGACAGACAGATACTTTTTTTCTGAGGGCAGGACTGGCTAATACAATGGCCATGATTTTAAGGTGATCAGAGGAAAATACAGGGAGGATATCAGAGGCAGTTCTTTTTCCCAAGAGTGGTGAAATACTCATTGAGTTATTAAGTTGTACAGCAAAGAAACAGGCCTTTTGACCCAACTGAACTGTGCTGAACAAAATGGCCAACTAAGTTATTCTCATTTGCCCGTGTTGAACCCAGCTCCATCTGAAACTTTCCCATCCATGTACCTGTCCAAGTGTATTTTATTATTAATGTACCAGACTCCCAGTGACCCCCAAACTCTCATCCCCAAACAACTGACCATCTAACTCCCAACCCCTGTTTCCAATGACCACCCAAACCCTGAACCCAAAAGACTGATCACCCAGTTTCCCCTGAAGGCTCATCACCCAGGGTCCTGCCAAAGGGTTTCGGCCCAAAATGTCCACTGTACTCTTTTCCTAGATGCTGCTTGGCCTGCTGAGTTCCTCCAGCATTTTGTGTGTGTTACTCAGTTTCCCCTCTAGCTCCCAGTGAGGTTATGAATGATTTTCTTCCCTTTTGTTTTTGTTTCAAATTTGCCGCATCATCCCTCTCCCCAAAATCAAATGTCCCTTAACCATTTCATTCTTGTAAGTATTGAACTATTTCAAACCTCCTGTTCTGTGAAATATGTTGTAGTCTCACAGACTGTTTCACTTGGAACTGTTTATCCAACTGCCTTCGACCCTGCCACAGGCTCAGCATGAACAGCTGTGACCAAAGTCACCTCTACCTCCCCTTCCTTCTTCAGTTATCTATAACCTTAACACCATCTCATCTTAAAGGTGGATGAGGTTTCCATTCTTACCTGCCCCGCTGGTAGGTGCCAGGGGTGGTGGTAGAGGCAGTTACATTAGGGACATTCAAGAGACTCTTGTTGGCATGTGGCCAAGTGGATAAGGCATTTGTCTAGTGATTTGAAGGTTGCTAGTTCAAGCCTTAGCTGAGGCAGTGTGTGTGTCCTTGAGCAAAGCACTTAACCACACATTGCTCTGCGATGACACTGGTGCCAAGCTGTATGGGTCCTAATGCCCTTCCCTTGGACAACATGGGTGTCGTGGAGAGGGGAGACTTGCAGCATGAGCAACCTTGCCCAGGCCTACGCTCTGGAAACCTTCCAAGGCGCAAATCTATGGTCTCATGAGACTAACAGATGCCTATTATTAGATGGGCAAATGGAGGACCCTGTGAGAAGAAAGGGTTAGATTCACCTTGGAGTAGGTTAATAGGTCAGCCAAACATTGTGGTACAAAGGGTCTGTACCATTCTATGTTCTATGTCCTGTTGCGGTTGAACAAAATGCCGATGAAGGCACACTTGGAGTACAGCGTTCACTTTTGGTTGCCCTGCTGTAGGAAGATGTTACTAAACTGGAAAGACTAGTGAAAAGATTTTCAAGGATGTTACCAGGAATTGAGGGACTCAGTTATAGGGGGAGGTTGGACAGACTTGGACTTCATTGCTTGGAGTGCAGGAGAGTGAGTATTGAGCTTACAGCTGTATAAAATCACAAGGCGCATAGGTAGTGTGAATACTCAGTTGTTTTCTCAAGGTTGGGGAATCAAAGACTAGAGGCTTTAAGGTGAGTAGGAAGAGATTTAATAAGAACATGGGGGCAACTCTTTTTTACGCAAAGCATCAACCACTTCTCCTGGTAGTTCATACCACATACACACAGATGGTGGTGAGAATATGGAATTAGCTGCCAGAGGAAGTGGTTGAGGTAGGTAAAATATTTTTTTTAAGACAACTGAACAGGCACATGAATTAGAAAGGTTTCAAGCGTTATGCACCAAACTCTGGAAAGTCCAGCATCCTGGTCAGCATGGAGCAGTTGGACTGAAGGGCATGTTTCTGTGTTGTACAACTCTGACCATTTGTTGTTGCTGTCTTTAGAGGATTTGAATTATTAGAAGAGTCTGGACTGCTTTCAGTAGATTGAAGGAGGCCGAAGGTAACCATGTAGGAGATTATGAAATTATAAGAGGCATGAATATTGATTGTCAGCCTTTTTATTCTCAGGGTAGGGGAATCTAAAACTAGGAGGCATAGATGTAAGATGAAAAGGAAAACATTTCAAGGGGATTGAGAGGCAAGTTTTTCACATGATGGTATGATGGTGGGCATATGGAACAAACTCCTAGAGGGAGCAGTAAAGACAGATATAATCATGTAACCTCCTGGTAAGCCTCAGGCTCGCTCAGCTCGCTTTCGTCTAGGGGGAGCAGCCTTCGGCCCCGCCAAACTGGGTAATCAAGTTTGTGTGGATGCTGTGTGATGTACCCCACCCGCCAAATAACAGACAATACACCATATACGATTAAATGATTACAGTTTATAAGTATTTCTTGGTGATGGATTAGTAGAAACAAATACAATAAAGGCGCCAAGTCAGTAACTCTATCAGTTCTGTGCACAAATAATTCGTTGGAGCTCTTACAGAACCGGGTCTCCCTTTCCTCCAGTCGATGTCCTCTGAACTCCACCAACCCTCGAATGGGACCACCCTCAGTGGTCGACCAAACGCTCCACACAAGTCTGTCCTCGTCTCCTCTCCTCACCGAAGACTCTGGGCCTCGGACTCCCACTCGGGGTCCATTCTGTCGCCCAACTTACAGCATCTCTCTTCACGTCTCCATCATGCCTTCTGCCCAAAGCCCACAAAAACAATAACTTACAGACACACAAGAAAGAATAACATCTATCCCAGTTGGTTAGCAAATGAATACAATTCTCGTTATCAGTAATTATAATCCAAACATGCTGCTATAGAGAACCACTGTCTCAGCAGTTAACAGTACAGAGAAGCCATTTTATTATAACATAACAAAGAAGCCATTTTATTAGCCTTGGCAGTAACATAAAAGAAGAAACCCCTTACAATCACAATGTTTAAAATATATTTGATCAGGTACATGGACAGAAATGTTTTAGAGGGATATGTGCCTAGTACAGGCAAATGGGACTAACTCCGGAACTAACCATGCTTGGTCAGCATGGTTGAGTGGGGCCAGAGGTCTGTTTTTGTGCTATCTCTATTGGAAGAATACCCTCGAAGTAATATAGTGTATAAATAGTGTTGGTGCGTGGCCAAGTGGTTAAGGCGTCAGTCTAGTGATCCGAAGGTCACTAGTTCAAGCCTTGGCTGAGGCAGCGTGTTGTGTCCTTGAGCAAGGCACTTTACTACACATCGCTCTGTGACGACACCGGTGCCAAACTGTATGGGTCCTAATGCTTATCCCTTGGACAACATTGGTGGCGTGGAGAGGGGAGACTTGCAGCATGGGCAACTGCCGGTCTTCCATACAACCTTGCCCAGGCCTGCAGCCTGGAAACCTTCCAAGGCGCAAATCCATGGTCTCATGAGACTAATGGATGCCTATAAATATAAAATATCACAACACTCAAAATAGGGTTATAAAACTGTACTGACAGCAAATGTGTTTACTGAATCACTGCCTGCAATTCTCCACATTCTGCTGCCTGTTTTAATCCCTTTATAACTAGTGTGAACATTTTTATTTACCTTGGTCAGCAGAAGTATATTTTGTTCTAAGACCTGCATATTCTGGGACATTTCACAAAGAGATTCTGCAGATGCTGGAAACCTTGAGCAAGGCACACAGAATGCTGATGAAATGCCTCAACCTAATTCATCAACTGCCCTCTATAAATGCTACCTGATTTGCTACATCCCTCCAGGATGTTGTATATGTTGCCAGGACATTTCAAGCCTTTATTGAATGGAATGTGTTTTCATCATTTGATGCAATGTTAACAATTACATTGAGAAGAATGAATGCAAAGTAGAGAATTAAAAACAAAATACATTAAGTGTAACAAAATGAGTAATGGTTTACAGAAGAGATGAGCAATAAGGAACATTAGGGCTAATGAGGCAGTGTCAGAAGTTATGACTTGCTGTTGGATGCATCCTGCTTGATGAGGGGGTGTGTTATGTTCATAGTGCGGCAAAATCAAAAATATACTCACCCCATCATATTGCACTCCATTTCCAACATCCACAAAATAAAGAATGATCTGAAAGAACTAATTAAATGTTATCCAGGTGTCCAGGAAATTAATTTAAGAAATAACCAGCTTCACTTTCTGATAACTTATTCAATGCTGTTGTTAAATCACAAATAGGAAGAAGCTATTTCACTTTTTCAACTATTCAATGGGGCCATTGATCCTTGACCTGAGTCTACATGTATCCCCCAGATCCTTAATAGTGTCAAACAGAACAGGCTGTTGGAACTCCTCATCCAGGTTGATCAAGGTGCCTACTCAAACTATTTCTATTTGCCTACATGTGGTCCATATCCCTCCAAACCATGCACCTGCCCAAGTACCATTTAAACACTGTAAAGATACCAACCTTTGTGGTGTCCTATGGAAACTCATTCAACTTACCCACCATTCTGTGTGGAAAGACCTGCCCCTCAAGTCCCTTTTAAATCTTTCCCCTTTCACCTTAAACCTCCTCTATTCTAGAAAAAAGATGGTAGCCATCCACCTGACTTCATAAATCTCTACAAGCTTGCTCCTCACCCTCCATTGCTCCAGAGAAATCAGTCTCTGCCTATCGGGTTTCTCTTTACAAATCAAACCCCCTGATCCACGCTACATCCTTGTGAATCTTTTCTGCACCTTCCCAAGCTTAATCACAACTAGAATTGCACACATTTTCAGGTGCAGTGTCACCAATGTCTTGCACAGCTGTAACATTACATCCCATCTCTTGTACTCAATCCCCCGACTGATGAAGGGAAGTGTGCCATACATTCTTTACGCCTCTAGATTTGATAGGACCTTGAGGGAACTGTCCTTGTACCCCCAAGTCTCTTTTCTACAACACTCTCACGTCCTGCTCTGCTTAGCCGGAGTGCAAATGCATAATTCTCTGAAAGCAACATTACAGATATTTAGGTTGATGAAGAAGGCATTTGGTATACTGGCCTTTATCAGTCGGGGCACTGAGTATAGCAATTGGAATGTTGTGTTGCAATCAAATAAGACATCGGTGAGACTTCATTTGGAGTATTGCAAACATTTTTTGTTACCCTGTTAAAGGGAGGATGTTGTTATACTGGACTTGGTGCTGAAAAAAATATCAGTTGCCTAATCTGGGTTCTAGGTTACAATAAGAGGTTGCATTAACAAAGACTTTATTCCATGGAATTTACAAGACTGAAGAGTGACCTAATAGAGGTGTGTAAGGTCCGTGGGGCAGAGACAGGGTGGAAAGCACAGTGCTTTTGCAAGGAGGTGTACTAAAAACAAGAGGGCAAAGTTTTAAATTCAGAGGAAAGAGATTTTAAAGGGACATTAGGACAGCTTCTTCAATGCAGAGGGTGGTGTATTTTTGGAATGAGCTGCCAGAAATAGTTGTTGAGGCGGGCACATTGGCAACATTTAAAGGCCAAAGGCGTTACTGAAGTACATATAGGAACAATCTACCACCCTGCTCTCATCAATCCTCTTCATCAACTTTTCAAAAAAAGTAAGTGCTTCCTTGTCCTAATGAAGATATATTTCAGAAGCAACACACGCAGAATGCTGGAGGAACTCAGCAGGCCAGGAGCATCTATGGAAAAGAGTAAACCATCCTGATGAAGGGTCTCAAACTGAAACATCAACTGTTCACTATTTTTCATAGATGTTGCCTGGCCTGCTGAGTTCCTCCAGCATTTTGTGCGTGCTCTTTTGCATTTCCAGCATCTGCAGATTTTCTCGTGTTTGTAATATGCCTTAGAACATCACTATGCACTTTCTTGAACTCTTGAGCACAAACTGTGCACATAAATTGATTAATTAGCAATTGATCACCATCACTTACTGTCTGCAAAGAACGTTTTACATTTCTAGCATCTTCTGCATCTGGAAATATATTGAAAGGCTGAACAGTTGGAGTTCATTCCAGTCAATCAATCTTACTCCCAATAAATCCTGTATTTCCTTCTCAAGATATGGTCTTGGTACTCTGGAAATTCAGAAGATGTTTGATAAATATTGGTGTTGCCTTATTAATTGAATCATACAGCACAGAAACAGGCTCATTTGGCCACACCAAACACTAAGTCCCAACATGTGGTCAGCTCACTTACCAGCACTGGGCTCATGGACAATGAGCCTTATTGAATGAAGTTTGTGAGATTAACTGCCTCCAAAAACTCCAGAGTAGTGTGTTACAGACTACAGCCCTATAATTTTTTCCTCAAACCCTTCCAATCTCTGCATCCTCATCTTAAACTATAAACTTAAGTCCCTGCCATGGGAAGGAGTTTTTTTTACTCTCCACCCTCTCTGTGCTTTTCATAATTTTGTACACTTCTAACAGATCCCTCACTCCATTTTTTTCCTCCTTCACTGGCCAACTGCACTGAGTTAATGGTTATTTCTTGACATTCATTCAGTCAGTTCTACAAAGGTTTAACAATTCTGTTCCATTAGATTCACTGCAAGGGAAATTAAAAAACTTTATGGTTTGTGAAACATACATAACTGATCACTGTTGAGGGAGAATGATATTGCATACTCAACATTTGACACTATAATGCTCTTTTATCATCATAACATGTTGCAATGACTTAACTAGATAGCCTCCATATATGCATGGAAATTCATATTAAAATGACTTTTGAATGTGTTAAGAAAGAACTTTATTAGACATATTATCAAAACATTTCTCATTTATTGTTTTCTGTAGATGGTCATATGGAATTCTTTTATGGGAGATTGTTAGCCTGGGTAAGTTGTGTTATTAAAATCACTTCTATAGCTCTGTCACCTCTAGGAGGCCCAGAGCTAGGTTTCTAATCAAGAATTGTGTGTGAGATATGGGCAGAGAGCTGTATGTGAGATTGGTCCATAGGCAAGTCCATGACCTAGCCTTGAAGAGGGAGGAAGCCTTGTGACAGGTTGATGATTTTTGTCTGGATAGAGGGAGAAGAGCTGATGTAATGGGTGATCCATGTCCAATCCTGCCCAGATATGTCACTTTGTTTGGACATGGCCCAAGTGCGGGGCGAGAGACACTGAAGCCAGTCGATAGTTCACAGACTTTAATGCAAACAGAGCAGAGTTAGAGGGAAAAGAAAACAATAAACACTAGGCCAAACAGGGTCATTAACTAAAACTCTCAAATGGAAAACAAAGCCAACACTGCAGCTGAAAGGAATAACTAAATATAAAACAAATACCGCTAGTCTTCAGAGTCACTTGACTCAACAGAACAATTTCTCAGTCGAGGCTGAATGCAAGCAGCCAGCAAAATGTTACTGTGCTTTGCTGAAGTCTCGACAAGCACTACGACGAAAAGAATGGAGTTAAATACCATCACAATGAAATAATAATTAGCTGCCACATGCATATTCATGAGCACAAATGCCGTATCTGCTGAGCTGCCGAATCCGTGGTTGTGACAAATATTTTAACTACCTCAAGTGTTTGTGATGAGAGTCCTTGATGAGGATGGTTAGGACCTAAATACTGGAGTATCCGAGGCAAGGATTGAGACACGGTATGAAACTGGAGGAAGAACCAAGCACAAAACAAAACGCTAGGTGGTATTTCTAGTTGAGTTTCTGATTGAGTGCTGAGGCTTCTTCAGGTGCTCTTCCTGGTGCCAAAGCATGATTGCCAATTAACAGGATAGTCCTGAACCCTTAAGGGGGCCACACCAGCTGTCCATACTCCAGAAGGTTAGAACATCTAAACCCTGGAAGCTGGGACAGTGGGGTGCATCTCGTAAAATGATCCCCTCCCCTGACAGCCCTGGCTGCTCGGAGAGACAGTGATGGTAATCATTGATGAGAACCAGATCCAAGATGTTTTTTTTAGGCACCCAACATTTTTCCTCGGGTCCGAATCCTTCCCAGTCTACAAGGTATTGTCCAACAGCCCGAGCAGTTAGTGAGTCCAAAATCTTCTCACCCCATCAATAAACAGATTGCGGTGGGGCAGGTGCTGACAGATTTTAATTTACTGATGTGGAAATTAGGATTAATCTTCAGGGTCTTTGGGAGCTGCAAGGTGTAACGTGCAGAGTTAACTTCCTTCATGACTTTGAAGGGTCAGATGAACGTGGGTGCCAACTTTCTAGACTCCACCCAAAGAGGCAAATCCTGAGAGGACACCCAAACCTGATGCCCCTGCAAAGCAGGTCCCTGTCTTCTCCTTCGGTTAGCCTTGGTTCCACCTTCTGGGAAGAGGCCAGCAAAATCTCTCTTGCCTTAATCCATTTCTGCTTGAAGTGTCGGATCACAAAATCTTCGGCCACAAGAACCCCAACGTCAGTCCCTTGTTCCTAAAAGAGAGGTGGAGGATACACAAATGAGCACTTAAATGGTGACATCCAGGGCGCCAAATATTGTAAAGTGTTGTGAGCCACCTCTGCCCACATCAAATGGTCACACCATTTGTCAGGTCTTTCTGAGGCCAGGCATCTTAGGGTTCATTCCAAATCTTGGTTGGCACACTCTGTTGGACTGCAGATGAAACCCAAAGGAAAGACTTGATGTTGCCCCAGTCAGCTTACAGAATGCCCTCCAGAAACGTGATACGAATTGCGGACCACGATACGTGACACTGTCCACTGGGAATCCATGGGTTCTGAAGAAACTGTCCAGGACAATTTCAGCCGTCTCCACCACAGATGGTAGTTTATCTAAAGCAATGAAACTGCAGGCCTTGGAAAATCGACCGACAATTGCCATAATAATGGTCTTCCCTTGAAAGACAGAAGATCCATAATAAAGTCTAGGAAGATGTGTGCCCATGGTCTTTCCAGAACAGGTAGAGGGTGGAGGAGCCCTTGAGGTTGGGTATGGAACTCCTTGTTCCGGACGTACACCTCACATGCCTGCATGTATTGCCAAACCCCCTTTGTCATTCTGGTCCACTAATACTTTCTCTTGGGTCCTGGGAATCCGTGGGTGTGTAGTCATTCTCGATGAATGTCCCCATTGGAGTACCTGTGACCAGACAGAACTTGGGACAAGCAGCTAACCCAGAGAACCATTCTTAGGAACCGCCCCTTGTGTTTGGCCCTTGCGAACAAGAATGTCAATTCCCCAGAGAATTGGCACTACAACCCTGGCTTGGGCAAAGTGGTGGTAGGCTGCTCCTCTCGCTCAGGTTCATCAAACTGATGGGACAAGGATATGGTTTCTAGTTTTTTGACCCTGGTCGATATGTCAGGATGAAATTAAAGTGGTGAAAGAACAAAGACCACCTGGCCTGCCTGGAATTCAGTCTCTTGGCCACTTGAATATAAGTCAGGTTCTTGTGGTCTGTCCAAATGATAAAAAGATGCTTCGCCCCTCAAGCCAGTGACAACATTCCTCCAAAGTCAACTTAACTGCCAGTAGATGCCAATTCCAATGTCGTAGTTTCTCTCTGCCAGGGATAGCTGCCTAGAGAAGGACGCACATTGGTGCAGTTTACCATCAAAAGATAACCATTGAGCCAACACTGCACCCATTCTGATGTCTGAGGCATCCTTCTCCATGATGAAGGGAAGGTCCAGGTTAGGTGAAACCAAGATGGGAGCTGCTGTGCATCACTGTTTAAGCTCTGCAAATGTGGCCTCTACTTCAGCAGTCCAGACACAGGGCCACCAAGTTGAAGTTCGAAACATGGAAAACCTACGGCACAGTACAGGCCCGTTGGCCCACAAATCCGTGCCAAACATGTCCTTAACTTAGAAGTTTTTCTAAGCTCCATGTACCCATCCAGGAGTCTCTTAAAAGACCCTATCATATCGGCCTCCACCACCATTGCCGGCAGCCCATTCCACACACTCACCACTCTCTGTGTGAAAAAACTTACCCCTGACATCTTCTCTGTACCTACTTCCAAGCACCTTAAAACTATGACCTCTCATGCTAGCCATTTAGCCCCAGGAAAAAGCCTCTGACTATCTACATGATCAATGCCTCTCATCATCTTATACACCTCTATCAGGTCATCTCTTATCCTTCGTCACTCCAAGAAAAAAAGGCCAAGTTCACTCAACCTATTCTCATAAGGCATGCTCCCCAATCCAGGCAACATCCTTGTAAATCTCCTCTACACCCTTTCTATAGTTTCCACATCCTTCCTGTAGTGAGGCAACCAAAAATGAGTACAGTACTCCAAGTGGGGTCAGACCAGGGTCCTATATAGCTGCAGTATTGGCTCTTAAACTCAATCCCATGATTGATGAAGGCCAGTGCACCGTATGCCTCCTTAACCACAGAGTCAACCTGCACAGCAGCTTTGAGTGTCCTGTGGACTCAGAACCCAAGATCCCTCTGATCCTCCACACCGCCAAGAGTCTTACTATTAATACTATATTCTGCCATAATATTTGACCTACCAAAATGAACCACCTCACACTTATCTGGGTTGAACTCCATCTGTCACTTCTCAGCCCAGTTTTGCATCCTATCAATGTCCCGCTGTAACCTCTGACAGCCCTCCACACTATCCACAACACCGCCAACCTTTATATCATCAGCAAATTTACTAACTCATCACTTCATTTCCTCATCCAGGCAATTTATAAAAATTATGAAGAGTAAGGGTCCCAGAACAGATCTCTGAGGCACACCACTGGTCACTGACCTCCATGCAGAATATGACCTGTCTACAGCTACTCTTTGCCTTCTGTGGGCAAGCCAGTTCTGGATCCACAAAGCAATGTCCCTTTGGATCCCATGCCTCATTATTTTCTCAATAAGCCTTGCATGCGGTACCTTATCAAATGCCTTGCTGAAATCCATGTACACTACATCTACAGCTCTATCATCAATGTGTTTCGTCACATCCTCAAAAAAATTAAATCAGGCTTGTAAGGCATGACCTGCCTTTGACAAAGCCATGCTGACTATTCCTAATCATATTATGCCTCTCCAAATGTTCATCAATCCTGCCTCTCAGGATCTTCTCCATCAACTTACCAACCACTGCAGTAAGACTCACTGGTCTATAATTTCCTGGACTATCTCTACTCCCTTTCTTGAATAAGGGAACAACATCTGCAACCCTCCAATCCTCCATAACCTCTCCCGTCCTCATTGATGATGCAAAGATCATCACCAGAGGTTCAGCAATCTCCTCCCTCACTTCCCATAGTAGCCTGGGGTACATCCCGTCTGGTCCCAGTGACTTATCCAACTTGATGCTTTCCAAAAGCTCCAGCACATCCTCTTTCTTAATATCGACATGCTCAAGCTTTTCAGTCCGCTGCAAGTCATCCCTAAAATCACCAAGATCCTGTTCTGTAGTGAATACTGAAGCAAAGTTTTCAGTAAGTACCTCTGCTATATCCTCCAGTTCCATACACACTTTTCCACTGTCACACTGGATTGGTCCTATTCTCTTACGTCTTATCCTCTTGCTCTTCACATACTTGTTAACTGCCTTGGGGTTTTCCTTAATCCTGTCCGCCAAGGCCTTCTCATGGTCCCTTCTGGCTGTTTTACTTTCATTCTTAAACTCCTTCCTACTAGCCTTATTATCTTCTAGATCTCTATCGTTACCTAGTTTTTTGAACCTTTTGTAAGCTCTTCTTGACTAGATTTACAACAGCCTTTGTACACCATGGTTCCTGTACCCTACCATCCTTTCCACGTCTCATTGGAACGTACCTACGTAGAACCCCACGCAAATATCCCCTGAACATTTGCCACATTTCTTCCGTACGTTTCCCTGACACACATCTGTTTCCAATGTATGCTTCCAAGTTCCTGTCCTTGTACCGAACTTCAACCGGTCCAGGTGTTGGAAGTTCTTCTGAACCTTCCTTCAAGGACGACTTCTGAGGCTTCTTGGTGACAGCAATGGTTCGACCAACATCCAAGCCTCCTCCCAAGATTTATTAGGCTCCATCATATCCTCAGTCGCCCCCAGGAACAGGCTCCAAGAGTCTGCATTTAGAAGTCTTTCCTTTCATTGGGACCTGGCAGCTAGATCCCTTAGGCTTAGCCACAAGATTTCCCAACTGTTTGGGCATCTCCTTGGTCTTCACCAGAACTAGAGATTCCCTCTCACTCCAGTGCACCCCCAACTAGACAGGGTCGTGGCTTGCACAGTCCCATTGGCCAGGACCAACTTGTCTGTCTTTGAGGGCAGGACTAGATCTCCAGAAGGCTTCAGGTAACCTCGCACTGAAGTCTGCCCCTTCATTGGTCTTGCGAGAGTCTAGAGGTGTCAGATCCCCACACGGACCACATACCCTCTTACAATGACTGGAGAAAGCAATAATTCTCCCTTCCTTCCAATCCACGGATGAGTTATGCTGGGACAGCCAAGGGTATCCAAGGATCAGAGGTATGAGTGGTTAGTTAATGATGCAGAAGCTAATGTCTTCCACATGATCCCTTATCCTCATCTGCAAGTCCACAGTCTGTTACTGGATCTGTCCGGAACCTATCGGGCAGCCGTCCAAGACAGTTGCGGGCATGGACTGGCTTAACTCTCACAGTGGTATGTTGGGCCTATGGGTGTTCCATAAGTCCAGGAAATTACCAGCTGCCCCAGAGTCCACAAATGCCTTCACCTCTCTTCGGTTCTTAGCCCAGGAGATCACCTTCAGTGTGATGCCAGAATCCATTGTGTTGGGAGTGGTGGCTGCTACCGTTGTAATCCTCCTGGAACAGGACGGTCGTAGCAGTACTCCTGATGGCTGCTGCATTTGGCCCGTAGGTGACCTCTCTCTCCACAGTAATAGCAGCAGTCCTGACTCCAGCGCAGGGACCTCTTGTTCATGGAGAGTCTAGTGCAGCTGATCTGCATGGGTTCAACTGAGTCCTGAACAGGGACGGGCAGGTCATGGTCTGAGAACTGTGATGTGTTGAAGCCAAGCTCAGGCTAGCCCTCTTCAACCTTTTGAAATAGTCCCACTTACGCTTTGCCAGCTGATTATTGAGGAATGGACTGGTTGACCAGAATCTCCGAGTCTTCAGCTGGTTTTCCCAAGGCAAGAGCATCCTTTAGTTCATCTCAGAGTCTGTGGTGGTATAAAGTGGCCAAGGCTTCCCCATTCCAGCCACTCTCTTTGACCAAGGTCTGAATCTCGATAGAGTAGTTGACCGCTGACTGTTCACCCTGTTGAATCTCCATCAGATGGTCTGAGGCTCAGCTGGCTCAGGCAGGATGATGGAACACTCTTCTCATGGTGGCCATAAATTCCTCTGAATCCAAGCAAACCTCCGACCTTCATTCCCAATGTGTAGTGGCCCAGATCAGGGCCCTTCCAGTCAGAAGAGAGATAATGAAGGTCACCTTTCCATGCTCCAAAGGGAAACGGGACAGCTGGAGTTTGAATACTATTGAGCATTGAGTGAGGAAGCTGCGGCATGAACCTGGATCTCTCCAGGGCTGGAAGATGAACTGGCTCCACAGAAGGACCAACTGGCTCTCCTGAGCAGCTATGGCTTCTTCCTTGTGAAAGCTGACAAACAGCTACCTAGAGGTCGTGAATCTGCAGGCTCCATTCGGAAATCCTCACTGTGGCTGACCATAGCGAACGAAAGACACTGGTACCCCATTGGGTCCGTGTTGGCCCAGTCGTACTGTGATGAGAGCCCTTGATGAGGATGGCTTGGATCCAAATGCTGGAGTATCCGAGGCTATGACTGAGATGCGGTATGAAACTGGAACAAGCGCTGAGCACAAAACTAAACACTAGACAATATCTCTAGCTGGGTTTACAATTGAACACTGGGGCTCCATTCAAGTGCTCTTTAAATACTGAATTCTTGGCACCAAAACATGATTGCCAATTAATGGGACGGTCCTGAATCCTTAAAGGGGCCACACCAGCTAGCCATATTCCGGAGAGCTGGAGCATCTAAACCCCGGAAGCTGCCATGGTTGGGTGCGTTTCATAATGGTACAGTCATTAAACAATAAGTTTGGGCAAGTATTCCAGTCAGGTGATGAAAATGATTCCTTGTATTTCATATCTCTGGACAGGTGGCACTCCCTACTGTGGAATGACCTGTGCTGAACTCTACGAGAAATTGCCCCTTGGGTACCGGATGGAGAAACCACCCAACTGTGTTGATGAAGTGTAGGTCTTTGCTGTTCTTCTATAGATAGTTGCACCTAGTTACCTCTGCACTCACCTGCTGCTGAATCTTTCAAATTGTAATGCCAGGCTCCACAGCACAAAATATGGCAACTAGGTGCATGGACCAATCTGCCTTATACATGCTGACAATTTAAGCTACTTGCCGGCTCTTATTTCCCAATGATCAGGTCCAAGCTTTCATCAGGTGTTGACCTGGTTCCATAGGATTACATATACAGAATCTGAACATTCTCCCTGGTTGGTACATGCTAGGAATTCATGTTGCACATGAAACTCTTTTCCTACCCCACAACACCTCCTGTCAACCAACAGCTGATAATTTTCCTTCTCCCTTATATATTTGTCAATAGAATATGGTTATTAATGAACTCAGAGAACTTGGGAATTGTTTCCTTGTCTGGAGGAATCTCTGCCCCTCTCAATGGGTGTTTGGTCATGGAGTACATATGTCCCATATTCTCTACATAAAGAAACAATTCCTAAATTCTCTGAGTTCATTAATAACCATGTTCTATTGATGAGAGAGGTGATGCTGCTTTGAGTTTCATTTAATTTTACCTTCAAGTAACGCAGCATGTGTAATGAGAATGAGAACCAGAGTCAGGTTTATAATCACTGACATATATAATTGGGGCAGGAGTACAGTGAAAGACATAAACGATTGCTATGAAAATGACTAAATAAAGTATTAATGGAAAAGAGGATTAGCAAGTTAATGTTCATGGGTTCATGAACCATTCAAAACCCTGATGGCAGAGAGGGAGAAAGCTTTTCCTAAAATGTTGAGTGCGTTATTCAGACTCTTGTATCTCCTCCCTGATGGAAGTAATGAAAAGAGGGCACATCCCAGGTAGTGGGGGTCTTTAATGTGAAGAGGGTACGTTCCAGGAAGTGAGGGTCTTTAATGCTGGATGAAATTGTTGTAAATCATTAAATGTAATTCTTTTAGGTATGAATTGATGAGACAGTGTTGGCGGGAGAAACCGTATGAGAGGCCGACATTTGCTCAGATACTTGTATCGTTGAACAGGATGCTTGAGGAGAGGAAGGTGAGTCCGTGCAACTTCCTTAAATTATCAATGGACCCTCACTCTGCACTCACTGGGAGGCTAAATTTCCAGTTCCACAGAATAACAGGGCAATTCAACAGAGGAACCCATTTAGTGTTGACTCTGAAATGTTTTCATTCCACTACTGTTGCCCTTTCTCCATAAATGCATATCAAGGGCATGGGACATGTACTTCCCCAACTTCACCTACTTGGGCAGTCAGGTTTGTGGATCTTGGGTAGGAGATAGAAGCCAGCAGTGGGGACTAAGGGAACTATGAATTTGGTAGCATGTACTGTAGACAGCATCCACTGGCAAGGCCTTTGATAAGGTCTTGCATGGGAGGCTGGTCAAGAATGTTCAGTTGCCTGGCATTCAAGATGAGGTAGTAAATTGGATAAGACATTGGTTTTGCATGAGAATCCAAAGAGTGGTAGTAGAGAGTTGCCTCTCTGGCTGGAGGCCTGGGACTAGAGTTGTGCCTCAGGTGTCGAAGCTGGGTCTATTGTTGTTTGTCACCTATATCAACAATTTGGATGATAATGTGGTAAGCTGGATCAGCAAATTTGCCGATAATACCAAGCTTGGGGGTGTAGTGGACAATAAGCTTGCAGAAGGAACAGCTGGAAAAATGGGCTGAAAATGGCAGGTCGAATTTAATGCAGACAAGTGTAAAGTGTTGCGGTTTGGGAGGACAAAACCAAGGTAGGACATACACAGTGAGTGTTAGGGCATTGGGGAGTGCAATGGAACACAGTGATCTGGGAATACAGGTCCATAATTCCTTGAAAGTGGTGTCATAAATAAAACTTTTGTCATATTGGCCTTCATAAATCAAAGTTGAGATGTTACGTTGGAGTTGTATAAGGCTTTATTGGAGGCCTAGTTTGGAGTATTGTGTGTATCTTTGGTCACCTACCTACAGGAAAGATGTAAATAAGATCAAGAGATTGGAGAGAAAATTGACATAGATGTTGCCAGGACTTGAGGATCTGAAAGGTTGAATAGGTTAGAACTTTTTTTCTCTAGAGTATGGAAGAATGATGGGAGATTTGACAAAGGTAAACACAATTATGGGGGATACAGCTAGGGCAAATGCAAGCAGTCTGTTCTATTGTGGTTGTGAGATACCAGAACTAAGGTCATAGATTAAGGGTGAAAGGTGAAATGCTTAAGGGGAACATGAGGGGGAATTTCTTCATTCAGAGGATGGTGAGAGTGTGGAACGAGCTGTCGGGGGAAGTGTTCATGCAGGGATGTGGATTGATTTCAGTATTTAAGAGAAATTTGGATAGGTACATGGGTGGGTGAGGCATGGAGGGCTGTGGTCCAGGTGCAGGCCGATAGGGCTTGGCAGATAAATAGATCAGCGTGGACTGGATGGACTGAAGGGCCTGTTTCTATACTGCTGTGTTCTTTGACTCTATGACTATAATGGAGCAGTTGCTTAAGTCATTGGTGAGGCCACATTTGGAGTATGTGTACCATTTTGTAACGCAGTTATGGGAAAGGCATAGTTCAACAGGAAAGAGTGCAGAGAAGATTTACGAGGATGTTGCCAGGGCTCGAGGGCCCAGGTTACTGGGAGAAATTGTTTGGGCTAGGACTTTATTGCTTGGAATGTAAAGAATGAAGGGCAACATTACAGAAATATTTAAAATTATGAGAGATATTGGAAAGGTGGATGGTAACAGTCTTTCCCCCAGGACACAGGAGTCCAGAGCTGTAGGTCAATGATTCAGAGTGGGGAGGGTAAGAATTAAAAGAGGCCTGATGGGCAACTTTTTCACGCAGAAGATGGTGAGCTGCTGGAGGAAATAGTTGAGCCAGTTACGATAGTATCATTTAACCAATTGGATAGGTACATGAGCGGGACTGAAAGGGCTATGAATGCATGCAGGAAGTTGAGACAAGATGAGCAGAGACCATGGTCAGGATGGATCAATTAGGCCGAAGGGCTGTATCCGTGCTCTGTGATCCTGACTTCAACCCACATTTCCGTAGAAGAGGTTGAGTGTTGCTTCTTCTCTAGTGAGACCATCTACATATTACTTTAGAAAGCTTTCCTTAACTAATTTTGTCCCATTTAGATCTACATTTGTCCCAGTTAATAAAGTCACCTGCTATTTCTAGCCTATTATTCTTACAGCTATCTGTGATCTTTGTGCACATTTGCCTGTCTTTTTATTACTATTGGGGCTGAGTGAGGGATAATCCTTCAAACTGATCACCTCCTTCTTAGTTCTAATCCACAAAGCCTGACTGGACAACCCCCCTGCCCCTGAGGAATATCCTCTCAAAATACCGCCATGATGTTCCATTCGACCTCTGTCACACGTTTAACATCTACACCTGGAACACTGAGCTGCCAGTCCTGCCATCCCGAACCATGTTTCTGTGATAACCATAATATCAGAGTTCCATATGTTTATTTATTTATTACTTATTGAGATACAGTGTAGAATAGGCCCTTCCAGCCCTTCAAGTCACGCCACCCAGCAACCCCCGATTTAACACAGGACAAGATAGAATGACCAATTAACCTACCATATGGTATGTCTTTGGACTGTGGGAGGAAACCAGAGCACTCGGAGGAAACCCACGTGGTCACGGGGTAGAACGTACAAACTCCTTACAGGCAATGGTGGGAACTGAACCCGGTTCACTGGTACTCTAAAATGTTGTGCTAACCACTACACTACCATGCCACCCAATCTACGCCCTGAGTTCATCTGCCTTACCTGTGAGGCTTTTTTCCCATTAAAATAAATGCAAGTTAGCCCATAAGACCTTCCCCCTTCCCAGTCCCGCTCTTGACTGTCCTGTCTACTGGACTTACTGGCTTTAAATACAATGCTTTCACGCCTGCTACCTTAGAACACAGACAGTACAATTTATTAAATGCCTAACTAAGCTAATCCCTTTGCCTGCACAATAGCTATGCAGTATACCACCATGCCCTGCACATTCATGTGCCCTACTAGGAGCCTCTTAAATGCCTCCTCTACCATCACCCCCTACACAATATTCCAGACACCTGCCACTCTCTGTGTAAAAAGAAACTTGTCCTGCATGTCTCCTTTGATCTTATAATATGATCTCTCATATTAGTCATCTCAACCCTAGCAGAAAGGTACTGCTGTCTATTCAGTCTATGCCTCTCATAAACTTATAAACCTCTGTTAGATCTCCCCTCAATTTCTTGCTCCAGAGAAAACAAGTTTGTACAATTTAGCTACTTTGGGTCCCACTGACACTGCCAGGCCAGTTTAAGTCAAGAGACAAGGACTGAACTTTACATGCCACATTACAGGCTTGCTGCCTGCGGGCATAGGCTGCTTCCTTTGCTGAACAGGTATGAATGGATATGAATATTGTGCAATCATCACAAAATGAAAAAAGATTCTCATTCTCCTATGCATTTAGATCTTCATCATCTCGTCAACCAACTGTCCTGCCACTAATCATAATCTTGGATATCTGTATTAAATCTAGAACTCCTTAGAACTGGGTTTCCTGGGTTCAGAATACGTGAATTACCTTTTTAATGTGTTATCATTTACAAAGTGTCTGTCAGGATCAACAACGTTCATTTGTCTTTCTACATTCATTAGACCTACGTGAACACAACTCTATTCGAGAAGTTCACCTACGCAGGCATCGACTGCTCCGCTGAAGAAGCTGGATAAACAGTTTGTGAGGAAAAGTATCATGGAGATTATGCTAAATTGCATTTAATTAAGAATTGTAAAATGCATAACTATTACTTACACCACACCATACTATATTTCTGATGTGGAAGCAATTGAAAGCAAGTGCTTGGTTTAGGTTTCACTAATTGTATGTTCATAAGTCATGTTACCAGCTCACTAGTTTCAAGAATTGGTTAAAAGCCACACTTCCTCTAGAGTTTCCATTGCAGTTTCTGAGGATGTACAGAATAAGTGACTTGTCTAGGCACCTTTCAACAGCCACATTAATAGGCCATTACCAATAATCAAGAGTGCTTCAACTTTCATGCTGGAGAAGATAATGACAGTTTCCACCTAAACAGAAATAGGCCATTCGTAACTCCACACACCGTCTTTGAATTGGTAAACAAAACATGCACTCATCTGAAATCATCCTCAATTAGTGGAGAAGTTTAAACAGTGAATGAGGGTAACTTAAGTAACTTAAGTGTGCAAGATGTTTCACATCATCACATCATTAAAGTGCAAGGGGGAAAAAATCAGCAAGACAGAAACTGAAGATTAAAATGGATTTTAAAAGCTTCTACAACCTCAGAACATTCCAAATACTGTACAACCAATGTAATAAACTTTCTGAAGTGAAATCAGTGTTGTAGCAACAGTGTAATAATAGACAATCTATCTTTCATTATAATTGAAGTGATTAATTGGCTAGGCATTGGGGAGAATTCTTGCTCTTTAGTGAAAATCTGTGATTGGATCTTTTACACCATGTGAGAACATTGTTTAATGTGTTATTTGAAGGACAATGCAACATAATTGTTCATGTTCAACGGGAGAACCCAAGTGAAGTCAGTTACTCATTAAATTTAATCTTTCTCTTTGTGGTCGAGATGGCAGATCAGTAGCAGGTAGATTCAAACCTGAAATGTTTGATTCTACCTTCTACCTTTTGAGAAATGTTGCTGTAATTGGCAATTAGTTCTAAGGCATCTTAATTATTGGAAAGCAGAATGACTTGCCAAGGTCATAATTTTAATTACAGTGGCAAAGTTTTGTCTCAGTATACAATCCAAGGCTAATTTCTCAAATAATATTTAGAATTGTTAGGGATATTGTTTCTTATTATTTCCATGGTGAGCATGTGCAAAGCCGAGACCTGGCATTTACACTAGAATGGGGGATGTGCCTCAAGGACGGCATTAAAATAGGAGCCAAAGGCTTAATTGCCATTTGATATTTTTGAATCTCTGATTTCAAACTCATTTAATTTTTAAATGGATCAAAAATCCCTCCTTTTCAATTGCAAAGAACATGCATAAAAATGTCTCCACTCTTTTGACATGCCTGGGTCAGGACAACAGTAACTATTTCACTCTTGTTACAGCAAGACAGCACAGCAGTTAGTGCTGCTGCCTCACAACTCCACTGAACCTGGTTCAATTCTGCTGTGTAGAGTTTATGCAACCAAGTGGGTTTCTCTGGTGCTCCAGTTTCTTCACCGTGCCATAGATGTGCTGGTCGGCTCCTACTGTAAATTGCCCCTGGTGGGTAAGTGGGTGGAAGGAAAATTATGAGATGTAAGAAGACAAAGTGTCAACGGATGATTGACGGTTGATACAGTAAGCTTTAAGGACTACTTACAGACTGTGTGAATCTGCGTTATTAATGATAGCATTGCACATATACTCAGAAGCATTATTTTAATCTGCTTTTTTGATTATTGCATCAATATTTGTGTTTCTGACTTTTTGCACGTAAGCATTATTTCCCACCTACCTGCGATGTTACATACTGCCCCTACCTATATCTAAACTAACATGCTCTTCTCTACTTTTGTGAATCAGTTTGCAGTGATCTCTTTGTTAATCATGGTACCAGCATTTTTACAACATGGCAATGTTTTGAGCAGTCTTCTTTGAGAACAATCAATTTCTGAATATTAGTACAAAATAAATATTTCTCCATTTCTACCAAATTACTATTTCAATCTCTGTATCTCTTGTTAATTCCACTTACATAAATAAGGACTGACAGTTAAGAGTCCTAAGTGGATTCAACATTAAAATAACCTGTGCTATGAAAGTGCAGATTAAATCCTTTTCAGCAGTTTACGTACCATTGCTGAAAGTACTGAGTGCTTTCTTCATCCCAGTCTATTTAATTACTTGTACTAGATCATTTTGAAAAATAATTATGACTTCAAAAGTTAAAGACTGGTTTTCTGCTTTGAGCTGAAGTGAGGAGCAAGCTGAGTGGCAGACCTGGAAAATAAATGTATCAGTCTAATAAATTAAGAGTACTATAGGCTAATATTATAACTGTGAGGCCCCCAGGCTAAATTTGCTCCTTTGTCCTAGCATCGAATTCTCACTCTGCCAAGGGAAATTTCAATCATTACAGAGGTGGGAGTGGGGTTTATTGGACGAATCTGCCACCATTCATAAAACTGTGAGCCCATGTGCCCAAAGGGTTCTCTCTCCCTCCCCGCCTCTCACCGAGCCACTTCATTCTACCTTCCTCCACAAATGCCTCCTTCCCTAACTCCGGTATCATTGACCCAACACATTCATGCCTCCATTCTAGCCATCTGCACTAACCCCATTTTCCTGGATTAGGACCATATACTTCTATTGAAGTATCTAAATGCCTCTTATCATATTGGAAACCACACCTTGGGCAGCACATTGCAGAAATGAACCACTCTGTGTAAAACACTCACCCCTCACATCCCCTTTGAAACTCCTTCCTTCAAAGTATGTCCTTTTTTTATTAACACCTCTATCATGTGAAAAAGGTGTAGAGGAATGGAAGAAATTTCTTTTTACATGGAATAGTTGTGTTTGTATGTGACTGTTTATCAGGCTGATGGAAACAAAGTACATCAGAACCTTCAAAAAGGAGCGGAATTTGCTGAAGAAAGGGTCATGAAGAAAGCTCAGAAGGTGGACAAGTTTGCAAAGTGCTGACACAGCTGAGATCATTGATTCCTCCCCTAGATCTGAAGCTTCTAAGCTATCATCTACTGGTCCATGTACCTCTTTATGTGACTAGGATCCACTATTGAAGAATGGTAGCTCTAAACCACTCTGAAAACTTTATGTTTGCTCACTGTATAAATATATGATCAGAGTTTTGGCATATTAAGAAGTGCATGCCAAAAGGGTAATGCTACAATAGTCCTGGGGGATTTCAATATGCAGGTAGATTGGGTCCCAGGAGGGAGATTTTCTAGAGTGGCTACCAGGAGGGTTTTTTAAACCAACTCATGGTTGAACCGACTAAGGGATCAGCAATTCTAGATTGGGTGTTATGCAATGAACCAGAATTGATTAGTGACCTTAAGGTAAAAGAACCCATAGGGGAAAGTGATGCTAGTATGAACAAATTCACCCTGAAATTTGAGAAGAAGCTAAAGTCTGATGTTTCAGTATTACAGTGGCATAAGGGGAATTACAGAGGCATGAGACAGGAGTCAGTCAGAATTGATTAGAAAAGAACACGGGCAGGGATGATGACAGAGCAGCAACAGCTAGAATTTCTGGAAGCAATTTGGAGCTCACAGGATATATACAGGGGGTGATTGATAAGTTTGTGGCCTAAGGTAGGAGGAGTCAATTTTAGAAAACCTAGCACATTTATTTTTCAACATAGTCCCCTCCTACATTTGCACACTTAGTCCAGCAGTCGTGGAGCATACGGATCTTGGACCTACAGAAAGTGTCCACAGCAGATGGGATTGATAAGTTTGTGGCCTAAGGTAGAAGGAGATGAGTTATACAGCTCTCATTACATGCACGTGCAGTTCAACCCTTTGAGTGATTATGCAGAAAGTTTGAAGTTAATAACATCAGGGGTGATTGATAAGTTTGTGGCCTAAGGTAGAAGGAGATGAGTTATTAACTTCAAACTTTCTGCATAATCACTCAAAGCATTGAACTGCATGTGCCTGTAATGAGAGCTGTATAACTTATCTCCTTCTACCTTAGGCCACGAACTTATCAGTGACACCTGCTGTGGACACTTTCTGTAGGTCCAAGATCCGTATGCTCCACGACTACTGGACTAAGTGTGTAAACGTAGGAGGGGACTATGTTGAAAAATAAATGTACTAGGTTTTCTAAAATTGACACCTTCTGCCTGAGGCCACGAACTTATCAATCACCCCTCGTGCATCCCAAAGAGGAAGTAGTATTCTAAAGGCAAGATGACACAACCATGGCTAACAAGAGAGGTCAAAGACAACATAAAAGAGGGCATATAATAGAGCAAATATTAATGGGAGGTTAGAGGATTGGGAAACTTTTAAAAATCTACAGAAGACAACTTTAAATGTCACTAAGAAGATAAGAGTGCAATATAAAAGTAAGCTGGTCAATAATATTAAAGAGGATACCAAAAGTTCTTTTAGATGTTGGACCACTGGAAAATGATGCTGCAGAGGTAGTAATGAGGGACAGGAAAATGATGGACAAATTCAGTAAGTATTTTGCATCTGTCTTCACTGTGGAAGATACCAGCAGTGTGGTTCAGTTTCAGGTGTTAGGGGTCATGAAGTGTGTGAGGCTACGAGAGAGAGAAGGATCTTGGGAAACTGAAAAGACTGAAGGTAGATAAATCACCTGGACCAGATGGTGTACACCCCAGGGTTCTGAAAGAGGGTGCTAAAGAGATTGTGGAGGGATTAGTAATGATCTTTCAAGAATCACTAGATTCTGGAATGGTTCTAGAACACTGGAAAATTGCAAATGTCACTCCACTCTTCAAGAAGGAAGAGAGGCAGAAGAAAGGAAACTATAGGCTGGTTTGTGTGACCTCAGTGGTTGGGAAGGTGTTGGAGTCAATTATTAAGGATGGGATCTCAGGGTACTTGGAGGCACATGATGAAATAGGCCGTCATCAGCAGGGTTTCCTCAAGGGAAATTCTTTGAAGAAATAATAAGCAGGATAGACAAAGGAGAATCAGTTGTTGTTAAATACTTGGATTTTCAGAAGGCTTTGACAAGGTGCCACACGTGAGGCTGCTTAACAAGCTACAAGCCCATGGTATTACAGGAAAGATTCTAGCATGGATAAAGCAATGGCTGGTTGGCAGGAGGAAAAGAGTGGGAATAAAGGGAGCCTTTTCTGGTTGGCTGCCAGTGACTAGTGGTGTTCCACAGGAGTTTGTATTGGGACAGATTCTTTTTACATTATATGCCAATGATTTGGATTATGGAATTGATGGCTTTGTTGCAATGTTTGCAGACGATATGAAGATAGCAGAAGGGGCAAGTACCTTAGAGGAAGTAGAGAGGCTACAGAAGGACTTAGATAGATTAGGAGAATGGGCAAAGGAATGGCAGATGAAATACAGTGTCAGGAAGTGTATGGTCATACACCTTGACAGAAGAAATGAAAGGGTTGACTATTTTCTAAATGGAGAAAAAATACAAAAATATTGCGATGCAATGGACTTGAGTCCTTGTGCAGGATTCCCTAAAGGTTTGTTTGCAGCCGAGTCTGTGTTGAGGAAGGCAAACGTGATGTTAGCATTCATTTCTAGAATATAAAGCAAGAATGTAATGTTGAAACTTTATAAAGCACTGGTGAGTCCTCACTTGGACTATTATGAACAATTTTAGGCTCCTTATCTTAGAAAGAATGTGCTGAAACTGGAGAGGGTTCAAAGGAGATTCACAAAAATGTTTCCAGGATTGAATGGCTTGTCATATGAAGAGTGTTTGATGGCTCTGGGCCTACATTCACTGGAGTTCAAAAGAATGAGGGGAGACCTCATTGAAACCTATCAAATGGTGAAAGGCCTTGTATGGTGGGAGAGTCCAAGACCAGAGGACACAGCCTCAGAATAAAGGTGTGCCCTTTTAGAATGGAGATGAGGAGGAATTTCTTCAACCTGAGAGAAGTGAATCTGTGCATTCCTTTGCCACAAGCAGCTGTGGAGGTCAAGCCTTTATGTATATTTAAGGCAGAGTTTTATAGATTCTTGATTGGTCAGGACACAAAGGGATACCGGGAGAAGGCAGGAGATTGGAACTGAGAGGAAAATTGGATCAACATGATGAAACAGTGGAGCAGACTCAATGTGCCAAATGGCCTAATTCTGCTCCTATGTAAAAAGAAGTGTACAAAGGAAGGACCATCATTTAGAGAGAGATGCTTCCCGTTAAATTTGGCTGTCAGGAGGATGGATTCTCTGTAGGACAAGGACAAGCACAAACACAAAGGCTGTGTTATTATTTATGTATATAATAAAAAGAACTGTGGTTCCCAAGGTGCAATGCAGGTGGTTCACTCAGAACTGGAAGTGCCGTCGGGGAGCTGGCCACACATGCAATTGGATCGGGCTAGAATTGCCAAATAAAAACATGCCAGCATTTTTAACTACATCGAGTTTTCTTTATTAAGAACAAATATGGTGTCAGAAGTCATCGTGAAGACCAAATACAGAGAGTAAACGTACCCCAAGCAATTGAGAAAGAGATGCTAGAAGCCAGTGAGGGCAGCAGCCAGCAAGGCAATGGAGCACATTGTATGAAGTTCACTAAATTCACCATAAGACCATGAGATAAAGGAACAGAATTAGACCATGTGGCCCATCGCATCTGCTACGCCATTTCACCATGGCTGATGATACTTCTTGCAGCTCATGACACCAGTCACACCATGCTCAACCATTTGATTCCTAACTTTGTCTGAGGTCTTACCAACATCTGTCTCCACAACCTCTCCACTAACTGTTCTCACACTCTGCTGCCCATCCCCCTGCAACTCTGTCTTAAATCCCACCATGCAGCATTAACAATCTTCCCCACTCCAGTTCAGGTGCAAGCTGTCCCTTCTGTACAGGTCCCACCTTCCCTGGAAGAGAGCCCAATGATCCAAGAATCTTCTGCCCTCCCTGCTACACCAGCTCTTTAGCCATGTGTTAAACTGTATAAACTTAGTTCTGACCTCACTAGCACATGGCACCAGTGGCAATCCTGAGATCACAATCCAGGATGTCCCTGATACTCCCTATGCAAAACCTCATTACTCATCCAAAAACTCTGAAGCTTATCAGAAAGTCATATGCACACTTATATACATTACAATGGCAGTGATATCCCAATAAATGTTCCATGTTAAACTGTATCTGTCCCAAAGATCTCAATTCAGCAATTAGATGTTCATGTGCACTTAATAGGAACTGCATTTAAACAATATATACTGCACCGTTTCTTGACAATTTCACTTCATACAGATGCCATTATCATGCATATTAAAACTGAACAGGGAATTATTCAAGCAACACACATCAAAGTTGCTGGTGAACGCAGCAGGCCAGGCAGCATCTCTAGGAAGAGGTACAGTCGACATTTCGGGCCGAGATCCTTCGTCAGGACTAACTGAAGGAGGAGTTAGTAAGAGATTTGAAAGTGGGAGGGGGAGGGGGAGATCCAAAATGATAGGAGAAGACAGGAGGGGGAGGGATGGAGCCAAGAGCTGGACAGGTGATTGGCAAAGGGGATATGAGAGGATTATGGGACGGGAGGTGCAGGGAGAAGGAAAAGGGGGAGGGGGGAAAATCCCAGAGGATGGGGAAGGGGTATAGTCAGAGGGACAGAGGGAGAAAAAGGAGAGAGAGAGAAAGAATGTGTGTATAAAAATAAATAACGGATGGGGTACAAGGGGGAGGTGGGGCATTAGCGGAAGTTTGAGAAGTCAATGTTCATGCCATTAGGTTGGAGGCTACCCAGACGGAATATAAGGTGTTGTTCCTCCAACCTGAGTGTGGCTTCATCTTTACAGTAGAGGAGGCCGTGGATAGACATATCAGAATGGGAATGGGATGTGGAATTAAACTGTGTGGCCACTGGGAGATCCTGCTTTCTCTGGCGGACAGAGCGTAGGTGTGGCTGTGGATATCCAGTCTATCTAGGCCTTTCAACATTTGATAGTTTTCAATGAGATTCCCCTTCACTATTCTAAATTTCAGTGAGTACAGTGCCATCAAAAGCTCCTCATATAATACTTTCATTCACAGAATCATATTCGTGAACATCCTTTGAACCCACTCCAAAATCAGCACATCCTTTCTTAGATAAGGGGACCAAAACTGCTCACGATACTGCAAGTGAAGCCTCAGCAGTGTTTTATAAAACCTCCCCACTAACTCAACCTGCAAGTTAACTTGTAGGGAATCCCTGCACAAAAACTCGCAAGTCCCTTTGCACTTCGAATTTCTGAATTTTCTTCCAGTTTAGAAAGTAGTCTGCACTTTCATTCTTTCTGCCAAAGTGCATGACCATACACTTCCTGACATTATACGTCATCTACCTCTTCTTTGCCCATTCTAATCTGTCTAATTCCTTCTGCAACCTCCCTGCTTCCTCATAACTACCTGCCCCTCCACCTATCTTCATAGGATCGGACTTGACCACGAAACCAACAATTCTGTCATAAAAACCATTGACATACAGCGTAGAAAGCAGCAGTCCCATCACAGAACCGAGCAGGACATCACTATTCACCTGTCAATCAGAAAAGACTCCTTTTATTCCCACTCTTTGCCGCCTGTCAATCAGTCAATGCTTCAGCCCTGCTAGTACCTTATCTTGCTAAGCAACCTCATGTGCAGCACCTTGTCAAAGGCTTTCTGAAAATGTAAGTACACAACATCCATCAATTCTCCTTTGTCCATCCTGCTTGTTATTTCATCAAAGAATTCCACAGATTTGTCGGGACAAGATTCTCACTTAAGGAAGCTATGCTGACTGTGGCTTATTATATCATGTACATCCAAGTACCCTGAGAATTGACTCCAACATCTTCCCAACCACTAAAGTCAGGCTAACTGGCTTATAATTTCCTTTCTTCTGCTTCTGTCCCTTTTTGAAGAGTGGAGTGACATGTGCAATTTTCCACTCCTCAGTAAGCATGCCAAAATCTATTGATTCTTGAAAGATCATTACTAATGCCTTCACAATCTCTTCGGCTACCTTTTTCAGAATCCTGGAGTGTAGTCCAGGCAACCTATCTATGTATCCGTAGACCATTCAGCTTCCCAAGCACCTTCTCCCTATTAATAGCAACTGTACTCACTTATGCCCCCTAACACACTTAAAACTCAGCATACTTCTAGTGTATTCCACAGTGAAGACTGATGCAAAATATTCATTCAGTTCATCCCCCATTTCCTTCTATGCACCCCGTTACTATCTCTCCAATGTCAATTTCTAGCTGTCCAATATCTACTCTCATCTCTTTTACTCTTTATATATCTGAAAAAGTTTTGGTATACTGTTTGATATTATTGGCTAGCTTACCATCATTTTGTTATCCCCTCTTAAGGCTTTTTAGCCACCTTCTATTGGTTTTTAAAAGGTTCCCAATCCTCTAACTACCCACTAATTTTTGCTATATTTTATGCCCTCTCTTTTGCTTTTATGTTGGTTTTGACTTCCCTTTTCAGCCACAGTAGCATCATCCTGCCTTTATAATACTTCATTGGGATGTACCTATCATGCACTTTCCAAATTGCTCCCAGAAACTCCAGCCATTGCTGGATTTTGCATTAACTTTGGCCAGCTCCTCTCTCATGCCTCTGTAATTCCTTTTGCTCCACTGTAATATTGATACATTAGACTTTAGCTTCTCCCTCTCAAATTGCAGGGTGAATTTTATCATACTATGATCACTGTCTCCTAAGTGCTCCTCTACCTCATGGTCCCTAATCACATCTGGTTCATTACACTACACCAGATCGAGAATAGCTGATCCCTTAGTGGGCTCAGCCACAAGCTGCTTTTAAAAAAAGTCATCTTGTAGGCATTTTACAAATTCTCTCTCCTGGGATCCAAAATCAGCACCAACCTGATTTTCCCAATCTACCTGCATATTGAAATCCCACATGACTATCATAAACATTGCCCTTTTGACATGCATGTTCTAACTCATTATAATTTGTAGCACACATCCTGGTTACTTTTTGGAGGCTTGTTTCTAACTCCCAAAGTACTTTTACCTTTAGAGTTCCTTAACTCTACCCAAAACGACTCTACATCTTCCGATCCTGTATTATCTATTTTTAAGGATTTGATTTCTATTTTACCAACAGAGCCACACTCTCCATAGCAACTTGCCTGTCCTTTCAATACAATGTGTATCCTTGGATGTTAAGCCCCCAAGTATAATCTTCTTTCAGCCATGACTCAGTGATGACCACAATGTCATATCTGCCAATTTCAAACTGCGCTACAAGATTATCTACCTTTTTCTGAATACTACATACATTCAAATGTAACACTGTCAGTCCTGTATTCATCACCCTTTTCAATTTTGATCCTGTTGTACTACAATTCATCCCACTAACTGCGATTTTGCCGTTATCTGTTGACCTTCCTTACAGTCTTATGACACACTGCCTCTGCCTATATACCAAATGCCCCTTCTTCAGCCCTATCACTCAGTTGCCCATCTCCTGCCAAATTAAAGTACCTCCTCTACAGTTCTGGCAAACCTGCCCACAAGGATACTGGACCGCCTCAGGTTCAGGTCTAAACCATCTCTTTTGCATAGGTCATACCTTCCCCTAAAGATTTCCCAATGATGGAAAAAATCGGAAACCTTATCCCCTGCACCAGTTCCTCAGCCACACTTTCACCTGCCAAGTCATCCTATGCTTACCCTCACTGGCACGTGGCACAGGCAGCAATTCAGACCCTGGAGGTCCTGTTTCTCAGCTTTCTATCTACCTCCTTAAAATCTCTCTTCAGGACCTCCTCCCTTTTCCTACCTATGTCATTGGTGCCAATATATACCAAGACTTGTGTCTTCTCACCCTCCCCCTTTAGAATGCCATGAACCTGATCCAAGACATTCTTGACCCTGGCACTTGGAGGCAACATACCATCCAGGTGACTCTATTGCATCCAAAAAATCTCGTGTCTATTCCTCTAATTATGGAATCCCCTATCACTACTTTAACTTTCTCTAACAACTTTTCTGCAAATACTCACCCATATTTCAATATACTTAACGCTTTCTGGTCCATAATGTACAAACATTCACACTACTGGAGTCCTTTTAGAGGCTAAGGACAGGAGACTCTCACATTGTCATCCACATACACACAATCAAGGCATTCACCTATGCTTAGGATACAATCCAGTCCAGTTCACTCTTCCTTTTTTCCCTGATCCTGTGGGATCTGACCCAGACCAGGGAAATTTCTTCTCCCTGAGCTCCCGTGGGATCATACCCAGTCCGGGGCAAACTCTTTTTTTTACACCGCAACTTTTCTATGTTGGCGACTAAAGTGTTGGCAAACCTTGACAATGCCACATGGGAGGAAATTAGCATTCCAGCAGAAGACTCAGTCCTTTGCTCAAATGTGAACTACTTATAATACAAGACTGATCATCTACTGGAGCTGAATTCCTTTCTCCTGAAATAACAAAGTCAAGGGTTAGTCATCTTGGTGCTAAAAACATCAGCGGGATCTCTTCACCCCCTTCCCAAACGCACCACACATATGACTGGGCTATGGTAGCAGAAGACCACACTGGCTTACACACCTGTACTTAATGTGACAGCTGAGTGTTTATCAGAGGGCTGCATGCACAGAGCCTCCAGCGTTGTTAAAGACCTCTCCTATCCTTAAGAACCAAAACTGTCAGGCTGGGTAACAGTGAAAAATAGTTCAATGCAAGTTGGGCTGAGAACCTCTGATGAGGGTCAGGAAGGACGTGGTAAAGTTAGAAATGGAAATTAGAAATGTAGGCAGCAAACTTTTAAAGGAAAAATGTTAAAAGGCCAAATTTAAAGGCAAAAAAATCTAATTGCATGTATCAAAAGTGAATGAATTAACTAAGAACACAATCAACATAAGGAGTTGATTGTACTCGAGTCTTAGAACCTCAAGTATACTATTGATTTATTTAGAGATATGGTGCAGAACATGCTTCTCTGGCCCTTCAAGCTGCACTGCCCAGCAACCGATTTAACCCAAACCTAATCACAGGACAATTTATAATGACCATTTAACTAATGGTACATCTTTGGTTTGTGGGAGGAAACCGGAGCACCCAGAGGAAACCCAAGCTCACGTGGGAAGGAATGTAAAAGCTTACTTACAGAGGACACGGGAATTAAAGTACGAACTCTGAAGCCCAAACTGCAATGGCATGGTGCCCCAATATCATGGGTTCCCCTTAGCCCACTCAGTTTATTCTTGAAGGACCTGACCAAATTTGGCTTAGCTTTCATAAAACTATGTTGACTGTGTGATAATTCCTTGGTAACTTTCCCTAATAACAGATGTTAGGCCAACTGGCCTTTAGTTTCACGCTTTCCATCCCTGTCCTTTCTTAAGTAGTGGCATAGCATTCTCAGGGAACTATGCCAGAATTTAGTAGATTACAACAAATAAGCCCATCTCCGTAGCCACTTTGAGACCTCAAGATGCAGACCATCAGGTCCATTAATTTGTTCAGGTCTTTCCACAGTCCGAGTAGGAAGAAAGTCTCAGCAGACGTATTTAAAACATCCTCAGCCATGGGTGATATTCTGGAGGATTGGAAGATGGCTAATGTTGTTCTGTTGTTCCAGAAAGGCTCCAAGAATAAGATGGGAAATTATGGGCTGGTGAGCCTAACATCAATGGTGGGTAAGCTATTGGAAAGCATCCAAAGGGACCAGATATGCAAGAATTTGGATAGACAGTCTGATTAGCGATAGTCAACATGGCTTTGTACATATAGGGTCATGTCTAACCAAGTTTTAAGGTTACCAATAAAGTTGGTGAAAAAGAGACAGTGGATGTTGTCTACATGACTTTAACAAGACCTTTGACAAGGTACCACACAGGAGGTTGGTCAGGAAGATTTGGTTGCTTGGTATTCAAGATGAGGTAGTAACTTGGATTTGACATTGGCTGTGCAGGAGAAGCTAGAGAGTGGCGGCAGATGGCTGCCTCTTTGACTGGAGACCTGTGACTAGTGGCATGCCACAGGGATCAGTGCTAGTGGTGATGTTTCTCATATCAGTGATCTGGATCAGCAAATTTGTGGATGAAACCAAGATTGAGGGTATAGTGGAAAATGAAGAAAGCTAGCAGCAGGATCTGGACCAGTTGGGGAAAATGGGCTGGAAAATACCAAATGGTATTAATGCAGATGTGTGAGGAGTTACACCTTGGGACAACAAAACAGCTAGGACATACAGCGAGAACAATAGAGAAAAGGAGTGTGGTAGAAAAAGGGATCTGAGAATACTGTTCTATAATTCCTTGAAAGTGGTGTCACAGGTAGACAAGGTCATAAAGAAAGCTTTTGGTACATTTTGATAATCAAAATATTGAGTACAGTTAACTTGCAGGCCGAGTTAGCGGTTAGGAAGGCAAATGCAATGTTAGCATTCATTTTGCAAGGACTAGAATACAAGAGCAAGGAGGATGTAATGCTAATGTTATGTTGAAGTTGTATAAGTCATTGAGGAGGCCAAATTTGGAGTACTGTGTGCAGTTCTTGTCACCTACTTACAGAAAGGATATTGATAAGAGTTTTAAGGCCAATTTACTAGGATGTTACTGGGACATGTAGACTTATTACAGGAAAAGGTTGAATAGATTAAGACTTTATATATCTGAAATATCTTTCATTAAAAGAATAAAAGTGAGGTGAGAATGGATATTGAACTGCTGGAAAATGGCGCTGGTGAGGCAGTAATCAAGACAAAGAAATAGCAAACTTAGTAAGTATTTTGCAACAGTTTTCACAGTGAACGACACTAGCAGTATGCCACAATTTTGAGTGTCAGGGAGCAGGTGTTACAGAAATGAGTGTAGTTGCTATTATCAAGAAGGTAGTGCTTGGGAAGGGGGCTGAAATGAGTGTAGTACTATTTTAAGGAGAAAGTGCTTGGGAAGTCAAAGGGTCTGAAGCTAGATAAGTCAGCTGGACCACACCCCAGGGTTCTGAATAAAAAATAGCTGATGAAGGAATTAATAATGATCTTTGAAGAATCACAAGATTCTGGTATGGTTCCAGAAAACTGGAAAACTGCAAATGTCACTATACTCTTTAAAAAGAAAGGGAGACAGAAGTAAAGAAATTCTAGGCCAGGTAGCCTGACTTCAGTAGATGGTGAACTGTTGGAACCCATTGAGGATGAGGGTTTAGGGTACTTGGAGGCACATTAAGAGTAGCTGAAAGTCAGCATGGTTTCTTGAAGGAAAAATCTTGCCTGACAAATCAGCTGGAATTCTTTTCAGCAAGATAGACAAAGGAAAGTCAGTGGATGTTGTTTAATTGGATTTTCAGAAAGCCCTTGACAAGGTGCTGCACATGAGGCTGCCCATGGTGTTACAGGAAAGATCCTAGCATGGATAAAAAAAAAAATGGCTGATTGGTAGGAGCCAAAAACTAAAGGCTGGTGACTAGTAGTGTTCTGTATGGGTCAATGGTTTGGAAGACAGAATTGATGGATTTGTGGTCAAGTTTGCAGACAATAAGGGGGCAGGTAGGGTTGAGGAAGCAGGGAATCTACCGAAGGACTTAGGGAGAACAGGCAAAGAAGTGGAATATAGTGTATGGAAATGTACAGTCATGCACTTTGGCAAAAGAAAGTTAAAAATATCAGCTTTATGAGGCATTAGTCAGACCACACTTGGAGTACTTGGGCCCCTCATCCAAAGAAAAAGGTGCTGGCATTGGAGAGGGTCCAGAGGAAGTTTGTGAGAATGATTCCAGGAATGAAAGGATTAATGTATGAGGACTGTTTGATAGATCTGGGCCTGTACTCACTGAAGGTTAGAAGAATGAGGAGAGATCTCATTGAAACCTATCAATTATCGAAAGGCCTAGAGTGAGTGGATGCGGAAAGAATGTGTCCTATCATGGGCGAGTGTAGGGTCAGAGGGCACAGCCTCAGGATAGAGGGAAGTCCACTTAAAATAGAAATGAGGAGGAATTTCTTCAGCCAGAGATTGGTGAATCTGTGGAATTCATTGCCATGGATAGATGTGGAGACCAAGACAAAGTATATTATACTGGAGGTTGATAAGTTCTTGATTAGTTCAGGGCATCATAGTTTACGGGAAGAAGGCAGGAGAATGGGATTGAGAGGGATAATAATTCAGCCATAATGGAACGGTGGAGAGATTCTATAGCCAAATTCTGTTCCTATGCCTTATGGTCTTTATTCGCTGAAGCACAAGACAATGTGGGGAGATTTGACAGAGGTATACAAAATTATGAGTAGTGTAGATAGCCTGCTTGAATTTACCCTAATTCCCACTGAGATTGGGCAAGACTAGATCTAGAGGACATTGGTGCAAGGTCAAAAATGAAATGTTTAAGGAGAACTTGAAGGGGACTTTCTTCCAAGGGTGGTGAGAGTGTGGAACAAGCTACCAATGGATGTTGTAAATGCCGGTTCAATTTTAACATTTAAGAGAAGTTTAGACAAGTACAGTACAGGAATGGGAAGGGTATAGTGGGCTAAGTTCCCAGGAGCAGTTTGATGGACTGGGCAACATGAACTAGATGGACTAACGGGCATGTTTATGAGCAGTAGTACTCTACAAGACTATAAATGATGAAAATGAAAGTTCCTCCCTCTTAATACATCATTTACATATCTACCTTTCACAGTGAAGACAGAGGCAAAGCAAATTTTCTTTAATTCCCCTATATTATCTTCTGAAGATAAAGTTACTTTAACTGTCTTCGTTAAAATATATGCTAATTTTCTCCATTTATAATATTCTTAGTCATCCATTACTGTTTACTGAAAACTTTCCACCTCTGACCAATCACTAATCCTTACCGTTCAACATCTTCTCTTTCTTTCAGACGATCCTCACCTGCTCATAGAACCTTCCCTTGTCTCAACAGAAAATTATGAACAATTAAACCTCTGAGCTTAATCTGCCAGTTTACCTACAAGTCTATTTTCTCAGTTCACTCTAGCTTAGTGACCCCCTACCATTATAATTGACTGAGTTTAGGACCATAGTTTCAGATCTTATTTTCTCTATAACCTCAAACTCATCTACATTATGATCATTCTTTGTGGGGACTCTTTACTACAAAATTATTAATTAAATCTCTCATGATGCAATACTAGACCCTAGTCTGCTCCCCAGTTGGTTGCTCAATGTATTATTCTAAGAAACCTTCCTTTAAACTTCAGTGAATACTGAACTCTGCAAGGCCATACTTACATATTTAATTTGTCCCATTCACATAATAATTAAAATTGCAAGGCTTATTGTAGCACCTCTTACAATCAAATTTACACTTGCTTTAATGAAAAAATTATAACACCTGTTTAATAAAAGCAGTTCCAATAAATGTGGCAGAATACCAAAACAAAAGCTCTGGAAAGCAGGACATCAAATCTTTGTTAATTGCAGGATCTTATTATAGAAATGCTTCCTGCACTTTTCACATGTAGGTCACTGTAGAGTATCCTGTCTTTCCTCATAGATCTGAAAGTACAACAGCAATTTACTGATAACATATTGGTTATTTTGGCAAGCCTGTGAGCATACTTGGGTGCTCAGTTCATATCAGGCAAATAATAGAGAGAACTATTATCAACCATATCTAGAACTATCCTGGATATGTGCTGATTTGCTTTAATAGCTGAATAGAAGTATTTTTGTATTTTATGACCATCATTTTGCCTCTGTTTTGCTGCACATTCTATCAAGAATACATCAAAAACAGTTTTGCTTTCCTAGCTGTGGATCACACTCTGGTTGTATGGAATACCAACTGAAGTTTATTGATGGCACTAGAAGTGATTGAACATAATCTTGTCGTACTTCTACACAAAACAGAAAAATCTCTCATCTTTCAACATTTAAAGTAACAGTCAAAATACTTTTACTATTGTGGTCTCATGTCGACCACTGAACACAATAATTAATTTAATTCTTCGCTTGCATCACAACACAGGTCAGCAATTACTAGACTAAATAAGCCACATGTAACCCAACCCCCTTATTCCTTCAAGGGGAAAATGTGTTTTAAGTGCCAAGGTGTGCATTAACACTTGTATTCTCCTTCTAACATTTGATACTGTTAACACAAATATGCAATGGCAAATACAACCAGTGGCTAAAGCAGTAACAGAGTTGAACTTTTGCCAGGAATATAAGCAGAGTACAACCACAAAAGGCAAAAAGCAAGCACTGACAGGAAGATTCAACTTCAACAAGAAAATTCACTAGGGATTGCCCATTTTAAATGGATCCAGAATTATTGTTCCATCTGAATACTGCCTCTTTCGAGTGGTCTCATCGCTTCCCGCTTTTGGCATCCTCCTTCACTTTACACAGCACAAGTTCCATGCATGCACACCCTTTCTCAATAGATCCAGACCCTTGTGCTGGCATAAGAAACAAACTCACATTAGTTGCCAATTCATGCCTGCAGTATTTCATACCATTAATGCATTAGCAGCAGGTACAGTCATAGACAAATAAAGCATGGAAACTGGGCCTTCAGTCCACAGTTGTGCCAACCTTTGAACCTACTCTCTTTCCTCCTAATAACTCTCCATTTTTCTACAGTCCATGTACCTATTCAAGTTTCTTAAATGCCCCTAATCTATCTGCCTACCACCTCCTGCATGCACCACTCCCTGCGTAAAGAATTTAACTCTGACATCCCTCCCCATATACTTTCTTCCAACCTCCTTACAATTATGCCCCTTTGTATTAGCCATTTCCACCCTGGAAGAAAGTCTCGGCTGTCCAGTCGATCTATGCCGCATATAATCCTGTACATCTCTATCAAGTCAGCTCCCAACCTCTTGCACCAAAGAGGAAAACTTTAGCTCGCTCAACCCACTCTCATAAGACATGTTTTCTAATCCAGACAACATCCTGATAAATCTGCTCTGCATCCTTTCCAAAACTCCTACATCCTCCCTATATATGAGGCACAGGAACAGGACACGATATTCCAAGCATGGCCTAACCAGGGGTTTAATATAGCTGCAAAATTACCTTGAGGCTTTTGAAGTCAATCCCCTGCCCACCCTCCCCCCCCAGTGAATTAAATAATTAAATGTATAACTAAACTAATCCCGCTTCATATCCTGCCATTCTCTGCACATTCATACACCTAATGAAAAGCCTCTTAAACACCTCTACATTGTATTTGCCTCCACTATCACCTCTGCAGTGCAAACCAGACACCAGCAGCTCTACATTAAAAAATCTACCAGTTCTCTGCTTTGAACATTGCCCCTCTCACCTTAAATGCTTGTGCTCTAGTATTAGATGCTTTGAACTTGGGAAAACATTACCAGCACTAGTTACTCCATTGGTGCCTCTCAGCCTTGTAAGCTTCTGCCAGGTCTCCCCTCAGACTGCTGCAGCAGAGAAAATGGCAGAGTCCAACCGTCCCTTGTAGCACATACCTAATCCAGGCAGAATCCTTATACACCTCATCAGCAACATCTCCAAAGCTGCTCTATCTTTTCCATAATGGGTGACTAGAAACAAATGCAATGCTCCACATTCAGTGCAACATTAACCTATCATCTCTTCAACTCAGTGCCTCAACTAATAAAAGCAAGCATGTCCCATGCCTTCTTTGCTACCCTATCAACTTGTGCATCCATTTTCAGGGGGTTATTGATTTGGACTCCAGTGACTTGCCATTAACAGTACTCCCTCTTCACATTAAATCTCATGAAGTGCAAACCTTCACATTTGACAAGTTTAAACACCACCTGCCATTTCTCTGCCCACAACTGCAACTGACTTAAATCCCACTGAATCCTTTCATAATCTTCTACACAATGCATAACATAACCGATCTTGTATGCAAGATTACTGACCCATCTATCCTCTTCATTCAGGTCGTTTATATCACAAACCCCATACAGATCCCTACAAACCTCAAGCTAAAATAAGTTCCATTAATAAGTTACCCTCTTTCTTATATGCGCAAGTCAACCCTAAATCAAATAGTCAAACCATTTTGAGCCTTTTGCTTTCATCTTCTTGATGAGCCTACCATATGGGTCAAACCTAAAATCCATGTAGACAGCACTCAAAATTCTACCTTCACACCACAAAAAAAAAAATCCAAGGGGGTAAGACACTACTTGTTCTATACAAAGCCTATTAGAACTAGAGGTCATAGGTTAAAGGTGAAATATTTAAGGGGAAGCTGAGGGGGGAACTTCTTCACAGAGGGTGGTGCAAGTGTGAAACAAGCTGCTCGTAGATGAGCTGAATGCATGTTGGATTGCAACATCCAAGAGAAAATTGGATAGGTACATGGATGGGATGGGTATGAAGAATAAGGCAGAATAGGACTTGGTCACAATAGGTGAGCTGAAGAGCCCGTTTTTGTGTGGCAGTGCTTGATCTACGACTATGACTCTACAACTGTCCTTAATTCACCAAGGTTTTCCAAATGCTCATAGACCCTATTTCTAAGAAAGAATTCTCTTACCACTAGTAAGCCACTTTGTTAACTTCCCCATCACTGATGCTAGACTCACTAGTTGAGTTTCTAGGAGTATCTTTATTTCCCTTCTTGAAAAAAAAAAGAACATTAGCAACTCACCAGTCTTCTCGGCCCTTGCCTGTGGCTGGGGAAATGGAGGACACAAAAATGCTGTCAAAACATCAGCAATCTCACCTCCTGCCTGTCTCAGTAACCTGGGGTATTCCCCATCGTGCCTTGGGGGCTTATCCATCTTCTATTTAGGTTTTTTTTTCATGCTTTATATTTCTCAAGCAGTCCCTTAACAGGAAGGCTACAGTGCAAACTCTGAAGCTATTTTATCAACACACACAAACAGCTGGAAGAACTCAAAAGTCAGACAATATCTATGGAGAGGAATAAAAGTCAAAGTTTCAGACTGAGACCCTTTATCATGACTGGAAAGGAAGGGGGCAGAAGACAGAAGGTAGGGGGAGGAGAAAGAGTACAAGCTGGCACATGATAGATGAGGCCAGGTGAGGGAGAGAGTGGGTGGGTAGGTAGGAAATAAGAAGCTGGGAGGTAATAGCTGAAAGAGGTAAAAGGCTGAAGAAGCAGTCTGACTGTAGAGATCAAGAGCTGAAGAAGGATTCTGATCAGAAAGGATGGAGGACCATGGAAGAAAGGGTAGGAGGGGTCCAAGGGGAGGTGATAGACAGGTTGAGGAGAAGAGAAGGGGTAACAGAGGAACCAGAATGGGAATTGAAAAGGAGAAAATGGGGAAGGGGGTAGTAATTACTGAAGGTCAGAGAAATTGATGTTCATGCCATGATAAACCTGATAGCATGAACACAGATTTCTCTAATCTCCGTAATTAGTCCCCCTTCCACTTATCATTTTGACTCCCCTCTGATACAGTATGCATCCCTGGATGCCAAACTCCCATCTGTGACCTTTCAGCTACGACTCAGCGATGCTAACAATGTCATACCTACAAATTTCTAACTGCTCTACAAGATCTACCTTTTTTTGTATACACCATGCATTCAAATATAACACATTCAGTCCTGTATTCACCACCCTTTTCAATTTTGTCTCCATATTACCAAGATAAATTCTTATTCCTTTCTAAACATTTTGGCGTAATTAATCCTGGCAATCTCTGAAAACTCTCTGCACTCTCCTTCCCTTTTACTTTCACAAACTGTTGAGCCTCAACCCCCAACTCACAGCTTTAGTTATGTGATTAATCAGGACCTGGTCCCAGCACAGTTCAGGTAGGGCCCATCCCATCATTTGGATAGACAGTCTGACTAGGAGTCAGCATGAATTTGTGAATGGGAAATCACACACTTTGATGTGCGGTCATGCACCTTGGTAGAAGAAATAAAGGTGTAGTCCACTTTCTAAATGGGGAGAAAATTTAAAAAATAAGAATCAGAGGTGCAAAGGGACTTGGGAGTTCTTGTGCAGGATTCCCTAAAGGTTAACTGACAGGTTGAGTCAGTGGTAAAAGCAGCAAATGTAATGTTAGCATTAATTTTAAAGAGAACTAGAATAAAAAAGCAAGGATATAATATTGATACTTTCTAAGACATTGGTCAGACTGCACTGGAAGTATTGTGAGCAGTTTTGGGCCCCTTATCCAACTAAGGATGTTCTGGCATTGGTGAGGGTCCAGGAGGTTCACAAGAGTGATTCTGGGAATGGAAGGGTGAACAAATGAGAAATGCTTTATAGTACTGTGCCTGTACTAGCTGGAAGTTGGGGGGGGGGGGTGAAATCTGATTGAAACCTATTATTAAAAAGCCTAGATACAGTAGATATGAAGAGGATGTTTCCCATGATGAGGGAGTCTAGGACAAGTGGGAACAGGCTCAGAATAGAGGGATGCCCATTTAGAACAGAGATGAGGAGGAATTTCTTTAGCCAGAGGGTGGAAAATCTGTGGAATTCACTGCCACAGATGGCTGTGAAGGCTCAGTCATTGGGTATATTTAAAGCAGAGGCTGATAGGTTCTTGATTAGTCAGGACATCAAAAAAGGGAGAAGGCAGGAAAATGTGGTCAAGAAGGATAACAAGTCAGCCATGATGGAATGGTGGAGCAGAGTCAATAGGCTGAACAGACTAATTCTTCTCCTATATTATGGTCTCATCAGTCCAGGCAGTGAGTATAGGAGCTGAGACATGACGTTACAGTTGTATATGTTGTTGGTTAGGCCACACTGTTACAGAAAGACATGGGTAAGCTGCAAAGAGTGTACAAAAGATTTACAAGGATGTTTGTGAGGGCCGGGTGAAAGGTAGAGGTTGGCCAGGCATGCTCTTTATTCATTAGAATGTAGGTGAATGAGCAATGACCTTACAGAAATGTTTGAAATTATGAGAGGCATAGATAAGGTGTGCAGTAACACTCCCCCCCCACCCCACAAGGTAGGGGAGACCAAAACTATGGGGCATAGTCATGGGGTGAGAGGAAAAGATTTATAAAGGGAGTCAAAGGGCAACTTCAAGCAGACGGTGGTGAGTATATGGAATGAGCTGCCAAAGGATACAGTTGAGGCAGGAACAATAGTATTATGTTACAGAGGAAGATGGGCCATAGCTTCATTTCAACTGCCTGTGTTAGGCCCATATCCTGAGTGGCCCCGTGGTCAGCATGGGTTCATTGGGCTGAAGGGCCTGTATCCATGCTGTACTTCTCTACCAATCTTCTCCCATTATACCAGCAGTTGAATAAATCACTTTTCCATCTGTATTGTCCAACAGAAACATTCCACACCATTTCTAATCAAATTACTTACTGATACTTGTATCAAAATGTTTAAGACACTCTGTCACTGAATTCTTCAATGGATGTTTCTGAGGCAGGCTTAGGTGATATGGAAAAATAAACATTATGTCGATAACAACGTTGTGTATAAGCTGCAAATAGAGGAAAGTCATGAGAAAGAACAGTCTGCATTCTCTCATTAAATGGATAAAGACATTTCGTTTTATCAAAAGTTAATTTCCAGGAAGGGGAAAATGACTACATTTGGCCAGTATCAGGGGATCGATTCATCTGGGGAAAGTGTATGTGGCTCCATCAATCTCAATCTCCATATTTCCTTCTGGTGTTAAGTGTTAAGAGCCAAATCTCTACTGGTTCTGAGCATTCTCATTCCTCCATTATTCCTTCCTGTAACCTACTCTCTCCACTGCACACCAAGGGCAATTTACAGTGTTTCGATTAACCTGTCCTGCTCGGTTTCTGTAGGTGCCACAGGCAAGCTCACCAATGCCTCTACTTCCTCGGGAGGCCAAAGAAATTTGACATGGTGGCATGCAGTATGGTTAGCACAACACTTTACAGTACCAACGATCTGGGTTCACTTCCTGCCCGTCTGTAAGGAGTTTGTATGTTCTCTCTGTGACCACATGGGATTCCGCTGGGTGCTTCGGTTTCCACCCACAGTCCAAAGATGTACCCATTGGTAGGTTAATTGGTCATTGTAAATTGTCCCATGATTAGGGCAGGGCTAAATCAGGGGTAGCTGAGCAGCATGGCTCGAAGCACCAGAAGGGCCCACTCTGCTTTGTATCTCAATACCATCGACCCTCACCCATGTTTATCAATGCACCATAGAAAGCGTCCATCTGGTTGCATCACAGGTTGGTAAGGCAACTGCCCTGCTCTGACAAGAAACTTAGGAGTTTCACAGCTCAACACATCAGGGACCTCCCCCTCCACTGCCTCAGAAAGGAGCCAACATAATCAAAGAGCCAGTGAAACCTGGACATTCTCTCCATTCCCTGTTCTCATTTCTGTAAATTGGGATTCACAGAATTTCAGAAAGCTATTCAGATTCAAAGTTAAACAAAAGTCTAAAATGATTATGAAAGAGCACTGTGTACAAAAAAAGTTCTTTGATTTTGCTTCAGTGTAAGAACTAGAAAGATGCCTTACCTTGAGTGCAAGCAAGTCTTTGTCCAAGCTATAACCGATTAAAATAGCATCAGCACTGAGGATTCTTAGTAATGTTCTCTGAACATCACCAAGGGTTGTTTTTGCGTTCATTAAATCCTCTTGGGATATTCCAGAAAACCTACAAAATGACGTTAAGAAAAAGAATTCACATCTTGGATAGGATAGTAAAAACAGATGCAGGAAATACTGATCAGGACAGGCAGCATTTGTGGAGAGATACAAAGCGAATCTTTCAATTGGGGTGGCATGTAGCAATGTGGTTAGCACAATGTTTTACGGTACCAGCAACCTGGGTTCATTTCTTGCTGTGGTCTGTAAGGAGTTTGTATGTTCTCCCTGTGATTGCGTCAGTTTCCACCAAGATTCCCAAGTAGTACAGGTTGGTATGTTAATTGATCATTGTGAATTGTCTCGTGATGAGGCCAAGGTCAAATCAGGGGCTGCTCAATGCTATATCTCAATAAATAAACTACAGCAACTTTTCATCAGAAATTCAAATTTATAAAAGGATCACTAAACTGAAACACCATCCCTTTTTTTCCTCCGTACATATGCTGTCTGACCTGCCAAGCATTTCTAGCATAGAACTGAAGGATTACAGAACAGAAACAGGATTTTTAGCCCATGTAGCAAATGATAAGCTGTTATTCTGTCTCATCCCAGTGAGTTGCAGCTGGACCATAACCATCTATACCCCTCTCATACATGTACTTGAAACATTTCAGAGAAATTTGTTTAAGCAAACCTGTATTCTCCAATTCCACAAACGCCCCATCCAATGAGTTAAGATCCCCCTTCAAGTTCCTCTAAAATGTCACCTTTCACCCTTAACCTATGACCTCTAGTTCTAGTCTCACCCAAACTTTGTGGGGGGGGGGCCTCCTTGCATTTACCTCATCTTTTCCCCCTTAATTTTATACACCTCTTAAATCTCCCCTCATTCTTCCACACTCCAGGGAAAGAAGTCTTAACCTATTCAAACTTTTCCGATAACTCAGGACTCAAAAGACTGCGCATGAAGTGATTAGTGGAATGAACTGCATAAACCTCAATACAAGGAGTATTGTAGAAAAAGCAGATGTGCTCAGGGCATGGATCAACTCATGGAATTATAATATTGCAGAAGGTAGTGAGAGTTGATTTAGAAGGGGCAGGACTGACAGCTCAATATTCTGGGATCGGCTGTTTTAGACAGGACAGAGCAGGAGGGATTAAAGGGCGAGTGGTGGCATTACTAGTCAGGGAAAATGTCACATTAGTGCTCAGTCAGGACAGATGGGTATGACCATGTTAACAGAGCTATACTATTGACCATCCAACAGTTCACAGGATTCAGAGGAACAAATTTAGAGAGATCACAGACTATTGTAAGAAACGCATGGTTACAGTAGGTGATTTTAACTTTCCAAATATTGACTGGGACTTCCATACTGTAAAAGGACTAGATGAGATAGAGTTTGTCAAATGAGTTCAGGCAAGTTTCCTTAGAGTCATAGAGAAGTACAGCACAGAAACAGACCCTTTGGCCCATCTAGTCTATGCCACAACCACTTAAACTACTTATACTCCCATTGCCCTGCACCAGGACCATAGCCCTCCATAACTCTACTATTCATGTGCCTTTCCAAACTTTTCTTAAACCTTGAAATTGAGCTTGCTTGCACCACTTGTGCAGGCAGCTCATTACACACTCTCACAACCCTCTGAGTGAAGAAGTTTCCTCTTAAACTTGCCTTTGTAGTCCCACTCAACCTCAGTGGAAAACGCCTGCTTGCATATACCCCATCTCCACCTCCACCCCCACCCCCCCATAATTTTGCATACCTCTATCAAATCTCCTCAGTCTTCTACACCTATTCAATCTTTCCTTATAACTCAGGTCCTTCAGACCCAGCAACATCCTTGTGAATTTTCTCTGTACTCTTACAAGTTCTGGGAAAGATTGGCCTCATCCACAGGCTGAGACTCAAGATTCAAGAAAGGCCAATGTTGATGGTATCAAAAGAGATCTGGCAAGTGTGCATTAGGACAGGCTGTTTTCTGACAAAGGTGTACTTGGTAAGTGGGAGGCCAAAAGTGAAATTTTCAGAGTGCAAAGCTTGCATGTCCCTGTTAGAATAAAAGGCAAAGATAAGAGGTTCAGAGAAGCTTGATTTAAGAGATATTGAGGCCCTGGTTAAGAAAGAGCACAGTAGGTACAGGCAGGTAGGAACAAATGAGGTACTTGAGCAGTACAAGAAATGCAACAGAAAACTTAAAAAAGAAATCAGGAGAGCTAAAAGAAGGCATTAGGTTGGCCTAGCAGACAAGATGAAGGAGAGTCCCTAGAGATTCTACAGATATGTTAAGAGCAAAAGCAGAGCAAAGGACAAAATTGGTCCTCTGGAAGATCAGAATGGTAATCTATGCGTGGAGCCAAGAGAGATGTGGGAGATCTTAAATGGAATTTTTGCATCTGTACTTACTCAGGAGGTGGATACAGGCTCGATAGAAGCAGCAGCGAGGCCATGGACACTGTACAGATTACAGAGAGGTGGTGTTTGCTGCTTTGAGGTAAATCAGAGTGGATAAATCCCCAAGGCCCGAAAAGGTGCTTCCTCAGACACTGTGGGAGGCTAATGCAGAAATTGCAAGGGCCCTAGCAGAGATATTTACACCATCCTTAGTGACTGGTGTGGTATTGGAGGATTAGAGGATAGCAAATTTTGTTCTGCTGTTTAAGAAAGGTTCTAAAAATAAACCAGAAAATTATAGGCCAGTGAACCTGACATCAGTAGTGGGAAAGTTATTGGAAGGTATTCCAGGGGAGCAGATCTGAGTATCTGGTTAGGCAGGGACTCTTTGGGGATAGTCTGTATGGCTCTGTCCATGGTAAGTCACGTCTAACCAATCATACAGAGTCTTCAAGGAAGTTACCAGGAAAGTTGATGAAGGGAAGGCATTGGATGCTGTCTAGGTAGAATTTAGCAAGACATTTGACAAGCTCCCACATGGGAGGTTTGTCAGGAAGATTCAGTCGCTTAGGTGTTTAAGGTGAGGTAGTAAATTGGATTAGACATTGGCTTTGTGGGACAAGCCAGAGAGTGGCAGTAGATGGCTGTCTCTGATTGGAGGCCTGTGACTAGAGGACTGCCACAGGGATTGGTGCTGGGTCTGTCATTGTTTGTCATCTATATCAACAATGTGGTTAATTGGATCAGCAAAATTGCAGATGACACCAAGATTAGGGGTGTAGTGGACAGCGAGGAAAAAATATCAGAGCTTGCAGTGGAATCTGGACCAGCTGGGGGGAAAAAAAAACAGGCTGAAAAATGGCAGATGGAATTTAACGCAGACAAGTCTTTGCACTTCAGCAGGACCAACCAGGGTAGGTCTTACACGGTGAACAGAGGGGCAATGAGGAGTGTTGCAGAACAAAGGGATCTGGGAATAATTCATTGGACGTGATGGCACAGTTAGATAGGGTCATAAAGAAAACTTCTGGCACATCAGCCTTCATATATCAAAGTACGAGTACGGGAGATGGGATGTTATGTTGAAGTTGTACAAGACATTGGAGAGGCCTAATTTGGAATATTGTATGCAGTTTTTGTCACCTACCTACAGGGAAGATGTATACAAGGTTGAAAGAGTACAGAGAAAATTTAAAAGGATGTTGCCAGGACTGGAGGACATGAGTATAAGGGAAGATTGAATAGGTTAGGACATCATTCCTTGGAACATTGAAGATTGAGGGGAGATTTCATGGAGGTATATAAAATTACGAGGAGGATAGATAATGGAAAAAAGCCTGTTTGTATTTACCCTGAGGCTGGATGGAACTACAACTAGAGGTCATGGATTAAGGTGAAAGGTGAAATGTTTAAGGGGAGCATGAAGGGGAATATCTTCACTCAGAGGGTCGTGAGAATGTGGAATGAACTGCCAGCACAAATGGTGCATACGAGTTCGATTTCAACATTTAAGTTTGGATAGGTGGATGGGAGGGGTGTGGAGAGCTACGGTCCAGGTGCATGTCGATGGGATGAGGCAGCTAAATGGTTCAGCATTGAGTGGATGGGGTGAAAGGCTGTACTCCTGTGATTCAAGGCTTTACTTCATCTGTGCTGTACTTTTCTGACTCCATCAGCAACAGCCTGGTAAATTTTCTCTGTGCTCTTTCAATCTTATTGGTATCTTTCCTGTAGGTAAGAGACCAGATCTGTACACAATAATTTAAATTTGGCCTCCCTGATCTCTTATAAAACTTCAACATAGCATCCCAATTACAGTAGTTAATTCTCTGATTAATAAATGCTGATGTCCCAAAAGCTCTCTTTATGACCCTATCAGTAACAGGTCTTTAAGGAGTTATGGACATGTATTCCCAGATACCGTTATTCTACCATACTCCTCAATGCCCTGCTGTTCACTGTGTATGTCCAACCCCAGTTTGGCATCCCACAGTGCAAGGCCTCACACTTGGCTGTATTAAATTCCATCTGCATGCAGATAATATCCACCGTCTTTTCTTCAACTTTCGCGGTAACCTCCTTGAAAAAAATGGTTAGACAGAACCTACCATGTCATCTGTAATCAAGCCCTAGCTTTCAAAATACTTGTCTATCCTGTCACTTAGAATACCTTCCAAAAGTTTACCCACTACTGAATCAGGCTCACTAGCCTACAATTTCTCAGTCAATTTGAGCCTTTGAGCAACCAATCAATATGAGCTATCCTTCAGTTCCAGCACTTCACCCATGGTCAAGGAAGTTTTAAATACATCTGCCAGGGCTCCTGTAATTTCCACACCAATCTTCCACAAGGTCCAAGGAAACACCATGTCAGGCCTGGGGACATATCCACCCTCATTTGCCTCAAGACAGCAAGCATCGCCTCTTCTGTAATATGGATATGGTCCGGGATCTCACTATTCCGGTAAATTGAAGGGATTAAAGGCAGATAGATCACCAGGGCCAGATGGTCTGCATCCCAGAGTGCTTAAGGAAGTAGCCCAAGAAATAGTGGATGCTTTAGTGATAATTTTTCAAAACTCTTGAGATTCTGGATTAGTTCCTGAGGATTGGAGGGTGGCTAATGTAACCCCGCTTTTCAAAAAAGGAGCGAGAGAGAAACCAGGGAATTATAGACCGGTTAGCCTGACTTCGGTGGTGGGGAAAATGCTAGAGTCAGTTATCAAAGATGTGATAACAGCATATTTGGAAAGCGGTGAAATTATCAGACAAAGTCAGCATGGATTTGTGAAAGGAAAATCATGTCTGACGAATCTCACAGAAATTTTTTGAGGATGTAATTAGTAGAGTGGATAGGGGAGTGTGGATGTGATATATTTGGATTTTCAAAAGGCTTTTGACAAGGTCCCACACAGGAGGTTAGTGTGCTAACTTACAGCACACGGTATTGGGGGTATGGCATTGATGTGGATAGAGAATTGGTTGGCAGACAGGAAGCAAAGAGTGGGAATAAACAGGACCTTTTCAGAATGGCAGGCACTGGTTAGTGGGGTACAGCAAGGCTCAGTGCTGGGATCCCAGTTGTTTACAATATATATTAATGGCTTAGATGAGGGAATTAAATGCAGCATCTCCAAGTTTGCAGATGACACGAAGCTGGGCGGCAGTGTTAGCTGTGGGGAGGATGCTAAGAGGATGCAGGGTGACTTGGATAGGTTAGGTGAGTGGGCAAATTCCTGGCAGATGCAATTTAATGTGGATAAATGTCAGGTTATCCACTTTGGTGGCAAAAACAGGAAAACAGATTATTATCTGAATGGTGGCCGATTAGGAAAAGGGAAGGTGCAACGAGACCTGGGTGTCATTATACACCAGTCATTGAAAGTGGGCATGCAGGTACAGCAGGCAGTGAAAAAGACGAATGGTATGCTGGCATTCATAGCAAGAGGATTCGAGTACAGGAGCAGGGAGGTACTACTGCAGTTGTACAAGGCCTTGGTGAGACCACACCTGGAATATTGTATGCAGTTTTGGTCCCCTAATCTGAGGAAATACATTCTTGCCATAGAGGGAGTACAAAGAAGGTTCACCAGATTGATTACTGGGATGGCAGGATTTTCACATGATGAAAGACTGGATCGACTAGGCTTATACTCGCTGGAATTTAGAAGATTGAGGGGGGATCTTATTGAAATGTATAAAATTCTAAAGGGATTGGACAGGCTAGATGTAGGAAAGTTGTTCCCGATGTTGGGGAAGTCCAGAATGAGGGGTCACAGTTTAATGATTAAGGGGAAGCCTTTTAGGACCGAGATGAGGAAAAACTTCTTCACACAGAGAGTGGTGAATCTGTGGAATTCTCTGCCACAGGAAACAGTTGAGGCCAGTTCATTGGCTATATTTAAGAGGGAGTTAGATATGGCCCTTGTGGCTAAAGGGATCAGGGGGTATGGAGAGAAGGCAGGTACAGGGTTCTGAGTTGGATGATCAGCAAGGAACATACTGAATGGTGGTGAAGGCTCGAAGGGCCGAATGGCCTATTCCTGCACCTATTTTCTATGTTTCTATACTTTTGCCTCAGTTCTATAGACTTTAGCAAATACTGATGCAAAAAAATAAATCCACTCCAGATATTCCCCCATCTCTTTGGCTTCATGATAGATTACCATGCTGATCTTCAAATGGATCAATGTTGTCCTTTTCTATCCTTTGCTCTGAAAAGCCCTTGGGATGCTCCTTCACCTTAGTTGCCAAAGCAACCACAAGCCACCTTTTAACCCTACTGACTTTCCTTTGATTTCCTGTTTTCTTGAATTTCTTGTACTCAAATGACTCATTTATTCCTTACTGCCTATAGCTGCTATGCACCTACTTCTTAACCAGGGCCTCAATATCCCTCAAAAACTAAAGTTCCGTAAATCTGTAAACCTTGCCATTTATTCTAACAGGAACATACAAACTCTGCCCTTTCAATATTTAACATTTTAAAGCCTCACACTTTCCAAGCATCCTGTTGCCAGAGAACAACCCATCTCTGCCAGATTCTTTCTCATACCATCAAAACTGGCCTTCCTCCAATTTAGGACTTCAACCTAAGGACCAGCCTATCCTTCTGATCCATTAGAAAACTGTCTCCAACACCATCATTGACTTTATCAATTCTGGAGAATTCCCGTCCGCTGCCACCAAACCTTTACCCAGTGCTGCTTGCTTCTACCCCCTACCCAAGATCCACAAACCTGACCAACTCTCAGGGTAAGCCTATTATCTCCACCCACTTATGCCCCACTGAACTCTTGTCCTCAATTCCATGATTCCATTCTATCTCCCTTGGCTCAGTTCCTTCTCGCGTACATCTGTGACACATCTCATGCTCTCAGTCTCAACAACTTTCAATTCCCTGGCCCTGACCACCTCTTTTTCCCGCCATGGATGTCCAGTCCCTATACACTTCTATAACCATCAAGAAGGCCTTAAAGCTCCCAGATTCTTTCTCAACAAAAGAACCAACCCATGCCCCTCCACCACCACCCTCCATCTTGCAGAACTGCTCCTTACCCTCAACAATCTCTCTTTCAGCTCCTCCTACCTTCCCCAAACTCAAGGGGTAATCATGAGCACCTGCATGGACCCCAGCTATGCCTGCCTTTTTGTTGGCTATATAGAACAGTCCATTCTCAAAGCTATCCCCAGTAATGTTCTCCAACTCTTCCTCTGCTACATTGATCACTGCATTGGTGCTGCTTCCTGCACCTATGCTGAGCTCATCAATTTCATCAACTTTGTCTACAACTTTCATTCTGCCCTTAAATTCACTTGGTCCATTTCTGACAACTCTCTCCCCTTTCTCAATCTGTCTCTATCTCTGAGACAAACTGTCCACAGACATCTTTTATAAACCTGCCAATTCCTACAGTATCTTGACCATCTATCTTCCCACCTGGTCTCTTGTAAAAATGCTATTCTCTTTTCTGTTCCTTTGTCTCCACTGCATCTGTTCCCAGGACAAGGTTTTCCTTTCCCAGGACATCAAAGTTCCTTTTCTCCACCATTGATGCTGCCCTTACCCACATCTCCTCCAGTTCCCGACATCCATGCTCATCCCATCTTCCCACAAACTTAACAGCAATAGAGTTCCTCTTGTCCTTACCTACCACCCCATGAGTCTCCACATCCAACACATCACTCTCCGCAATCTCCACCATTGCCAAAGGAATCCTACCACTAAGTATATCTTTACCCCCCCCATTCTGATTTCCTCAGTGATCGCTCCCTCCACGATTCCCTTAGCCATTCATCCCTCTCCAGTTATTCCTGTAAGCAGCCAAAGTGCTACACCTGCCCATTCATCTCTTCCAACACCTCCATTCAGGGCCCCAAATAGTCCCTCCCAAATATTCCATAGCTGGGACCGCCATGAATTGGATTAAGAAAACTTTCCTTAATACATCTGAAACTTTATCCCATCCAGGCCTTCTTTTAAAAAAAAGGGTCCCAGTCAATATGTGGGAAGTTAAAATTACTTACTATCACAACTTTATATTTCTTGCGACTGTTTACTATCACTCTACAAATTTGCTCCTTAATCTCACTAAGTACCGGGTGGTCTAAAATTTAATCCCACTAATGTGGTCATCTCTTTCTTATTCCTCATTTCCACCCCATATTAGTTCAGTAGACAAGCCCTCCAATCTGTCCTCTGAGCACTCTCGTGACATTTTCCTCTGACAAATGCCACCCCTCCCCCTTTAATCTCTCATATCCAAAACAACAGAACCGTGAAACATCACGCTTCTTGCCCTGCACCTCCTACAACCAAGTCTCATTAATGGCTACAATATCATAATTGTATGTGCTGATCCATGCTCCAAGCTTATTTGCCTTCCCTATAATACTTCTGCATTGAAATAGACATACCAGAGAACATTAGTCCCACCATGCTTAACCTTTCGGTTCCTGTCTTTGTACATAGCCTAAAAAACACATTTCCCCATAAGCCTACTGTACTAGCTGTCTTTCTGTCTTTGCACTCTAGTTCATATCCCTCTGCAACTATTTTAATACCACCCCTCCTACCCCCTCCCCACCCCCCAGCAACACAATATCCAGCATTCATGCAAGAATATTAGCTTCCAGCCACTTCAGGTGCACACTGTCCTATTTGTATAGGTCCCACCTTCCCTGGAGAAAAGCTTACAGATCCAAAAATCTGAAGCCCCCCCCGTGTACCATGTACCACATTATAAACTGTATTATCTTCCTAGCTCATGAGCATATGGCACAGGTAGCAATCCTGAGATCAGCACTCTGGAGGTCCTGTCCTTTAACTGAGCATCCAACTCCCTGAACTCACTCTGCATGACATCACACCCTCCCAGCCTATGTCATGGGTCATAATCTCTGGGTCCTCACCCTCTCACTTGAGAATGCTATGGACTCCGATGTCCCTAACCATGGGAGGCAACATACCATCTTGTTCTCATCCATAGGATCTCCTGTCTGTTCCCTTAACCAATGAATCCCCTATCACTGGAGAGGAATAAAGTCAACATTTCAGGCCAAGACCTTTTATCAAGACAGGAAAGAAGGGGGAAGAAGCCAGAACAAGATGTTGTAGGGAGGGGAAGGAGTACAAGCTAGGAGGTGATAGGTGAAGGGGAAGATAGGTAGGTTGGGAAGGGAGGATGGAGTGAGAAGCTGGGAGTGATTGATGGAAAAGGTAAAGGGCGGACAAAGGAACCTCAGAAGAGAGAGGACCATGGGAAAAGGGGGAGGTACCAGAGGAGGGTGATAGCCAGATGAGAAGGCTAAGAGGGAAGCCAAAATTGGGAATGGAAAAGGAGAATAAGGGGACTATGTAGTGGGGGAGAAATCTGTGTTCATGACATCTGGCTAAAGGCTACCCAAACGGAATACATGATGCTGCTCCTCTAAGCGGAGAGTGGCCTCATCATGGCAGCAACAACCATGGACTAACACATCAGAATAGGAATAGGGAGTGGGATTAAAATGGTTGGTCACCAGGAAATCCTCCTCGGTGCACAGAGTGAAGGTGCTTAGCATTTGGGGTCTGCAAGCATCTGCAGCTGGATGCAATTCTTGAAAGTGTAGTCAACTGGCAGTCTCCTTGTCATCCTACATTCCGTAAGAGCAGTCCACTGACCTGACTGTCCTTCCTTCTGCTCTAACTCTGCAACAAAAACCTGACTACAACTTACCTTGGCCTCTACCTCTTCTCACTGAAGCCACCAGTCAAAGTCTTATCTCCCCACTCCAACACTGGCCACTCCACTTAAACTTAACTTCTTACTGGGCCTTGCAATGCCTAATTACTCAAAGATCTCAAGCTCTGCTTAAAGTTCTGACAGGCCTGATTTGCTTTATGAATCTTGCACTCATTCACCAGAATGGCTCATACAATCTCAAACTCTGCTGAAACTTCATAACCACACATCTGATATTTGCAGATTTCCACTAGCTGTTGTTCTTTGCTTTTGGATGATAGCTCAATTTTAAGCCATTAAACCAGGAACATGTGTAAATGGTGAGCAATACTTACTTTGTGTTGTAATCAATTACTTCATTCTTTGGTTTAACTAACTCATCATAAACCACTTCAAGATCAGCGTTGATCACACTGACACGAGCCAGTTCAGCTCCTTGTTTTGTGTAGCACTGTAAGAGAAAGGTTGGTACACACACACACTATTGTGAGAATCAAGGGACATGTTGATCGTGCCAAGGTAAATGAACGGCCATGACCTTTTTGACCAGCACAGCAAGTTGAAGGGCATCAAATGTTTTCTTCTGTTTCAATTTCTTATGTTCCTTTTGATGTAAATACCCCAACAGGGCACATACCTGACCCAGCAGATGCCTTTCAGGTAAATGTCGGTCATAGATGTCATTCAGGTATGGGGAGGTCTAGATACTGGAATGACATTCAAGTCCAAGCACAAACTTGCACTGGAGCAAGGTACTATTACACAGAATTCAGAACATTCAAGTATGCCTTTTAGAACAAATGGTTTATACTAGTTCAAAGTAAATTTATTATCAAAGTATGTATATGTCACCACATACAACACTGAGATTTATATTCTTGTGGGCAAAATCAGTAAATCAATAATAAAATCAATGAAAGACTGCACCAACTTGGGGATTCAGCTGGTGTGAAAAAGACAAACTGTGCAAATACATAAAGAAACAATAAATAAATAAATAATAATAATAATTATTGAGAACATGAGATGAAGAATCTTTGAAAGTGAGTGCACAGATTGCAGGAATATTTCAATGATGGGACAAGTGAAGATGAGTTGGTTCAAGACCCTAATAACTGTTTCTTAACCTAATGGTGGTGGGTCTTGAGGCTCCTATACCTTCTTCCTGATGGGAGAAGCAAGAAGAGAGCATGTCCTGGGTGGGCGAGGTCCCTGATGATGAAAGCTGCTTCTTTGGGGCAACACCATGTAGATGTGCTCAATAAACACAAAATAATCTGCAGATGCTGTGATCAAAGCAACACTTTCAGTACGCTGGATGAACTCAGCAGGTCGGGCAGCATCAGTTAGAAATGATGAGTCAACATTTCGGGCCTCAACCCTTCATCAGCACTGAAGAATGAAAGATGGGGCAGGATTTGAAGAATGCTTGTAGCTTCAGTTGAAAGACCAGTAATTTGAAAGACAAAGGGGTGAGGGAGGGGAAGCACTTACGCCATAGCCCTGAAAACAATGGGTAGAAGAAAAAGGAGGCAGAACCATGAGGGATCTGGAGGAGGGGGCAGAGTGAAATAGGGATAGAGGAAGGGAGGGGGAGGGAATTACCGGAAGTTGGAGAATTCTATGTTCATACCAAGGGGCTGGAGACTACCTAGACAGTATATGAGGTGTTGCTCCTCCAACCTGAGCTTAGCCTCATCATGGCAGTAGAGGAGGCCATGTATGGACATATCTGAATGGGAATGGGAAGCAGAGTTGAAATGGGTGGCTATCGGGAGATCCTGTCTGTTGTGGCGGACGGAGTGGAGGTGCTTGTCGAAGCGGTCCCCCAATCTGCGTCGGGTTTCACCGATGTAGAGGAGGCCGCACTGGGAGCACCGGATGCAATAGATGACCCCAACAGACTCACAAGTGAAGTGTTGTCTCACCTGGAAGGACTGTTTGGGGCCCTGAATGGTTGCAAGAGATGAGGTGTAGGGACAGGTGTAGCACTTACGCTTACAGGGATAAGTCCCGGGTGGGAGATCAGTGGGCATGGACGTGCGGATAAGGGCGTCGCGGAGGGCGGAGAGGGAAAGATGTGCTTAGTGGTGGGGTCCTGTTGAATCCTAGTGGATCAGAGCACGTTGACAGCATGGTTTAGACAGATAAAACACATGATTAAAGTATTTCCCCGCCCCCCCCCCCCCCCCCGAGACCTACATTGCATTTACTTACTACTTCTGAGTTTACTGCATATATGCCAGGATTCCCATCAAGAGGCAGTAGCTTAAGATAAGTCTTCACAAATCCATCAAGATTCTCTTTTTGATTGTAGACATGCAACTAAAAGACATAACCAGAATTAAATACCCAACATTCAAGGAGAATTTCACAAAAACAGAACATCACATCCCAGAATCTCAAAATTGCTGGATCAGAGTGAACCAAGGTCAATCTTTCATTAACCAGCCATCATGGAAACTACAAGCTTATGTTGACCCACTACTCATTAACAATGCACAAGGTACCAGAAATCCAGATAACGGAGCTATACAATGGAGAGAGAGCCCTTTCAGTCCTTCTTACCCATGATGCCCATCTGTGGCAAGTAATACTATTTGAAATAAAATAGAGCTTTGACCAGCGACCAATCCAGGCATCAGAAGTTTGAGAGGAAGGGATTTCCCTCGGATCCACTGCCCGAGTAGAAATGGGCAGCAGCAGGTCGCGGCAGTCATAATAGAGCTTCGGTCAGTGACCAACCCACGTTTGGGATTGATTAGCAAGAGCATATTAAAGGAAGGCAGGGACAAGTGCAGCAGCCATCATCAGAGTGGTGATCTTGAGGCTTCAGCTCTTCAAGGCTTCAGTCAGAGTAATCAAAGAAAAGCTCTAGGTTTTTTTTTCCTTCCCGTCTTTATATCTGCTCAGCTAGGGCAGTAGAGATGCCAGTCAGGATAGTGGAATGCTCCTCTTGCAGGACATGGGAAGGCAGTGTCCCTAACTACAACTGCGGGAATTGCATCCAGCTGCAGCTTCTAACAAACCACGATAAGGATGAACGCCGAAGCACTCGGCAGGCTGAGAGGGTGATAGGTAGGACATTATAGACAGATAGTTACACCCAAAGTGCAGGGCACAGGAAACTGGATGACAGTCAGGCGTGGAAGGGGTAAAGTACCTCAATGGCCATCCCCATCAACAACAGATATACCACTTTTTGATACTGTTGGTGGTGGGGTGGGGGTCCTAACCTTACAGAGGAAAGTCACAGTGGTCAGGTCTCTGGCACTGAGTCTGGCTCTGACTCAGAAGGGAAGGGAAGGGAAGGGGGGAAAGAAGCACTCTGTGGTGATAAGGAATTTGTAAGTTAGGGGATTAGACAGAAGGTTCTGTGGGCAAGAACAAGATTCCTGGATGGTATGTTGCCTCCTGGGTGCTGGGTCTGCGACATCTCTGATTGAGTCCTCAGCATGCTGAAGTGGGAGCATGAACAGTCACAGATCATGGTCCACGTAGGTATCAATGACATGGGTAGGACAAGACAGGAGGTTCTACATTGGGAAGTCAGGGAGTTAGGTGCTAGGTTAAAGGGCAGGACCTCCAGGGTTGTGATCACAGGATTGCTACCTGTGCCATGTGCTAGTGTGGCCCGAAACTAGGAAAATTATTCAGTTTAACATGTGACTCTCTTCCAGGGAAGGTGGTTCCTGTACAGAAGGGACAGTTTGCACCTAATCTGGAGGGAGACCAGTATCCTAGCAGAAAGGTTTGCTAATGCTGCACAGTGAGGTTTAAACTAGAGTTGTAGGAGGGTGGAAACCAGAGTGCCAGAACAGTTAGTAGAGAGGGTGTGGAGGCAGACCTTAAACAAAGTCATTAATCAAAAGGTTCAGCATGGTGCAACCAGTGTCCTGAGCAGTGTATATTTTAATGCAAGTAGTATTGTAGGAAAGGCAGATGAGCACAGAGGGTTTATCAACACTTGGAATTATGAAGTTGTAGCCGTTAGTGAGACTTGGTTGTGGGGGGGGCGGCGGGGTACTGGCAGCACTATATTCTGTGGTTCCATTGTTTTAAACATGACAGAGTAGGAGAGATTATAGGAGGACGGGTGGCATTACTGGTCAGGAGAAATGGCATGGCAGTGCTCCATCAGGGCAGACTGGTGAGGTGTTATGGGTGGAACTGAGAAATAAGAAAGGCATGATCATGTTAATGGGGCTATATTACAGACCACCCATCAATCCTAGGGATTTAGAGGAACAAAGAGATTGCAGACTATTGCAAGAAACAGAAGGTTGTTATAATAGGTGATTTAAACTTCTCACAAATTGACTGGAAATTCCAAACTGTAAAATGGGATAGACTTTGTCTTATGTGTTCAGGAAAGTTTCCTTCATCAGGACATAGAAGTCCTAATGAGAGAGTGTGCGATACCGATCTGCTATTAGGGATTCGAGACAAGACATGTGACAGACGTTCATGTGGAACACTTTTGCATCCACTGACCACAACATCATTAGTTTCAAATTAAACATGCAAAGAGATAGGTCTGATCGCAGGGTTGAGATGCTGAGAGAGAAGCCAATTTTGATGGTATCAGAAATGATCTGGCAAGTGTGGATTGGAACAGGCTGTTTTCTGGCAAAGCTGTACTTGGAAATTGGGAGGCCTTCAAAAATGCAATTTTGAGAATGCAAAGCTTGCTTGTGCCTGTCAGAATAAAAGGTAAAGACAACAAGAGTAAGGAAGTGTTAAGCAAAAAAAAAAGAGGTGCCTAGCAGGTATAGGTAAGTAGGAACCATGAGGTTCTTATGGAACACAAGGAAGACAAGAGAACACTTAAGAAAATCAGGAAGACTTTAAAAAAAAAAGTGCATGAAGTTGCTGCTCTAGCAGACAAGGTGAAGGAGAATTCCAAGGGATTCGACAGATATGTTAAGAGCAAAAGGATTGCAAGAGATAAAGTTGGTCCTCTGGAAGATCAGAATGGTAATCTAAGTGTGGAGCTGAAAGAGATGGGAGAGATCTTAAGCAATTTGTATTTATTTGGGAGACAGATACAGAGAGTATAGAAGTGAGGCAATTTCATGGAAACAACAGGAATTCTGCAGATGCTGGAAATTCAAGCAACACACATCAAAGTTGCTGGTGAATGCAGCAGGCCAAGCAGCATCTCTAGGAAGAGGTACAGTCGACGTTTCAGGCCGAGACCCTTCGTCAGGACTAACTGAAGGAAGAGTTAGTAAGAGATTTGAAAGTGGGAAGGGGAGATCCAAAATGATAGGAGAAGACAGGAGGGGGAGGGATGGAGCCAAAAGCTGGACAGGTGATTGGCAAAGGGGATATGAGAGGATCATGGGACAGGAGGCCCGGGGAGAAAGACAGCGGGGGGAGGGGAACCCAGAGGATGGGCAAAGGGTATAGTCAGAGGGACAGAGGGAGAAAAAGGAGAGTGAGAGAAAGAATGTGAGTATAAAAATAAATAACAGATGGGGTACGGGGGGAGGTGGGGCATTAGCGGAAGTTAGAGAAGTCGATGTTCATGCCATCAGGTTGGAGGCTGATGTGTCTTCTGCCCAGAAGACAGCAACTAGTAGTGACCCACAAGGATCTGTTCTAGGACTCCTGTTTATGATTTTTAGAAATTACTTGGATGAGGAAATGGAAGGGTGCAGATGACATGAAGATTGGTGGTGTTGTGTATGGTGTAGAAGACCACTCTATGTTACAACAGGACATAGATTAATATAGATATTGATCAATGCTGGATGGAGAAGTGATACAGTTCAATACAGAAAAGTAATACACTCTGAAAGACAGAACTTCAAGCAGGGGACAAGGTTAATGGCAGGGGTTTTAGCAGTGTGGAAGAACAAAGTGACCTTGGGACACAGGTCTATAGATCCCTCAAAGTTGCCACACAAGTTGATAGGGTGGTTAAGGTGGTTATAGTATTCTGGCCTTCATGAGTTCAGAGCTATGTGGTAAAGTTAGAGCTCTATAAATCTGTGGTTAGACCACACTTGACTTAATACAATTAGCTCTGGTCACCTCATTGTGAGGAGGAGGTGGAGGCTTTAGAGGGTACAGAGGAGATTTACAAAGATGCTACCTGAATTAGAGAACATGTTTTGTGAGGAGTGAGTTTATGACAGTGTCTGCCTTTTATCCAACCCACATTGTCATTTCAGCTGATCCATGAATGGAGGAGCAGTCCAATAGCAGGGAATGGAGCAAGTCTGGGAAGGCATTGGGCAGTCATCTCATTAGTGCACATTTCCTCAGGCTTAGAGACAACAAATTAAGCTTTTGAAATGCTTCTGAAATCACCTCATAAAATCTTAACCAATATGAAATTATACCTTAGCAACCTGACATCCAACAGATTCCAGCACCGTTTCACAGCAACTGTATCGGAATTCCCATCCATTAGAAACTGGAATCAGAAACATACATTGAAAGTTCACTGTCAATATGCATGAAGAATAGCAGATAAAGCATTCATGGGACATAGCCAGCACTGACCATCCCTCAATCCCCAACTGTAATACTGCTTCAGTGGTCTTCACAATCAGCTGCGTTGTTGGATCAGGTCAGTACAACATTTGTTTGAGATCACTGGAAAGATAGATGGGTTTTAGGACAGTTCAGTAACCATCTTTGCCAGAATCAAAACTAATTTTTTATATTTCAACTCAAATTTCCCCAGCAGGCGGCGCATTTGACTCCAATTTAGCCCGCTTCATACTAGTCTGCCCTGCTGTTGCCTCATTGAGAAGGTGCTGGGGCACATCTAACTGAAGCAAATTGAAATTGAGATTTAAAGGGTCAAAAAGGATTGTACTAGGACCTTGCCAAAAGACAATTAAGGTTAAAGTTAAAATGTGAGAACACTAACTGAAGTTTTCAGTTCATACTTTGTTTGACCACTTGAAGTTGGATGAAACTTCGGTTAGGACACCTCTGAAGAACTGTGTGTAATTCTGATTGTCACACTGTAGGAAAAATGTGGAGGCTTTGTTGAGGGTATAAAGGATTTTACCTGGATTGAAGGGCATTTACAGGTATTTTCCACCTCTCACCCTGCATTTTGATATGCCCTGTAGCATTTGACACTTCCACCATAGGGAAACAACTGACAATTTACCTTACTTCTCATAATTTTACATACTTCCCTCAGCTCATCCCTCAGACCCTGATACTCTAGAAAGAACAATACAAATTTGCCCAATCACGCCCAACACTTTAAATACACTCTAATCAAGGCAACATCCTGATGAACCTTTTCTGTACTCTCTCCAAACACCACCACATCCTTCCAGTAATAAGGCAAGCAAAACTCCAAAAGTTGCCCAACCAAAAAGTTTTATGCAGTTGCAACATAACTTGCAAATTGTTACATTCAATGCACTGACCAATGAAAGACAAGCAACCTTGGCTTGCAGGCCACTTGTGCTATGTACCTTCTTGACTATTTGTGTTGCCACCTTCAGGAGGCTATGGATTTGCATCTCAAGGACCCTCTGCACATTCTGTGGAAGTGGTGTTCAATTGGATTCAAGCTGGTAAAAATAACAATCTGCCAATGTATGAATAGTTGAATGTGCAAGTTCAGTAACCGACTACGGTTTACAGAAGTGGGAATACAGTGTCAGGCAGATTGTTAACCCTCATCTTTCAGCTGAAACCGCCGCCAGAGTGCAACTTGATATTCGTTAGGGGAATACCTCTTCTGAGTTCTTTGGTTAAAGAGGTGGATTCTTTGGCTCTTCTGTATATACTGTATATTTAAAAACAATGAAACATCAAACTGAATCATGAAGATGAATTAGTTTCAGAAAAAGAAATTCCATTGAGATTAAAAGCAGTTTAATTCAAACAAAATAGGAAAATGAGATTGTATACGTTTTAAAGATGCAGAAAGCAAAATACTATGTCCTTCACTGTCGAAATTGTATTGTAGAAAAATAATCTGTTTTCATGAAACTTCTGGAAAGAGTGGTCAGATCTATAGTGAATGAGGAACTGAGAATTTACAGTTAAAAATAATATTCACAAATTAATGGGACAAATGACCTGCAAGCTAAGGTTAGAAGGTGATTATAATTGCACTGGTTATCATCTTCCAAAATATCGGATTCTATATCAGTTTCCTGAGATTGACAAATAGATAATTACAGAATCCAAGGAGGGTGAAAATGAGAGCTACCAACCTGACATCCTAGCAGGGTGGAGTCAACAATTTATAAAATCATGGTTAACAGAAACCAAGACAAATGGTATGCCACAAGGATTGGTGCTGGTGTCCAAGACATCTGGAGTTGCCAAGGGATCGAGTTTGATGATACAAGGCAGTGTGAAGCAGACGGTGAAAGGAGAACAAGGAAATATGAACAGGCTCGATGAACTGGCAGTGACCAGGCAAATCAAAAAAAGTCATACATACACATCTGGGAAAATAGGAATGCCAAAAGCTTCATTAGATCATCAGAGGTTCAAAGTGGATGGGCTCAGAGAGACTCAAATGTCATCAGACTGAGTGATTCATGTACATTCAGGATATCAAGCAAATAGGAAGACAAATGACAGATTGACCTTTGCTGTAAGAGGATTAGGAGTACAAGACTAACAAATCGGCTCCAATTATACACTACACTTCGAATATTGCAGTTGGGTACATTCTCCTTACCAAAAGATATACTTCTAATATATTGTAGAGCAAAGGTTCATTAGATGGATTCTCAAGACAGCAACTTTCCACATATGGGAACAATAAGCCCATACCATCAGACAACAACAAAATAGTAACAGAAATGGACCTTTCAGACACTCAAGTCTTCTTTGCCAACAGTGGCTTATCCGATTTTCCCCAATTCCACTTTCCCACCTGTTGCTCATAGTTCATGTTTTTTTTTCCATGATTAAATATCTTTGCTTTCAACACAAAGTTTGTTTCTACAACTTTTGAATTGCAAAGTCTGACAATCTTTTGTTCAAAAGGAAGCCTTCCCTAAATCAGTCTAATGCGACTTCTCCCTGATTATGAGACCATGACCACAGGTATTGGAATCTCCCATGTGGTGGATACATTTTCTAGCATTTACTGCATCACACCACACTTTAATAAGATTGCTTCTCACTCTTCTAAGCCTTCATGAGTATAATCACAATCTGTCCAACCTATTCTCATAACACAACCCCCTCCATACCTAGAGTCATCCTAGTGACCTTTTTCCAAACTGTTTCCAATGACAGGATAAAGGAAGAATTAATTTAAGAGAGTCTAGAACCAGGGGTTAGCTCAGAATAAAAGGGTCAGCCACTTAACAGTTACGAGAATTAATTTCTTCTCCCAAACAATGGTAAACCCTTAAGTGAACCTTCGCAGCCCTTTTGGGTCGATACATTGGTAAATATTGAAATGGAGGAAATGCCAGTTACCACAAGGGAAAGGAAGCTTCTACAATGTGTCGACCCCAAATTGAGCAGCACAATGTAATTCAGTGGGAGATGAAAGTGCAACCCCAAAAAGACAAATGACCCCATTGAAAGAGTATGTGCTGTTACATTCCAGCACTAACTTTCTGAAACTTATGAGGAGCAGAAATCAAACTACAGTATGAGACTTGCAAAAGTGTGGCACCAACCCCACAACAGCTGATGGCAGCTGGCAACGGTCAGGAAATCACTTGCTGGTCACAAGATGAATGACTTGCTCAATTTGGAAGAGCAATATCTGTTACTTCAGTGTTATTGTAAGAATAATCTTGGTCAGTACAACAGATATACAGTATTTATTACACACTGTTATCACACATGCCTAAAAGATTTGCTCCCCTTTTGTGCAGAGAATCCACTTCAGTGTGCAGTCTGTGTATATTATAATTTTTTATAAAACACTCACCTTGCCGCCTTATTAATTTTCCCCAATGGTACACACATTCTTCCTTGGAGATGTAATTTCCATCAGGTGTTACAGAGAATGATATTCCACAACGACAGCAAACCTGGATAAAAGCTTCAGAACAGTACAGAGGAACAAGTAAAACGTTTGCAGAAGGTCAACACTTACAGTGGCAAAGGTACCAGTGCGGCATGCTGGCATAACAGTTAGCACAGACACTTGCAGCCGCAGCAACCTGGGTTCAATTCCTGCCACCGTCTGTAAGGAGTCTGTACGTTCTCCCTATGGGTTTCCTCCAAGTGCTCCGGTTTCCTCCCACATTCCAAGGACATACGAGTTAGTAGATTAATTATTCATATGGGTATAACTGGGTGGCACAGGCTAGTTGAGCCAGAAGAATCTGTTACCATGCTTTTTGTCCACATTAAAAAATATAGTTTTGCTCAAACTTTAAAAAAATATATACAATACTTCAAGAACTCAGCAGGCCAGGCAGCATCTATGGGAAAGAGTTAACAGTCAATGTTTCAGGCCAATAACCTTCACCATGAAACGTCAACTGTTTACTCTTTTCCAAAGATACTCCCAGGCCTGCTGAGTTCCTTCCACATTTTGTATGTGTTGCTTGATTTCCAGCATCCGCAGATTTTCTCATGTTTGTGATTGTATTACCTCGAGTCAGTTCATCATAATAACCAAAATGTGGGGAGAATGAAATAAAACAAATATTTCAGGACAACGCAAAGCAATCACTCTTCAGAGTAGCAATGAAATTCCCAGAGTATCATGTTGTGGGCCTGAAGATAGACAAGTCCCCTGGGTCCTGATGGAATGCATCCCAGGGTACTGAAAGAAATGGCAGCGGTTATAGTTGAAGCCTTGGTGATAATTTACCAAAATTCTCTGGACTCTGGGCAGGTCCCAGCAGACTGGAAGAAGGTACATGTCATGCCACTGTTCAAAACAGGATGGAGGCAAAAGGCAGGAAACTATAAGCCAGTTAGTTTAACATCTGTAGCTGTGAAAATGCTTGAAGATATCATTAAAGAAAAAATAGCAAGGCATCTGGAAAGAAATGGATCCATCAGGCAGACGCAGCATGGATTCAGCAGGTCCCATTTGACAAACTTACTGGAGATCTTTGAGGATATAATGTGCACAGTGGATAGAGGGGAACAGATAGACATTATTTACTTGGATTTTCATAAGGCATTTGATAAAGTGCCACATAAAAGACTTATCCATGAGATAAGGATGCATAGAGTTAGGGGTGATGTATTAGCATGAATAGGGGATTGGTTAACCAATAGAAAGCAGAGAGTTGGGATACAGGAGAGTTTCTCCGGTTGGCGAGCAGTGGTGAGCGATATATCAATCATGAACAGTTGCAGACCCAGCACCAACCCTTGCGGCATATCGCTCACCACTGATCGTCAACCAGACATATATATATCTCCGTTAGTCTCATGAGAACATGGATTTGCGCCTTAGAAGACTTCCAAGGCGCAGGCCTGAGCAAGGTTGTATGGAAGATCAGCAGTTGCCCATGCTGCAAGTCTCCCCTCTCCACACCACCGATGTTGTCCAAGGGAAGGGTATTAGGACCCATACAGCTTGGCACCGGTGTCGTCGCAGAGCAATGTGTGATTAAGTGCCTTGCTCAAGGACACACACGCTGCCTCAGCCAAGGCTCGAACTAGCAACTTTCAGGACGCTAGACAAACGCCTTAACCACTTGGCCACTCGCCAACACATGATAGATAAACAATCTGGAACAGGGGACCAGATGTACTGTGTCTAGGTTTGCTGATTATACTAAATTGAGTGGAAAAAAAAATTGTGCAGTGGATACAGAGAGTCTGCAGAGAGAAATAGATAGGTTAAGACTCAACCATTAAGTGAGTGGGCAAGGGTCTGGCAGACGGAGTACAATGTTGGTAAATGCGGGGTCATCCACTTTGGAAAGGAAAATGAAAGAGCATATTATTATTGAAATGGTAAAAGATTACAGCATGCTGCAGTGCCGAGGGACTTGGGAGTGCTTGCACATGAATCGCAAAAGGTTGGTTTGCAGGTGTAGTAGGCTATCAAGACACATGGAATGTTGGCCTTCATTGCCAGAGGGATTGAATTTAAGAGCAGAGAGGTTATGCTGCAACCATATAGGGTACTAGTGAGGCTGCATCTGGAGTACTGCGTGCAGTCCTGGTCTCTTTACTTGAGAAAGAATATACTGACTTCGGAGGCGGTGCAGAGGAGGTTCACCAGGTTGATTCCAGAGATGAGGGGGCTAGACAATGAGGAAAGGTTGAGTCACCTGGGACTGTACTGGAATCCAGAAGTATGAGGGGAGATCTTATAGAAACATTTAAAATTATGAAGGTATAGATAAGACAGACGGGAAAGCTGTTTTCACTGATAGTTGAGGCTAGAACTAGGGGACATAGCCTCAAGATTCAGAGCAGCAATTTAGGATAGAGATGAGGAGGAACTGCTTTTCCCAGGGAGTGGTGAATCTGGAATTCTCTTCCCAATGAAACAGTGGAGGCTACCTCAGTAAATATATTTAAGACAAGGTTGGATAGATTTTTGCATAGTACAGGAATTAAGGGTTATGGGGAAAAGGCAGGTAGGTGGAGATGAATCCATGGTCAGATCAGCCATGATCTTATTGAATGGCGGAGCAGGCTCGATGAGCCAGATGGCCTACTTCTGCTCCTATTTCTTATGTTCCAATGTTAGAAACAGGTCTGTCTGTTCGCATCAACCTGTGGACTTACTCCAAGTGTAGTCTAACCATTATGGAGCTGCAACATTACTTAACTCAATCCCACGACTAATGAAGACAAACACATCTTGCGCCTTCTTAACCACCATCAACTTGCAAATCTTGGATGTGGACCTCAAGATCACTCCGTTCATCCATACTACAAAGAATCCTGCCATTGACCCAATAATCTTTTCCAAGTTTGACCTTATAAAGTGCATCACCCCTCACTTTTCTGCCAATTCTCAGCCCAGCTATTTCCCCATCAGTGTCCTGTTGTAACCTACGACAATCTGATAAACATCTGCTCCATCACTGATCCTCAAGGAACCTGCAAACTTACTAACGCACCCTTCCATTTCCTCATCCAAATCATTTAAAGTAAATCAAAGTAGATACAGTAGGTTACCACATAATGTCCTGAGATTCATTTTACTATAGACATTCACAGTAGATACAAAAGACAAAATCTATGAAAAATGGACAAGCAGCCAAAGTGCAAAAGACAACAAATTGTGCAAATACAAAAAAATACAAGAAAACAATAATAAATAGATTATAAATAATATTGACAACACGAGTTGTCAAATTCTTGAAGGTGAGCGCCTGGGTTGTGTAAACAGCATACTGTTGGGGTGAGTGAAGTTATTGACTGGTTCAGGAGCCTGATGGTTGAGGGGTAATAACTGTTTCTGAACCTGGTGGTATGGGACCAAAGGCTCCTGTACCTTCTTCTGGATGGCAGCAGCGAGAAGAGAGCATGGCCTGGATTGGTGGGGTCTCTGATGATGGATACTGCTTTCCTGCGACACTGCTCCTTGTACATATATTCAATGGTGGGGAGGGCCTTACCCGTGATGGATTGAGCTGTATACACTACTTTTTGTAGGTTTTTCTGTTCAAGTGCATTGGTGTTTCCAATCCAGGCTGTATTGCAACCAGACTCTGCTCTCCAGTGTACATTACGTTGGCCTCAGGGTCACTGGGGGCTGTGAGAGTTCTGTTGGTCAAAGCGATCATTGAAGCCATTGAGCTCAATTTGAGAGCGAAAGCTTGTTGTCACACACGTCGCTTGGCTTTAGTTTGCAGGTAAGAGGAGTCAAGCCCTGCCACAGCTATTAAGCATTCTTCTGTGAATCAGGTTTGTTCCAGAATTGCCACTTCACATGTGAGATAGTTTTCTGGAGGAAGTACCTGGACTTTGTAATTTTTATAAAATCACAAGATACTATCCAAGGAAAGTGCAGGAGTACAGAGTAGGGGTCCCAGAACAAATTCCTGCAGAACACTAGTGGTCATCAACCTCCAGACAGAATATGCTCCATCTACTACCACCCTCTCTTTCTGTTAGCAAGATAATTCTGATCCAAGCAATTTCCTTGGATCCCATGCCTCCTGACTTGCAGAATGAACCGTGGGGAATCTTCACTAAACAAACGCATTACTAAAATCTATATATACACCACATCCACCATTCTTCCTTCATCACTTTGCTTTGTCACTTTCTCAAAGAATTGAATCAGGCTCGTGAGGTAGGACCTTCCCATCACAAAGCAATGCTGACCAACTAATTAGATGAGGCTTCTTCAAATGCTGATAAATACCGTCTCTAAGAATGCTCTCTAACAGTTTTGCCGGCACTGACACAAGACTCACTGATCTACAATTCACAGGATTAAATATATTACCTTTCTCCAACGAGTAATATCACTTGCCACCCTTCAATCTTCTGGTACTCCTGTGGCCAGTGAGGACACAAAGATCATCGCCAAAGGTACAGTAATCACTTCACCCATTCCCCAAGCTGGATAGTGGTTGTCTATTGTGTCCGACGATGATCAGTGCCTCAACTAATAAAAGCAAGCATGACATATGCCTCCTTTACTACCCTATCGACCTGTGCACTTGGACCTCAATGACATGCCATTAATGGAGTACTATCCTTTTACATTTGATCTTCTCAATCAGATTTAATACTACTGGCATAAATCATGAAATTTGTTGTCTTTGTGGCAAAAAAAAAGTGCAAGGTTTTTGCTGCGACACCCCACAGCTCCCGTACGCTTTCTCGTCACCATCTGAAATTCTGCCAACAATAGTTGTGTCGTCAGCAGATTTATAGATGGCCTTTGAGCTGTGCCTATCCACACAGTCACGGGTGTGGAGAGAGTGGAGCAGTGGGATAAGCACACGTCCAAGATGCATCAGCGTAGATTGACAGTAAGGTGGAGATATTACTTCTGATCTGCACAGGTTGTGGTCTTCCAGTTAGGCATCGAGGATCCAGCTGCAGAAGGAGGTACAGAGGCCAGGTTTTTCCCGATCAGAACTATAGGAATGACAGGGTTAAACACTGACCTATAGTCAATAAACAGCATGCTGACATTATCCAGGTGATCCAAACTACGAACAGCCAATAAGATTGCATCTGCAGGAGCTAATTCTAGCCATAACCAACTTCTCAAAGCAGTTCGTCACCGTAGATGCAAGTGCTACTGGATGATAGTTGTTAAGGCAGCTCACCCTGCACCTATGGTAGGCACTGGTATGATTTTTTGAAGCTGGTGAGAACTTCTGAAAGATTAAAAATGTCTTTGAACACACCCAACGGTTGGTTGACACAGATTTTCAGAGCCCTAACAGGTACACTGTCAGGGCCTGTTGCCTTGCGAGGGTTCACCCTCTTGAAAGACAGATCACAGGGTGACTGAGTGCTGCAGGGATCCTCACAGCTCCAGTTATATTCTCCCTTTCAAAGGCAGCATAAAAGGCTTTGAGCTCATCTGGGGGTGAAGCATCACAGTCATTCATGTTAGGTTTCAATTTGTAGGAAGTAATGGCTTGCCTAGCCTGCAGAGTTGATGTACATCCATTTCTGCCTGCAACCTGCAAAGGACTTGTTCCTTGAGTTAGCCCTCCAAGTCGTACCTGGTTTTCTTATATAGTGCTGGGTCATCAGACTTGAATGCCACAAATCTGTCCCTCAGAGTATGAACCTCCTGGTTCACCCAAAACTTTTGATTTGGGCATGTCCAGTATACTCTAATCAGCACATACTCATTCACACAAGTTTGAATTAAGTCATTGACAGTCCTGGCATACACAGACTCGCAGACGAATCCCAAATACAGTCCAGTCCATGATTCAAAGCAGTCCTGTAAGTGCTCCTGTGCCTCCCTTGGCCATGGCTTCTTGGTCCTCGCTACTGGTGCTACTGTCTTCAGTGTCTGCCTCTACCCAGGGTGTAGAAATATAGCCAAGTGATCAGACTTTCCCCAAGTGCAGGCATGGGATGGTACAGCAAGCGCTCTTGATGGCAGTGTAACAGTGGTCCAGTGTTGGTTCCTCTGATTCTACAAGTGGTTTGTTAGTAATAATTATTTAGAGACTTTTTCAAGCTGACCTGGTTAAAATCCCTCAAAATGATGGGGAAGGCATCAGGATGCACTGTTTCATGCCTGATTGTTACATCGCTGAGTTTGTTTACAGCCTGTTTGACACTGGCCTGAGGTGGGATGTACACTGCTAACAAGATGATGGCTGAAATCTACCATAGCAGATAATACGGATGACAGGTTGGGTAAGCAGGACTAGGACAGTACCACAACATTTGTATAGCACAAGGAGTTGATCCTTAAGCGTACTCCACCTCCTCTGCCTTTGAAAGACTCAGCAGTCCCATCTTGGTGAACTGTGAAGCCATCAAGCTGTATCACTGGGCCAGAATGGTGGGAGACATCCAAGATCCCATGAAGCAAAAAAAAAACACAAGTTTTTAATGTCCATCTGGTACAGCATTCTAGCCCCGAGATCTTGGATTTCATTGACTAGCACCCGCACGTTTGCGAACAAGATGGTCAGTACTGGAAGTCAAAAGCCACGTAGTCGTAGATGAACTTTTAAACCACAGTGGCATTCTCTCTTCCGCTCTTTTAAAGGGGAACTGCACCAGCAAACAGAATCCAAGTTTCATCAACTTCGAGTGGCAATATATTTTTTAATTGCCGTAAAATGATGTTACTAACTCGACAGTTCATAGAAGTAGCTGTGATTTTCAGCTGTAGCAGTCTAAAATAGGAATATTTGATGCTTGAATGAGTCACCTTATTGATGGTGCCCTGGAAGAACGAACTCTCACATTTGACCAGTTTCAACCCCACCAATTTCTTTGCCCATAACTGCAAATGACCTAAATGCCACTGTATCCTTCATAATCCTCTACACACTTCACAGCATGACCAATCTTTGGATTGTATGCAAACTTAATGACCCATCTAACCCCTTCATCCAGGTCATTTATACCACAAACCCCTTACAGATCTCAGCAAACCTTCAGCTAAAATAAGTCCCATCAAACACTACCCTCACTCTCCTATGGAGAAGTCAACTCTAACTCCAACTCAAATAGCCAAGCCATTGACAAATCTTCTTGATGAAGGCTACCATATGGATCCTACCTAAAATCCATGTAGACAGCACTCAAACCTTTGCCTTCACCAATCACCTTCATCACCACCTCAAAAATAAACGCAGTCAAAATACCAGACATCCCACCTCTTCCGGAAGTTCCCGGAGTCTCCCGCATATTAATAGTGGGTCCCTGATGCCCGCAAATTATATACAATGTCCCGGAAATTGATTTTTTTGAGAGCGAGCGTGAGAGAACGCACGAGAAAGAGCGAGAGAGTGAGCGCAAGAGAAAGCAAGTGAGAGTGACCACGAGAGAGAGAGCAAGAGCAAGAGAGCAAGCGCGAGTGAGAGCGACCACGGGCGAGAAAGCAAGTGCGAGAGAGAGCAACCATGGGCGAAAGAGCAAGTGCAAGAGCGAGAGAGTTCCAAAAAAAGTCAGTGGCAGAGTGTTCCAAAAACAGAAAATATAAAACATATGTCACCCCAAACAACACTAAAGTGTACCCCTGCCTAATAGGGGTCAAAATAATGACAGTGTTGCTCACTGCACTGTTTGCAACAGTGACTCTTCTATTGCCCATGGTGGGTTAAATGACTGTAAAAGACATGTTGAGGTGAGTTTAACAGGTGTCATTCATTATTAACATAGCTAATGTTATTTAAACTAGCTGGCTATCTGCTAAGGAGCTACACTATTGCAGACATCCCACCTCTCCCGGGAGCCTCCTGCAAATTGATGGTGCTACCTCCCTAAAATGAGTTTTTGCAGGGTGGGATGTCTGAGATACTACATGTCCCATGCAAAGCCTGCTAGAACTAGCAGTCATAGGTTAAGGGTTAAAGTTAAAATATTTAAGGGGAACTTCTTCACTCAGTGTGAATGTGGAATGAACTACCAGTGGAAGTGGTTGCTGTGGGGTCAGTCGCAAAATTTAAGAGAAGTTTGAATAGGTATATAGATGGATAGGACACAGAGTGCTCTGGTCCAGGAGCAAGTCAACGGGACTATAAAGAATAACTGTTTGGCACAGTCTAGATGAGCTAAAGGGCTTGTTTCTGTGCTGTACTTCTCTATGACTTAAGTATTGGAATGGATGATATTTTAGAACACATCATGTCTGTTGCCAACTATGATTTAACTGACTGGGTGCCACGGCTGTGTAGTGGTGAGTGTGACGCTATTACACCAAGAGACAGAGTTCAGAGTTCAATTCTGACATCATCGAAAAGGAATCTCGATGTCCTCCCCGTCAAAGTAGTTGGTTTCCTCCAGGTGCTCCAATTTCCTTCCACAGTCCAAAGATATTAGGTTAATTGTAAATTGTTCTATGATTAGACCAAGATTTTTTCAAAAAAAAACAGGTGCTGCTGGGGAGGGGATGGGGGGGGTAGGCACGGTTCAAAGGGCCAGAAAGGCCTATCCAGCGCTGTATCTCCAAAATAAAACAAAACTTATTTTAAAAAAATAAACCTGTCTGCCAGCATACAATTCCTATCCCTCCATATTCTGTGTGGTCACCTGTGTATCTAAATGCCTCTGGTGCCACTATTTTCTACTGCTATCATCCTTGGCAGTACATTCCAGGCACTTACCACAATGGAACCACCCCCACCCCCACATTAAAGCTGTGTCCTTGAGCATTTGAATTTATACTGAGGAAAAAATTCTTGCCATCTACCCCATCTATGCCTCTTACAATTTTATGAACCCCTATCAGAATCCCATCTGCCTCTAACACTCCAAACCCTTATTACAGCTCATTCTCCAATCTAAGCAGCGTCCTTGTGAATTTCAGTAGCCTCACATCTTCCCTGTTAACACGCACAAAAAGCTGGAGGAACTCAACGGGCCAGGCAGCAGCTATGCAAGAGAGTTAACAGTCAACATTTCGGGCCAAGACCCTTCATCATCTTTCCTGTATCGGGCAACCAAAACTGCACACAATATTCCAAATGTAACCCAAGCAAAAAGTTTTATACAGCTGCAACACGAGTTCCTGATTTGTACTCACTGCCTCAACTGACAAAGGCAAGCGTGCCATATGCTTTCCTTACTGTCTTATCCATCTGCTTCCCACTTTCAGTGAACTATGAACATGGACCTCAAGATTCCCCTGTATCTCAATGCTTGAAATCTCCTGCCATGAACTGTACTCTCATTCCTTACATTTGGCCTAATTTGCTTGGATTAAACTTAATCTGCCATTTTTCCACCATATCTGCAATTGATCTATATCATTTGACAACTTTTCCCACTACTAAATTCCACCAATTTTGGTTTCATCTGCAAACTTATCAGACCATCTACTTTTTCGCTACAGTCAGAGGTCTCAACTTTAAAATACTATTGGTCACAGACACTGTCACACAGCACGGAAACAGGCCCTTGGCCTAACTGGTCCATGCTGACTCAGGTGCTCATCCAAGTTATATCCATTCACCCGAGTTTAGCTCACATCCCTCTTAACCTTACTGAAGCATGTTATTGTAACTGCCTCAACCACTTTTTCCGCAGCTCATTCCATATACTTACCGCCCTCTACGAGGAAAGTTGCCCCTTGGCTCCCTTTTAAAACTTTCCCCTCTACTCTTAAAGGCATGCCCTCTAATTCTTGATTTTCATTCCCTGGGAAAAGAGCGTTCACATTAACTATGCCCCTCACCTCCAAGACTTCAGTCAGAATAACACCTACGCAAGCCAAACCTGAATCCAATCTATTGGGCTACCATGGAGCCTATACATCTTAACCTCCTGGATCAGCCTACCATGATGGAACTTGTGAGATGCCTTACTAAAGTCCACGTAGACAACATCCACCACCAATCACCGACCATCTTTGTCACCTCAAAAAGCTCAGTCTAGTTCATCAGACATGACCTGTCCCACTCAGAGTCGAATAAGCCCACGTTTTTCTAAATGTAAGTAAATCCTTGCCTGCAAATTATCTTTAATAGCTTTCTGAACGCAGTTTAGGGCATCACCAGCCTATAATTTCCTACTTTACTCCTTGATTAAACAAACACGGTCAACTCTCCAATCACCCAAGACCCTTTCTGTGGATAGAAAGGATAGGAAGATCTCTCTCGAGGCCCAAGCAATCTCTTTTTTGCCTCTCTCAATAACTTAGTTAGATTCCTTCAAGTCCTGGGGCCTGACCAACTTGATATTTTCTTCAATAGATTCAAAACCACTTTTATCTTGGTCTCAACATGCCTTCGATTATTACCATGCCCCACACTGCACGCCCTTCACCTTTAAACACGCCACTCAAAAGAATGCAAGTAGCACTACACTTATAAATCAATTTTAGACAATGAAGAAACGAAACGAATGTTAACTCACAGTCAGCAAGGCATTTCTTTGCTTCATCATTAAACAACACAGCAGTGCCTGGTTTGTCAGGGGTGGCATGAGGATATCCATTCCTGAGCTGATCTTCACTTAAGACATAAGCTTTGAGTGCTCTGTAAAGGGCAGCACCTGTAAAAGATTTAAAGGGAATAGTCCAAACTGGGAGTGCAATACAAATTATTTACAAGAGTTACTACAGACATAAAATACTGATTCTATTTCTGTATTAGCATCTTTAAACCAGACTTTTGTGCCTGGCATCCAAACTGCTGAAAGATCCAGACAATTAAAGCAGCAAGTCGTTCTGCTTTCAAAAAACAAAAAAAAGTGAACAGTAATTACTTTGCCAATTCAACAAATGATCACATTGAGCAACATGGCCAATTAATTCCATTTGAAGGACACCAAACTAAGCAATCCAGGTTTCAACCACACTTGATAAATTGAGGTTGTTTCTGTAACAGGCAGCTGCTGCAGAACAGAATCTGGTCTGTCACTTCAAGCGATGGCAAACGAAAATTTATATTTAAATGCAGAACTGGGACAGAATTACATAAAACAGCACATCAGCCAGAACAGCATTATGTAAGCAAACACGAGGAAATCTGCAGATGCTGGAATTTCAAGCAACAAGCATATAAGTTGCTGGTGAACGCAGCAGGCCAGGCAGCATCTCTAGGAAGAGGTACAGTCGACGTTTCGGGCCGAGACCCTTCGTCAGGACTAACTGAAAGAAGAGCTAGTAAGAGATTTGAAAGTGGGAGGGGGAGGGCGATCCGAAATGATAGGTGAAGACAGGAGGGGGAGGGATTGAGCCAAGAGCTGGACAGTTGATTAGCAAAAGGGATATGAGAGGATCATGGGACAGGAGGCCTAGGGAGAAAGAAAAAGCGTAGGAGGCTCTGTCCGCCAGAGAAGCAGGATCTATCAGTGGCCACACATTTTAATTCCATGTCCCATTTCCATTCTGATATGTCTATCTACGGCCTCCTCTACTAAAGATCAGGCCACACTCAGGTTGGAGAAACAACACCTTATATTCCGTCTGGGTAGCCTCCAACCTGATGGCATGAACATTGATTTCTCTAACTTCCACAAATGCCCCACCTCCCCGTCGTACCCTATCTGTTATTTATTTATATACACACATTCTTTTTCTCTCTCCCCTTTTTCTCCCTGTCCCCCTCACTATACCCCTTGCCCATCCTCTGGTTTTTCCCCCCTCCCCTTTTTCTTTCTCCCTAGGATTGCAAACTGTCCTTGACATTCCCACCAGTTAGACAGCATAGTTCCAAGTACAACATCAGGCCCCAGCGCCTCGCAAGGCATCACTCTCTTGAAAGATGTTCTGATGTCGGGCCTCCAATACAACAATCAAAGGGTCACCAAATGCTGCAGGGATTTGCACAGGTGTAGTTTTATTCTCCCTTTCAATGCATGCCTAAAAGGCGTTGAGCTCATCTGGAAGTGAAATGTTACAGCTATTAAACAAAATCAGGTTTTGCTTTACAAGTGAAAATAGCCTGCAAAACCTTCCAGAGCTGACATGTATCCATTTTCGTCTAACCTCATTTGAAATTGTTTTTTTTTTCCAACTCTTAAAAAAAGCCTTCTGCAGGTTGTACCGAACTTCTTTCTTATTCTTGGATCACTAGCTCTAAATGCCGTAAATTAGCCCTTAGCAGACTACGATCTCCTGGTTCATTCACAGCTTTTGGTTTGGGTATGTCCAGTATGTTCTCGAAGGCACACAATCATCCTGATTATGTCAGTGACAATTGTGATGTAGTCAGATTCAAAGATGTATCCCTGAATATTGTTCAGTCCACAAACTGAAAGCAGTCCTATAAGCACTCCTCTGCCTCCCTTGACTATACCTCCTTGATCCTCACAACCGATGCTGCTGTCTTTAGTCTCTCCCTACAAGCTGAGTGTAGGAGTACAGCCAGGTGATCTGACATTCCAAGAGGTGGGTGTGGGGTGGTACAGTAAGTGCTCTTGGTGGCATAACAGTGGCCCAGTGTATAGTCTCTACTGGTTCCACACATGATATATTGGTGGTAGTTATTCAAAGCCCACATCAGGCTAGCCTGATTGAAATACCCACAATGACAGGAAAAACATCAGGGTTTCATAACTGCTGATTGCAGCGTTCAGCTCCACCAAGGCCTGCCTGATATTGGCCGGAGGACTGTACACAGATACTAGGATGATGGTGGAAAACTCTCAACTGATTAAAGTGGAAGACATTTGACCACTAGATGTTCCAGGTCTGGTGAGCAGGACAGAGAGAACCACCACACCTGTGGACCACAATGAGTTCATCATAAAGTATGCTCCACTTCCACTACCATTAAAAGACTGAGCTGTCTTGGTTACAGAGAATCGTGAAGCCATTGATCTGCAGTACTGCATCCAAAATAGCGGGGGGATAGCCATGTTCCTATGAAGCAAAGTACACAGCAGTCCCTGATGGCACTCTGGTACCCTCTGAAGTATTCAGTTTTATTTCCCAGAGACAACACATTCACCTGCAGGAGTGGGGTGTGGGGGGGGGGGGGGGAGAGAAGAGGAGAGGACCTAAGGTTTCAGCATTTGAATGGTACTGTACCTTCATTCCAGCTCAGCTTCTGCACTTCCATTTTCTTAAAAGGGAACTGAACTTGCAACCCGAATCTGCAGTCCAGGATCTATCGATTTTGAGTATCGATAGATTCTATAAACTTCTTACAACGGTGCTGCTTACTGAAGTACCACGGGCTGTGACCATGGATTTCAGTTATAATCCTAAATGGGAATATACAATGATTTCCAGAGTTGCATACAAAACCTCGCCACTTATTGGCACCATCTCCAAGTTGCAACTCCTGACAAACTGAGTCAAGGAACTGGAGCTGGAGTTGGATACACCCAGGATCTTCCTGGAGATGGGTGTCATCGTAGGTGAGCACTTTAGTGAGATAGCCACACCTCAGGCACAATCTACAGACAGATAGGTGATTTCCAAATGTAGTAAGCAGAGTAGACAGGCAGAGAAGGGTTCCACAAGAAATGAGCATCTGCTCTGCCATTTCATCAAGGCTGATCCAATTCCCTCTTAGCCCCAATCTCCTCCCTTCTCCCCATAACCCTTCATGCCTTGGCCAATCAATAACAATCAATTCTGCCCTAAATATACCCAAAGACTTGGCCACAAATTTCACAGATTAACCACTCCCTGGCGAAAAACTCTTCCTCATCTCTATTCTAAGGCTGTGGCCTCTAGTCCTAGACTCCTTCGCCATAGGAAACATCCTCTCCATATCCACTCCATGGAGATCTTTCAACATTTGATGGGTTTGAATGAGATCCAAAGATCGAAGCAAATTTCAAAGTAAACAGTACTTATAAAGAGTATTCACACCTCTCCCCCCCCCCCCCCGGAAGTCTTCACATTTTATTATTTTACAACATTGAACAGTGGATTTAATTTGGCTTTTTGGACACTGATCAACAGAAAAAGACTCCTTGGTGTCAAAGAAAAAACAGATCTTTAAAAAGTGATCTAAATTAATTACAAATATAAAACAAAACTAAGCATTCAGCCCCTTGAGTAGGACACACCCAATCATCACTGGTGCAGCCAACTGGTTTGAGAAGTCACATAATTCATTAAATGGAGATCACTAGTACTGTATACAGTAAAGGTGTTTCAATTGATTGCAATAAAAATACAAATGCTGGTGAGTCATTATCCTGGCAAAAACTACACCATGAAGACAAGAGAACACTCCAATCAACTCCACAAAAAAAGTTATTGAAAAGCACAAGTCAGGAGATGGATATAAGAAAACTTCCAAGTCACTGAATATCCCTTGGAGTACAGTTGTCAATCAACAAGAAATGGAAAGAATATGGCACAGCTGTAAATCTGTATAGAGCAGGCCGTCCTCAAATACTGTGTGACCAAGAAGGGTGTGAGTGAGGGAGGCCACCAAGAGACCTCTAACAACTCTACAGGAGTTAAAAGCTTCAACGGTTGAGATGAGAAAGGCTGTGCATACAACAACTGTTGCTCAGGTGTTTCACCAATCATAGCTTTATGGGAGAGCGGCAAATAGAAAGCCTCTGTTGGGGGGGAAACCTCACATGAAATCTCGACTAGAGTTTGTGCAAGACTCTGAAGTCAGCTGAAGAATGTCCTATGGTCTGATGAAACCACTATTGAGCTTTTTGGCCATCAGACTACATGCAGTTTTTGGCATAAGCCAAACACCACGCATCATCAAAAACACAACATCCCTACCATGAAGCATGGTGGCAGCTGCATCATGCTATAGGGATGCTTCACTACATAACAGGCTCTCCAAGACCTGCTGCAGAGGGTAAAATGAATGCAGCAAAATACAGGGAAATTCTGGAGGAAAACCTGATGCAGTCTGCAAGAGAACTGCAACTAAGTTGTTTTCCAGCAAGACAATTACCCAAAGTATAAAGCCAAAGCTACACAGGAATGGTTTAAGAACAACAAAGTTAATGTCCTGGAGTGGCCCGAGTCCAGACCTCAAGTCAATCGAGAATTTGCGGCTGGACTTCAAAAGGGCTGTTCACGCATGATCCCCATGAATGTGACAGACCTTAAACAGTTTTGTAAAGAAGAATGGGGAAAAATTGCAGTGCAAAGCTGATAGAGACCTATCCACACAGACTCAAGGCTGTAATTGCAGCCAAAGGAGCATCTACTAAATACTGACTTGAAGGGGTTGAATACTCATGCAACCAATTATTTTGCATTTAATAAATGTAATTAATTTTTAGAAACTGGCTTTCACTTTGACACAATAGTCTGTTCTGTTGATAAGTGTCAAAAAAGCCAAATTAAATCCACTGATTTAATGCTGTAAAACAATAAAAATGAAAAGGGGGAGGTAAATACTTTTCACAAGTACATATATGTCACCATATATAACACTGAGTTATTTTCTTGTAGGCATACTCAATAAATCTATAGAATAATAATGACAACAGAATTAATAAAAGAACACTCAACCAGGGAATTAAACCAGAGTGCAGAAAACAAACTGTGGAAATACAAAAAGACAAAATAATACCAATAAATAAGTAAATAAGCAATAAATAGAGAATATGAAATGAAGCATCCTTGAAAGTGAGTACATTGGTTGTGAGAACATCTCAATGATGGGGCAAGTGAAATTGACTGAAGTTATCTCCTTTGGTTCAAGAACCTGATGGTTGAGGGGTAATAACTGTCCTGAACCTGGTGGTGCGAATCCTGAGGTTCCTGTACCTCCTTCCTGAGGGCAGTAGCGAGAAGAGAACATGTTCTTATGGTGGGGGTCCCTGATGACAGATGCTGCTTTCCTGTGACAGCATTTCATGTAGATGTGCTCAAGGGTTGGGAGGACTTTACTCATAATACACTGGACCGTATCCACTACGTTTTGTAGAATTTTCCATCCAAAGGCATTGATGTTTCCATACCAGGCTCTGATGCAACCAGTCCATATATTCTCCACAAACATCTATAGAAGTTAGTCGAAGTTTTAAATATCATGCCAAATCTCCACAGACTCCCACTGCTGCACTTTCTTTGTAATTGCATTCACATGCTGGGCCCAGGACAGGTCCACTGAAATAATAACACCAAGAAATTTAAAGCTGTCAACCCTATCCACCCCGGATCCTCCGATCAGGTATGGCCCAGGGACCTCTGGTTTCCTTCTCATGAAGTCAATAATGAAATCTTTGACTTGCTGAAATTGAGTAAGAGGCTGTTGTTATGGCACCACTCAACCAGGTCTTCAATCTTCATCCTATATGCCGATTCATCACCACTTTTGACTTGGCCAATGACAGTGATGTCATTAGTAAACTTGAATGTGACATTGGAGCTGTGCTTAGCCATACAGGAATAAGGATAAAGCCTGTGGAGCAGGGAGCTAAACACAGCCTTGTGCTGCACTTGTGCTGCACTTGTGCTGATAGAAATTATGTTGTTGTCAATCTGAACAAACTGGAGTCTGCAAGTGAGAAAATCCAGGATTCAATTGCACAATGAGATATTGAGGCCAAGCTTGGAGCTTATTGATTAGTTTTGAGGGGATGATGGTATTGAATGCTGAGCTGTAGTTGATAAAAGTGCATCCTGATGTACGCATCTTTGCTGTCCAGATATTCCAGGGTTGAGTGAAGAGCCAATATCATTTTCTGTGGACCAGTTGCTCCCAGTAGGAAAACTGGGAGTAGACCTAAGTCACTCCTCAGGCGTGAGCTGATGTTTCATCACCAAGCTCTTAAAACACTTAATCACTGTGGATGCAAGTGCTACTCTGTGCTTGTTATTGAGGTAGGTCATCACGCTTTTCTTTGGCACCAATATAATTGAAGCCTGTTTGAAGCAAGTTGGTACCACAGGCTGCCGAAGAGAGAGGTTAAAGATCTCAGTGAGTACTCCAGCCAGTTGATCGCCATTTGCTCAGGGAGCTCATCTAGGCCAGTTGCTTTTTGTGGGTTCACCCTCCTTAAGGCTGCTCACACATCCTTAGACTGAAATCACAGGATCTTCAGAAATTGTGGGAGTTTGTGATGGTTCCTCCATGTTTTGATGGTCAAAGTGGACACAGAAGGCATTGAGCTCATCTGGAAGGAAAGCCCCACTGTCGCCTTTGTCATTTGATGAACTTTACAAGAGATGATAACATTCAAGCCCTGCTACAATTGTCAACCATCCTTCGTTGATACAAGTTTAGTCCAGAATTGCCACTTTGCCTGTCAGATGGCTTTCCAGAAATTGACCTCAACCTCTTGTAACTTTCGTGGTCACCAGACGCAAGAAGCGCAACCTGCTGAGATCCAGATCAGAGGCATTCATGTTTCATCTAGGGCTTCTGATTGGGGAAGACTTCGAATTATTTTGTGGGGACACACTCATCTGTAGCTGTTTATTAGTCCATTACAACCATGTATTCATTCACATGCACAGATGAGTCCTTGAACATGACCCAGTCCACTGACTCAAAGCAATCCCAAAGCTGCTCCGCTGCCTTCCACAACCACCTCTTTGTTGTCCTAATATCCAGAGTGTTGCTCTTTAGCCTCTGCCTGTACATAAATAAGAGAAGGACACCCAAGAGACCCGATTTTCTAAAATGCTTGGAACTGTAAGCATTCCTTATTTTCATACAAGAGTGTTCTAGTGTGTGGGGACCCCTGGTGCTACAGGCTATATGCTGATGATAACCGAGCAGAGTTTTCTTCAAGTAAGCCTGTTGGACATCTCCGACTATGATCTGAAATGCGTTGGGATGGACTGTTTCTTGTTTGGAGACTGCATCATGCGCATCTCATGGGCTTGATTTTCATTGGCCATGGGTAGCATGTAAACTGTGGTCAAGATTCCGGAGGCGAACTCCCTGGGTAAATAGAAAGGACAGCATCTGACTGAGAGATGTTCAAGGTCGGAAAAACACAAATTCGACAAAACTGCCACATTGGAGCAGCACCAAGTTTCCCCACCCTTTGCCTTTTCCAAATCAATAGGTTGGCTGATTCAATAAATCAAGAAGCCTTCCAGTTTGACCACTGTCAGGAAGAAGCCAAGCCTTGGTCAAACAGAACACAACAGTTCTTCATGTCCTTCTGATACAGTAATCATTCCCTCAGGTCCTCAATCTTGTTCTCAAGTGACTGCACATTTGCCAACAAGATGGGTAGAGGGGCCTTATCCCCTACCTTCAGCCTAATTTGGAGTTCATCCCCCCCCACCTCTCTTCCAATCACAGTAATGAACCGTCATCTATTTAAAGGTGTCATACCTACCAGGTCTGCCGAGTCCTTCAGATGATCATAAAATCTGTAGGTCATTAAGTTGATATAAAAGTACATTGCTTAGACAGAAACTACATGCTGCAGATTGCAGAGAAAACAATTCAAAAGTATATTTAAAAATATATTTAGAAGTATTATCTGCAGGCCACATAACGTCACCGTGGTTCACCGGCATCATTTTAGAGCTCCCTCCCCTACCCCCCTCGATTCTTCGGAATCCAAGTGAGTATTGGCCCAGAGCCATCAATCGGTCCTGATATGGTAGCCCTTTCATTCCTGGGATCATTCTCATGAACCTCCTCTGGACCCTCTCCAATGGCAGCACATCTTTTCTCAGATTAGTTAGTTAAAGTCTGTCCTAAGCCTTATAGGCTCATCAGGCCAGTGCTTATGCCAGTTTCCGTAGCATGAAGCAACTGAGAGTACGAGACCCCCCCGCCCCCCACCGGATAGGACGCCAGTCTATCGCAATGTTAACAACCCCCAGCATTTTGCCGGTACCCATTTTCAGCTGGGTGGACTGGAGCAGTACGTGGTTAAGTGCCTTGTTCAAGGACAAAACGCTGCCTCAGCTGGGGTTTGAAGTCACAACCTTCAGATCGCTAGTCCAACGCTTTAACCACTTGGCCACTCGCCACACTTTTCTAAGATAAGGGGCCCAAAACTGCTCACAATACTCCAAATGAGGTCTCACCAGCACCTCAAAGCCTCAACATTACATCCTTGTTTTTAGATTCTAGTCCTCTCAAAACAAATGCTAACATTGCATTCACCTTTCTCACCATCAATTCAACCTACAAATTAACTTTTAGGGAATACTGCCAACTCCCTTTGTAACTTGGAGTTTTGAATTTTCTCCATTTAGAAAATAGTCTACACTTGTATGCCTTCTACCGAAGTATATGATCATACACTTCCTGACACTGTATTCCATCTGCCACTTTGCCCATTCAGGTCACCTTTCATCATCCATTGCTCCAAGGAGAAAATGCCGAGTTCTCATAAGGCATGCTCCCCAATCCAGGCACCATCCTTGTAAATCTCCTCTGCACCCTTCCAATAGTTTCCACATCCTTCCTGTAGTGAGGCGACCAGAACTGAGCACAGTACTCCAAGTGGGGTCTGACCAGGGTCCTATATAGCTGTAACATTACCTCTCGGCTCCTAAACTCAATCCCACGATTAATGAAGGCCAATGCACTATATGCCTTCTTAACCACAGAGTCAACCTGCGAAGCAGCTTTGAGTGTCCTATGGACTCAGACCACAAGATCCCTCTGATCCTCCACACTAAGAGTCTTACCATTAATACCATATTCTGCCATCATATTTGAACTACCTCACACTTATCTGGGTTGAACTCTGTATGCCACTTCTCAGCCCAGTTTTGCATCCCATCAAAGTCCCGCTGTAACTTCTGACAGCCCTCCACACCATCCACAACAGCCCCTACCTTTGTGTCATCAGCAAACTTACTAACCCATCCCTCCACTTCCTTATCCAGGTCACTTATAAAAATCAAGAGTAGGGGGTCCCAGAACAGATCCCTGAGACACATCACTGGTCACCAACCTCCATGCAGAATATTACCTATCTACAGCCAATCTTTGCCTTCTGTGGGCAAGCCAGTTCTGGATCCACAAAGCAATGTCCCCTTGGATCCCATGCCTCCTTACTTTCTCAATAAGCCTTGCATGGGGTACCTTATTAAATACCTTGCTGAAATCCATATACACGACATCTACTGCTCTACCTTCATCAACATGTTCAGTCACATCCTCAAAAAAAAAAATCAATCAGGCTCGTAAGGCACGACCTGACTTTGACAAAGCCATGCTGACTATTCCTAATCATATTATGCCTCTCCAAATGTTCGTAAATACTGCCTCTCAGGATCTTCTCCATCAACTTACCAATCACTGGAGTAAGACTCACTGGTCTGTATTTCCTGGGCTATCTCTACTCCCTTTCTTGAATAAGGGAACAACATCTGCAACCCTCCAGAACCTCTCCCGTCCCCATTGATGAAGCAATGATCATCGCCTCCGACAGTAGCCTGAGGTACATCTCCTCCAGTCCCGGTGACTTACCCAACTTGATGCTTTTCAAAAGCTCCAGCACATCCACTTTCTTAATGTCAATATGCTCAAATTTTTCAGTCTGCTGCAAGTCATCCCTACAATCGCCAAGATCCTTTTCTGTAGTGAATACCGAAGCAAAGTACTCATTAAGTACCTCTGCTATCTCCTCTGGTTCCATACACATTTTATTGGTCCTATTCTCTCATGTCTTATCCTCTTGCTCTTCACGTACTTGTAAAATGCGTTGTGATTTTCCTTAATCTTGTCCGCCAAGGCCTTCTCATGGCCCCTTCTGGTTCTCTTAATTTCTTCCTTAAGCTTCTTCCTGCTAGCCTTATAATCTTCTAGATCTCTATCATTACCTAATTTTTTGAACCTTTCGTAAGCTTTTATTTTCGACTAGATTTACGACAGCCTTTGTACACCACGGTTCCTGTACCCTATCATCCTTTTCCCTCTCATTGGAACGTACCTATGCAGAACGCCACGCAAATATCCCCTGAACATTTGCCACATTTCTTCCGTACATTTCCCTGAGAACATCTGTTCCCAATTTATGCCTCCAAGCTCCTGCCTGATAGCTTCATATTTCCCCTTACTCCAATTAAATGCTTTCCTAACTTATCTGTTCCCATCCCTTTGCAATGATATGGTAAAGGAGATAGAATTGTGATTACTTATCTCCAAAATGTTCACCCACTGAGAGATCTGACACCTGACCATGTTCACTTCCCGATACCAGATCAAGTACAGCCTCCTGTATAGATACCAATGACAGAGGCAAAAGCTGGGATGAAGCCCTTGTAAAATGATGAAAGAAGGCTGGGCAGAAATATAAATTGTAATTCCATCTGTTGTAATCTCAGGATTTCGACCTGTACCACATCAGTGAAGTGAGAAACAGATAAACTGTGCAGATCCATAAATAGCCAAGGAGCAGTGCGGGGGTGGGTGGGGGGCTTCAGATTCATAGATCATCGGGCTCTCCTTGGATTAGTACAAACAGCACAGTTTACATCAGAACTGCAGGGGAACTAATATCCTTAAGGAGGTTTGCTAGTGCTACTCAGTACGGTCTAGCATGGCAGGGGGATAAGAGCCACAGCAGCAAAGCAGGACTGAGGACAAGTAAGATGGCATGGCAAGTAAGATTGAAAGGAAGGACAGCAAGGGGCAAGCTATTAAACACTGAAGTAATGATGGGCTGAAATGTGTTTATCGCAACACAGAGAATTATGGATGAGGTGGAACTTGCAGCCTTGATCAATACAGGTAAAATATGATATTCTTGCGGTACAGACTATTGGTTTTCTGAAGGACAGGACTGGAAGATTAATGTTCCTGGGTTTCACTGTTTTAAAGGTGATGGGTTGGGGGAGGGGTTGCAGGATTGACACAATAGAATGTCCCACCAGTATTCAGAAAGGACACACTTAAGGGCTCATCCTTCGAGGCAATCAGAGTGGATCTGAGAAATTAAAAAGGTACAATGACACTGATGGAACGTTGCTATAGGATAACCAACAGCCATTGGGAGGTGGAGAAACACGGACACAGATGATGGAAATATGCTCCAAACAATGTTTTCATAGTGGTGGACTTTAACTTCTCCAGTACTGACTGGAACTTAATAGAACATAAAACATTACAATACAGGCCCTTCAACCCACGATGTTGAGCTGACCTTTTAACCCAAGATCAATCTAACTCTTCACTCCTACATAGTCTTCCATTTTTCTATCATCCATGTGCCCATCTAAATTTTCTTAAAAGCCTCTAATGTATCTTCCGGGCATTCCACGCACTCGCCACTCTGTAAAGAACTTACTTTTCACATCTCCCCTGTACTTTACTCAATCACCTTAAAATTACGATTCCTGGTATTAGCCATTTCTGTCTTAGGGGATAAATCTCTGGTAATCTTATCTATGCCTCCTATCATCTATACACTTCTATCAATATCTCTCATATTCCTTCACTGCAAAAAGAAAAGCCCTTGTTCACTTAACCCATCCTCATCAGGCATGCTCTCTGATCCAAGCAGCATTCTGATAAATGTCCTCTGCATCATCTCTAAGGTTTCCACATCATTCCTATAAATGAGGAAACCAGAACTGACCACAATATTCTAATGTGGTCTAACCAGGGTTTTACAGCTGCAACATTACCTTGCAACTCATGAATTCAATCCCTCAGCGAATGAAATCCGACAGATCATATGCATTCTTAAACATTCATTTACTTGCACTAGAACTTTGAGGGAAATATGGATGTGGACCCCAAGACTACCTGTGTTCTGCCTTTAAGTATGACCTTCCAAAGTGTATTACTTCACACATCTCTGGGTTGAACTCCATCTATCACTTCTCAGCATTGTTCTGCATCCTCTCAATGTCTTGTTGTAACCTACGACAACCTTCTTCACTATCCAGAACTCCACCAACCTTTGTGTCATCAGCAAACCATCCTCACATTGCCTCACCCAAGTCATATACATATTTTTTGTATATATTTATATACACATATAGAATATGTTCCATCTACAACCGCCCTCTGCCTTCTGTGGGCAAGCCAATTCTGAATCCACACCGCCAGGTTTCCCTGGATCCCATGCCTCCTGACTTTCTGAATGAGCCTACCTTGGGAAACCTTATCAAACACTAACTAAAACCCATATACATCACATCCACTACCTTACCTCCAGTAGGCGCCATGCTCAAATAATTATCAGGCTTCTGAAGCATGACCTGCCCCTCACAAAGCCATGCTGACAATCCCTAATCAGACTATGCTCTTCAAAATTCCATCAATCTTATCTCTAAGAATATTCACCAATAATTTGCCCACCACTGAAATAAAATTCACTTGTCTACAATTCCCACAGTTATCCCCACTCCCTTTCTTGAACAAGAGAATAATACGTCATCCTTCCTGCTTTCTCTTGACAGGATCTTCCATATTTTGTCAACCATGGTTCTTTCACCCTACCATACTTCCCAAATTTTAATGGGAGAAACAATCCAGAACTCCATTCACATGCTCCCTAAACAATGTCCACATTCCAGTGTGCATTTCCCGGAGTACATCCATCCCCAATTTATGCTCCCAAGTTTCTGCCAAATACCATCTACTCCCTATTCTTGCCAAAGGCCAAGGTGAAGTTCAGAAGTTGAGCACACTCTCTGAAGTGCTCACCCACCAAGAGATCTGAACACCTGACCCATTTACTGCCCAGCACCTGGTCCAGTCCACTATGGCCAACCTCTTAATACAAAAGGCGCAGATCGGGTGGTACATCTCCAGTGTATCCACGAGGTGTTCTTGAAACAGAATGTGGAGAATCAAACTACAGAATAAAATATACCGGACATGCCTTGGGAAATAAGCTGTGCCAGACCTGATAGTGAGTGAACATTGAGGATAGTGACCACAACTATTGTCTTAAGATAATGAGAATGTAATCAGACCGGGAATGAGAGGGTTAACATATGAGGAACGTTTGTCCGCTCTTGGACTGTATTCCTTGGAGTTTAGAAGAATGAGGGGAGACCTCATAGAAATATTTCGAATGTTGAAAGGCATGGACAGAGTGGATGTGGCAAAGTTGTTTCCCATGATGGGGGAGTCTAGTACGAGAGGGCATGACTTAAGGATTGAAGGGCGCCCATTCAGAACAGAGATGCAAAGAAATTTTTTTAGCCAGAGCGTGGTGAATCAATGGAATTTGTTGCGACGGGCGGCAGTGGAGGCCAAGTCATTGGGTGTATTTAAGGCGGAGATGGATAGGTTTTTGAGTAGCCAGGGCATCAAAGGTTATGGTGAGAAGGCGGGGGAGTGGGACTAAATAGGAGAATGGATCAGCTCATGATAAAATGGTGGAGCAGACTCGATGGGCCGAATGGTCGACTTCTGCTCCTTTGTCTTATGGTCTTATAATTATGAATAGGGATAAAAGTTTGATATTGCTAGGGACACTACATTGGGGAGAGGATGAATTACAATAAGACAAGACAGGAGCCAAGAGATGCTGAGTGAGAGCAGCTGCTGTCGGACAAATTCATCTCGAACATGTCAAAATTGCCTAAAGATTTGTTGATTGGAGAGGGACTAATTTTTTTTCAGGAAGGAAAGGGAAGTACGCACAAGGTTTAGGAAAATTAAATCGAACTGGATCTTTGTGGAAAGTGCTCAGACAGGCAACTAGGATGGCCAAAAGGAGCAATAAATGTCCTTGGCAAGTAGGATCAAAGAAATTCCCAGTTCATTTTATACTTATATAATGAAAAAGAGTAGAGATAAGGACAGGACAATTCCACTCAAGCATAAAGCAGAGACTTCCAGTCAGAACAAGAGGCTGAGATACAAAATACTTTAGCATTGGTATTTACTGTGGAGAAAGATTTGGAGAATAGTGAAGGCGGAGCAGGGCATGCCAATGTGCTGGAAAATTTGAGATTAAAGAGGAGGCAGTACTGAATCTTCTGAAAAACATCAAGGTGAAAAGGTCTCAGGCCCAGATAGCATACAGTGCCTATAAAAGTATTCAACCACCCTCCCCTCTTGGAAGTTACATTTTATTGTTTTACAAGATTGAATAACAGTGGATTTAATTTGGCTTTTGACAATGAACAGAAAAAGACTCTAGTCGAAGTGAAAACATATCTCTACAGTGATCTAAATTCATCGCTTTTGATTCTGCCTACAATTAGTGTCATCAGAAAACTTAAATATGGCATCTCCACACAGTCATAAATGTAAAGTGAATAGAGCAGGGGGCTAAGCACAGCCTTGTGGCGCACCTGTGCTGATGGAGATTTTGGAGGAGATGTTGCAAATCTGAACTGACCGGGGTCTGCAACTGAGGAAATCAAGGACCCAATTGCAAAAGGAGTGTAGGATTATTCGCCCTTTCAAAGTATTTATTAAAGGTGTTGAGTTCAGGAAGTTAAGCAGCTCAGCTACTTATGCTGGTGGTTTTGCCTTACAGAAAGTAATGTCATGCAAACTCTGCCACAGCTGTCATGCATCTGACATTCACAAAGAATGGCCTTTTCATTCTTCTGTTGGCCTTCTGTAGGTTATACCTGGACTTGTAAAAGTCTGGATCACTGATCTAGAATGCCACAGATCTAGACTTATCTGGGGCCTCAGGTTTGGAAAGACTTGCTGTGCTCTGAGGCACACACTCATCCACGCAGGGCCTAATGAAGTCGGTAACGGCTGTGGCTTATTTTCAAGATCTGAAGACAAATCCCCTTAACAAGAGCCCATGGTATTACAGGAAAGATGCGTACAAGGATAGAGCATTAGCTGATAGGCAGGGGGGACAACAAGTGGGAATAAAGGGAGCCTTTTCTGATTGGCTACCAATAATCCACAGGGGTTAGTGTTGAGACTAATTCTTTTTACATCATACATCAATGATTTGGATGACGGAATTGATGGTTTTATGGCCAAGTTTGCAGATGATATGAAGACAGGTGGAGGGGTCAATAGTGTTGAGGAAGCAGGGAGGCTGCAGACGGACTCGGACAGATTAGGAGAATGGGCAAAGAAATGGTAGATGGAGTACAGTACAGGTTTCCCCCGCCATCCGAAAGTAGAGCGTTCCTATGAAACGGTTCATAAGTCGGAATGTCGTAAAGCGAAGAAGTAATTACCATTTATATGGGAAAACTTCGTGAGCGTTCGCAGACCCAGAAATAATCTACCAAATCATGCCAAATAACACATAAAACCTAAAATAACAGTAAAAGCAGGAATGGTATGATAAATACACAACCTATATAAAGTAGAAATACTCCTCTACTACAATTGCTTGCACAGATCTCCATAGTGAAAATCTCACGCAAGTGCTCTCAGCAGAAAATCTTACGCAAGCGCTGTTGGCAGAAAGGTACTCTCCAGTAATCTTTAAACTATGAAGCTGCCAAATCTACCAAATAACACGTAAAAATACACAGCCTATATAAAGTAGAAATAATGTATGTAAAGTGTAGTATCACTTACCGGAATTGGGGAAACAGCGCCGAGCACACTGATAAAGGTGTGTTAGACTGAGTCGTCACAGGTTGGGGTAGTGTAGTGGCCCCTACCCTCTGGGATGCCAACCCAATACATTGCCGCGAAGAACACAGCAGTAGCCAGGAGGCACACAGCACCTCTTTAAGAAAAAAGCTGAAATAAACATGCTAATTAATTAGATGCTGCCCGGCATGTAATTGTCAGCGCAGATCAGAGGCGACTGCATCGCCTCTGATCTGGGCCAACAATTACGCGCTGGGCAGCGCCTAACTAATTAGCATGTTTATTTCGGCTTTTTTCTTAAAGAGGTGCTGTGTGTCTCCCGGCTACCGCTGCATTCTCCGCGAATTGGTACAGTATCTGTCCGGGACCCGGGTGTTGGGGTGGTGGGACACGGGGGTGTCATCTCATCGTCGATCAGGGCAGGCAGCTCATCTTCTCCTATGACTGCCCGCCTCGATGTCGAAGGTCGAGGTTCATCGTCTGCTGTGGCTGATGAGGAAGCCTTGCTTGACTGCTGAGCCTCCCGCATTTTTCTATCCTACAGTTCTTTGTAAGGACTCAAACCATCTTGCAAATATCCCCTAAACCTACGTACCCTTTCAAAATTACAGTCGTACTTTATCATTGCAGCAAAAATCTCACGCAGTTGCTTCACTTTCGCTACTGTATTCAGTTTCCATTGTTATCCTTTCCTCTTCCAATTGCATCAGCTCCTCATCTATTAGATCTTGGTCATGAGATGCCAAAACCTCTTCAACATCATCTTCGTCAACTTCCACAAGCCAAATTCACTTTGTCCTTGCTTCGTTCACCACAAAACGCTTAATTATGTCTAATTTTACGCTGAGTGTAACACCCTTACTATCTCTTTTAGGCTTTTCCGACACCTTAGAACTCATCTTGCTAACGGCTGCTCAATGCAGCGTGTTTAAGCAATGCCGTTCCGAATCCGGGGGGAGAGCAGCTGCTCGGGGTGTGGGCTGACTTTTTCGCGCACTGATTTTTATCACGCGCTGATTTTCTTCATAACAGTGAAAACACCTTCTGAGAGCGAAAACAGGGCACTAATGTAGATCTTTCGTAACAGTGAGGTTTTGTAAAGCGAACATTCGAAAAGCGGGGGACACCTGCATCAGGAAGAGTATGGTGATGCACTTTGGTAGAAGGAATAAAAGCCTTGACTGTTTCCTAAACTGGGAAAAAATTCAAAAATCTGAGGTATAAAGGGAGTTGGGAGTTCTCATGCAGGATTCCCTAAAGATTAACTTGCAGGTTCAGTCTGTGGTGAGGAAGGCAAGTGCAATGCTAACATTCATTTTGAGAAAACAAGAATATAAAAACACAGATTTAATATGAGACTTTATGAAGCACTGGTGAGGCCTCACAGAGTACAGTGAGCAGTTTTGGGCCCCTTATCTTTGAAAAGATGTGTTGACATTGGAGAGGGTTCAAAGAAGGTTCACAGGAGTGAAAGTTTGTCATGTGTGGAGTGTATGATGGCTCTGGGACTGTATTCACTAGAACTTAGAAGAATGTTGGAGGGAGGTCGTGTTGAAATGTATCTTATGTTGAAAGGCCTACAGAGAGTGAATGTGCAGAGGATGTTTCCTATAATGGGCAAGTTTAAAACCAGAGGGCACAAATCAGAAGAGAGGGATGTCCATTTAGAATGCAGATGAGAAATTTCATCAGCCAGTGGGTGGTGAATCTGTAGATTTCACTGCCATAGGTGGCTGTGGAAGCCAGTTCATTGGGTGTATTTCAGGCAGAGGTTGATAGGTTCCTGACAAGTCAGCGTGTGAAAGGTTACAGGGAGAAGGCAGGAGAATAGGGTTGAAAAGAAAATGGATCAGCCATGAACAAATGGTAGAGCAGACTTAATGGGCTGAATGGTCTATTCTGATCCTATGTCTTATGGCCTGATATTTCCCTCCAACCAGACATGGTGCACTCACCTTCTAAAGTTGCTCCCGAAGTTGGCCTATTCCTTTTGACAGAGTGCTGGCCTTGAAACAAAACCAAATCCAATTAGACAAATATAGACATTATCAATGTTTGGCCACTGTGGCAGTGTGTTTTTGGGAGTAGCTATTTCAGGGTGACCCCAAAAATTGAATAAATAAAAATAAGGACTTCATGGAACTCAACCGATCTGATTCTGTTCAATAAATTACTACAATAATACACATTCTGTAGTGCCAAGGGTCAGCTTTCAAATATAAAGCTACAATGTTACGGCTATCGGGATTGAATATTGGTAGTACTAGTAGCATTTACTCTAATGTTCAAAAAGGAGATTGGACCACATTGCTGACACACGACTTAAAGTATTATTGAAAGGAACAATGAGCATATTCCCCTCAGTACACCCATAAGTTTCATTCCAGAGCCCTTGCTGTGGAGACATACCATAGCAAAGGAGAGATTCATGATTTGCAACATTGCGAAGCATCTTCAAAGCTTGCACAGCTACATTCAGATACATGAACCTGCTTGTGCTGCGGTCGAAGATGGTCTTTTCCTCAGATATGGCCTGAAATCAGTAAGCCAAAGAATGACAATCAACAAAAGTTGGTTAATTTGCTGCAGTATATTGCAGCCAATAGCCAAAGTAACTGTACTGAGAAGACCCTGAAGTATCAGCAATGCCAAACAGATAGCATTGGGCTCAGCACCAGGAAATAGGCCCTCCTACCCAACTCATCTGCATTGACCATCAAGCAAACATCTATACTAATAACTAATACTACACATTCTCCCCACAGTTCATCAACCCTTACCTACACTGGGGAGAAGTTACTGTTGTCAATTAACCTACTAGCACATGGCTGGCATGTGAAAGAAGTGGTGCATCCAGAAGAAACCTACAGTCACAGGGAAAACATGCAATTCAATATAGGTAGCACCCAAGATTAGGATCTCTGCAGTTATGAGGCAGCAATGATAGTTATTCAACCGCCCAGCAAATTTACCTAAACAACATAGACATCACAAGCAATGTCGTTGACATTTATCCTAACTGGTATTTAACCCCTACCAAATTTACAAAGAGAATAAAAATTGAAAATGCCAAAAGCATGCAGTAGGCCCAGGAGCATTTGTAGAGAGAAGAAACAGGTAACAGAACTGACAAAGTCTTCAGCTTGAAAAGTAAACCCTTTCGTCTCTCCACAGATGCTTCTCAACCTGCTGAGTGTTTCCAGCCATTTTTGCTTTTCATTTACAAACAGAATTATGTAGCGTCACCTCAACTTCCATAACAGAGGATTTACCACCTGCATAAAGGTAACAGGGACACCCAGATTTTGACAATGCACATACAGCCCTCAAAACTATTAGTACTGAGGTACACAAGTACCTTAAAAAAATAATTTTATGGGCATCTTCGGCTCATAAGATCCAGCAACAGCCTTTATGAATCATCTGAGAGGTAAACTCAGACTGAAGGGTCAACAGATATAAAGTTCACTCTTTTTAAATGCTGAGCGACCTACTGAATATTGCTGGGTTTTGGTTTTATTTCAAATAACGGAATCTGCAGTTTTGCTTTTAAACGGAGGTTCTGTGGTCACTAACCACTTTCTTATAAGCCCCAAAGATGGGTTGAACCAATTCATTTGGGGGGGGGGGGTGACATTTCAGGTTATTCGAAAAGGTAAATTCAATAACAAGCTGAATTCTGAAAACTCACATTTCCATACTAACCTTACTGACTGCTTCCTGACGAGACGAAGAGGTCTTCAAAAACTCTTCAATAAAGAAGCCAAGGTATCGCTTGCGGATATTTTTGGAGACTTTAGAACCTCGCTTTGCATTTGTTCTCTATGAAAGACAGAACTACCTTGAGCACAGAACTGAATAAATGTTCAAGGACAACAAATCAGTCCGCATACCTGTGTAACTGGGACTGGTGCAGCCGGACCCAAAGTGTCATGTTCAGCTTTTGATGCACTGCCCAAGATCTTTCCCGTCAGTGGCACATTACCTCTAGAGCTACAGGAAGCACCTGGGACCTTCCTGAAAGAATCCCTGAAAACTGAAGGACTCAGAGTTATCGATAAATATTAAGAAATGCTGATCTTTAATGACGGATTTAAACCAGGGAGGAAGGGGAATGCAAACCACAGCATTAGGGCAAGAAGCAGCAGGGTTTGGGATGACAAATAAGAGTGGAAGGACAGTAACAGACAGGATACTAAACAGGGTAGGACTGATCAGCTAAGATATTTATTTTGACACAAGTATTATGGATAATGAGGATGATCTTGGAACATAGATTATTCTATGGAATTACAATGTTGGAGAGTTAGATGCATGAGGGACAAGACTGGCTGCTCCAATTTCCTGATTTTTTTATTGCTTGAGACATGATAGAAAAATGGGGTGGGGAGGTAAGAGGAGGAAGGGTTGCACCACAGAAAAGGGAAAAGTCACAGCTGCGCTCGGAAAGGACAGTGCTGGGCTCATCCACAGAGGCAATCTGGGTGGAGCTCAGAAGTAGCAGCCATTACACTGATGGGATATTAGAGGATACCAGCCACCGAGAGATGGTGGAATGGACATTGCAAACAGATTATGCAAATGTTCAGGAACAACAGGTGGGGAACCTTAACTTCTCCACTAATGACTGGAACTTCCTTGATACAAATGGCTTAAACAGGGCAAGACTCATTTCATACATCCAAGAGGGGTTCTTCAAAACAGTATGTGGAGAGTCCAACTAGTGGAGAAAACAAACTGGATCTGGTTCTGAGAAATGAACCAGGCCATAAATGATATTGGGTCAACATTTTGGGAACAGCAAAAAATAAATCATTGTTTTACAATAGTTATGAGTAAAGATAAAATTGAATCTTGTGGGAAGGTACTAGGTTGGGGAGGGCAAGTTTTAACAAGATAGGAGCTCAGGGATGTTTAATGGGAGAAGTTGTTGTCAGACAAGTCCACACCTGACATGTGGGAGTTGTTTAAATACTAGTTAATCAGAGTTCATGATAGTCATAATAAGGGAACCTTGGATGACCTGAGAGGTCCTAAATTTAGTCAGGATATAAAGGAAAGCATATGCAGGGCTTAGGAAGCTAAAACCAGACTGGTCCCTTGTGGAATATGAAGGTAGTAGAAAAGTGTTCAAGCAGGTGACTGGGAATGCATTTTGGATTCAGAACTGGCTTGAACATAGAAGACAGAATGGGGTGCCATAGTTTTCTTGGAGGTCCCATGGCTTTCCTTCCAGGATCAATGCTGAGACTTCTGCTCGTGGTATGTATATATGGGTCATGCACTTTATTCTTTCTACCAAAGCTGTAGACTTTTTCTGAACAGGGAACAGGGAAGAATTTAGGTTCAATATTTTGTTATGCACCCTCACACTCTGAAAATGAGCAAATGAAAGCAATCTCAGATTGTGCAAAGTATCATCGTACACTTCTCAAAATTTATCGCCAAGGGATTAGAGATAGGCCAATTACATCAACAAGTTAGCCTCACCAATGATCCAAACGACAGAATCAATGGTTTTGTGACCAAGTTTGGAGATGAATCAGATGTAATTGGAGGGGCAGGTAGTGTTGAGTAAACAGGGCATCTGCAAAAGGATTTGGACAGATTCAGAGAATGGGCAAAGAAGTAACAAATGGAATACAATGTAGAGAAGTGCATGATCAAGCACTTTGGTATGAAGAATAAAGGTGTAGACAATTTTCTAAATGGAGAAAATTTAGAAATCAAAGGAGCAGGATTCCCTGAATATCAACTTGCAGGTTGAATCAGTGGTAAGGAAGGCAAACGTAATGTTAACATTTATTTAAAGGGGACTAGAATATAAAAGCAAGGATGTAATCTTGAGGCTTTAAGACATTGACCAGATCACATCTAGAATATTGTGAGCAGTTCCGGTCTCCATGTGTAAGAAGGGATATGTTGACATTACAGAGTCCAGAGGAGGTTCACAAGAATGATCCCAGGAATGAAAGGAGTAATGTACGAGGAGCATTTGATGGCTCTGGGCCTGACTCCTTGGAATTCAGAAGAATTGGGGGGAGGTGGGGCGAAAGAATCTCATTGAAACCAATTGAATATTGAAAGGCATAGGTACAGTGGACTTCTAGAGGTTTCCTATAGCAGTGGTGTCTAGGACTGAAGGCCACAGTCTCAGAATACAAGAACTTCCCTTTAGAGGAGGAATTTCTTTAGCCAGAAAGTAGTGAATCTATGGAATGGATTACCACAGATGGCTGTGGAGATCAAGTCATTGGGTACATTGAAAGAGGAGGTTGATTAGTAAGGGCATTAAAGGTTACGGGGAGAAGGCAGAAGAATGGGGTTCTAAATCAACCGTAATGGAATATCAGAGCAGACTCAATGTGCCGAATGGCCTAATTCTGCTCCCATATTTTAAGGTTTCTGGAATGTTATCTGGATATATTCCAAGGACATGGAATAGGTCTCAACTTGAAAGACCTCAGAACAAAAGCACCAACCACCTGGATGATCACCAAAAACTAGTCTTAAAGATTTACCTGTTTCCACATTGCTGGCAGACTGAAGCTTTGAATTTTGCACAAGTAGCTTCTTTTGAGCCAGACAATCAGACACTGTTGCTTTGTAAACCTGGCCACCTTTAACATTGGCCATTATCTGTATAGCCTGCTGTTGGATCACCTTAATTCGACTGTGACACTTCAGCTTTGATGCCGGTGGTATATGCGGAATAATCACCCGGTTAAAACTTGATCTGCCCTTTTAAAATGAAACTGCCTTTTAAAAATCTATTTTAACAATGACACTTCATCATTTAAAATAAGACAAATGTCAACATCAACTGGTTTCCTTAACTTGCTTGACAAATTTGAGGAATTCTTTAAGGAAATAACAAGCAGGATACACAAAGGAGAATTAGTGGATGTTATGTACATGGACTTTCAGAAGGCCTTTCACAAGGTGGCAAAAATAAGACTGCTTAGCAAGATCAAAACCCATGGTATTATGGGAAAGATACTAGCATGGATAGGGCATTGGCTGACTGACAGGAGGCAAAGTGTGGGAATAAAGGAAGCCTTTTCAGATTGGCTGCCAGTGACTAGTGGTGTTCACAGAGATCGGTTTTGGAACAGATTCTTTTTACATTTTATGCCAGTGATTTGGATGACGAAATTGATGGCTTTGTGGCCAGGTTTGTAGATGATACGAAGATAGGTGGAGGAGCAGGTGGTGTTCAAGAAGCAGGGAGGATGCAGAAGGACTCAAATTCAGAGAGTGGGCAAAGAAATGATAAATGAAATACAGTGCCAGGAAGTGTATGGTCATGCACTTCGGGAGAAGCAATAAGAGCAATGACTATTTTCTAAAATGGAAAAAAATTCAAAAATCCAAGATGCAAAGGGACTTAGAAGTCCTCCTGTAGGATTCCCTAAAGGTTAATTTGCAGGTTGAGTCTGTGGAGAGAAAAGCAAATGCAATGTTAGCATTCATTTTGAGAGGACTAGAATATAAAAGCAAAATGCTGAGGTTTTATAAGGCACTGGTGAGGCCTCACTTTGATTATTGAGTAGTTTTGGACCCCTTATCAATGAGGGGATGTGCGGACATTGGAGAGGGTTCAAAAGAGGTTTACAAAAATGATTCCGGTAAAGAAAGACATCATATGAAGTACGATTGATGCCTCTGGGCCTTTACTCACTGGAATTTAGAAGAATGAAGGGGTATCTCATTGAAACCTAGCAAATGTTGAAAGGGATAGATAGAGTGAATGTGGAGATGATGTTTATCATTGTGGGAGAGTCTAGGAACAGAGGGAACAGCCTCAGAATAGAATAGAGGGTCGTCCATTTAGAATGGAGACAAGGAGGAATTTCTTTAGCCAGTGGATGGTGAATCTGTGGAACTTATTGCTACAGGTGACTGTGGAGGCTTGGTCACTTGTGTATTTAAGGCAGAGGTTGATAAGTTCTTGATTGATCAGGGCTTGAAAGGTTATGGAGAGAAAGCAGGAGAATGGGGTTGAGAAGGAAAATGGATCAGCCACGAAGTGGTGGAACAGACTCATGCGCCAAATGGCCAAATTCTGCTCCTACATCTTATGGTCTTATACAAATATTATGTTTCATAAAACGGGAATATCAATAGCACAAAATATACAGCAGATGCCATTAAACCTCATTTGATGGGATGTTCTTCAAACAAAACATTTCTGACATCTGTAATTGTTTCATAAATAACATTGTCACCTACTGCATGATTGATCTGAAACCTCACCATCACCGTTTGGTATAACATTAGGCACAACCATATTTCTTTAGTCAAGTTAATTCTGACAATACTTCACTCTGCTTTAAAACCTCAATTTCCTGAATTACATTCTTAGATTCTGGATTCTCCATGCAAAATTTTTACTGTTTCCCATCCTCTCCGACATTCAAGTTTAAACCATAAACAAAACAGTTTCTCAGCAGGTCCAAGTCTGAGCTATCCAACTGCTCCCAGGAGTCCCAGTGCCTCCAGAATCTAAACTCCATTTTCCTGTGCCATTTCTCCAGCCACATATTCAAGTGCAACTACCTTCCTATTTCCCTCAACACACATAAAAGTTGCTGGTGAACGCAGCAGGCCAGGCAGCATCTCTAGGAAGAGGTACAGTCGATGTTTCGGGCCGAGACCTTTCATCAGTTCTAACTGAAAGAAGTGCTAATTTGAAAGTGGAAGGTGGAGGGGGAGATCCAAAATGATAGGAGAAGACAGGAGGAGGAAGGATTGAGCCAAGAGCTGGACAGTTGATTGGCAAAAGGGATATGAGAGGATCATGGGACAGGAGGCCGGGAGAAAGAAAAGGGGGAGGGGGAAGCCCAGAGGATGGGCAAGGGGTATAGTGAGAGGGACAGAGGGAGAAAAAGTGTGTGTATATAAATAAATAAATAACAGATGGGGTACAAGGAGGAGGTGGGGCATTAGCGGAAGTTAGAGAAGTCAATGTTCATGCCATCAGATTGGAGGCTACCCAGATGGAATATAAGATATTGTTCCTCCAACCTGACTGTGGCTTCATCTTTACAGTAGAGGAGGCTGTGGATAGACATATCAGAATGGGAATGGGACGTGGAATTAAGATGTGTGGCCACTATTTCCTTGTTCACTAGTATTTGCACTGGGAGTTAATTATTAGTTTTTCCAGACCCAAAGCAGTGCTTCTTAATCGCTTCCCAAATCCTTTAAAGTTTCTTTTGAAATTCCACAGCACACACTTCAATGTCAACACAAGTTAATAAACTTCTGCTAAATGTGTTCAAATTCAAAAGTTAGATACACATTTATAACTCATTCCAATTAGGTTTTATCTAATCATATATACATTTTGCTTTCAGAATATCTTTGTAGACGTGTTTAAAACATCAAGTACTTTATCAATTCAACTAGTTTAACCCTCTAATTTTCTCAAAATTAACTATTCTGAAAATCTACCTTAAATTTTGCAACGTGAGCAATCCTCTTCTTTTGCTTTGTGGGAGTACTTGCTGCATTCACAGATATTTGTATGTCCTCAACAGAACTCTAGAGGAGATAAACATAACAAGAAACATATCAAGAACACTGAATCATAACAGAGCATGAGGACAAAAAAATATTTGAGCAATATAAAATAAAAAGGTGTGAGAAATATAGAAAAGGCAAATAACGCTAAGAAATAACGCTTTGTCATCTCTGTAAATAGCAGAGCCAGCTTGAGGAGCTGAATAGCCTCCTCCTGATTTCTCCAGCTCAGATACAATCAGTCTCTCTTGTACAGCTCATCCCTACTCTAGATCACAATGATCCAATAACTTGAACCCCTGCCCCCTGGACCACCAATTCAGCCACTGGGAGAGAATGCTAGCTTTAACATACTGCTTTTTGGGCCCTCTCCCAATTCCCCATACTCATTGCACAGGACCTCATCCCTCTTTCCACCCATGTCATTGATACCGACATGCACCACATCCTTGGCTGTTCAACCTTCCCCTTGAGAATGTTCCGCAGCTGCTCCAAGACATTCTTTAACCTGAAACCTAGGAAGCAAAATACCATCCTGGAATCTCTATTGCAGCCACAAAATCTCCTGTCTGCCCTCTTCATTGGAGTATCCTTTCAATTCAACTCTGCCTGACTTTTCCTTTACCCAGCATGCTTCACAGGGCATCACTGCTGCTGTGCCCAGAAAAGTTACCACCACCCCCACCCCAACAGTATCTGAAGGGGTGTACATTGCTGACTGGAATGGCCACAGGAGGACCCTGCACTGTATTTCCTTAAACCTCTCCTGCTGGTTCCCCAACTATCTACACTTTAAGAGCTTTAGAGAGGTGAGCACACCTCATGGAGGTACAAACCACATCTTTGGATTACAGAAGAGCAAATACAAGTAAAGAAGATTGGTTTCTTGTTGTGGAGATGTGCACTAATTCACCACACATATTTTGGTGCCTCTGACTCGATTTGAGGGCAAATGGGTCAGGGAAGGAGGCGATGAGGAATATGATCGAGATTCCCAACAGTTGTGGTCCACATGTTCCACCTTCTGAGAAGCCTTTCAGCAACGGGGAGAAGACAGACATAAAAGTGAAGCCGTCTTACACTTTTAAAAGTGAAATTCCACTCAAATAGGTGGCTATCAATTTATTTTCACCAATATTTCATTAAGGTCCTGGTGTTCAGCAAATAATTGCCTTCCAATCACAGGACATTCCAAAGTGCCTTGCAGTTCAACAGCACCTATGGAGAGGAACAGAGTTAATACTTCAGGCTGAACAATTCAGAGTCCTCAGCATGAAATATTACCTTTTTGTCCCTCCACAGAACCTGCATAACCAGCTGAGTATTTGCAGGATTCCCTTTAAAAAAAAAATGGATGTTGTAAGTTTTAAAAGTTTTGAGCTGCTTTATTGCCAATTGTTAGAAGTATAGATATTGCAGTAAAACAGGAACACTAATTGGTTCCACTGGGATTGCATTCCCTCAGTGCTGCACTGGGGCATCAGCCTGGATCATATGTTTATTTTGAAGTACAGCTCACTAGTCACAGATATGCATCAAAAAAAAAATGCAGAGGATAATCACTGATCCACAACTGACCAAGCCCCACAATACAGAACCAGACCTGGTGACACTCTCGTGTACATCTGATGTCACATTTAACTACTGAGTACCAAATTAGAGCAAGGCAAATTATGAGAGCATTCCGCAGGTATGTTAATCGGGGCGGCTGCTTTTTGGGCAAGTTCACATCTGACACGTGCAGACTGTTAAAAGACCAAGCGCACTGGCGCAGGACAGATATATCCCAGTAAGAAGAAAAGAAAGGTCAGGGAATCTTAGATACAAAGAGAAGCATTAAATTTAGTCACGGAGAAAAAGGAAAAATTATGCAAGGTTTAGAAAACCAAGATCAAACAGAGCCCACGATGATCATGCAGAAGCCAGAAAGAACAAGAAGTGAATTAAGAAAGCCAGAAAGAGCAGACTGCAAGAGTAGAATTAGAAAATTAGGCCCATCAAGTCTGTTCCATCAATCATGGTTGATTTATTATTCCCTCTCAACCCCATTCTTCTGCCTTCTCCCTGTAACCTTTCATATCATATCAACCTCTCACCGTCTAGGTAGTCTCCAACCCCTTGGTATGAACACAGAATTCTCCAACTTCCAGTAATTCCCTCCCCCTCCCTTCCTCTATCCCTATTTCACTCTACACTCTCCCCCAGCTCCCTCATGGTTCCGCCTCCTTCTTCTACCACCCATTGTTTTCAGGGCTATGATGTCAATGCTTCCCCTCCCCCAACCCTTTGTCTTTCAGATTACTGGTCTTTCAACTGAAGCTACAAGCATTCTTCAAATCCTTCCCCATCTTTCATTCTTCAGTCCTGACGAAGGGTTCCGGCACGAAACGTCGATTCATCGTTTCTAACTGATGCTGCCCGACCTGCTGAGTTCATCCAGCTTACTGAAAGTGTTGCTTTGATCACAGCATCTGCAGATTATTTTGTGTTAACCTCTATTATACCTGTTTACCAGGGAGAAGCCATGAAAAGTCATTGGCAAATAGTATTAAAGAGAAACCCAAGACATTCTATACATAGACCCAGAGTAAATAATGAGTGAGTAAGACCTGTCTAGGGAAAATAAAAAGAGGGAACATGTCTTGGAGATGGAGGATGAGAATGAGGTTCTAAATGAGTACTTTGCTCCAGTAGTTACCCAAGAGAAAGGCATTGAGGGTAGAGAGATCAGCGTGGACATGCTAATTTGCTCGGGCAATTCAAGATAAAAGAGATTGTGTGCAGCCTTTTAAAGAACATTAAGATGAATTGGTTCTGAGTGCTTGTTGGACTATACCTCAGGTTAAGGAATGTGAAAGATGAGATTGCTGGGGCCTTGATCCAGATCTTCAGGTCCCCTCTGGCTGCAGGTGAGGTCCTGGAAGACTGGCAAGTAGCTACTATTCCAAAATTAAAGTAAGGAAACAGGGTTAATCCTGGAAACAATAGACCAGTGAGTCTTGAGTCATTCATAGGGAAGTTACTGGAAAGGATTCTTAGGAATAGGATTTATCAACATTTGGAAAATCATCACCTAATTTGGGAAAATCAGCAACACACACAAAGTGCTGGAGCAACTCAGCAGGTCAGGCAGCATCTATAGAAAAAAAAATAGAATTGATGTAAAACCAAATCAGCATGACTTTATGTCAGACATGGCATATCTTACTGAGAGCTATGGATGTTGTCTACATGGATATTCATAAAGCATTTGACAATGTCCTTTTCAGATGCTTATTCAACTGAGCAAGATGCATGGGATCCATTGCGATTTGGCTGTTTGGATGCAGAATTAACTTGTCCATAGAAGACCAACATTAATGGTCAATGGGACTTATTCTAGCTCGAGATCTGTGACTAGCGGTATTCTGAAGGGATCCATACTGGGACCACTTGCTTGTGATATATTTAAATGACTTGAATGAAAAGGTAGGTGAATGGGTTAGTAAATTCATTGATGTTCTGAGGATTGGTCGTGTTGTGGATGGTGTAGATGACTGGCAAGTGACACAGCAGGATATAGAACAGTTGCAGATATAGGCAAAGAAATAGCAGATGAAGTTTAAAATGGCCAAATGAGAGGTTTTGCATCTTGGGAAATCAAATATAAAGAGAAAGTACACTTAATGGCGAGAGCTTTAGCAGTGTTGATGAGTAGAGAGATGTAGTGAGAAGGGATTAGTTTAGTTGGGCAAGTGATTACTGATTTCATTAGCTCAGCACACTATTGTGGGCCAAAGGGCTTGATCCTGTGCAATATTGTTTTATGTTCTATATTCCATGCTATTTTAGCTTCAAACCAATTCTATAACAGCCATGATTATCAAATAATCAAGCAGAACTATATTGGTCTGATACTTGATATACTTAATTCCTTGTTCACCCCCAAATGCTCAATAAATATGAATAAATACCTCTTCAGTTCCAGTGGTATTTGCTTTGATTTCTTGCTTTGGGGACTCATTAAAAATCCTCAAGCATTCTTCCATTGGGTCTGAGTCAGAGAATTCCAAAACCTCCATAGCTGTGGGGTTCAGTTTTTCACCTAAAAATGATTCTTCACTTTTATCACTTGCACTTTGAAGACTTCCATTCAAGCTTTCATTGCCAAAATAGCCAATATGGCTCTGTGTCTTCATACTGGCTTGGCCAATCATCAAGTTCTCTCCCAGCTTACTAGTGCAAGTAGTATTTGTAGTTTCCAATCTATTACTCCTCCCGTTGGTAGAGGTCACTTGACCAGTTTTCAGTGGAATTCCAGATTCTGATTGTTGCATTGCGCAGTTTGACAGTCCTGAAGTGTTCAGACAGATTGAACTTTGTTCTTTGGCTTTTCCACATTTCTGAACATTTGGCTCCGATTCCCTGCAATCATTTTCTAACTCAACATTGGAACAATAGTTCACAACTTGGCCCAAAGCCAGAAATACAACAGGCTCCTCAACATTGCATTGCTTAACTTCGCAAATTAAAGCGGGGTCATCACTTCCCTTTCTCTGAAACTCCCCATGATTCTTGGAACATGGAGTTAGTAGAGGCAAGTCTGGTACATCAATAACAAGTTCATCTTCAGAGCTCATCTCAGCTTCAAAAGGTTGACTGTTCCTCACTGTTTCAGACACTAGAGAATGCTTCATTTCAGAACTTGGTTTAATGGCTCCCTTACACGCCAGTTTCTCCTCCAAATCTTCATTACAACTTTTATCTTCCAGCGTGAAAAAGTTTACCAATGGATCATACCCTAGATCACTGCTGGGTTTACAGCATTCAACCAAATTTTGACTCCAAAGTGAACCATCAGTTTTATCATTGGAATTAGCCAGCACAAGGTCCTGGGATGCATCTTCACCAGAAACATTAAATGTACATTTACGTGCTGAACAGTTATATATTGGTTCTGGATTATACACAGCATAATTGCATTCATAGAAAGAGAAAGGTTTATACTTTATTGATGTCGTGCCAGTACAGGAAAAAGAGTTTGCCTGGCTGTTTATTGGAGGTATCAAGCTGTGACTGCCACCATCACATGACGAATGAAACATCAAAAGTTCATGCTGTTGCTCCTCCACCTCAGTCCTGATTAACTCAATTGCTTTGGTGACCTTTTCCAATTCAAGTACTGTGCAGGCAGTTGTAGCTGACACTGGTTGGTCATTGTAATTTCCCAAAATATTGGCCGATGCATCTGTTGGAACACCAGCAAAGCTTTGAAAATGTTATTAAAATTTGAAAAATGATCAATAGAGACCTTCCCTTACTCTAAACTTGGACTGGTGCATGGATGGGTGGGACTTTGAGGGATATGGGCCAAATACAGGAAATTGGGACTAGTTGGGTGGGTACCATGAATAGAACGGACTTGTTGGGCCAAAGACCTGTACCCACACTATATTGACCTCTGACTATGGCCTACCAACAGAAATAATCAGACTATAGCAGACAACCTGCTGAAAAATTCAGCAAATCAGGCATAGAGGGAAATGAACTACCAAGTGGAGCCAGTTCAGGTAAAGTGCTTCACCCCCAAAATGTCGCCACAGAAAGAGAAGACGAAGGCCTGGTGGGCTACAGACAACCAGAGAATTTCCCAATTACTCCATTATTCAGTGGGTCTGACGCCAAAACCAGGGACACAGAAACAAGAAACCAGTGATCAGGGACAAGAATAAAAGAGTCGCGTTCGAGAAACTGTTAACTATCTAAAGGGCATTTAATTTCAACTTGGGGACTACAGAACAACTTCCCTCAAGCGTCGACAGCATTAAATCCCCTCAGCCATTCGGCCCTCTCCCTTTTCTCCTTACCCTGTGAAGTTGGGAGTCTCCCGGCGTGTTCGAAGTGGCAGTAAACTCTATGGCAGCCGCTCAGAAAAGGACAGGGGAACCTACGGAAACAGCCACTAGAGCTCAACATCCCCACCCGTCCCAAGACCGTGTCGCACACGCGTCACCTGTGTCCAGCCGCTCGTTCTTAAAGGGGCGCGGCCACGATCGTCACCATATAAAGCGCAATTGATGACCCCATACCGAACGCATTTGTTATTGACGGTAGGTCGGGAGAGGAGTGTCCGCATTTGTGCAGAAAGCAAGTGGACTTAAAAGGGAGATTGGAATAGTAGTGGAGACTGGGTGTTTCATTACAGTGTGTCGTTAATGAAATAAACGTCTGGAAAAAAAAGTAGGGGAACAGATTCATTTTAGACGGAAACAATGACAAGAATAAAGAAGTCCGTTGTACAAAAAGGAAGTGGTGAGGGATTAGTGAACAATTCTTTCAAAAGCTAAATGGCAAACACAACATTTTGCCGATTAACCATGTCATTCCTCGAGTTACTACTGTGCACACAACGGAAACATTTTTATCTATTTTAAACGAGTTTTCTTCTCGTAGGAGTGGAACTGCAAAGCAGTGCCTTAAAGCGCGTTACACGCAGCCATTGCAACCCAACAACCCCAGAAACTTTGCACCAAACGGCGATAAAAGAACTAATTGTGCAGAGGATTGATGTGATTGAGCATTGCCAATGTTTATTACAAAGCAAAACTGAAAATGAAATGCCCACCGAGCAATGGTCCTGTGCAGAGGAACCATATTGCCCATGAGTTGGAATGGCTGGTAAAGCTGCTACCTCTTAATACGAGAGACCTGGCTGCCGTTTATTTAGAGTTTGCACTTTAATATACGAGTTTCCTCCACCTGGTCTAGTTTCTTCCTGCATTCTAAGCTTATAAGTTAATTGGTTCTTATGTTGTCCCTAGTGTTTAGGTGTGCAATAGAATCTGTGGGGGGGGGTGATCAAAATATGGGGAGAATAAAAATAATGGGATTAAAGGAAGCTTTGTGTGAATGAGTAACTGGACGTCTGTAGGCCTTTTTTCCATGCTCTATGAATCTATCATGGTGACCCTATGGATAGTGTAGATGTTTGTAGGGTTTTTGTGGCAAGATATTGAAGTAAAAAGTGCCAGGCCTTTCTTACGTGCAGATATTACTGCTACCCAGGTTGGGAACTGGCCAGATTCGAACTTGGGACTATCCACCTTGAAGTCCAATGCTGGTGCCACTACACCACCAGGCCCAAATGAATCTATAAAGCCTTGTAAAATAATCTATATAGCAAGGTGCCATGCCAAACAAAGATGAGCAAGAGCAAAGATGTTTAGGAATAGCCTGCAAAAGAAAGCCATCAATGCAAATTGAAATATCATACCGGGTTTTCTTTTGAGAAATGGTTGAAGCTGTGAGACTGATGTGGAGAGTGGGAGCAAGGCCAGTAATGCTCAGATTGTCAAAAATTGGGAATACTGTCACCATTATAGGATAGCACTGACACCTTGAACAAATTAATGTTGAGTATAACCTAATTTGCACTTGAATTACTTAAACATGTATGTGTATACTGTGTCCGACTTCTAACAATTACACAGTCGATTTACTGTACCAAGGAAAGTCCTTAGTGAAGAGGATTAAGGAGAATTGGAATCAAATCCATCATCACTGACGTGATGTAAAATTTATTGTTTTGGAGCAAAGACATAAAAGTTACTATTACTTAAAATAGAGCAAAATTAAAGGGATAATAAGGTAATATTCATAGACTTCTCAGAATCTGGCAGAGAGGAAGAAGCTGTGAGGAGTACCTGCTTCCCAAAAGCAGTAACAAAGAGAGGACATATTCCAAAGTAGTGAGAGCCCTTGGTGATAAATGCTATCTCCTTGAAGCATCGACTTTTGAGGATGTCCTTGATGGTGGGAAGGGTTGTGCTCATGATCAGCTGGTTGTGTCGAGAGGAAGTATGAAGGCCCAGATTTTGAAGCTTGGCGATTAACACTAGGGATAATGGTGATAAACATCAAGCTGTAATTTTTTATCAAAATAAATGTTATTCATAATTTTAAAAATTGCAAGGATAAAACATTCAATCCCTTTTCTTACCTTCATAGTCGATTCTTTCAATACTATTCTATTGCATTGGTGTGTCAAAAGGCAATGTTATGATAGTCATGGGCAATTTTAACATTCAGGTTAATTGAGAAAATCAATTTGGTAATACATCACAAGAAAGTAAGTTTGTTAAATGCCTATGAGATAGCTTTTTAGAGCAGTTTGTCGTTGAGCCTACTAGGGGATCAGCTATACTGGATAGGATGTTATGAAATGAACTGGTGGCAACTAGGGAGCTTAAGGTAAAAGAACCCTTAGGAGACAGTGATCACAGTATGATTGAGTTCAACTTAAAATTTGATAGGGAGAACGTAAAGTCTGATGTAGCGGTATTTCAGTCGAATAAACAAAATGACAGTGGTATGAGAGAGGAGCTGGCCAAAGTAAATTGAAAAGAGGTGTTGGCAGAGATGACAACAGAGCAGCAATGGTGTGAGTTTCTGGGGAAAATGAGGAAGGTGCAAGAGAGATATATTCCAAAACCAAATTAATATTCAAATGACAAAATAGTACAACCATGGCTGACCAGGGAAGTCAAAGCTAATGTAAAAGCAAAAGAGAGGGCATACAACAAAGCAAAAATTAGCAGGAAGGCAGAGGATTGGGAAACTTTTAAGAGAATCATTATGAGGGAAAGATGAAATATGGGAGCAAGCTAGCAAACAATATCAAAGTGAATGGTAAAAGCTTTTTCAAGTATGGAAAAAAATAACAAAGATGAGGGTGGATATAGGACCGCTGGAAAATGAAGCTGGAGAAATAGTAGCGGGGCACAAGGAGATGGCAGATGAGCTGAATGAGTATCTTGCATCAGTCTTCACTGTTGAAGACACTAGCTGTGTGCCAGATGTTGAAGTGTGTGAGGGAAGAGAAGTGAGTGCAGTTACTATTACAAAGGAGAAGGTGCTCAAAAAGCTGAAAGACCTAAGATTACATAAGTCACCTGAACCAGATGAACTGCACCCCAGGGGTCTGAACGAGGTAGTGGTAGAGATTGTGGAGGTATTAGTCATCTTTAAAAAATCATAGTGCCAGAGGACTGGAAAATTGCAAATATCACTCCACTCTTTAAGAAAGGAGAAGGGCAGCAGAAAGAAAATTATAGACCAGTTAGCCTGACCTCAGTGGTTGGGAAGATGTTGGAGTCAATTGTTAAGGATGAAATTATGGAGTACTTGGTAACACAGGACAAGATAGGACAAAGTCAGCATGGTTTCCTTAAGGAAAATCTTGCTTGATGAACCTGTGGGAAATCTTTGAGGAGATTACAAGTAAGTTACATAAAGGGGATGCAGTGAATGTTGTATATTTGGACTTTCAGAAGGCCTTTGACAAGGTGCCACACGTGAGGCTGCTTACCGACTTAAGAGCCCACAGTATTACAGGAAAGTTACTAACATTGCTAGAGCAGTGGCTGATTGGTAGGAGGCAGCAAGTGAGAATAAAAGGATCCTTGTCTGGTTGGCTGCCAGTGACTAGTGGTGTTCCACAGAGTTCGGTGTTGGGACCGTTTCTTTTTATGTTGTATATCAGTGATTTGGATGAAATAGATGGCTTTGTTGCCATGTTTGCAGATGATATGAAGACTGGTGGAGGGCAGGTAATGTTAAGGAAACAGGTAGGCTGCAGGAGGACTTAGATTAGGAGGATGGACAAGAAAATGGCAAATGAAATACAATGTTGGAAGATGCATGGTCAGGTACTTTGGTAGTAGAAATGAATGTGCAGACTATTTTCTAAATGGAGAGAATATCCAAAAATCTGAGATGCAAAGGGACATGGGAATCCTTGTGCAGAATGCCCTAAAAGTTAACTTGCAAGTAGAATTGTTAGCATTCATTTCAAGAAGTCGAGAATATAAGAGCAGGGATGTGATGCTAAAGCTTATAAGGCACTGGTGAGACCTCACCTTGAGTATTATGAATAGTTTTGGGCTCCTCATCTAAGAAAAGATGTGCTGGCATTAGAGAGGGTTCAGAGGTTTGGATGTTTCAGATGCAATGGAGAGAGATGAAAAAGAAGTGGGGAATTACACTATTGTCACAATGGCATTTAGAGAGGATATCCAGGATGGAGCTCAGGAATAAGAAAGATACAATCACTATGATGAATACTGCATCTCTCCCAATAGTCAGTAAAACTAGAGATAGCTGGAATGACAGTACATCAGCAATGGCTGGAGCTTCTGGGGGCAATTCAGAAGGCACAGGATAGATACATCCCAAAGAAGAATAATTCTAAATGCAGAATGAGACAACCATGGCTAACACAGGAAGTCAAAGCCAACATAAAAACAGAAGAGAGGGCATATAATATAATAGAAATTAGTGGGAAGATAGAGGATTGGGAATCTTTTAATAACTAACAGAAGGCAACAAAAAAAAAACCATAAGGAGGTGACAGATGAAATAGGAAGGTAAACTGACCAAATATATCAAAGAGGGTACTAAAAGCTTCCTCTTAATTAAAAGTATATACAAGGGGTGATTGATAAGTTCGTGGCCTAAGGTAGAAGGAGTCAATTTTAGAAAACCTAGCACATTTATTTTTCAAGTAACACACATCAAAGTGGCTGGTGAATGCAGCAGGCCAGGCAGCATCTCTAGGAAGAGGTACAGTCGACGTTTCAGGCCAAGACCCTTCGTCAGGACTAACTGAAGGAAGAGTGAGTAAGGAATTTGAAAGTTGGAGGGGGAGGGGAGATCCAAAATGATAGGAGAAGACAGGAGGGGGAGGGATGGAGCCAAGAGCTGGACAGGTGATAGGCAAAAGGGATATGAGAGGATCATGGGACAGGAGGTCCGGGAAGAAAGACGGGGGGGGACCCAGAGGATGGGCAAGGGGTATATTCAGAGGGACAGAGGGAGAAAAAGGACTGTGAAAGACTCATTTGGAATGCCAGAAATTCGAGAGTGTGAGAGGCAGAAGAGAATGTGGTTGCTATTACTAAGGGAAAGGTGCTTGGGAAGCAGAAAGATCTGAAGATAGATAAGTCTCTTGGAACAGATGGACTACACCCCAGGGATCAGAGAAGTAGCTGAAGAGATTATGGAGGCATTACTGATGATCTTTTAAGAATCACTAGATTCTGGAATCATTACAGAGGACTGGAAAATGGCAGATGTCACTTCACTCTTTAAGAAAGGAGGGAGGCAGAAGAAGGGAAGCCAGTTAGCCTGACCTCAGTAATTGGGAAGATCTTGGAGTCCATTATTAAGGATAAAGTTTTGGAGTACTTGCAGGCACGTGATAAAGTAGTTCAAAGTGAGTATGTTTCCTTGAGAGGAAATCTTGCCTGATAAATCTGTTGGAATTCTCCGAAGAAATAACAGACAGAATAGACAAAAGAGAGTCAATAGATGTTGTTTATTTGGATTTTCAGAAGGCCTTTGACAAGGTGCTGCACGAGAAGTTTCTTACCATGATAAGAACCCATGGTATTACAGGAAAGCTACAAGCATAGAAGAAAGATTGGCTGTCTGGCTGGAAGCAAAACATGAGAAAAAATGGGGCTTTTCTGGTTGGCTATTGGTGACCATTTGGTGTTCCACAGGCACTGGTACTGGAACCACTTCTTTTCACATTATATGTCAATGATTTGGATGATGGAATTGATGGCTTTGTGGCCCAAGTTTGCAAGTGATATAAAGATCAATGGAGAGGCAGGTAGTATTGAGGAAGCAGGGAGCCTGCAGGGGGGCTTGGACAGATTAGGAAAATGAGCAAAGAGGTGGCAAATGGAATATAGTGTAGGGAAGTGTATGGGCTGGCATTTTGGCAAAAGATTAAATCACAGACTATTTTCTAAATGAGAAAATTTTAAAAAAACAAGTGCAAAGAGGCCTTTGAGTAGTGGTGTGCCGCAGGGAACGGTGCTGGGACTGTTGTTGGTTGTTATCTATATCAACAATCTGGATGATAATGTGGTAAACTGGATCAGTTTATAAAGTTGGAGATAACACCAAAATCTGAGGTGTAGTTGACAGCAAAGAAGACTATCAATGCTTGCAATGGAATCTGGACCAGCTGGGAAAGTGGGCTGAAAAATGGCTGAATGAATTTAATGCAGAAAAGTGTGAGATGTTATACTTTGGGAGGACAAACCAGAGTAGGACTTGCACTGTGTGCTGTGGGGTAATGAGGAGTGCAGTAGAACAGAGGGATTTGGAAAAACAGATCCATAATTCCTTGAAAGTGGCGTCACAAGTAGATAGGTTCATAAAGACAGCTTTTGGCACATTGGCCTTGATTAATCCATCTATTGAATACAGGAGTTGAGATGTGATATTGAAGTCACTTAGGACATTGGTTAAGGACTAATTTGGAGTCTTGTGTGCACCTACCTACAAGAAAGATGTTAATAAGATTGAGAGTGCAGCGAAAATTTACAGGGATGTTACCAGGACTTGAGGAATGGGAGGGAGGGGACAGGGGTGGGTGTAGAAGGGTGAGCAAAGGGCAGGAAGGGGTGATGGTGTAGGACAGGGGTCCCCAACTTCTTGCGCACCGTGGACCGGTTTAATATTGGCGATATTCTTGCGGACCAGCCGACAGGGGGTGGGGGGGAGAGGTGGGGAGGTGTTCAAGTTCAACAGTGCATGACAGGGAATGAGGAAAGGTTCAGCTGACTCATATCATTTCATATTGCCAAATCATATCATTTCTGCGCGGCCCAATAGCACATGCTCGCGGCCTGGTGGTTGGGGACCACTGGTGTAGGGGAGTTTGCAGTGAGTAAGGCTGTGAAGGAGTTATTGAGAGAGGGAGGGTGTGTCAGTGGGGGTATGAGACAAAGTATGGGAGTGTGGGGATGAGACTAGTGCGGGTGTGTGTGCTGCTCTCCAGTATCCTTGCCCCTTGGCTCCTGAGCTAATTAGAATATCAGAAAGTTTGTCAAAAAGTGTTCTTTCTTTGATTAGTTGTTTTTCCTTTAAACATGCCAGTGATTTTGTAATTAAAACTCCAAGAAGTATTATTGAAATTTAGAAAACGGTCAAATTACACAACCCAGATGGTGCAAACATCACTATGAAGGTGATGATAATTTGTTAATTTGCCTTGATACAGGTTGACAGCTAAAGTTTGGCCAAGACACTTTGTCTGCCATCCAATCTCTTATAACCACACAAAATGGATTGATATCTAGTGTACAAGACAGCTCATCTGAGAGTGCAGCATTTTCTCAGTTCTACACTGTAAACAGCAGTCTAGATCCTACACTGTTGGCACGTGGCCAAGTGGTTAAGGCGTTCGTCTAGTGATTCAAAGGTCGCTAGTTCGAGTGACTCTTCACACAGCTTTAGACCACCTGGACAACACAAACACCTATGAAAGGATGCCATTCATCGACTATAGCTCAGTATTTAATACTATCATTCCCACAATCCTGATTGAGTAGTTGCAGAACCTGGGCCTCTGTACCTTCCTCTGCAACTTAATCCTCGGATTCTTAACCAGAAGATCAAATCTGTGTGGATTGGTGATAACATCTCCTCCTTGCTGACGATCAACACCGGTGCACCTCAGGGATGTGTGCTTAGCCTACTGCTCTACTCTCTATATACCCATATCTGTGTGGCTAGGCACAGCTCAAATACTATCTATAAATTTGCTGATAATACAACCATTGTTGGTAGAATTTTAGGTGGTGACAAGAGGGTGTACAGGAGTGAGATATGCCAACTAGTGGAGTGGTGTCACAGCAACAACCTGGCACTGGACATCAGTAAGACGATAGAGCTGATTGTGGACTTCAGGAAGGGTAAGATGAAGGAACACATACCAATCCCCAGAGAGGGATCAGAAGTGGAGAGAGTGAGTATTTTCAAGTTCCTGGGTGTCAAGATCCCTGAGGATCTAACCTGGTCCCAACATATCAATGCAGTTATAAAGAAGGCAAGACAGTAGCTATACTTCATTAGGAGTCTGGAGATTTGATATGTCAACAAATACACTCTAAAACTTCTATAGTTGTACCATAGAGAGCATTCTGACAGGCTGCAGCACTGTCTGGTGTTGGGGGGCTATTGCACGGGACCGAAAAAAGCTGCGCAGAGGTTTGAAAATTTAGTTGGCTACATCTTGGATACTAGCCTACAAGGTACCCAGGACATCTTCAAGGAGCAGTGTCTCAGAAAGGCAGTATACATTATTAAGTACCTCCAGCATCCGGGGCATTCCCTTTTCTCACTGTTACCATTAGGTAGGAGGTACAGAAGCCTGAAGCCACACACTCAGCGATTCAGGAACAGTTTCTTCCCCTCTATCGTCTGATTCCTAAATGGACATTGAACCCTTGGTCACTACCTCACTTTTTTATTATATAGTATTTCTGTTTTTTGCACAATTTTTAATCTATTCAATACATATACTGTAATTGATTTAGTTATTTATTATTATTATTTTGTTTTGTTTCATTTTCCTCTATATTATGTCACATGCTGGTGATAATAAACCTGCTTCTGATTCTGATTTTCTTGTTCATTAACAACTCAGACTCATTTAATAAATGAATAAAATAAAAATTCATTATAATTGTTTTAGTGAGATTTTCATTTCACATTGTAAAAACAGTGGAAGATATTCTAAATTATAGAAGTATTTGGAGTAAAATATACATATTTGCTTTTGTTGATGTTAAACTCTGGTTTTGTATCCATGTCTGCAAGTGACAAAAGAATGCATTATAAGTCTTTGGTATAATATCTTGATGTGCTTTGGAAAATATACTATTTTTTAAAAATGTAAATCACAATGACCTGAAAACCTAAATTTGCCTTTTGGGAATCCTGCATTCGGATTTGGTTCTTTAGTGTTCTTTCACTTAATTATCACAAAGAATAATATTCTTGATGATGTAGTTTAATAACTCTGGAACTATTTACATGGCATTAGATCACGCTTAAAAGTATGCATTCTTCAAGCAACATTTGTGTAGTCCGAAAGTATTATATTCTGTTTTTATGAAGCACTCTCAACTGATACAGTGGCATGCAAAAGTTTGGACACCCCTGGTCAAAATTTCTGTTACTGTAAATAGCTAAGCGTGTAAAAGATGACCTAATTTTCAAAAGGCATGAAGTTAAAGATGACACATTTCTTTAATATTTTAAGCAAGATTACTTTTTTATTTCCACCTTTTACGGTTTCAAAATAACAAAAAAGGAAAAGGGCCTGAAGCAAAAGTTTGAGCACCCTGTATGGTCAGTATTTAGTAACACCCCCTTTGGCACATATCACAGCTTGTAAACGCTTTTTATAGCCAGCCAAGAGTCTTTCAATTCTTGTTTGGGGGATTTTTGCCCATTCTTCCTTGCAGAAGGCTTGTAGTTCTGTGAGATTCTTGGGCTGTCTTGCATGCACTGCTCTTTTGAGGTCTATCCACAGATTTTCGATGATGTTTAGGTCGGGGGACTGTGAAGGCCATGGCAAAACCTTCAACTTGCGCCTCTTGAGGTAGTCCATTGTGGATTTTGAGGTGTGCTCAGGATCATTATCCTGCTGTAGAAGCCATCCTCTTCATCTTCGGCTTTTTTACAGTGTGATGTTTGCTTCCAGAATTGGCTGGTATTTAATTGAATTCATTCTTTCCTCTACCAGTGAAATATTCCCCGTGCCACTGGCTGCAACACAAGCCTAAAGCATGATCAATCCACCCCCGTGCTTAACAGTTGGAGAGGTGTTCTTTTCATGAAACCCTGCACCCTTTTTTCTCCAAACATACCTTTGCTCATTGCAGCCAAAAAGTTCTATTTTAACTTCATCAGTCCACAGGACTTGTTTCCTTAATGCAACAGGCTTGTTTAGCTGTTCCTTTGCAAACTTCTGACGCTGAATTTTGTGGTGAGGATGCATGAAAGGTTTTCTTCTGATGACTCTTCTATGAAGGTCATGTTTGTGCAGGTGTTGTTGCACAGTAGAACAGTGCACCATCACTCCAGAGTCTGCCAAATCTTCCTGAAGGTCTCTTGCAGTCAAATGGGGGTTTTGATTTGCCTTTCTAGCAATCCTACGAGCAGTTCTCTCGGAAAGCTTTCTTGGTCTTCCAGACCTCCACCGGTCCTGTTAACTGCCATTTCTTAATTACATTACAAACTAAGGAAACGGCTACCTGAAAACGCTTTGCTATCTTATTATAGCCTTCTCCTGTTTTGTGGGCATCATTTCTTTTAATTCTCAGAGTGTTAGGCAGCTGCTTAGAGGAGCCCATGGCTGCTGATTGTTGGGACAAGGTTTGAGGAGTCAGGGTGTTTATAAAGCTTTGAAATTTGCATCACCTGGCCTTTCCTAACGATGACTGTGAACAAGCCATAGCCCTAACAAGCTAATTAAGGTCTGAGACCTTGGTAAAAGTTATCTGAGAGCTCAAATCTCTTGGGGTGCCCAAACTTTTGCATGGTGCTCCTTTCCTTTTTTTCACTCTAAAATGGTACAAAACAAAAATAATACACTAATCTTGCTTAATGTTTCATCTCTAACTTTATGAATTTTGAAGATCAGTTCATCTTCTACTCACTTAACTATTCACTTAAATTTTGACCAGGAGTGCCGAAACTTTTGTATATCCTTTAATCAATAACATTTGAAGAAGGAATTGTACGCAAGCATTGTAGATATGTGTCATGTAAAATGGTATTTTACGAGTTCTGAAACGGTTTTTAGTTTGTATCTCTACATTTTTCATGACTTTGTTGTCAACAAAGTTTTTGAAAATTCATCCTTGAGAGCAGTCATTTCAGGAATAACATAAGGAATTGCACATTTGAAACCTTGGAGAAAGTGGTTTAGATTTTAATTAGACTTTGTTTTATCTAAAAGAAAATGAGCAACAGGCTGTAACTTGCAGGTTTTCTTGCTGGTCAAAACGTTTTCCTTTCATTATACGTTTTTCAGTAAGTAAATTTTCCCATCTAGGTTTGATTTTTGAATGGCTGTCCATCACATTCACTTGAAAAGATAGCTGAAAAAAATCATCAGTTTTCTTTAAACTAATTTGCTAATTTACTTCTAGGAAATTTAATAATTCCCATAAAACTGGTTATATGGTGGAAGTTCTCCCATTCAAGCTCTAAATTCTAATATTTACCTTACCTTCAATAGAGATATAAAGGATTCTGTCCCTAATATAATGCCTCATGCATTAAAGATAAATGCAATCATTAGTTATGATATTTAATTTTGCAGTGGGTGTGAATGACATATTTCTTGGCTGGAATGTTTTTGTTCATTGCATAAAAAATTGAAGTACTGTTCCCATGAAGAACTGAAAAACTAGTATAAAGAGTGATGCATTTCCTTGAGATTGTGCATTGCTGATTAGATCAAGATTGTTGGCAATCATTTATCTTTGTCAAAAAAGAAAGAAAGTCAGACAATGAAATAATATTGTCATCAAACTTCCTAAAATTATCAAAGTACCTGAAATGAAAATATTTTGGGGATTCTCTTGAATGAGTTTGCATCTTAATATAGTAATTACAATAATATTAATATGTACTAAATGCAAATAATTTGTTATGTTATCAACTGAACGTAGCTTTATATTGTTTCTTAATGTTCAGTTATTGAATTTTCGCTTTACAAATCACAAATAAATGATGTAATACTGTATTGTTTTCAGCTTGAAATTGATGTAAAGTGTTGCTTAGTGAACTGACAAATGAGTAATCATAATCTATGATGGAGCTATGAAATTCAGTATCAGATCAAATATTAACCATAATGTGAATATCTAGATTCTATTATTGTTTATAGTAAGACTTGCATAGCAATCTTATGGTTTGTGAACCAATTGCAAACAATTATGTTCAAGCAGATGTCCAGTTTAATTTTTCAAATTTCTTTTCTGTGAATCATCATTTTATTTGAGTTCTTTCAAGAATGTTTATACAAAATTCCTTAAATATTTTATTTATGGTATTCCATGTTTTCGAGTATCTTAATACTGTCGCAGTGTGGAAAAACAAGCTACTGTATTTTCTGATGGCTTCCTTTTTAAACAAATTATATAACCTTTCTTGCTCACAAAACAAGGTCAAAATCTCTGAGCAAGGTTCCCTAATAATATATTGTAGAATTTTTTTGGAAGAACAACAGAATTTTTATGTTCCAAATATTCAAAATGAAAAACATCTATTTTTGTGAGTAATTTAGACTTGAAGTGGTTGAATGTTACAATGCAAGTATAAATCAACAAATTTCTTGGTTTGACAGGATGTTAATCATCATCATAATTGTACTCATAATAATATAGTACTCTTTAGTCCCTTCAGTCCATTCTTACATTGAACAACAAGGAAAATACAAAGAAACTAAAGAGGAACAAAGTCACTTATTTTGGCCTACTGGTCTGTCATAAATTGAAAATGCTGAAAACATTGACAAATTAATTTCCAATAGGATATGGAAATGAAGATCTTGCTTTCCATTTGAAGCTAACTATGGCAGGAGGTTCCATCTTTCATGCATGTAGAAAGGACTATTAATTTGCTGTCACCTTCCCATTACACAAAGCTGTGTAGAAATAGTTGAAGAAAATGGATGTCAGAAATTGTGTAAATCTCTCAGATTTCCACAAAGATAATCGCTGGATTGATTTTAATGGAAATATTTATGATATTATGATTTCTAGTGTTACCAAATGGTTACTTTGATCTTGCATTCTGAACTGCTAAATATCCATGCAAAGTATAAGGCATTATGTGTATGCAAAATGAAAGTTGCTGACAATCAGAAGGTTGCAGGTCTCCTTGCAAAGTCAGCCATTAAGTACAGGCAACCAACAGCCACCACTCTCCCCACTGCATATAACAGCCTTGTACAGAATGGAAATTTACCTCAACAGACTTCACAAATCTCTACCCAGAAATTTGAGATATCAAATAAAATGCGCGCTCATGAATTTTATGCAAAAAGTAAATAAATGATTTTTTTGTATGCTTTGTGTAATGGAAGATCATGCTATGGACCGTTTTGTAAGAATGAAATGGTGTATGCCTGTAATCTGTGGGTCATCTGTATGATATGAAATTAGAAGGCAAAGAAGTGGCATTTTGCAAAAGTGTTCCATGTACATTACTAGAATTGTCTTAACTGCAATTTCATATGGCTCTGGTAACACTATTCCTAGTATACAGTGTGCAGGTCAATCCCCTTACTAAAGGAAGTACATGCTTGCATTCAAGGAAGAGCAACACTGGTTAACTAAGTCAATTTCAGCGATGCCAAGGAAGGGCGGAAAAAAGGATCATCAAATGAACAATGTTGATTGGTTATGAAATTTGTCAGATGGTTTCAGGAATAATGTTTCCCAGAGTGGAGAGCCACCAGTCTCCAAATGAGGAGTCTGAGATGAGAAGAAATTTCTTCAATTGAGGGAAGTGACTTTGTTTTTTCAGAATGCTGAACCCAAGAGTAGTCAGTAACTGAACGCATTTAAGATATAAATTGGTTTTTGGACGTTAAGGAAATCAAGGGATGTGAGCAGCAAGTTAAAAAAAATCAACTATGATGTTATTGACTGATAGAGCATGTGCAAGGGAGTGGATGGATTATTCTTCTATTTCAAATATTTCCAAATCTTTATAAAGTCTTAAGTCTTCAGTGAAATTTGAAATGTTCACCTGACATCAGTTATGATCATATAATGCTTGCAATATTAGACAAGCAAAGGAGAAACTTTGACTAACAATCCAGATGGTTTGAGTTTAAAAGAAGGAAAATTGCATTTGGTTCCTTCATGTTCTTTTCCCAAGGAAACCTGTCATGGTTACCTGGCCTCATTTGTTTGAGTCCCCGGTCCCATGCCAAAGTGGTTGACCCTTCACCTGTAAAATGAACTGTCAGGCTGTTTAGTTGAAACCAAATTGGAAATAAATCCCATTTGCAGGCATGTTCTTGCAGCCATCAGTTTCAGACTCTTTAAAGTTAAGAATGACTTCAGAATCAGTCTTGCAAGGAAAAGTACAACTTAGGTTTTTGCAGTGGACAAAATAGATGTTTTGCTTTTTTATTTTAAAAGGAAAATGGTTGTAATAATTTTACTACAATTTAAAGTACATTGAAGATTTAAAATAAGCTAAATCTGAAAGTTATTCATACATTCAGTATTCTTTATAAGGAAGAATTAACTCTAGCCTGTTTGATGTTCACTAGTGAGAGATCTTTTCAATGGTAACAAGTGGTAAAGAATTTTGGCTGCTTTTTTTTATTCAAAATGTTATTTGTTTATATGTATCTTTTTCATACACAGAAAATATACAAACCCTAAATTCATCTGAAAGGTATAAATGTATTCAAAGACAAATGCAATACTGTACAATATTCTGTAAAGTGAATATCATTTGAAGGAAACTTTCCGGTGTTTCACAATGATTAAACAGTATACCTCCATTTCCTGGACACCTGTGTTTACCCCATTTTCTCACCGTCTTAACAGTGATAGTTTCTCTTGTTCTTACCATCCCATGAGCCTCTGCATCCAACATATCATTCTCTGCAACTTTCATCACCAAAGGGATCCTACCACCAAACACATCTTCACCTTACCCCCTCCCCCCAACTCTCAGCTTTCAGCAGGGATCACTCTCTCCATGGTTCCCTTGTCCATTTGTCCCTTCCCACTAATCTCCCTCCCAGCACTTATCCCAAAGTGCTGCACCTGCCCATTCACCTCCTCTCTCACCTCCATTCAGGGCCCCAAACAGTCCTTCCAGTTGAGGCAATACTGCACCGATGAATCTGCTGGGGTCATCTGTAGTATCCAGTGCTCCAAATACTGTGTCCTCTACATTGCTGAGACCTGTCGCAAATTGTCGAGCACCTGCACTCCATCCGCCAAGAGTTGAACTACCCGGTGGTCCAAAATTTTAATTCCGATTCCCATTCTGATACGTTCATCCATGGTTCTTGTGCCACGATGAGACCTCCCTCAGGGTGGAGGAGCAACACCTTGTACTCTGTCTGGGTAGCCTCCAGACTGATGGCCTGAATATAATTTCTCCTTCCGATTAAAAAAAAAAATTCCCTCCCTCCCCATCCCCTCTTCTATTTCCCACTCTTCCCCTTTCCTCTTCTCACCTGCCTATCACCTTCGCTAGAGCCCCTTCTCTTTCCCTTTCTCCTGTGGTCACTCCTCCCTCCTATTTGATACCTTCATCTCCAGCTCTTTACTTTTCCTACCCACCTGGCTTCACCTACCACTTTCTAGCTGTCCTTCATCTTACCCCTTCCCTTCCAGACCTGAAGAAGGGTCTCAGCCTGAAACGTTGACTGGCTGATCATTTTCGTGGATGCTACCTGACCTGCTGAGTTTCTCCAGTATTTTATGAGTGTTGCTTTGCATTTCCAGCATCTGCAGAATTTCTTGTGTTTTGATGCCACTTTATGTTGTTGTTACGTATTTGAAAATGAATAGTATTAATTATATCAGTGTCATAATTGAACTTGAATTTAGGAGTACATTATATTGCTTTCATCAATTTGTATTTACTGCTGAGATGTAAAACTTATATAAAACAAATGTCTTTGTAGAGATTTATATCCAGAGACTCTGAATCTGAGGAAATAATTTAGTTGGAGAGATACTGCTGAATTACAAAGGCAAATATTGGCGCGTGGCCAAGTGGTTAAGGCGTTCGTCTAGTGATTTGAAGGTCGCTAGTTTGAGCCTTGGCTGAGGCAGTGTGTGTGTCCTTGAGCAAGGCACTTAACCACACATTGCTCTGTGATGACACTGGTGCTAAGCTGTATGGATCCTAATGCCGTTCCCTTGGACAACATGGGTGGCGTGGAGAGGGGAGACTCGTAGCATGGGCAACTGCTGGTCTTCCATACAACCTTGCCCAGGCCTGCGCCCTGGAAACCTTCCAAGGCGCAAATCCATGGTCTCATGAGACTAACGGATGCCTATAGATCCTACACTCAAGGCTCTGGACTTAGAGGAACACACAAACTTCTGACTCAGAGCTTAAAGTGTACCAGAAGAGCTACAACCAATATATTTTCTATTGAGAATAAAGAGGTCTTTTTCTGAAAGGTAGAAATTGATTATTTGGGTATCACAGGGATCATCATTTTAGGGATTCCAGCTATTTAAAATACGTATTCATGATCTGGAGGATGGAATTAAATATAGTTTCTCCAAGTTTGTAAATGGACTCAAAGCTAGATGAGCAGATGAGCCTTGAGGAAGATGAAGAGAAGGTTGATTTGGATGGGTTGAGGGAGTGAGCAGATAGATGACAGATACAGTATAATGTCAATACAAGGTTATCTATCCATTTTGGGAAGCAGATTATTATCTGAATCGCAATGCATTGGAAAAGGCAGATGGACAGCAAGACAAAGATGTCCTTATGCCATTGCCCGTGCTATCAAGCTACTCCTATGATGTATATGGAATTTCCCCACTTGGAGAACAGTTGGTGTCCATGTTACTTTCAATGCTTCTTCCCAGCATTGTTCAACAAGTAAATGAGAATGGTGGATGGTAATCAGATTTCCTTGCCCAGGTTTGACCTGATGCCACAATATTTCATGGGGTCTGGAATCAATGCAGAAATTTCTAAAGGTTATGCCCTCCCATTTGCCTACTGCAGTGCTTGCCATTTTTGGCAGATATCGCCTACACAAACAGCTGGCAAATCCTCTGAGCAAAACATTACCTTCCTTGCTGTAATAATTCTTAGACTCCAATTCTTTAAATGTTAGCCGATCAAATTGGCTTCCTGTCACATTGTGTCAAAAGACTATTACGTATTCAACTTAATTCTTCTGGTAGACTGGCAATTGTTTACTTTAAAAGGTAGATTTGAAATGAAACACTTTCATTTGGCACACTGTTATTCCTTAAAGCTTGTGCTTTGTTACACATCTTTGATACTCCTTCAGAGCGATCTCTTTGTTGAAGTGTGAGTCCAATTAGTACATCATGTTTGTGTTGTTTGTGAAAAGGCCACTTAAACTACCGTCACCTTCAACACCTAACCTGTAGTCCGGCACAGCATGCTTTCAACCTGTGCATTTTTGTATCAATCACCCTTTTATACGTAGCGAGTTCCAGATCCCCACTACCTACTAGTTGATAATTTTCCTTCATCACACCTCTCATCCTTGTACCTTAAATCTGTCTTCTGGATTTTGACCCCAATGTTAAGAGAAATAATTTCTTCCTATTTAGTCCCTCCAGGTTGTTTACAATTTTATGCTCTTTAATTAAGGTACCTCTTGGCCCCCTCCATTCCAAAAATCAAAATATATCCATCCAATCACATCTTTCCTATGGTGACTAGAACTGTACAAAATACTGTGTACAGCTGGCAATGGCATAACTGTTTCAGCACTGCTCTCACTGCTCTTGCACACACTGTTCCTCAGCTAATAAAAGAAATTATGGTACTTATGCACATTTTATTTCATATCCATAGTTTAACTGCTAAGTTTATTTTTCATATAATTCTTTATTCTTATAATTGTTGAATGTTGTTTTTTGTTGCATGCCACACCAACACACCACAGCAAATGACTACTACATGCAAATATACATGGCAAATGAAGTTGATACTTAAAAGCATACAATACGCTAATAAGCAGTTCTCTGATCTGCTCTGCTATTAATTGCATTTGGATATGCTCTTCAAGATCGTTCTGTTCTTCCTTTGTTATTGCACCTTCTCAGCCTGACAGTTCTCAGGAAGTATATTTCAATTAGATCCTTTCTGGCCAATTGATCGCATGATCCCTCTCAATTAATCCTCCAAGTTGAAAGCTTTTTATCTGCAAACCTCTTTGCCATGCCACCTACATATAAGTCTGAGTAATTCAAACGTCCAATAAAGAGCAAGGGTGGAATCCCATTGGCACAAAACAGATCTCATTACACTTTTATTTCCTGCCACTGTGCAGGATCAAGATCAAGTTTATCCTCTGCATGCTTGATGCTTTTAGTTTTATGATGAGGCTGCTGTGTGTGACTGGCAAAAATTCATTAAACACATGGTCCTCATTCACCATCATGTTATTCAAAAAGAGGTACTTGTTGGGTCATAGCTTCAAGATATTTTTGGCTGATAGGATCCTTCTCTGAAGAAATCAAGGCTGACATAGTTAATGAATGCTTAATTTGCCTCATAACTGATTTGAACAATTAGCTCATCTTTAAAATTAAACAAGCTACCCAGTAATTATTTCAGAATCAGAATCAGGTTGATTATCAGCAGCATGTGTCGTGAGATTTGTTAACTTAGCAGCAGCAGTTCAATGCAATACCCAATATAGAAGAAAAAGAAAATAAATGAATCAATCAATCAATTACAGTATATGTATAATGAATAGATTAAAAATTGTGCAAAAATAGAAATACTAAAAAAGTGAGGTATGTTCACAGGATCAATGTCCATTTAAGAATCGGATGCCAGAAGGGAAGAAGCTGTTCCTGAATCACTGGGTGTGTGCCTTCAGGCTTCTGTACCTCCTACCTGACAGTAACAATGAGAAGAGGGCTTCCCTGGGTACTGGAGGTCCTTGATATTGGACGCTGCCTTTCTGAGACACTGCTCCTTAAAGATGTCCTGGGTACTTTGTAGGCTAGTACCCAAGAAGGAGTCAACTAAATTTATAACCCTTGGCAGCTTCTTTTGGTCCTGTGCAGTAGCCCCACCCCCAACCCCCATACCAGACAGTGACGCAGCCTGTCAGAATGCTCTCCGCAGTACAACTGTAAAAGCTTTGAGTGTTCTTGTTGACATACCAAATCTCTTCAAACTCCTAATGCAGTATAGTCACTGTCTTGCCTTCTTTGTAGCTGCATCAATGTGTTGGGACTGTCTTCTCTCCACGCTTTTGGAAACATTGGAACAGCATCAGCAGCCCTCCAATCCTCTGTCAGCACATCTGAAGCCAAGAATTACAAATAGAAACAGTCAGAACCTCTGATTTCTTCTCTTGCTTCCTTTGTCAACCTGGAATTTACTTCACTCACTTGCAAATTTAAAGCAAAGTTTCTGAGCACTGTACTGTGAACTGTTTATCCCATCCAATATTCCATGAACTTTCTCAACTACAAATGCAAAATCATTCCCCTGTTATGGGATGACAATTACAACATATTTTTGAAGAAAGCTACCCACAAGCAGGATGGGCAGCAGTTAAAAGAGCACCAGGAAGGATGGAACGGCATCAAGCTCAAGCTTTGAGCTTGTGAATCGTGACCATAGGACTTACATAAATTGCTTCATAGCAAAGACAAATGGAATGCTTTGCTTTAAGGTGAGAAATTAAAGTAGTACACTTTTCTTCCCTAACATGAGTATAACTGATCCCTTCTGGGGTGCAGATGCCAAGAATCAGCTGTTTTAAAAGGGATAGAAAGGGGGAAAAGGGAGGAGGGGTGGCATTACTGGTCAGGGATACTATTACAGCTACAGAAAGGGTGGGTAATGTAGCAGGATCCTCTTTTGAGTCAGTATGAGCAGAAGTCAGGAACAGGAAGGGAGCAGTTACTCTATTGGGAGTATTCTGTAGGCCCCCTGGTAGCAGCAGAGATACCGAGGAGTAGATTGGGAGGCAGATTTTGGAAAGGTGCAAAAATAACAGGGTTGTTATCATGGGTGACTTTAACTTCCCTAATATTGATTGGCACCTGATTAGTTCCAATGGTTTAGACGGGGCAGAGTTTGTTAAGTGTGTCCAGGATGGATTCCTGTCACAATATGTTGACAGGCCAACTAGGGGGAATGCCATACTAGATCTAGTATTAGGGAACGAACCGACTCAGGTCACGGATCTCTCAGTGGGTGAGTATCTGGGGGACAGTGACCACCGCTCCCTGGCCTTTAACATTATCATGGAAAAGGATAGAATCAGAGAGGACAGGAAAATTTTTAATTGGGGAAGGACAAATTATGAGGCTATAAGGCTAGAACTTGCGGGTGTGAATTGGGTTGACGTTTTTGCAGGGAAATGTACTATGGACATGTGGTCGATGTTTAGGGATCTCTTGCAGGATGTTAAGGATGAATTCGTCCCAGTGAGGAAGATAAAGAATGGTAGGGTGAAGGAACCAGGGGTGACAAATAAAATGGAGAACCTAGTCAGGTGAAAGAAGGCAGCATACATGAGGTTTAGGAAGCAAGTATCAGATGGGTCTATTGAGGAATATAGGGTAGCAAGAAAGGAGCTTAAGAAAGGGCTGAGAAGAGCAAGAAGGGGGCATGAGAAGGTCATTCCAGCTCTTATACTCAATACTTTGATTAATAAAGGCCAATGTACTAAAAGCTTTCTTTATGACCTATCTACCTGTGATGCCACTTTTAGGGAATTTTGTGTCTGTATTCCCAGATCCCTCTGTTCCTCAGTGCCTTACCATTTACCATGTATATTCTACCTTGGTTTGTCCTTCCAAAGTGCAATACCTCACACTTGTCTGTATTAAACTCCATTTGCCATTTTTCAGCCCATTTTTCCAGCTGGTCCAAGTCGCTCTGCAAGCTTTGAAAGCCTTGCTCACTGTCCACTACACTTCCAATCTTTGTATCATCAGCAAATTTGCTGATCCAATTTACTACATTATCATCCAGATCATTGACAAATAACAATGGATCCAGCACTGATCCCTGTGGCACACCACTAGTCACAGGCCTCCACTCTGAGAAGCAATTCTCTACTTCCACTCTTTGGCTTCTTCCATTGAGCCAATATCTAATCCAATTTACCACCTCTCCATGTATACCTAGTGACTGAAATTTCCTAACTAACCTCCCATGGGGGACGTTGTCAAAGACCTTACTGAAGTCCATGTAGACAACATCCACTGCCTTCCCTTCATCCACTTTCCTGGTAACCTCCTCGAAAAACTCCAATAGATTGGTCAAACATGACCTACCAAGCACAAAGCCATGTTGACTCTCCCTAATGAGTCCCTGTCTATCCAAATGCTTGTAGATTCTGTCTCTTAGTACTCCCTCCAATAACTTACCCACTACCGATGTCAAATTTACCAGCCTATAATTTCCCGGATTACTTTTTGATCCTTTTATAAACAACGGAACAACATGAGCCATTCTCCAATCCTCCGGCACCTCACCCGTAGACACCGACATTTTAAATATACCTGCCAGAGCCCCTGCAATTTCAACACTAGTCTCCTTCAAGGTCTGAGGGAATACCCTGTCAGGTCCTGGGGATTTATCCACTTTAATTTGCCTCAAGATAGCAAGCACCTCCTCCTTTTCAATCTGTACGGTTTCCATGATCTCACTACTTGTTTCCCTTAATTCCATAGACTTCATGCCAGTTTCCCTAGTAAATACAGGTGGAAAAAACCCATTTAAGATCTCCCCCATTTCTTTTGGTTCCGCACATAGCCGACCACTCTGATCTTCAAGAGGACCAATTTTATCCCTTACAATCCTTTTACTCTTAATATACCTGTAAAAGCTCTGGATTATCCTTCACTTTGACTGCCAAGGCAACCTCATGTCTTCTTTTAGCCCTCCTGATTTCCTTCTTAAGTATTTTCTTGCACTTTTTATACTCCTCAAGCACCTTACTTACTCCGTTTCCTATACATGTCATACAACTCTCTCTTCTTCTTTAACAGAGTTGCAATATCCCTTGAGAACCAAGGTTCCTCATTCCTATTCACTTTGCCTTTAATCCTGACAGGAACATACAAGCTCTGCACTCTCAAAATGTCTCCTTTGAAGGCTTCCCACTTACCGATCACATCCTTGCCAGAGAACAACCTGTCTCAATCCACGCTTTCTAGACCCTTTCTCATTTCTTCAAATTTGGCCTTCTTCCAGTTCAGAACTTCAACCCTAGGACCAGATCTATCCTTGTCCATGATCAAGTTGAAACTAATGGTGTTTTGATCACTGGAACCAAAGTGCTCCCCTGCACACACTTCTGTCACTTGTCCTAACTCATTTCCTAATAGGAGATCAAATATTGCATCCCCTCTAGTTGGTACCTCTGTATATTGATTTAGAAAACTTTCCTGAACACATTTTACAAACTCTAAACCATCTAGACCCCTAACAGTATGGGAGTCCCAATCAATATGTGGGAAATTAAAATGCCCTACCACCACAACTTTATGTTTCTTGCAGTTGCCTGCTATCTCTCTGCAGATTTCCTCCTCTAATTCTCGCTGACTATTGGGTGGTCTATAATACAAACCCACTAATGTGGCCATACCTTTCCTGTTTCTCAGCTCCACCCATAAGGACTCAGTAGACAAGCCCTCTAATCTGTCCTGCCTGAGCACTGCTGTAACATTTTCCCTGACAAGCAATGCTACCCCCCCCCCCACCACCACCTTTCATTCCTCTGCCTCTATCACATCTGAAACATTGGAACCCTGGAATATTAAGCTGCCAGTCCTGCCCCTCCTGTAGCCAAGTTTCACTAATTGCTATGATGTCATAATTCCACGTGTCAATCCACGCCCTCAACTCGTCCACCTTCCCTGCAGTACTCCTAGCATTGAAATATATACACCTCAGAAGATTTTTACCACCACTCACAACCTTCCTATTTGCGGCTTTGCTTGAACTTTTAACATCATTTATTTTCACCCCAGCCGCACTGTCAGCTCTGGCACTCTGGTTCCCATCCCCCTGCAAATCTAGTTTAAAGCCTCCCCAATAGCACTAACAAACCTTCCTGAAAGGATATTTGTCCCGTTGTAGTTCAAGTGTAACCCGTCTCTCTTGTACAGGTCCCACCTGCCCCAGAAGAGGTCCCAATGATCCTGAAATCTGAAACCCTGCCCCCTACACCAGTTCCTCAGCCACTTCTTCATCCTCCAGAGCATCCTATTCTTACCCTCACTGGCACGTAGCAATCCTGAGATTACCACCCCTGAGGTCCTGCTTTTCAACTTCCTACCAAGCTCTCTATACTCACTCTCCAGAACCTCCTCACTCTTCCTTGCTATGTCATTGGTACCGATGTGCACCAGGACATCTGGCTGATCACCCTCCCACTTCAGAATGTCATGCAAGCGATCAGAGACATCCTTGACCCTGGCACCCGGGAGGCAACAAACCATCCTGGATTCTCTGTCACGGCCACAGAACCTCCTATCTGTACCTCTAACTATCGAGTCCCCTATCACTACTGCTCTCCTCTTTTTCCACCCTCCTTTCTGCACTGCAGAACCAGACTCAGTGCCAGAGATCTGGCTGCTGCAGCTTGTCCCAGGTAAGTCATCCCCCCCAACAGTATCCAATGTTGGTATACTTGTTGTTGAGGGGAATGGCTACAGGGGAACCCTGCTCTGCCTGCCCTTTCCTCTTCCCTCGCCTGACAGTGACCCAATTTCCTGTCCTCTGCTCCTTTGGCGTAACTACCTCCCTGTAGCTACTATCTATAATCTCCTCATTCTCCCGAATGATCCGGAGGTCATCCAGCTCCTGCTCCAGTTCCCTAACGCGGTTTGTTAGGAGCTGCAGCTGGCTGCACGTCTTGCAGGTGTCATTGTCAGGGACACTGGAGGGCTCCCTGACTTCCCACATCCTGCAAGAGGAGCATTCCAACATCCTGCCCGGCATTCTCTCTACTCTAAGCAAACTGGACAAAAGCTTACCGGAACCTACCCTGGCCTCTGCCTGTTCTCGCCGAAGCCTGTTGAGCCAAAACCGTCTCACTCTGCTCCCTCTCACTCCGCTGCCTGCTCACAACGCTGCCCACTGTATATAGTGGTCTGTTTTTAAACCGTGGCGCGCTATGTCACGCGTCTGCGCAGTGCAGACCCTTCTCTCCGAGCAGCGTTTTAAAAAAAAAGACTTTTTGCACCCGATTTCTTCACTCGCTTCTTCTCAGCTGCTTGCTTCGACTGAAACCTGTTGATGAAGTAGGCTGAGAAATGACAGATAGCGTTTAATCCAAATAAATGAGAGGTGATACATTTTGTGAGCACTAATAAGGCTAGGACATACACCATTAACAGCAGGGTTCTAGGGAGCTTTGATCAAAATAGAACACAAGTCCAAATATCCTCAAGGACAGATAGAGAGTCTCTCCATCTTACAAACAACCAATGTATGTACAGTGAGTGTTTGGGAGACCAGTGGTACAAATTTGCCAGCTCCTGCAGGCTACAGGCATCTTCTGCTGCAGGGACTCTCAGTACACAGCTGCATTTCCAACTTCCATACTGCTGGGGAGAAGAACAGTTCACAGAACTGGAACCTGAGAAGGATCTATAACATAGTTAGAAAGGCACAGTTTGGGGTGCTAGCCTTCATTAGTCACAGCAATGAATACAAGAGCAGGGAGGTTATACTCCAACTTCAGATGAAGTATTATATTAAGTTCTGGTCACCATACAATAGGAAAGACGATGCTGGAGAAGTTGCAGAGGAAATTCAGCAGAATCTTGACTGAGTTGACGCATATTAATTATGAGGAGAGAATGAAGGGACCAAGTTTGCTTTTCCTGGAACAGAGGCGGTTAAGAGGGATATGTAAGATTATAAGAGGTATCGGCAGGATAGAATGTAGGAAGCTTTTCCCAGTACCACAGGCAGATAAAACTAAAGGACATAGATTTAGAAAGGATCTGAGGGGACCTTTGTCACCTCGAGACAGCAAGTAGCCTGGAAAAGGTGGAAGCAGAATTGCAGACAGCAGTTTAGAAGTATCTGATTGATCACTAGAATCGTCGAGATGTAAAAAGCTATGAGTCAGGTGCTGGAACATCGGATTCATACACATGGGTACCCACTGCATGAGGTGCACAAAATGGACTTTTCCAGGCTCTGACTTTCATTATCTCCTCCATGTGTAGGTTATCTTTGTACTTCATCATGAGCCCTACACTTTACTCTCTTGTCCTTTTCATACCTATAAAATATCCTTGAATCATTGTTAGAAAGAGAAATAGAGCACAGAAACAGGCCACTTGGCCCACCAAGTCTGAAGTGACCCTCAACCATTCATTTACACTACCCTATATTAGAAGCAAGATGGTAGCTAGATCTCCTCAGGGGCCAAAAGGGGAGTCAACATGGAGCCAGAGGATATATCTGGTGCCTTGAATGAATGCCTCACATCAGTATTCACTGGGGCCGGGGGCATTGCTAAATTTGGAAAGGTGCATGTTGATACTTTGGAATATGTGTGCATGAGATAAAAGGGAGCATGAGAGATACTGACACATATTTGGGTGGGCAAGCCCACAGAGTCCAATTAGATCTATCCCTTATGAGAAGCAAGGAGAGAGATTCTGGGATGCTGACAGATTTTTGCATAGTCATAGATGCAGTACTACAGGATGGGAGGCTAACTAATGCTGTTCCCATATTCAAGAAGGGAGGAAGGGATAAGTCAGGAAAAAATGGGCGGTGAGCCTGATATTAGTGATAGAGGAACTTCTGGAAAAAATTCTTAGGATAGGATTTATGATCACTTGGAAAAGTAGGGACTATTTAGGGGGAAATCAGCAAGGTTTTGAAATGGAAAATCCTGGCTCACAAATATGATTTAACTGTTTTAAGAAAAATTAATGATGGCAATATACTTTATGAGGTACACCTGCTTGTTATTGCAAATATCTAATCAGCCAGATATGTAGCATAAAAGCAGGCAGACATGGGCAAGAGATTCAATTGTTCAGCATGGATAAGAAACATGATCTAAGTGACTTTGACCGTGGAATGATTGTTGTGCCAGACGGGGGGGTGGTTTGCATATCTCAGAAAATGCTGATCTCCTGGGATTTTCATGCACAACATTCTCTAGGGTTTACAGAAAATGGTTCAAGAAACAAAAAAAAAATCCAGTAAACAGCAGGTCTATGGGCAAAAATGTGTTGTTAATCAGAAAGGTCAGAGGAGAATGGCCAGACCAGTTCAATGGCTGAAAGGAAGGTGACAGTAACTGCATTACAGAAGAGCATCTCTGAATGCACGGTATGTCGATCCTTGAAGTGGATGGGCTACAACAGCAGAAGACCAGAAACATAAATTGTTTTAGCAAGCCAAATCCATAATTGGCTTGGTGATAAAGAGATGGGGGTGGAGGTGGGGTAGTAGTGGCATTGGTTGTTTATCAAATTGGAGATAAACAGAGAAGAAATCAGAACTGGGATCCTTGTTGTCTGTAATATAAATGACTTGGTTGAGAATGTTTGTAGGTTTGAGAAGTGCACACTGACAACAGGAAGACTTGAGGAGTTGTAGATAATGAGGATAATTGCTGAAGGATACAATAAGAATTAGATAGGCTGGAAAGTTGGGAAGAGCAATGGCGGATGAAATCTAATCCAATAAGTGTAGGGCATGCATTGTCTAATAATGACTCAATATACAGTGTACAGTGAACAGCAGGGACCTTAAAAGCCTTGATATACAGAAGAACCTTGGGGGATAAGTTCATAGCTCCCTGAAAATGGTGACAAAGGTAGATAGGGTGGTGAAGAAGGCATTGAACTTGCTTGCTTTCATTGGCAGTACCATGGGTACTGAGTATCACCTTGCAGTTGCACATATCATTTGTTAGATCTTACCTTCAAAAGAGTGCATACTTCTCTAACCACACTACAGAAAGCCTGTGGTAGTATAGGAAGAGTGCTGAAGAGATGTGCCAGGGTGGGTCCAGAAATGAGGGGCTTTAGATTCAAGGAGAAATTGGATAGGCAGAGATTCTTCTCGCTGAAGCACAGAGGCTAAGAGGTGACCCCATGCAGGTTTATAAAAATTTGAGGGCAGAGATAAGGAAGTCACAATCTTTTTATAAGGGTGGGATGGTCTGAAACTAGAAGACTTGCTTAAAGCAAAAGGGGAAATATTTAAAGGAGATCAAAATGGCAAGGTTTTCAAAAGGAGGGTGAAGCATGTATGTAAAACGCTGCCATAGGAAGGGGTAGAGGCAAGTACAATCACAACATTAAAAATGCATTTTGATAGATACATAGGTATGCAAGAAATAGAGGATATTACACTCTCAAAAGCGTTCCACGTGCTACTTGTTCCATTCCCTTCAAACAGGCTCGTCCAATTGACCTCTTCTCAATCCAGCCTATTTCCTCTAAAATAAGCCATGTTCTAGTTTAGAATACTAAGCTATGGATCTGTCCTATTCTTTTCCATGACGATCTTAAATAAAATAGAATTATCTGCGCTGGAGACAAAATGCTCCCTGACTGCCACTTTAGCTCCTGCCCTGCCTCATTCCCTAAGAGAAGATCCAGTAGTACACCCTTCTCAAGCAGGACCCTCTGTATATTGAATCAGGAAGCTCTGTTGGACATACTTCACAAATTCCACCCTGCCCAGGCTCTTACCTCTTTGGGCAGTTCGGTCAATAACAGAGAAATTAAATTTTCCTACTAATACGTCTATTATTCTTACAATGATAAACAATTTCTTTAACCCACATGCTCCTTAAATTGCCACTGACTTTTGGGAGATCTATAGTAATCTCATCAGAACACCAAAAATGTTATTGCTAAGTATACCTGCTAAATTGAATATTTATTTCCCTGCCTTCACTGTGTCCTTGGATATCCTGATTACTAAACTTGTTTTTGATTGCTGCTGCTTTATCCCATGACCTGCTCCTGCTTATGCTTTTTACTTCGAGAGTAATAACTGTTCTTGAACAGATATTAGCTCTTGTAGAGTAATAATTATTCCTGAACAGTTATTATCTCTCAATCATCAGGCCCATGAACCAAAGTGGATAATAACTTCACTCACCCCAACACTGAACTGATTCCACAATTTATGGACTCACTTTAATGGACTCTGCAACTCATGTTATCATTATTTATTTATTTTAAATTATTCTTATTTTGATATTTTTCTTTTCTGTATTTACACAATTTGTTACCTTTTGCACATTGGTTGTTTGTCCATCTTTGTTGTGTGTCCGACGCCGGCCCCCTTGGCCTGAGTTGATGTAGTAGTAGTGTTGTGTGCTGTTTTTCATAAATTCTATTGTGTTTCTTTGTATTTACTGTGTATTAGATTAGATTATGAGGACACACAGTCCTCGTTTATTGTCATTTAGTAATGCATGCATTATGTCATCCAGTATGACATCAGAGAAACACAAGACAGACCAAGACTAAAAAACTGGCAAAAGCCACATAATTATAACATATAGTTACAACAGTGCAAAGCAATACCGTAATTTGATGAAGAACAAACCATGGGCACAGTAAAAAAAAAGTCTCAAAGTCTCGAAAGTCCCATCATCTCACGCAGACGGTAGAAGGAAGAAAACTCTCCCTGCCATGAACCTCCAGTGCCGCAAACTTGCCGATGCAGCATCTTGGAAGCACCCGACCACAACCGACTCTTGAGTCCATCCAAAAACTTCGAGCCTCTGACACTGAGCACCAAGCACCATCTCTGCCGAGTGCTTTGACCCCGACCCCGGCCGCCAAGCAACAGGCAAAGCTGAGGATTTGGGGTCATCCCCTCTGGAGATTCTCGATCGCACAGTAGCAGCGACAGCGAACTGGGCATTTCAGAAGTTTCTCCAGATGTTCCTCCGTGCTTCTCACGTCTGTCTCCATCAAATCAGAATTGTGCATGGCATCCGACTTGACAAATACAGATATATCATTCACTGGAGAGGCCGCGCGCGCTGCATTGTGCCGCCATCTTCTCCTCCCTCCTCCCTTGCAGCAAGAAAATGAATCTCAGGGTAGTACACAGTGACGTATATTCATTGATCGTAAATTTACTTTGAATCTGGTGGTGTCAGACCTAATAGCGAATGCCAAAAAGAGAACGTGGCCTGGGTGGTGCAATTCCTTGATGACGAATGCTGCTTGCTTGTGGCAGCACACCATGTAGATGTGCTCAGTGGTGGGGTGGGCTTTTCTTGTGATGGGCTGAGCTGTATCCACCACTTTCTGTTCCTGGGCATTTGTGTTTCCATACCAACCCATAATGCAACCAGTTAGGACACTCTCCAGTGTACATCTATAGAAGTTCATCAAAGCTTTAGGTAACATGTGAATCTATGCAAACTTCTATGAAAGTAGAGGCGCTTCTTGTGCTTTCTTTGTGCTGGACTTGTGTGCTGGTCCCAGACCAAATCCAAGATAATCCCAGGGCAGATCCCAGGATAATTACCTGGATTATCTCCATTTCCCTTCTTGAACAAGGACAGAACATTTGCTATCCTCCAGTCCACTGAGACTTTGCTGTCGATAGAGAGGAGACCAAGATTTTATTCAAGGGCTTAACAATCTCCTCACTTGCTTCTTTCAATATTCTGGCATATATACTGCCAAGATCAGGGGACTTTTCCAATTTAATGCTTTTCAGAAGACCCAGCACTACTTTCTCCTTAATCTCAATGTCGCAGCACACTGGCATGCCCCACTTTGTTTTCACTATCCTCCAATTTTGCCCCCTTAGTAGATACTAACACAAAGTACTCATTTAATACCTCAGCCACTTGCTCTGACTCCAGACACAAATACCCTCCTTTATCAGTAGACTTACCCTCTCTTTAGTTGTCCTCTTTTTGTTGATACAAGCGCACAATGCCTTTGGATTATCCTTGACCAAGTACATTTCATGGCCATTTTTGGCCTTCTTATTTACCCACTTGAACACTTCCTTCTATCTCAAAGTACGTATATCACTGTATACTACCCTGAGATTCACTGTATACTATCCTGAGATTCATTTTCTTGTGGGCATTCACTGTAGATACAAATAAATACTATAGAATCCATGAAGAACTACATACACAGATGAGCAATCAATGTTCAAAAGAAGATAAACTGTGTAAATACAAAAATAAATAGATAAATAAGAAATAATACCAACAACATGAGATGAAGAGACCTTGAAAGTGAGTCCATAGGTTATGGAACAGTTCAGTGTTGTGGTGAATAAAGTTGTCCATGCTAGTTCAGGTTTGTTGTTATATTCCGCAAGAGTTCAGTCTGACTTTAGCTTTCAAAACCTTATCCTGATTAAATTTAGGACCTCTCAGGTCATTCAAGGTGCTTTTGCCTGACCATTCTTGTCCTTTTTACCGGAGCATGCCAATCCTGAGCTGCTCAGGAATTTATGTAGCTCTCACATGTCAGATGTATACTTGTCCAATTGCAGCCACTCCCAACACCCTTAGTTCCTGTTTTATTCTGTTGCAATTTGTCCTCCCCCTATTTAGTACCTTTCTGTAAGTTTCAATTTTGACTTTACTCATAGTTATCTTAAAACATTTTGGGTTGTTAATCTCAAAAAGTTCACCATCAGGTCTGTCACTTGACCTGTTTCATTCCCAAAACTAGGTCCATTATGTTATCTCTTCTTGTTCTGCTCTCCACAATCTGTTTTATAACTGCAACTTAATCCTTGTTTTGAGGAAGTTCCAATCAATACCAGAAAATTTAAAAGCCCTCTACTCTGACAACTCTGAGCTGACATTGTTTCTGCATCTTTCCATAATCTGTCTACATATCTGTTCCTCCGCCTCTCAGTGGCTATTTCTGGGGGAGGGGCTCGGGGGAGGAGGCTATAGAGTACTTCCATCAGCCTAATTGCACCTATCTTCATTCTAAGTTCCAGCAAATTGGTCTCTGTGGATGAGCCCATCAGTATGTCCTCAATGAGCACTGTTGTGATATTCTTCCTTATCAGTAGAGCAACCACTCCACCTCTTTTAACATTCCCTTTATCACATCTAAAACAATCACATCTAAAACAATGGAGCATCTTGTTCCTCATGCATCTTGGTGACTAGGATGGCAACAACATCATAATTCCACAAACTGACTGGGCTCTAAATTCATCCTACTTATCTATAATAATCCTGACATTTGTAAGTGAAGAACTGTTTGGGTCCCTAAATGGTGGTAAGAATAACATTTTTTTAAGAAGTTTTTACCTCTCCTGCCCTTGAATGGGAAAGCCCCTGTGAGGAAAGAAACAGAAGAACAGACCCGGGAATTATGGAATGCTGAAAGAGGGGCAGAGGAATGTGTATCTTGTTGTAGATAGTGCAAATTACATGTGGAGGCTGGTGAGAGGGAAGATGAATACCAGAGTAAGTGTATCCTCCTACCAAAAGGAAATACTCCATGAGCAAAGTATAGGAAATTGATGAGAAATGGTCGAAGACCCTTTTGCATTTGGTAGAGGAGAAAGCCATGGTTAAGTAAAAAGGAAAACATTGGAAACGTTAAAAGGGGCTACAGGGTGTTATGGATCTAAGCAGGAAAAAGGTGAATTGGGGAGGGAAAATGAAGTTGAGGGGTAGAAATAAATTCAGTCGGGCAAGTGCAGGCAGAAAAAACAGATCTGCCCAATAGTCCGACTTTTGAACTTGGCAGGAGAAACACATCATGAGAATTTGAGCGATTCATAACAATAGTGGCTGTGGCAGGAAGTTTTCCAAAAGTAATGACATGAGTAACCTTCTATAAAACAATGACCTGATGTTCAAAGGTTAGGTAATAGTCCAGCACAAGATGCTTGCCAGCTGACAATTGGTGTCCACATGATGGAAGTCAGTTGCTAAACCACCACAGGACTGTCTTTGTTGGGAGACACTCATTTCAGATTCACAGCATCAGCTGTTTTTAATTTGCTTCCTCTATTTTTTGAGACTGCCAACTTAAGATCTCATTTTAGAGAGGGAAGAAGAGGTACTACAGTCAGTTCTGCCACTCGCCAGTGTGGGTAAAAGTAGGATGATTTGGCAGATGAATGTATGGCTGAGAAACTGGTGCAGGAGGCAGGGTTTCAGATTTCTGGATCATTGGGATCAATTCTGGGGCAAGAATGACCTGTATAAAAAGGATGGTTACAACTGAGCCCAAGGAGGACCAATATGCTTGTGGGCAGGTTTGCTGGAGCTGTTGGGGAAAGTTTAAACTAATTTGGTTGGGGAGGGGGTTGGGAAATGAAATGATAGGGCTGTTGGTTTTCAACCAGATGCAGTGAGACTGCCAGAAAGGACAAATAGATTTGACAGGGCAAAATTGTGGTCAGTGGGATGAGCTGCAATGTAAAAGGGAGCAAAATCAAAAAGAGTGACGGATGCGGAACTGAAGGTGTTATATTTGAATGTAAGCAGTACATGGAATACTGTAGATAATCTTTTAGCGCAGATAGAGATTGGCATGTATGATTTTGTGGGCATCACTGAGTCGTAGCTGAAAGAAGATTATAGGGGGAAGCTTAACAACCAAGGATACACCTTGTATTGAAAGACAGGCATGTAGGCAGAGGTGAGAGGGGAGACTCAGATATTAAAAAAAATTAATCAAATCCTTAGAAAGTGGTGACATAGGATTGAAAGATGAAACGTCCTTGTGGATAGGGTTAAAAAACTGCAAGAATAAAAAGACGCTGATGGGAGTAGCCAGTAGCTGGGATGTGGGCTACAAATAACATTAGGAGATAAAAAAGGCAATATTGCGATAGTCATGGGAGATTGCAATATGCAGGTAGATTGGGAAAATTGGGTGTGCTAGATCTTGAGAGAATTTGTAGAATGCCTATGAGAAGGCTTTTTGCAGCAGCTTGTGGTTGAACCCACGAGGGGAAAGACGATTCAAGATAGGGTGTTGTGTAATAATCGGCATTTGATTAGGGAGCTTAAGGTAAAGGAATCCTTAGGAGACAGTTATCAGAATATGATAAAATTCACTCTGCAATTTGAGAGGGAGAAGCTAAAGTCAGATATATCAGTATTACAGTGGAGTAAAGGGAATTACAGAGGCATGAGAGAGGAGCTGGCCAAGGTTGTTTGGAAGGGACGACAGCAAAGCATCAATGGCTGGAGTTTTGGGGAGATACTGATCTAAATGTACTGTACTTAAATGCACACAGCATTATAAATACAGTGGATGACCTTGCTGCACAGCTGCAGGTTGAAAGATATGATATTGTGGCCATCACCGAGTCATGGCTAAATGATGGATGTGATTGGGAGCTGAATACCAAGGATACACAGTGTATAGGAAAGATAGGAAGGTAGGTAAAGGGGGTGGCGTGGCCCTGATGGTAAGTAACGATATCAAATCAATAGAAAGAAGGGACATAGGATCAGAAGAGGTAGAATCCTTATGGGTAGAATTAAGAAATGGCAAGGGTAAAAAGACACTAATAGCAGTTATATGCAGGCCTCTAAACAGCAGCCGGGATGTGGACTACAAGTTGCAGCTGGAAATAGAAAAAGTGTGTCAGAAGGAAAATGTCAAGATAATTATGGGGGATTTTAATATGAAAGTGGATTGGGAAAGTCAGGAAGGTAATGGATCTCAGGAGAGGGAGTTTGTAGAATGCCTGCAGGATGGCTTTTTGGAGCAGCTTGACCAGAAGCCCACCAGTGGACCGGCTGTTTTGGATTGGGTGCTGTGTAACGAACCTGAGGCGATTAGGGAGCTGGAGGTAAAGGAACCCCTTGGAAGTAGTGATCATAATATGATTGAGTTCAGTTTCAAATTTGAAAAGGAGAAGCTGGTGTCAGGTGTATCGATATTTCAGTGGAACAGGGGAAATTACAGTGGTATGAGAGACGAACTGGCCCAAGTCGATTGGAAAAGTAAGCTAAATGGAGGGACGGCAGAGCAGAATTGGATGAAATTCCTACAAGAAATAGGAAAATGCAGGAAAAATATATTCCAAGAAAAAAGAAATGTGGCTAACGAGAGAGGTTAAGGCAAAAATAAAAGCAAAAGAAACGTCGTACAAGGAAGCAAAAATTAGTGGGGAAAATGAGGACTGGAAGACTTTTAAAAACTTACAGAAGGAAACTAAGAAAGTCATTAGGAAAGAAAAGAGGAATTATGAAAGGAAGTCGGCGATTAACATAAAAAAGGATACTAAGAGTCTTTTTAAATATATGAAGAGTAAAAGAGTGACAAGGGTAGATACGACCGTTTGAAAATGATACTGGAGAAATTATAATGGATAACAAAGAGATGGCGGAGGAACTGAATGAGTATTTTGCATCAGTCTTCACAGTGGAAGACATGAGCAATATACCTGGTAGCCAGAGGTATCAGGGAATAGAATTAGGTACAGTCAAGATTACTAGAGAGAAAGTGCTTGGGAAGCTAAGTAGACTAAGAATAGGTAAGTCTCTCGGCCCGGATGAGGTGAACCCAAGGGTTCTGAAGGAGGTGGCTTTGGAGATTGTGGAAGCATTGGAAATGATCTTCCAGGAATCAATAGACTCTGGCATGGTTCCGGAGGACTGGAAGGTTGCAAATGTAGTTCCGCTATTTAAGAAAGGAAGGAGGCAGCAAGAAGAAAATTACAGACCTATTAGTCTGACATCGGTAGTAGGAAAGATATTGGAGTCAATCCTCAAGGACGAGGTTATGAAATACCTCGAGGTGCATGACAAAATAGGCCAAAGCCAGCATGGTTTCATGAAGGGAAGATCCTGCCTCACCAACCTATTCGAATTTTTTGAGGTAATCTCGAATAAGATTGACAAGGGAGAGGCTGTGGATGTTGTGTATTTGGATTTTCAAAAGGCCTTCGATAAGGTGCCGCATATGAGGCTGCTTAATAAGATGAGAGCCCATGGAATTATAGGAAAGATATTGAAATGGGTGGAGCATTGGCTGATAGGCAGAAAGCAAAGGGTGGGAATAAAGGGATCCTATTCTGATTGGTTGCCGGTTACTAATGGTGTTCCGCAGGGGTCGGTGTTGGGGCCGCTTCTTTTTACGATGTATATCAATGATTTGGATTATGGATTAAATGGTTTTGTGGCTAAGTTTGGGGATGACACCAAGATAGGTGGAGGAGCAGGAAATGTTGAAGAAACGGAAAGGTTGCAGAGAGATTTAGTCAGTTTGGGAGAGTGGGCAAAGAAATGGCAGATGAGATACAACGTTGACAAATGTATGGATGTACATTTTGGAAGAAGAAATAATCGGGCAGATTATTATTCAGATGGGGAGAAAATTCAAAAATCGGAAGTGCAAAGGGACTTGGGGGTCCTCGTGCAGGATATCCTAAAGGTTAACCACCAAGTTGGATCGGCGGTAAGGAAAGCGAATGCTATGTTGGCATTCATTTCAAGAGGAATAGTGTATAAGAGTAAGGAGGTGTTGATGAGGCTCTATGGTGCATTAGTGAGACCTCATTTGGAATACTGTGTGCAGTTTTGGGCCCCCTATCTTAGAAAGGATGTACTGATGTTGGACAGAGTTCAGAGAAGATTTACGAGGATGATTCCTGGAATGCAGGGGTTAACATATGAGGAGCGTTTGTCGGCTCTTTGACTGTATTCATTAGAGTATAGAAGAATGAGAGGGGATCTCATAGAAACATTTCGAATGTTGAAAGGGTTGGACAGAGTAGATGTGGAAAGGTTGTTTCCTTTGGTGGGTGAGTCCAGGACAAGAGGCCATAGTCTTAGAATTAGAGGATACCCAGTTAAAACAGAGATGAGGAGAAATTTTTTTAGCCAGAGGGTCATGGATTTGTGGAATTCGTTGCCACATACAGCTATGGAGGACCGATCATTGAGGGTGTTTAAGGAGGAGATTGACAGGTATCTAATTAGTCAGGGTATCAAGGGATATGGGGAAAAAGCCGGAAATTGGAACTAGATGGGTGAATAGTTTAGCTCATGGGAGAGCTGCGGAGCAGACTCGATGGGCCGAATGGCCTACTTCTGCTCCCTTGTCTTGTGATCTTGTGATCAATTTGGAAGGCTCAGGATAGATACATCCCAAATAAAAAATATTCTAAAGGCAGGATGATGCAATTGTAGCTGACAAGGGAAGTCAAAGCCACCATAAAAGCAAAAGAGTGTGCATAAAATAGAACAAACATTAGTGGGAAGTTAAGAGAATTGGGAAACTTTTAAAAACCAACAGAAGGCAATTTAAAAAGCCACAAGTGGGGCAAAGATGATATCTGAAGGTAAACTAGCCAATAATCTCAAAGAGGATATCAAAAGTTTTTTTTTCAGATACATAAAGAGTAAAAGAGAATAGTTATTGGACCACTGGAAGATGACGCTGGAGAGCTAATAATGGGGGACAAAGAAAATATTTTGCATCAGTCTTCATTGTGGAAGACACTAGATGTATGCTGGAAGGGCGGTTGCTATTACTAGGGAGAAGGTGCTTGGCAAACTGAAAGGTTGGAAGATAACTGATGGACGACACTTCAGGATACAGGATGAGGTAGCTGAAGAGATTGTGGAGGCATTATTAATGACCTTTCAAGAATTGATAGATTCTGGCATTGTTCTGGAGGACTTGAAAACCGCAAATGTCACTCCTCCTCAAGAAAGGAGGGAAGCAGAAGAAAGAAAATTATAGTCAGTTAGTCTGACCTTAGTGGTTGGAACAACGTTGGAGTCAATTGTTAAGGATGTGGCTTGGGGATGGGCGGAGGCACATGATAAAATAAGCCAAACTCAGCATGATTTCCTCAAAGGAAAATCTGTTGGAATTCCTTTGAGGAAATTACAAGCAGGATAGACACAGGAGAATCAGTGGATGTTGTGTACTTGGATTTTCAGAAGGCCTTTGACAAGGTTCAACATATGAGGCTGCTTAACAAGGTAAGAGCCCCTGGTATTATAGGAAAGAAGCTAGCATGGATAGAGCAGTGGCTGATTGGCAGGAGGCAAAGACTGGGAATAGAGGTAGCCTTTTCTAATTGACATGCTGATGACTAGTAGTGTTCTACAGGGGCCAGCCTGTATCAGACCATTTCTTTACGTTGTATGGCAATGATTAGTATGACAGAATTGACGGCTTTGTACCCAAGTTTACATATGATACAAAGATAAGTGGAGGGGCAAGTAGTGTTGAGGAAGCAGGAAGGCTGCAGAGGAACGTGGAACAGACGAGGAGCATGGGGAAAAAGTGGCAAATGGAATACAGTGTCTGGTCATGAAGTGTATGATTATGCACTTTGGGAGGAGGAATAATAGCATAGACTATTGTCTAAATGGGAAGAAAATTCTGAATTCTGAGGTGCAAAGGACTTGGGAGTCCTTGTCCAGGACTCCCTGAAGGTTAATTTGCAGGTTCAGTTGGTCATGAGGAAGGCAAATGCAATGTTAGCATTCATTTCAAGAAGACTAGAATATAAAAGCAAGAATGTAATGCTGAGACTTTTTAAGGTGCTGGTGAGGCCTCTCTTGGAGTATTGAGAGCAGATTTGGGACCCTTATTGATATTGGAGAGGATTCAGAAGTGGTTCACAAGAATGATACTGGGAATGAAAGACTTACAATGAGGAGCAATTGATGGCTTTGGGCTTTTACTTGCTGAAATTTAGAAGAATGGGGGAGGACCTCATTGAAACCTATCAAATGTTGAAAGGCCTACATGGAATGGATAAGGAGAGGATGTTTCCTCAGGTAAGGAAGTCCTGGACCAGAGGGCACAGCCTCAGAATAGAGGGACGTCCAATTGGAATGGAGCTGAGAAGTATTTCTTTAGCCAGAGTGTGGTAAATCTGTGGAATTCATTGCTAGAGGTGGCTCTGCAAGCCAGGTCTTTGGGTGTCAGAAATCCCACCCTGCAAAAACTCATTTCAGGGAGGTAGCACCATCAATTTGCGGGAGACTCCCGGAACTTCCAGGAGAAGTGGGATGTCTGCAGTAGAGTAGCTCCTCAGCAGCTAACCAGCTAGTTTAAATAACGTTAGCTATGCTAATGAACGAATGACACCTGTTAAACTCACCTCAACATATCTTTTACAGTCTTAACCCACCATGGGCAATAGAAAATTCACTGTTGCAAACAGTGCAGCGAGCAACACTATCATTATTTTTGACCCCTATTAGGCAGGGATACACTTTAAGAGTAGTGTGGGGTGGCGTACACTCTGCCATGACGCACTCTCTCTCTCGCGTGTGCTCGCTCTCTTTCGCATGCTCGCTCTCAAAAAAATTGATTTCCGGGATATTGTATATAATTTGCGGGCATCAGGGAACCACTATTAATATACGGAGACTCCCGGAACTTCTGGGAGAGGTGGGATGTCTGGGGTGTATTTAAGGCGGAGGTTGATAGGTTCTTGATTAGTCAAGGTGTGTAAGGTTACGGTGAGAGGGCAGGAGAAAGGGGTTGAGAGGGAAGTGGATCAGCCATGATGAAATGCCGGAGCAGACTTGATGGGCTTAATGGTCTAATTCTGCAATGTTTTATGGTGTTATGGTTTTCTACACTGTCATACGATGTCAATTGTAGTGTATTCAATATTTCTGCAATATTTTAGTAATACTGTAAATATATTGTTTGATAAAGCATTGTCTCTTTACACAGTTCATTATTAGTTTATATGTAAGAAGTGAATGGCATATGTCATTACGCCACTACGCCACATGTCATATGTAAGCGCCTCACTAAAAATAGGAAAAGTAAACTAAATAGACCATCATCACTGCTCCTGTGTTTTTCTTTCGATTCATTTTTGCTGTTACAAAACATAACACCAACATTCAAGCATTTTATTTTTATTTACCTGCAGTTCAAAGTTCAAAGTACCTATCTGTCACCAGCCCTGATACACCAACGCATATACAATCCTGAGATTCATTTTCTTCCAGGCATACTCAATAAATTCTTAACAGAATCAATGAAAGATCAGACCAATTCAACCAGTGTGCAAAAGACAACAAACTGTGCAAATACAAAAAGATCAAAATAATAATAAATCATCAATAAATATCGAGAACATGAGATCAAGAGTCCTTGAAAGTAAGCCCATAGATTATGGGAACATTTGAGTAATGGGGCAAGTGAAGTTACTCCCTTTGGTTCAAGCACAATAATAATGCCTTTAGGTGGTATAACTGATGTGGTGAAATTTCCCAAAACATTTCATGATAGTGATCAAAAGATGTTGGTCTAATATCCAACACAAATGACCAAAGGATTCAGTTTTAAGGAACTCTTTGGAGAGACCATTAAAGAAGTCTGGGAAGAGAATTTGTGTTCAGGGCCTTGAAAGCTTAACACATAACTGCTCGTGTTTTAAATTAAGAATACAGTAGTCAAAAGAGCAGTTTTAAGGAAATGCAGTAACCTTAAAGAACTGCAAGCTGGAGGAAACTATGAAGTGAATGGTCATATACTTCTAACCATAGAAACTCACTATTCTCTGCAAAGCCTATATTGGATCCAGTTTACCAATTTGCCCTGGATCCCATACTCTTACTTTTTTGTAACAGCCTCCAACGTTAGACCTTATCAACGGCCAAATAGCCTACATCAACAAAACAGCCATCATTAATAAACTTTGATATCTCTTTAAATTTTTAATGTAATTGTTGTGACAGCATGCAATCTCTTCAATTTTCCCTGCACCTCAGAGCATAGATTAATCCAATTAATCCAATTTTTCCTGACTACTCCCCTACTATTACTTGGCTCATCCCTGCTGCTTTTCCTCTGCTTAAGCGACATCACTGAGGGCTCCAGCAATTCTCCTGTCTTGTTTCCCATGGCAGCCAGGGTTACATCTCATGAAGTGTTGGGGGTTTATCCTAAGACATCTAATACACCCTTCTTCAGATAAATTGCTCCACAATTTCATGTCTTCTCTTTAACCATGACAATCTTAATTTAAGATTTAACCTGCATTCTTTGGTTTCATATATAAATTATTCTTTTGGCTCATAAGGAGCCCTACTCTTTCCCTGGTTACTTTCTTGCCCCTAACATATTTATAAAATGTGTCAAGATTTTCCTTAATCTTACTGGCCAGTGTTTATGTTATGTCCCACTTCTGTCTATATTCTTAACCACCCCCTTCCCCTAAACCCTTCTCTAAATCTGCAGAGCACAGGAGCTATGTTCGTATCGACCGTCCTCTCTGTCCTTCACTCCAGGCCAGTGTGGATGGACGCCCTTGTACACGTTTGACAGCATTCCCGTGGCCTCTCTCCCAGCCTCTGGCCACATCCCACTTCCACTGCTCCTCGTAGCCGGAAGTGACGCTTTTGCGCCTTTTTTGGGGGTTTGACTTCCCGCCGGCCCGGTGGACATCAGTGAAGTCGGTCCCGGACGGCGATGTGAAGAGAAACGGTGGGTGAGCAAGTGAGGGGTCACACTGAAGAGTAGTGGAAAGGAGAGCTGCAGGAGGGGCGGGTCAGTGTGTGCGTGTTGTATACGTGATTGTTTATGCCGAACGTTCATGGAGTTGGAGGACTGGCCTGGTGTGTGTGTGTGTGTGTTGGTGTTCGGGGGCTGCTGGCGATAGACAGCCAGTGACTAGTTTCCGATATGTTAGGAGGGGCTGGTGATAGATAGACCAGTCACTGTCTATGTTCGGTGCTAATGGGGGGATGGGGGGGAGTTGGTGATAGACATTGACTGATTTATTAATCTTCGGTGCTAGTGGTTGGGGAAATGGTGGTGATAGATGGATATGTTCGGTGCGGTGGGCTTGTTGGTAATAGATGGATTACTACAGTAATATGTTAGGAAGGGGAGTGTTGGTGATAGGTGAATCAGTGAAATGTGTATGTTCTGGGGACATGGGGTGAGCTGGTGGTGATAGATGGATCAACTAGTGTGTGTGAGGGTCTGTTGGTAATAGAGTCATCAACCAGTGTTTGTGGAGAGGTGGCATTGGTGGGTGGGGGGGTTGTGTGTGGGGGCAGGGGACAGAATATGAGATTCTGTCCCTGGTGAGGGTCGTTGGGGTGTGGGGGAGAGAATTTCTGTGTGCATTGTGGATGGTGGTGGTGTGAGGTAGAAGGGTTTTGCTAAGGGAGTGGGGTTATGCAGCAGTGTGAACGATGGAGGGAGGCCTGTGGCGGGTGGGGGAGTAAACTCGATTTGGGTAAGAACCTCACTAGGGGAAAAGGGTTGTTAGTCTAACCAATTTCCCTCGGGATCAATAAAGTATGACTATGACTAGTCTGAGAAGGTGGATTGTGACAAGAAGGACTGAAGAATTACAGTTGTCATAATCTTGCATCATTTTTATTCTGCAGAAGATGTTTACGGATGGGATTAGTGAGGACTGAGCTGCTGACATGTGTGCTGCCTGTCCACCCCAATCTCCAGCAGTGGCTAAGACGGAAATCACATTGGATGGAGACTCACCGTTGCTCGCTGCTACTTTTGCTTACTGGGACAATATACTTGGTCCGAGAGTCAGACATATTTGGGCCCCGAAGTGTGAACAGCTATTACTGAGCGATGGGGAAATAACTTTTTTGGCCAACCACACATTAAATGGAGAGATCCTGAGAAGTGCTAAAAGTGGTGCTATCGATGTGAAGTTTTTCGTACTCTCAGAGAAAGGAGTGATCATAATCTCATTGATATTTGATGGTAATATGAATGGGGACCGCAGCACTTATGCTTTGTCTGTGATACTGCCTCAGACTGAACTGGGTTTCTACCTACCTCAACACAGGTTGTGTGTAGACCGTCTAACGCACATTATTAGAAAAGGAAGGATATGGATGTACAAGGTGAGTTTCATTACAATTATTATTATTTTTTTTTTAATTTTTATTTTTATTGAAGGAATGACACAATACAGAATGGATTACATTTTCCTCCCTTTTGCTTTAGTATCGTACCCCCAAAACAAACCTCCCCCCCACCCGCCCTCCCCGAACATATCATGGCAGCTAATATATCTACAACACAACAATTCACAAATACAAGTACGGACATTTCACAACCATACTCCCACACTACTTCAATACGACAGCTCATACACATCTGCAACATGTCAGATGATCCAAAATACACTCATATTTACAATTCATCAACCACCCTGTGAGGTAAATTATAAGCGTGTTAAATGGGAGGCAACTTCCTAAGTACAATCAAATGCCCTCAACTAGTAGGTAATTCCTTAAGACTCCCAAAATATGATAAGAAAGGTCCCCATTTCGAATAGAACTTTTTCACAGACCCCCTCAAAGTGAATTTAATCTTTTCTAATTTCAGAAAAAACATTACATCTTCTAACCAAGCAGCAGCAGTTGGGGGAGTGGCAGATTTCCAAACCAGCAAAATTCTCCTACGGGCCAATAGCGATGTAAATGCAATGATATCCGACTGGCTTGCATTTAAACCCAAATCATCATCTGCCACACCAAATACAGCTATAAGCCAGCAAGGTCTCAGTGTCACCCCCAATACCTCACTGATAATTTTAAAAACCAGTGCCCAATAGTCATCAAGCTGAGGGCATGACCAAAATGCATGTACTAAACCAGCCGGAGAGAAGGAACACTTGTCACAGCCAGCGTCTGTCCCAGGGTATATGTCTGCAAGTCTGGCTTTACTTAAATGTACCCTGTGTAAAACTTTGAATTGTATGAGCCCCAGTCTAGCACATGATGATGAGAAATGAACCCTACTCAATACTTTTGCCCAATACTCTTCCGCAAGGTCCATACCGAGATCGTCCTCCCACCTACTCTTAGTTTTGTTTAGATCTTGAACTCCCAAAGATATCAGCTGAGAGTATAGTTCAGAAATCAGCCCCTTATTGTTAAAGCTAAGAGTGAATTTTTCCCATAACATAGCAGGTGGTAGAACAGGAAAAGAGGGAAATTTTTCCTTGACAAAGTGGCGAATCTGCAGGTATTTAAAAAAATGATTATGCGGAAGGCCATACTTAGCGCGCAGGTTATCAAAACTATCAAATATGTTATCAGTATACAAATCCTTAATCAGCATAAGACCGTTCAAACCCCATTGTCTGAAAGCTGAATCGAATGTGGAGGGAGGAAATAAATGGTTTTTATGAATGGGGCCCAAAACTGAAGCTGATATGAACTTATAGTGGCAGCGAAATTGATTAAAAATTTTGAGGGTGGAGAGCACGACTGGGTTAGATGTGAATTGAGAGGATTTCAATGGTAAGGAAGAATACACCAAAGCTGGGAGAGACGAGGAGTGGCAAGACCGTGACTCAAGCAGGCACCAGATTATATCTGGCCGGTGGAGCCAAAATAATACTCTTTGAATGTTCGATGCCCAGTAATAATGAATAAAGCTGGGAAGACCCATTCCACCTACGTCACGACCTCTTTGAAGAATGCGCTTATTAACCCTTGGGACCTTATTTTCCCAAATAAAGGAGGTTATAGCTTGATCAACTGATTTAAAAAATAACTTAGATAAGAAAACTGGCAAACACTGAAACAAATAGAGAAATCTAGGAAGTATAGTCATTTTCACTGACTGAATTCTCCCAGCTATAGTAAGGGGTAAACTGCGCCATCTCTCGAAATCAGCCTTCATTTGGCTAACCTGAGGGCTGTAGTTAGCTTCAAACAGAGATGTAAAAGAGCGAGTAATATGTATTCCTGGGTATACAAAACCATCTTGAGATAAAGGAAAGGGCAAGGATTCCTGTCAGATCTGTAGGGCCAAGTTATTAATGGGAAAGCATTTGCTTTTTTGAAAGTTCAGTTTATAGCCAGAGAAGGCTCCAAATTGACCTAATAATGACACAATAGCAGGACTACTACCTATAGGGTCGCTAACATAAAGTAAGAGGTCATCAGCATATAGGGAAACACGGTGTTCCATGTCCCCTCTTCTAACACCTTGAAATAATGTAGTTGACTTAATTGCAATAGAAAGAGGCTCAATTGCAATTGCAAAAAGAAGAGGGGACAGTGGGCAGCCTTGGCGAGTGCCACGTGTTAATGGGAAATAGCCAGATCGAAAAGAATTTGTCTGTATACATGCTAAAGGCGAGTGGTATAATAGCTTAACCCAAGCTATAAATATTCTGCCAAATCCAAATTTCTCCAAAACACTAAATAAGTATACCCATTCCACTCTATCAAATACCTTCTCCGCGTCCAAGGCGATAACAACCTCTCGACTTGGAGAATCACTCAGTGAATAAACCACATCAGCCAGTCGACGGATATTAAAAAAAGAATAGCGATTTTTAATAAAACCTGTTTGATCATCTGAAATTATCTTGGGAAGGGGATGTTCTAAACGACATGCAAGCACTTTAGCCAAAATTTTCACATCCACATTCAAAAGTGAAATGGGGCGATATGATCCACATTGAGTCGGGTCCTTGTCCTTTTTAAGAAATAGCTGCCTGTGAAAGAGAAGGGGGTAAGGAGCCATTCTCCAAAGATTTCCTGAAACACTTCTAGAAGGACCGGTGTGAGCTTATCCCTAAATTTCTTATAAAATTCTATTGGATAACCATCAGGACCTGGGGACTTACCACTCTGCATAGCCATAATGGCATTATTAATCTCTTCCTGCCCAAGAGCCCGATCTAGGTTCTCCACTTCCTCTGGTTCAAGAGTTGGTATTTCCAAATTATCAAAAAAACGTTCCATATTTGTTTTATCTGAGGGGAACTCTGAGGCATACAGAGAGGAATAAAAAGTTGCAAAGATGTTATTAATCTCTTTTGGATTGCTTGTCAGGTTCTGGTGCATGTCTCTTACCTGAGGAATAAGTCGTGATGCAGCTTGACGTTTCAACTGATGAGCCATAAGCCGGCTCACCTTGTCACCATATTCATAATAGAGGCCACGTGTCTTAAGAATTAATTGTTCTGATAGGTTTGTAGATAGAAGATTAAACTTCGCTTGCAAATCAACCCGGCTTTTATATAATTCCGCAGTGGGTGCCTCAGAGTATTTTCTATCCAGGTCCCAAATAGATTTCAATAACACTTGCATTTCCTTCCTACGCTCTTTATTGGCATGTGAAGTATAAGATATTATTTGACCCCTCAAGTAAGCTTTTAAAGTTTCCCAAAGTAAAGAGTACGATACCGACTCAGTTTTGTTAGTCTCGAAGAATGTGTCAAGGTTAGCCAATATATAACTACAAAATTTCTCATTAGAAAGCAAAAGGGGGTTAAGTCTCCACAGAGGCCGTTCTCTAACGTTTAAAGGAAAACATAGGTCCAGTTTCACGGGCGAGTGATCAGATATAACTATAGCAGTGTATTCAATTTGTCTAATCATAGGTATCAAGGAATTATCTATAAAGAAATAGTCTAGCCTGGAATAGGAGTGGTGAACATGAGAGAAGAAAGAGAATTGCCTAACTGATGGATTCAAAAATCTCCAAGGATCCATATAACCATTTTGTTGCATAAACATCGAGAAGGCCTTTGCCATACCAGAAAATGTTCCCCTAGGGCAAGGAGTGGGTCAATAGCACAGTTCAAATCTCCAGAAAAGATTAGCTTATGTGTATTCAGGTTAGGTATTAATGACAAAACCCTATTTGCAAATTGGACATCGTCCCAATTAGGAGCATAAACATTTACCAAAATAACAGGTATCTGAAAGAGAGAGCCAGAGACTATAATAAAGCGACCATTAGGGTCACTGATTACATCAGATGGTGTGAACTGCATTCTTTTGGTGATTAATATTGCCACCCCCCTGGCCCTACTATTAAATTTGGAATGAAAAACCTGACTAATCCATGCTTTACGAGGTCTATTATGGTCCTCCACTCTTAAATGTGTCTCTTGTAGAAATAGTATATCTGCTTTTAATTGTTTCAGATGAGAGAAAACTTTAGCTCTTTTAACCGGACCATTGAGCCCCTTTACATTCCAAGAAATAAACCTCACAGGGTGGCCTCCATCAGCAGCACTCACATTAACCATATCAAAAGACACACAGGGCCTACAATCCAAAACAGTGCAAGGGTATAAGTTGCACACAATAACGCACAATGAAAAGAAAGTCTGATCAATCCGTCACACACAAAAGAATAAACTGCCATGGTAATCCCCCAAAACACTCCCCCCACCCCTTTACACAAACAAAAAAACCCAATTAACCCCCGAAACCTAGATCTACCTCCCCAATTGAGGATGATCGCAGGCAGTACCCAACAAAAAACTTCCAAGGTGTTCCCCATACAACCCAACTTTCAATCTAATCTAGGGTGGCTCCCCTCCTTAAAATTTATCCTATCACTTATACTACCTTTAATATAACATATAGGCTAAAGATAACACAGGTCAAGCTAAGCATTAAAAACAAAACAAAACAAAACACACTGGGCAACTTAAACACCCGAGATATAAATCCCAAATATTTACATTTTGCTGGTTGAAAGTTTTTGTTAATCAGTTTCGGCAGCATAGCAGTTCGACCCGATCGTGTTCCACAAATTAAACTGGAAAAAATGAACAAGGAGGTGGATTGTGAAAATCAACCGTTTGCTTCGGCATGAGGCCCCTTCAATGCTGCACGAATAACCTAAAAAAAAAAGTCATTGCTCTTCTTCTTCTTCTCCCCAGCGCGAATGGTAAAACTCTTTGGCCGCCTCTGGTGTATCGAAATAATGCTTTTTACCTTCATGCATGACCCGGAGCTGGGCAGGAAACAAGAAGCCGAACCTGACCCCTTTCCCGTAAAGCAGGGATTTCACCTCCTTGAAAGCTGCTCGTTTTTTACCCAGCTCCGCACTAAAATCTTCATAAAAAAACATGCGGTGTCCGCGGAAGTACAGCTCCTGCTTCCGTCTGTTGATGATGCGTTGCTTATCTTGAAAGGAGTGAAAGCAAACCAGGAACGTTCTTGGTCTCGTTTGCTTGGCTCCAGAGACACCGGATGGTTTACGTCCGACTCGGTGAGCACGCGAAAGTACGAGAGGACTTGGGAAAAAATCTGCCCCCAGCACTTCGTCAAAAAACTCGGTCATAAATTTAACAGGGTCTGAACCTTCCAAATTTTCAGGAATGCCGACCACTCTCAAATTGGATCTCCGCGACCGATTTTCGAGGTCATCTAGCTTTCCCTTCAGAACTGCGTTTTCGCTCTGCAACGCTGCAATGGCGGCTTCGGCGCTCACCAGTCGGTCACTGTAATCATTCAGGCCGTCTTCAACCCCACGAATGCGTTCATCGTGTGTCTCGTAAGCAGACATAATTTGTTCCATGGTAGCAGTCACTGGTGAAAAAGCATCTTCAAGTTCTCTTTTTAGGGCAGAATGCACCGCTTGCGTCATGTCAATAATAAGTACTAAACGAAGCCTCTCCAAGTCATGGGGTAGGGCAGGTCCGGGTCCAGCTCCAGCAGCATGCAACGGCGCCATTACTGTAACATCCGCCTTCTTGCTCGAGGCTTCACTATCTTTTTCCCCAGTTTTACTTCGAAGGTACATTCTACTTGCCATTTCCAGCTATGTCCCGCGTTGTTCACAATGGTAAGTATCCAGTTATCTCGAGCATACGGCAAAGATAAACAGGTAGATTTTCAATAAAAATCGGGAGCCACACTCACACGCACCAACTCACTCCATACTCGACCCCGGAAGTCTACAATTATAACAATGCAGTTTTTTGCTCACAAGGTGAGTATGAATTCTCTCCAAATAATTAAAATTCAAAAGAACAAGTGAATGGGCTTATTATCACTTATTTCTTCTCCAAAAGCAGTGACAGAATTTTTGAAAGATGTTCTTAGTCTGGAACTGTATATATTTTCATGGGTTGGTAGGGAGTGGTGCCCAGAAGTGCAAAGGATAGCAGCACCTAATCAGATAATAATGGATCTCTTTTCATCAGGAGATTCAAGAAGGTGCATTTCCTGCTCTTGTATCTGTCATGCTGATAGGGCAAAGTCAGTTTATGCCTGAAGTACGAAGCAGAAGATTGCACACCTGACCTCGAGCCTCAGTTGAATTTGTTCTGTTGACTCCAAGATGAAGAATGTGTGCACAAAAGAGGTGGTTGAGAATCTATCGCAATATTATTGAAATCAATTCTGTTTTTCAGTGGAGAGAGAAAAATGTTTTTAGTTGGTTCTCTAGCTCCAGCTAATGCTGCGCTGTTCGTTTTTTGACCAACCTGCCAAATTAAGTATTATCTGTGCTGTCCAAGAATAGAACAGTATAGCACAGGGACAGGCCCCGTAGCCCACAATGTCTGCTTTGTGCATACTGCAGAATAAACAAATCTGATTTGCCTGCATGTATTCTATATGGTTCCATTCCCTGCTTATTCATGTGTCTATTTAAAAGCCAGTATCATACCTGCATCCGCTACCACTTATGCCAGTGTGTTTCAAACCACTCTTACAAAAAAAAACGCTAAAACAATAACCAATAATCCTAACCACTTGTTAAAAACCTGCACATCCTCTTTATACTTTCTGCGGTATCACTGCCTCACCTTAAAGTATTGTCCTCTGGTCTTTGACACTGCTATCTTGGAGGAAAAAGTTTCTGACCATATCTAAGTCTCTCATAATTTTATAAATTTCTATCAGCTTCCTGTGCTCTGGAGAAAACTATCTCCTGTTGCATACCTACATTCATGCAATGGTTGATTACAGGTAGGCAGTACAATTTGTGCATGGGAGGTCATGTCTTCTGAACCGGATTGTGTTTTTTTTGACTTTCTTAGTCACATCAATGAGGACAGGGCAGTAGACGTCTGTGTGTACTTCAGTAAACTCTTTTATAAGGTTCCACATGGTAGGCTGCTCTGGAGGGTTCTGTAGCATGGAATCTATGAATAGTTGGCAAATTTCGACAATTAGCTTGATGGTTGGAAGTAGAAATGGTGGTGTGGTTATTTTCTGGACTGGAGATCCGTCACTGGTAGACTGCGTCATGCATTGCTGCTGGGACTTCCAAAGCAACACATTCAAAATGCTAGAGGAACTCAGCAGGTCAGGCAGTATCAATGTAAAAGAGTAATCAGTTGTTGTTTGTGGCTCGTTTACTCTTTTCCATACATGCTGCCTGGCCTGCTCAGTTCCTTCAGCATTTTGTGTGTGTTGCTTGGATTTGCAGCATCTGCAGATTTCTTTGTGTTCGCTGGAGCCTTTGTTGTTTGTTATTTATATAAAGTGAATGTATAAGGCATGGTTAGTAAGTTTCCAGATGACTTTAAAATAAGTGGTGTAGAGGACAGGGGGTGTAATTGGCAGCACAGGCTCATTGAGCCAAAAGGGCTTGTTACCATGCTGTATCTTTAAATAAGATTATGAAAATATACACAATCTTGATCCTCTAGGTACTTGAGGATTTGCCTTCATTTCAGATATGTGCTGCATTTTAGGAAGTCAAATTGGTATAAGATTTGTACAGTGAATGGCCAGCCCCTGGGGAGTGTGTCAGAACAGAAGGACCTTGGACTACAAATACAGAGATTGCTAAACGTGCTGGTTCCTGAGAAATAGCAGATAACAAACAGTAAACTGAACTGAATATGCCTGAACTCTTTTGATTTTGTGTTTTATATTCTGTGTTTTTAGCTGTTTGTTTGATTTTGTTTGTTGCATGTTGTGAATGGTTTGATAGGGTTCCACGGTTTTCTTTGTTTTGTGGCTGTGGGGAAGACAAATCTCAGGGTTGTATACTGCATACGTACTTTGATCATGTATGTATGTGTACGCAATTATGATTAAAGTGAATACAAGACATTCTGTGTATACATCAAGAGCAAGGGGATAACGGGGGTGGGTGCAACCATGCAAAGATAAAGGTGGGAATGTGGTTGGAGGCAAAGGATGTGGGCATAGTCCTAAATGTGTCAGTATTCATGAAGGAAAAGGACTTGGAGTCTCATGAGAGCAGTGTGTGGGAGCATGATAATATGCTGGGGTATTTTGAGATAGAGGTGGTGGTGGGTGTCTTGAAGGAACTTAAACTCAATTAGTCCCAATTGCATGAGGTTATAAACTCAGATTTTTGAGAGAAACATAAGATTGCTGGTGCTTTGTGGTTGAGGCAGATATTGATAGAGGCCCTTAAGAGCTCTTAGATAGGCAAATATATACGCAGAGATCTATTGTATCCAGTGCTAATGATGCGTCCTCCTCTACTTTGGTAGGATATGGATCAAGTGCAGACAGAACAGATTAGGTAGGTGTCATGAGATTAATGAATTTGGCCCAGGATGGTGGATTCCTGTTTTGTATTCTATGTTAATACTGAGGGAATCAGAAGGGGGAAATAGCAGAACAGAGAACTCAGGTCGATGATCAATCGCGGTTTTATTAAATGGTCGAGCAGGGCCAGTCTGACTGCTGCTGGTCTTATTTTCCTTGTTTCTTTGAGATGGAAAAGTTGACAGTGGGAATCACCTAAAAATAGTTCCTGTGAAGGGGTGGTGGGGAAGCAAGAAAGGTGTTGCTGGTGCTGGAATCTTCCTGAAAGTGTAAAATTTATTTATTTCGAGATACTGCATGGTAAAAAGCCCTGCCAGTCCTATGAGCCTGAGCTGCCCATTCATACCCACATGAGCAATTAATTTATGAGCTTCTATGTTTTTGCAACATGGAAGGAAAACAGAGCACCCAAAAGTAATCCGTGTTGTCATGAGGCGAACTTGCAAACTCCTTGCAGACAGCAGCAAAATTGAACTCGGTTAGCTGATGCTATAATTATGCTCTGCTAAACACCATGCCTCTGTACCGCTCATCCTTTATGAAGAATGGTTCATTAGTGCAGAGTCTTGCAGTGTGGAAACTAAGGCTAGGGACGGGGGGAGGGGAGCGAGAGCAGAGGCATGGAAATAGTTGAGATCTGTTCAAAGTCACACCAATAATTAATGCATCTTTAGCTCCCCACTCTCACTTTCTGTAGGGAGGTCCATTTGTCCTGCCCCACTAATCTCCCTGCTGGCACTTATTTCTGCAAGCAGAAGTGCCACACCTACCCATTCACCTCCTCCTTCATCTCCATTCAGGGCCCCTCATTCAGGTGAGGTAATACTTCACTTGCAAATCTGTTGGGATCATCTATTGTAGCCAGTGCTCGTGATGCGACCTCCTCTACTTTGGTGAAACCTGACGTAGATGAGGATATTGCTTTGTTGAGCACCTTTGCTCTATCTGCAAATAAACAGGATTTTGCGATAGCCAACCTGTTTAATTCCAATCTCCATTCCCATTCTGACATGTCGGTCCATGCCTCCTCTACTGCCACACAAGTTGGAGCAGTAACACTTAGTATTCCATCTGGATAGCCTCCAACCTGATGGCGTGAACATTGATTTCTCTAACATGATAATTCTTCTCCCTCCCTCCTTCCCTCTTACCTCTTCTCTTTTCTTCACCGGCCTGTTACCTTCCCCAATGCCCCTCCTTCTTCCCTTTTTCCCATGCTTTGCTCTCCTCTGCTATCAGATTCCTTTTACTCCAGCCCTTTATCTTTTCCACCTATCACCTCCCAGCTTCTTACTTCATCCCCCTCTCCCACCCACCTGGTCTAACACCTTATAGCTTGTACTCTTTTCACTCCCCCCCGCCCACCTTATTATTCTGCCTTCTTCCCCTTTTCTTTCCAGTGCTGATGAAGGGCCTCAGCCCGAAACATCGTCCGCTTATTTATTTCTATCGGTGCCGCCTTACCTGCTCAGTTTCTCCAACATCTTGCATGTGTTACTCCAAATAGAACAAAGCCAGATTGTGATACCTATTTAAACTATTATTTCTCTTAAGTTTCTTTGCACTCTGCTATAAGAATGTCAACTGTGGCAGCTTGCTGCTCCATTAACTATATTTCTAACTTTCCTCAACAAGTACAAAAACTGTCCTGAATATGATACAATTGCTTAGATGAACTCTACACAATCCTAACGAGTTATTCATGATCCAATGTTGTTGACGTCATTTGATAGATATTGTTTGTAATTTTGACCAAATAAATATGTGGTTATGATCTCTGTCATTGTTAGAATATCAAGTGTTAACAATGTGCACTCTTCTTTCTTATAGGGTCAGAGCATTATATCCTTTCTAACTACAGAAATCACGCCCATCATGGAATTATTTTCATCCATGAAAACGCATGGAGTCTTAGAAGAAGTTCAAGTGAGTTTCTGAAAGTCAAATGTATGGAATTAAATTAGATTTGAGAAATTGTTCAAATATTTTTCTCACATTGCAGACCGTTGTTAAGTTCTGGGCTAAAATGTATTGATGCTAAAATAATAATGTTCTTGTGCCACTTGTGGGAAATTAATTACACCACTTTTGTCCCTTTAGCATTCTGATAATATAGAGTCCAGAGTCCAGGAAAATGAGAGTAACACACCTGGCCCCTCAAGCCTCTGCCCTGGCATTCAGTTTCATGACTGGTCTGTCCCAGGGCTCAGTTCCTCTGCCAGTTCTACATAGCTCTCAATTACCAGATCTTTCAAAGATTGTTCTACCTCATTTATCGTCAACTGAACATTTTACTTCAGAATCGACAAGTACATAACACATGCTTATTCACAGATGTGAAGAAAGAGAAAAATGCATAATTAAATGTTGCTGTTTCCTCACTTGACTTTCCCCTTCCTTCAACTATGTACTTAAACTCCAACCATTGCTTGCTGTTGAGTTTAAACTCCTTTTATTGTTCATAATTGTCAGAAATATCTGAATGTGTAAAATATTTGCACCTTAGTGAAGTGGGTGGTGTAGGAAAAGATTTAACTCATGTTTTTGAATGCTACAAACACTCAGCAAGACAGACAGCATCAGGAGAGAAAGAAAAATAAGGTCACTATTTCAGGTTGATGACCTTTCTTCACTATACTTGTGAAACATTGAAAAAGTCAGCTTCAAAACAGGCCAAATCAATAACAATTTTGATGCATGTGAATGAGACTATTTTCTTATAAATCCCAAATGTCATGGCAGTAAGAATAGTTCTGTGTGGTTTGAGCTTGCTTTGGCAATAGAATTATAACCCATGCCTGTGATGAGCCAAAAGATGAAAAGATTATTTCCAATATTGAGTTGGAGTGGGGAATTCAGCCTTAAAATATACTTCAAAAAGAAAGATTACAACTTTGTGGTTACAGTTGTGTCTGCAGTGCTATTGTCAGAATTAATACTTTGGCAGTGGTAGCAGTGCATTATTGTGATTGGTCATAGCAATATATTATATGGAGTTAACTATCAATTAGCAATGGCAATTCTCTGACCTCATTGGTGAGCGAAGAAGGGCCAAAAAATTGGTGGAAGGATGGCAAGGAAAATTAAGCTGATTCCAGAATGTAAATCTCAGCAAAAGCAGAAGGACGCAAACAGACAAAATACTTGTATTTCAAGTAACAGTAAAATGAAAGAGAATTCTGAGATGAGAATCCCAAAGTTTACCAATTTAAAAATTGAAAATAGCAATTTCAATATGAACTGAGTTTTTCACCCACTTCAGTCCTTGTATCCAATGAGCCCCCACCCCCTAGGATACAAATAACAAATACTAGAGAGGTGAGAGGGGCTAAGTTTAAAGGACGTGTGAGTTTTTTAACGCAGAGTGTTGAGTGACTGGAACACACTGCCAGGGGAATGGTAGAAGCAAATACAAAACTATGTTCAAGAGGCATTAAGACAGACACAATAACAGGCAGAGAATAGAGTGATACAGACCATGTGCAGAAAGATGAAATTAGATTGCCATCATGGTTGGTGCAGTTATGATTTGCTGAAAGGCCTGTTCCTGTGCATTATTCTTCTTCCTCTTTCTAAAAAATAAGCTCTAATTTATAATGGTGACTTAATAATGACTCATAATCTGCAGTTGTTCGAAGCCCATCACAGCTTCTGTAGTACTTTTAAATGCGGTGTGGGGAATGCTGCAAAAATCTGCTCACAATAGTGAACATGTATGTAAACTCGTTTAGCAGGTAATTATTGGTATTAAAATTGTTGGTTGATATGCCTTTCAAAATCTCGGCATGCTGGTGTAGCAGTTAGCACAATGCTATTACAGCGCCAGCGACTCGAGTTCACTTCCGCTGCTCTCCAAGGAGTTTGTATGTTCTTCCTGTGACCACTTGGGTTTTCTCTAGGTGCTCACATTCCACAGGTTACCAGGTTAATGGGTCACTTGGGTGTAATTGGGTGGCATGGGTGCTTTGGGCCATAAGGGTCTGTTACCGTGCTGTATCTCTAAATATTAAAACAATACTTGATTATGTCACCCTCAACTTCCTTTGTCCCATGGAAAGCAAGACCAGCCTATCCATAACTAAAGTCCTTCGGTCACATGCACTTTCTCCAGTGTAATAACACCCTTCCTATTGTGCAGTGACCAGAACTTTGCACAATTCATGTACCCGGGGGATCTTGGGGTCCAAGTACATAGCACTCTGAAAGTGGCTTCACAATTTGATGGAGTTGTAAAGGAAATATTGAGTTCAAGAGTCAGGAAGTTTTGTTGCAGTTTTATAAAACACTAGTTCGATCGCATCGAGAGTATTGCATTCAGTTCAAGTTGCTCTATTCTAGGAAGGATGTGGATACTCTAGAAAGGGTGCAGAAGAGGTTTACCAGGATGCTGCCTGGACTAAGAGGTATGTTCTGTCAGGAAAGGTAGGATAAACTTAGGTTGTTCTCTGGAGGAACACTGGAAGCTGAGAAGAGATCTGATAGATGTTGTTGAAATTATGTGAGACATAGATGGGGTTGACAGCAGGTATCCTTTTCTGGTGCCTGGAATGGCCTGCCAGGTGCAGTGTTGGAGGCAGATATAATAAAAATGTCTAAGAGGCTCTTGGAGACAGGCACAAGAATATTCAGAATGGTGGAGTTTGAACCATGTGTAAGTAGAGGAGATCGGTTTAAAAATAGGCATCATTAGCAATTCACTCAGCACGACATTGTATGCCAAACGACCTGTGCTTGTGTTGTATTGTTCTATGTTGTAATGCTTCAACTGTGGCCTCATCAGTGTTTTCTAATATTGCAAGATAAAGGCTACGTCCACACTACACCAGATAATTTTGAAAACGAAGCATTTTCTCTTCGTTTTGACCCTCCGTCCACACTGAACTGGCGTTTTCATTCCGCAAAAACGGAAATTTTCAAAAACACTCTCCAGAGTGTGTAAATTTGAAAACGATTGTTTCGCGTTGTAGTGTGTACGGGGTAAACGGAGAGATGTTAAAACGTTGTCATGACAACACCACAACAACAATGCTTTTTTCTGCTTCTGTTTGGTGCTACGCAAGCATTGCTGGACAGCTGTTCTTGGTTCCTGGTTCTTGGTTCTTGATCCTCCAAAATATTCCGTATGGAATTTAAACTGGAGGTGGCTTTCAAGCTGGACCCCTCGGTTTCTCTGTTTGCATCCTCTGTTCTTCTGCCCGTACCCTCCAGTCTCCCAGTCTGCGGTGGTCGTACCCTCGATCTCCTGTACCCCGGGGTCTCCAGGCCGGCACTGTCACTGACTGACCACCGCTGTTCTAACACACAGTCGGTGTGAACGGCGAGAGAGTTAAATTGTAAAGTGAGCTTTTTTGACTAGATCCCCTAAATTGATTTGATTGAGTCTATCTTTAAAAATATTAATGTCAGAAATACTGTGCAGGTCTGGCGGCAGAAGATTCCACTCACTTGTTGATCTTGGGTAGAGGATGGCTTCATGCGTGTGTTGTTTACTTTATTGTCTACGTTAATAGTTTGTTTGGAATTAAACATCTCCACTGCTTTGTTGACTTTGTAGTCGTTTGTAACCCGCAGAAACAGCTCGACTTCATTGTCTGTCTAAACGGAGAAGTCCGGTCTGATTTTTCCAGCGGAGGTTTTCATGTATTCCTCGAAGACATTGTTGAAAACTTCCTTTTGCTGTTCTTGTTGGTACTCTAGTTTTATTCTATGGAAATAGCACAACACCGCCACGGAAATGTAAATATTATACCGTTTCCTCTTCGCTTGTTTTCTGTAGATGTGTCTGCGTATGCCCAGTAGGAGTAGGTTCGCCCAAATATCCATTTTGGTGTGGACAGAGATATTTTGAAAAACGCCTAGTGTGGACTTCTGTCGTTTTTACTCGACACCGGCATTTTCAAAATTATCCAGTGTAGTGTGGACGTAGCCAAAGTCACAACATAAATTACGAATGAATGGCGACAATCATTCCATATTCATTATCACCACCAGAATCAAGTTGTGTTTGAGGTTTCAGAAAACTATGAATTTGGACCCCTGGCTCTCTGTTCTTCAACATTCCTTGGTGCCTTAACAAGTACTGGAAATGTTCTACCCCTGTTTACTTCCTATAGATTAAATTTCAATAATTTCTGTCCAGATTAATGCCACAAAAAGTCCATTTGCACCATTCTTGCTTAAATAAGATATCGAAGTGTATGGATTTATACCATCACGTATTGAGTTCTGCATGGGTGCTATCACTCTTGCCTGAATGCAAGTTTTATGATTCTCAAAGGAAATTTAAATTGAGATCCAGGACATGCAACCTGGAATTACTCTGGATGGAAACAGAACTGAGAGCATAATTTATTGGAGGTGGACATTAAGGTTGGAGAAAGTGATGTCGTGTTGTTGAACAATTTAAACAAATTTTTGGTCTTTGATGCTTTTGTTAATGTATTTGAGAATGATCTATTAACCAATTGCTATAAGGTGGTTTAAGTAGTGTTGTTACAATTCCAGAGACCTGGGTTCGATCTTTTGTCTTTTGTGGAGTTTTCTCCAAGTGCTCCGGTTTCCTCCCATATCCCACAGACATTTTGTTCTGCAGGCTCATTGGTTTTTATAAATTGCCCAATAACCGAGTGGCAGAATCTGGAGCACGATAGTGGGAATGTGGGGAGAAGTAAGTGAAGTTATTGTAGAATTACTATAAATGATCAGCATGGATGTGGTGGGTTGAATGGCCTATTTCGGCCAGAGGTGTGACAATTTCCCTGTTGACCTTATTTCAGTCAGAATGGCACTTATGTCTGCTTCTCCCGTGACACTTTTCACCCTGAGGCTCCAGTTGATCTGAGAGTAGACACCCTGTTGTGCTGCATTTACTCAAAGCTGTACAGCAAAAGGCCCTTCTTTGTTCCCCCTTGTATTTATCATGTGACAACATTCTTGAAGTATGCTTTGTTGTGAAGAGGTTCAGTGTTTGCTTTATTGTGAAGAGCTTAGTTACAGCTGTTAAGCATAAAAGTAAATCACAGACAATTGTAAAAGATACTTCTTTAATTTGCTCCTGTAAGCTTACAAACACAGCATTTTATTACTAATCATTATTTTCTTTTAAGTAAGCTCTGATGCATATTCTACCACGCCAGTTAATGGTAAGCAAATAGTCCAATCACTTTGCAGTGAATGTAGTTTAAAATTACCATTGCACTGTTTGGAGTCTCTTTCACCTCTGAGTAAAGCCTAGCCTTGTATTCCTTTCCACTAAAACATCTTTGCTGTTTCCTTGTTTTTTCATTTTACTTCTAATTAGTTAGTCATGGTTTGCTTTTTTATCCTTCTCCATACTTAACTATTTAAAATCAAGATTGATATTTTTGTTATCTGTACATTAATTACTGTGTGGATGATTAACCTATTAACAGGAATTCATGTTCGCTAACTTTCTTCCAATAGTCATTAATCTACATTATACATTTGCAATCTTGAAATAATAGCTGGAGCAGCTGAAGTGTTACTAATGCCCATATTAAATTATCATTCCATTTAACATGAGAGCACAGGTGCTCAGGTACTTTGCTTCCATGATTCCTTTATTTCACCTGTACAATATGAGATTCCTCTTTGTTCCTTTTAAAATTGCTGCATGAGGGCAAAAAGCGTGTTCCCTCTTTTGAAAAGTTCCAATCATCTATTCTACTTTAATAAGTTGGAGTTTTTTTTCCAAGATATTTCACATTCTTTCTTTTCTATAAGCTTCAGGACAATATTCCTCTCATTAATTTATATTGATTCCTATAGATAACTTAAAACTGTCCTTTCTTTCTTCCCACTTTCCTTCTGTTAACTGTTTAGCATTTTTGGAGTGATGACATTTTTATTGCTGTTAATTTGAAATACTAACATGGATATTTATTTGATTTAGATTAAAGATACTGTTTTGAATGATGATGACATTGGTGACAGTTGCCATGAAGATTTCCTGCATAAGTAAGTATGTATCTTGACTGGATAACATTTAAACTGCTGTTGTTGGTCTCCTGCTGAAGTTAGTTGGTTTCAGCAAGCGTGTAAAGAGCAGTGTTTATCTGTTTGTTGGGTCATTAATTTTGAGTCTTCTAATTTCCTGAAGTGTTTGTTTAAGAAGACTAACTCCTAACCTGTTTTTCACACTGTATTAGCAGATAACTGGCAAACTTACTTCAGCAAAATTAATCTAAGCTAAATTTTTCACCCATGCTATTTATCTCATTCATTCAATGGTTTTTTTTTTGGCATTTGTTAGATTCAAATTAGCAAGAGGTTTAATGGACTGGTTGGGCCCAATTGTCTTTTTCCATGCAATCAATCCTTAAGTGTTAACGATACTCCTTTCATTACTTATATAAAAAATTATTTCCTTCTTTGCCACGACTGCTAAATTAATTCTGCATGATTTTGTCCTTTTTTCTAAACTAATTCATTTGTTTTTATACAGCATCTAGATTGGGGAAAAAAAATCATTGTTTTACACCTGCTCATCACCTCCATCTGGTTCCCCTTCTCCTTCTCTTTCTCTCATGGTCTACTATCCTCTCCAATTAGATTACTCCTTCAGCCCTTTACCTGTTCCACCTATCCCCTCCCAGCTTCATTTACATTCTTTGATTCTGGAGAGATTTCTCTCATTTTTCATTTTTGTCTTTTGCTAAATTATGAATTTCCAATATCAATGTCTATTTCTTTTAAACCTCTCAGCTAATAAACCTTTCATCTACTACCATCTTAATAGCAATCGTGGACCACATTTCCTTTTTGTTTTGTCTGATGGGGGTTTCAGTTATCTGTAAACTAATATTTATTCTTTGAAGGTTAGCTATTTTCAATTTTCTGCTGTACCTTTTATAAGTGGTTTCTCAGTCTCCCATTGTCAACTTCTGCCTCATGTCTTTCTATTTTATTCAGATGATCCCTGATTTAAGATTGAATATGATCACTTTAAATTTTTAAATATAAAATTTTGTGATCTGATGATCACTGCTTCTGAAAGTTCTTTGAACACCTGATCATCATTTAACCCTTTCACATTACACAAAATAGATCTGTTCTCTTGTTGGTTTCCCAGCATACTAATCTAGAAAATAATTTTACACTCCATTTGTTCATGCTTCTCATTTGGTTTGCTTCCAGCCATGTGTTGATTGGTACCATTTGGTATTTATTTGTTAATGTCCCCCAAGGCTTTCCTTCACCTCTCTCTCCTCACCCCTCGTATTCTCCTTTTCCCTTTTCATTCAGTGCTTCTCATATTTCATTGGTATGGTTATGCTTTCAGATTTCTGCTTTAAAAGCTTCTGTTCCTCTTAGTTGAATTATCTTCACCTCTGTAGTGCGAGTAATTTTCTGCTTTTGATAATATTAATTGGGTAGATGCTGCTTTTTAAATAGTTTTTCTTTGCAATGTACCTTAATACCCCTTGGGGTGGTGGTAAGTTACTCCCTTAAACCATTGGCATCCTTCATGTGAAGCTACTCACAATGGGCAAGGAGTTAAGGATTTGGACCCTGCAATGGAGAAAGAACAGTTATTTATTTCTGAGTTAGGATAGTGTGCATGTGACTTTGTTCCTACGTGCTTGTTGCCCTTGCCTGTGTAGGGGAGGTCACATCTGGAGGTGCTGTTGGATTAATCTGGGTCAATGGTTGCAGTGCATTTTGTAGTTGCTGCACGCTCTACTGTGTGCTGGTGGTGGGTGGAATAAATGGTTTATACGCCAATGGGTTGCTTTGTTCTGGGTGATGTCAAATGTCGTAAATGTTTTTGGAGCTGAATTCATCTGGCATAAAGAGAGTATTGCATCCTACTACTGATTTTTACCTTGGAACGTCAGGAGTTGAACCATTTGCCACGGGATATCCAGACTCTGCTGTGCTCTTGTATTGAGTTTCTGGCCACAGTGACATGAGATGCTGATGGTGGTAATCTGTGATGGCCATATTATTAATGTCAATGAAGGTAGTCGAATGTGTTATAATTGGTCTTTGTCTGTCACTTTTGTGGCTTGCACAATATTATCTGTTTATCAGTACGTACTTGAATGTTGTCTAGGCTTTGCTGCTTGTAAGCATGGAACGTTTCATGTACTGAGGAGCTGCATAGGAAATTAAACACTGTGTATTCTTCAGCAAATGTTCCCATTTGTAACGGAAGGAAATCGCTGATGAAGCAGCAGAACAAAATTCCCCCAGAGATTCTTGCAGAGATGTCCTTGGGTTGGGATGAATGTCCTCCAACAACTATCTTCCTATGGGTGAGATAGGACTAACTATTGGTGTTTTTTCCTCTGATGCACATTAACTTCAGTTTTATCTGGGTTCCTGGATGCTACACTGTCAACAGCTTCCTTGAAACCAATGCATGGACCATGGTATGATGTTTAAAATTCAGTCTTTAGATAATGTTTGGACTAAGATTGTGATAAAGTATAGATTTGGGATGAATTGATTGGGTGGTAATTAACTAGGCTGCATTTATCAGTTTTTTTTATGGGCAAGAGATACTTGGGCAATTTATCACATTGTTGGATAGATGTCAGTCGTGTAACTGTAAAAGCACAGCTATAAGTCTTGAGCAAAAAAATTCAGTATACTGTTGAGATGTTGTCTTGCTGTCTAGCCTTTGCTGTAACTATTTCTTGATATAATGTGGAATGAAACAAGTTGGCATTAGCCAGACCTGATGAAGGGTTGAGGACCTCAAACAGTAATTTTCTCTTTCCACAAACACTGCCTGACCTGCTGAATATTTCTAGCATTTTCTATTGGCCCACAGGCTTCAGGGACAGTGGGAATCACAAGAGGAAGTTGAAATGAATCACTTATTTGGCACTAGTTACAAATAATTTAACCTATCTACAGCAAATTGAGGAGTGGAACACTCCGGAAGCAGTCTCCTCTCACTAAGTGCTTAATCTTCCTCCACTCTTCTTGACTAGATGTTGGGTACTGCAGAGGATTGATTTAATGTATTGTCTGTGAGATTGCTTTGCTCTGTCAATTCTATGGTGTTTCTGCGGTCAGTATGTATATAGTCCTCGTTGCATCTTTAATCAGTTGGCATTATATTTTTAGGTATGCCTAGTGTTGCTCTGCATATGTCCTTCTACACTCCTTATTGAACAAGGTTGATCCCTAAGGTATTATCAATGGTTAAATGAGGGATAAGTTGGGTATGTGTGTAACGTGAAAAGAGTCTCGGATCCAGTGAGTGAAACAGAAGGCACAGATTGCGAGTGAGCATGTTAAATATTTATTATAAACAAACAGAGAAACACTGAATAGTGCATCTAGTTACACAAGTGCTCATCTAAGCTACCCTGAGATACACAAAACTACAACACTAAGCATTCAATAAACCTTTTAACTCAACAGGTACTCAATTAAATCTCCCTAAATTATAAAACTGCAAAACTAAGCATGCTATGAATAAGTACTTACCTAAGTAAATGCAGGGGGCCTGTCTGTGTCTGCAGTGCTCTTTCCCAAAAGTCCTTCAGCACTGGTCGCGACCAGTCTGAAGTGGGCCCTGGCGACAAAGAGAGTGAATCTGTTTCTCATGCTATTGTCATACCTCTGAGGCACCCAAACCAGAATCAGGTGCCCTGGCGAGTAAGGGAACCAGTGGGAAAAAGTTGCTGCTTCCTTTGAACAGGCCAATGAATGACCGACCGGGCAGAATCAGCTTTCGGCTGACAGATAAGCCAACCCCTCACATGACATCCCACCCCTCAGAAGACACAACACCTTGACAATTCGTTCCTCAGGCTAGTAGAACTTTCACGGGCACCCCATTAAACTGGCATATAAGGAGAAAACCAAGTTTCAGTCGTATATAGAACATAACGGTCCCTCATTTCCCTTCAATACAGCAATCTTGTCCCCAGGTCCCTATTTTGTTCTGTGACTGCACATTTGCTAACAAGGTGCTGGGTAGAGGGAGGCCTCATCCCTCTGCATTTCAGCCTGGCTTGGAGACCCCTTCCTGCCTCACTTGCTGCCCTGGCATCGAACCTGCGTCTGTTTAAAGGTGCCATACTTGCCTGGTCTGACAAGTCCTCCAGACAATTGTGAAATATGTAGATCATTAAGTTGATATAAAAGTACATTGCTTGGAGGGAGTTTGCATGCTGCAGTCTGTAGTGAGAGTAATTCAAAATAGGTATATTTAAAAGTATTGTACAAAGCCCTCAGAATGTCACCGTGGTTCACTGGCACCATCTTTAATTATTAATTAAGGTTTCCTTGTACACATTTGACCTGATTTCATGAGAATTAATTAAAATGGTTCACAAAAGCAGACTGCTTCATCCCCCTCCACCATCCTTGCTAAGCATAGTGCATATCTGTACTAATCCTAATTGCCTGCATCAGGCCCTTTACACCTTTCCCATCTAAGTCCTCTTTAGCGTGTGATTGTTTCTGCCCCCCACCTCCTCAGGCAGCCTGTTCTACGTATTCACCATCTTCTGTATGGACAAATTTGCCCATATTTCTCTTTTAAATTTTTCCCCTCTCACTGGAAGTCTAAAATATTTTTGACTCCCTGTCTTGGGGAAAGATTCTTACTGTTCATATCTCTCATAATTTTGCAGATCTCTATTAGCCCAGCCTCTTACATTCCCAGAAAGAATAAACTCAGCTTATCCAATCTCTCCTTATAACCAATCCTCCATTCCAGGCAATGTCCTGGTGAATGTCTTCTCCTACCAAATTCTTCCTGTCATGTGCTGCCAGACCTGTATACGTTACTCCAAGTGCTGTTAAACCATGATTTCTCAACTCTTTAAATGCGTTGGCCTATGAAGGCAAGCATGCCCTGCCCTCTGCTCTTTTCGGTACACTATCTACCTGTATCACCTCTTTCAGAGAGCTGTGGACTTGCACCAGAAGGTCTCTCTATACGTCAGAGCTTCCAAGATTCCTGTCGTTTACTTGTGCATATGACCTACAGGACTTTAACCTCCAAAGTGCATTACCAAACGCCTGTCTGAATGAGTCTATTTGTCACTGAAGTACTCAATTTAACAGCTGGCCTATGTCCTACTGTATCCTGAGACAATCTCCTTTGCTAAGACTGGGTTTGATGTTGACAAACCAGCCTTCTATGTGGATCCTTGTCAAATGCATTTCTAAAGTCTGCCTTCATCAGTCTTATAGAACCATAGAAATGTACAGTACAGAAATAGGTCTTTATTGTCCACCTTGTCCATTCCAATGGTAATGTCTAGATCTAGGCAATCAAATTTGTTCGTTTTAGGCCTGTATTCCTCTACTCCTTTGTTATCTCCTTGGGGAGAAAGAACAAATTATTGAGTCATACAAAGCCATGTTGACTGACCTTAAACTCTGTCTACCTTTCTAAATGCGCATAAATCCTATCTCTTTCAATTTTCTCCCAGGATCGACAGAAGGCTCACTGGAGTTATCTATCTTATCCCCGCTGTCCTGAAATAAAGGAACAACGTTATTTATTCTTCAGTCTTCTAGTACTTCACCTGGGGCTAATGTTAATGCAAACATTTCTGTCAGGGCCGCAGCAGTCTCCTTCCTCATTTCCCATAGCATTCTGGGATAGATCATGCCCAGGCTTTGGTGCTTATCCATCTTTATGCATTCCAAGACATCTAACATCTCCACCTTTTTAATAATGACATGCTCCAGACAATTAACGTTTCTGTATTTGAATTTATTATCCTCCACTGTTTACTGCTTAGTGAATACAGATGAGGTTTTCATTTAGGATCTTCTTGCTGGCTCCACACATCAACTACCCCATTGATCCCTGTGTACATACATCTACTGATGCTTCTGGACACATTTTCAGTGTTGTTCCTGGAATCATCGGGTGTCTCGGGTCTTTCAACATCATACAACCTCCTTCAGGTGACCCAGCCAGGGCTGATCAGACCCCAGCTTGTGTCCAGATGGCTAGCTACTTATGACTCCATGGCTCTCCCTCTAAGATGATCAAGTTTTTCTCAAGCTCTCCTCTTATGACTTAGGACTTAATCTTGTCCATGATATTTCATGGCCTCTTTTTTTTTCTCTCCCTCTTTTCCTATTTTTCCCCTAATTAAGTACTCTTTTCCTGTTTTTCCCCTAATTAAACTTTCGATGAAGTATGTCATCCAAGGGTGCCCAATCTCCCATTTTTGCCTTTCATACTTCCCTGAACCCTTGCTAACAGTTTTTTTTAAATGGTTCTCACTTGTCAGGTGTTGATTTATCTGCATGCATCTGCTTCCAATCTACTTTTGCTAAAGTCATTTGTTACACTACTGAAATTGGCCTTCCCTAACTTAGGACCTCAGCTTGCTGTGAGGTAATCCCTCTAGATTTATTCTTGAAGTTAAATGGCTATTATCGTCAATCAAGTATCATGAACATACACCTATGCAGACATAATCTTTAAGTATTTTGTAATTAGTAATTTTTGTAAACAAAACCAATGGTTTAACAAATGTTACCCACTTTTTCAATAGTAAATATTATTGTGGTGTCCAAGAACACAACAATACAGCCATGGAATCTCTCAAGCCTAGGATTTAAGGTGCCATAGAAAATGGTGCTTTCTGGAAGTCCAGGCTGTGATTTAAACAAAAAAAGAAATATTGTGTTTTGGATTGTTTGTATGGACTACATAAGTAATAAATTATATGTGGTAAAATAGTTGTTGAAGTTTTGTATTTTTGCAGAAATATTTACAGTTAAGTTGGGCAGAGTTCTCAAGTACAAATTTTTCCATTTAAATTGTTAAACGTTGCACTGATTTTCATATCAGACTAAGTATTCATCTCATGTATTCCCTTCTAGTAACAAAAAATTGTAATTTACAGAGCGATTAGTTCCCATCTGCAGACATGTGGATGTTCTGTGGTTGTCGGAAGCAATCCAGAAAAAGTAAACAAGGTATTTCTATCAATACAAAATGGTGGTTCATAGTATCTGATTACAATGAAAGTGATTTTTCTTCATAGCCTGTAAATAGCTATTTTATTTTTCCTCAGTCTGTTAATTTTCTATGCATAAAGATTCTTCTATTCTGGGTATCATTTAACAGAGATGTATATTTTAGATTAACGTTACTATAGGTGCAAGTTGCTTTTACCATTTCTGACTTAATTAGTTTTCTGACAAATGAAAACCAATAGAATGATTATTCTCTGTATTTTATGCTGTAGTTATCATCATTCACATTATTTTAACTATTTAGAGCTTTATTGTGTTTGATTCACAGGAAAATGTCAAAGGTGAGATGGTAAAAGAATATTTTAATATTAATATAAATGTAATTCTATTAATCAATATTATATAATTAAAATATAACTGGTTCAATAGATAACATTTAGTTCAAGTACATTTTTTTAATGTTTCTTGTGAGAGATGTATTGTACAGTTTATTAATAATTTGGCTAGCATTCTTCAGAATGGGACTTTATTGGCAACAAAATAGAGATAGCCATGGCATCACAGAGCAGGAATTAAAAGAGAGTTTGCAGATTTGTATTATGATAAATGTCTGAGTGCATTGAAACCTATCCTAATTCAAAATTATTAATGGAAACCAATTCACTTATTCACTGTGAACTGAAGTAGACACAAGCCAAAATGGCCTCCTTCCGTGTCCTAAGGAAATATGGCAAACTACAAAATGTTAATGGCAGGGGAGTTTATGTCGTAGATTATTTAACTTATGTCTAATATTTTACAAGTAAGAAAAAATGAGGTTCTACTTTTATTTCCTCTGTTATATTGTACACAGTTCAAGACAATTAAGTAGACATCACAACACACAAAGGGAGTTGGAAGAACTCAACAGGACTGGAAAGAAAGAGGGGAGACAGCCAGTATAGAAAGGTGGGAGGGAGGGGTGGAACAAGAGCTGGTGGTTGATAAGTGGTTCTAGTTGAGTGGAAATGATGTAAGACGCTGGGAGATGATAGATGGAAGTGACAGAGCTGAAGAAGATAGAATTTGATAGAGGGCAGTGGAGCATGGAACAAAGGGAAGGAGGTGGGAAGGGGAACCAGTGGGAGGAACGTCTGGTGATGGAAAGATAGGGCGATGGAGGCCTGTGCGTTCAGAAGGGGTTGAACAGAGGGGAGTGGTTACTGAAAATTGGAGAATTTAATGTTTGTACTATCAGGTTGGAGATGACCAAGGCAGAATATGAGCTGCTGTTCCTCTAATCTGCATCTAGCTGTGAGCCGGTAGTGGAGGCACCCTGAACAGATGTGCTGGTGTGGAAATGGGAAAAGGAATTAAAATGGCTGGCCAACCGGGAGATTCTGGGAGATACAGTGGATGGACCAGAGCTTCATGATGGAATGTTTCCCCTGGTGTAGAGGAGGACATACTGGGAGCACTAGAAGCAATAAATAACATCGATGGATTCGTATCTGAAGATCCATCTCACCTGGAAGAACTGTTTACAGCTCTGGATGATGGTGCTGGAGGAGCTGTAGGAGCAGGTGTAAAACTTAATGCAGTTGCTGGGATAATTCGAATGTTCTGTTCTTAGCAGTGGCCTTACCTTTGCTCCCCTGAATCCACACCTCAAGTTCTGCGATCACCATCATGCCCCTCTTACCTTCTACCCATTCTGGATCTTCTCAACTCAGTCGATGGGACATCAATCCCTCACCTCACAAAATGCTGGAGGAACTCAGCAGTTCAGGCAATGACTATGGAAATGAATCTACAGTTGACATTTCAGGCTGAGGTCCTTCATTGGGACTGGAAAGGAAGGGAGAAGAGCCAGAATAAGAAGGTGAGGGGAGGGGAAGGACAACAAGTTTGAAGGTGACAGGTGAAGCCAGGTGGTGGAAAAGGGGAGGATGAAGTAAGAAATTGGGAAGTGATAATCGGAAAAGGCAAATGGCTGGAGAAGAAGGAACATAAGAGATGGGAGAAAGGAAAGGGGGAGAGGCGGGTGAGGAAGAAGAGGTAAGAGGCCAGAGGGGAGGAAGAGGGAAGAGAGAGCAAAAAAATTACTGGAAGGAGAAATTGATGTTCACACCATCTAGATGGATCAGAGGTGTTGATCCTCCAACTTGAGAGTGGCCTCGTTGTGGCAGAATAGGAGGCCATGGACTGACTTGTTGGAATGAGAATGAGAATATGAATTTAAACGGTTGGTCATTGCAAATTCTGCATTTTGCAGATGGATTGGAGGTGCTTGACAAAGCAGTACCCCAATTTATGTTGGGCCTCACTAACATAGAAGAGGCCACATCTGGAGCACCGGAATACAGTAGACTACTCTAACAGATTCGTAGTGAAGTATTGCCACACCTGGAAGGACTGTGTAATGAGCTCTTCAAGCCCACGTGGGGAGTGGAGAGTGTTGGGATCCGAGGTTTTCCGAGCACCGGAATTTGTTAATTGTTGTCTTAACAAGAGTTGTTAATCCCTGGTGCTTTCTGTGTAATCTTGATAAGGTTATTTTGACTAGCACAGCTTTTCCATGCTGTCTGATTATTTAAGTGGACTCCTGGTTAGCGCTTATTGCTGGGTCCTAGTTTTGAGAATGTTATGTCGCGTGGTGTTGCTCTGCTGAGCCACCAATGTTTTGTTGTACAGCTGCCACAAAACAACAAATTTCACGACACATGCCAGTCATATTAATTCTGATTCTGACTTCCTTGCCTCGTGGCAGGCTCATCCCTCCCCACGAAACCTGTTCCAGGCATTTATCTATCAACCCCATTAAGTGTTACACCTGCCCCGCTAAGTACTTCCTTGCCATCATTCAGGGATCTGAACAGTCCTTCACATTTGGATTCTGTAATATCATTTAGAGCATCCTTTGCTCTCAGGGCGACTTCCTTTGACATCAGTCAGACCTGGTGCAGATTTGGGGAGCAGTTCATCAAGAAGCGCCGGTTTGCCCACCAGAACCTCCCAGTTAGCCAGCCATTTTAATGCCACTTCCCATTCCCACACTGATTTAGCTGTTCAAAATGGCCTCTATTACTGGATTGTAGCTAGATGCAGATTGGAGGAGTAGTATCTCATGTTTTGCCTTTGTCATCTCTAATCTGATGTCATAAACGTTGAATTCTCTAACTCTTAGCCATCATTTCCCTTTGCCCCTTACTCACCAGCCCAGTTTTTTTTTGTTCTGAACCCACTGGCTCACATTATTCTTTCTCCTTCCCCTGTCCCACCCTCTCCATCATCACTCACACATTCCTCCTGCTAGTTCCCTCCTCATCTCTTTCCCATTAGTTCATGTTTAACGTTCCTCTCCCATTAGATTCCATCTTTTTCAGCCATTGTCACTTCTATCTCTCACCTCCCAGGTTCTGCCATCATTCCCACTCTCTTCCCTCCCCCCATCTGCCTCTGACCCCCCCCCACCTGGATTCACCTATCACCTGCCAGCTCTTGCTCCACCCTTCCCTCCCTTTTTTATACTGGCTATTTCTTTCTCTCCATTCCTGATGATGAGGTTCAACTCGAAGCTTCCACTGTCCTTTCCCTCCATAGGTGTTGCCTGACCCACTAAGTTCTTCCAGCTTTGTGTGTTGCTCCAGTTTTCCTGCACCTGCCGTCCCTTATGTCCACAGAAAATGTTACGTTTTGTACAGTAGGAAGACTACAGAACAATACATTTGCATGTAAATTGCAAGATAAACCATTATTACAGTGTACAAGTTCTAAGATTGTGGGGTGGATTTTGATCTCAATTGGTCGGCTCACTTATAAACGTATGGGAAATCACAAACTTCATATGCACAAAGTAGAACTTAATGCAATTAGAGATCATCTTTGAGGCATCTTCCACAAGACAGTGAGGCAAACTGTGAAGTCAGAATAGATAAATTTGGGCGTGGAAAATGAACAAAACTGGAAAGGAATATGTGTTTGAAAGAGAAACGGAACAAAACAAAGTTAAAAGTTCCTTTACCACAATCTTTAAACTTAAAATCTGAATGAAGGGTTCTTCGGTCTGGATTGGCAATAAGGATGAAAATCTTTAATATGTTCGAAATATATGGTGATGATCTAGGTAGGAAAATGGACAGTGGAATTTAATTCATCAAAATGTGAGGGAATCCCTTTAAGGAGATGCAACAAGTCAATAAATGATATGGAAAATTGAAGGCACCTTGGAATATATGTGCACAGTTCATTAAAGATAGCAGGACTGGATAAAAGGATGAGTAAAAAGATGTAGTCTAATATCTATAGACTAATTGCCCAGTTGCCAATTAGCCTCTAATTGCTGTACCTTCATTGGCTGACAGGCTAACTCCGTATTCTTCAAATCAAGTTTAATTATCATTCAGAGCATACAGGGATACAGTCAAACAAGACAGTGCTGCTCTGGGACCCAAGTGCATAACATACATTCAAAGTAGTGACAGGAAAAAGACGCACACACATCGTTCAGCAAGAGAACACAAGTATAGTCCAAGTCCCTGAGCGACATGCAGATTAATGGTACAGCTCCTGGCAATCCAGCCTGTCCTTCCGCCTGTTGAACACTGGAGGGCAGCACTGACAGGAGAGGCCAGTTCCCAACCAAGCACAGACGCCATGCTATACTGCCTCCGGTGTCGTCTCACCTGGACTACAGCAGCAGGCAGGCCTGCTTGAGGCCTTGTCATCGCTACAACTGAGGCCATGCTGCTGCCTCGTCACCTGTCTCGCCACCAAACAAGGGAAACAGGCCTGCGGCATCTCACATTATCAATGACCAACAGCGCCTTGTGATCGCAAGAAATACGTGCAAGACAGTCACACATGGATGCACTGCACACTGCTTCTTATGCACCAATATGATGTCTTTGAGTAGCAGGCAGCAGCATGGTCTGCACCCAGGTAGCTCCTCTGAACCTCCTCTGATCCATCTGCCGGCTCCACCGTCTCTGGCCCGTCCATTGGCTTCTCCTTGCACAAAGACAAGAAAATCTGCAAATGCTGAAAATCCAATTAACATACGCAAAGTGCTGGAGGAACTCAGGCCAGGCAAAGTCTAAGAAAAGGAATAAACTATCCTCATCTTGGGCCAAGATCTTTCTTCAGGACTGGAGAAAAAGATGAGAAATTAGAGCAAGAAGCTGGGGGGAAAAGGAGGAAGAAGTACAAGATGAGAGGTGAAACGGGGTAGAGGGGAGGGTTGAAGTAAGTAGCTGGGAAGTTGACAGCTGAAAGAGAAGGGGAAACCGGATTGAGGGCAGAAGACTATGGAAGAAAGGCAAGGGGAAGGAGCACCAGAGGGAGGTGATGGGCAGGTAAGGAGATAGGCTGAGAGAAGGAAATGGGAATGGTGAAAGGGGTGGCAGTTAGGTGGGGGCAGATGGCGGAAGTTACAGAGAATTATGAGCTGGACGCAAAAGCTACTGGGGTGGTAGGTGAGGACAAGAGGAACCCTATTCCTAAACCTATCCTCCCTACCAGGGATAGGATTCCTCTTGTCGTCTCTTATCACCCTCGTAGCTTCTGCGTCCAGCACATAATTCCCTGTAATTTCTGTCATCTCCAATGGGATTGCACCGCCTTCTCTTCTCTCCCCGCCCCCCCACCACCACTTTCTGCTTTCAGCAGGGATCACTTCCTATGTGACTCCTTTGTCCATTTATCCCTTCCCACTGACTCCCTCCAGGTACTTATCCTTGCAGTCAGAACAAGTGCTACACCTGCCCCTACACCACCTCCCTCACTACCATTCAGGGTCCCAAAGAGCCCTTCCAGGTGAGGCAATACTTCACCTGTGAGTCTGTTGGGGTCATTTACCATATCCAGTGCTACTGGTGTGGACTGCTGTATATCGGTGGGATCCAATGTGGATTGGGAGACCGCTTCGCCAAGTACCAATGTCCGTCTGCCAGAAAAAAACAGGATCTCCCAGTGGCCACCCATTTTACTTCTACTTCCCTCCCCCATTCCGACACTGCTGCAATGAAGCTACACTCAGGTTGAAGGAGCAACACCTTAAAAGTCCATCTGGATAGCCTACAGTCTACAATCTGATGGCATGAACTTCGATTTCTCAAGCTTCCTGTAATTGCACCCGCCCCACCATTCCCATTCCTATTTCCCTTTCTCACTTAATCCCCTTACCTGCCCATCACCTCCCTCTGGTGCTCTTCCCCCTTCACTTCCTTCCATGGTCTTCTACTCTCTCCTCACAGATTCCCCCTTCTCCAGCCCTTTCACCCTTTCACCTATCAACTTCCCAGCTCTTTACTTCACCCCTCCTTCTTTCCTGGTTTCACCTATCACCTTGTAATTCTTCGTACCCTCCCCCCAATTTCTTACTCTAACTTCTCATCTTTTTTTTTCAGTCCTGGTGAAGGGTCTCGGCCTGAAAAGTCGGCTGTTTACTCTTTTCCATAATGCTGCCTGGCCTGCTGAGTTTCTCCGGCATTTTGTGTGTGTTTAAAAAAATATATAGGATCATTTTTCAGCCAGGGTGTGGAATATAGGAGCATGGAATTTATGTTAGAACTGTCTGCGGAATGAGTCACATGGCCGTCTTCATATGGTAAATTTTCTGTGATTTTTAAAATTGCAAAAGTTCATTTTGTAGACAGAGGTGATTTGGCGATGGTTAAGACTTTAAAAAAGTTCTAAAGTTTTCTGGCTAGCTTATCTGTGTAACGTTTGCATGTTCACTCAGTGACTGTGTGGGTTTCCTTCAGGTACTGTGTTTTGCCATTTCATCCCAAAGTTGCACAGGTTGCCACTTTAAATTGCCCCTGGTGTGTAGAACATTGGTGGGAGGAGGTGCGGTGGATTGATGGGAATGTAGGGAAACTGAAAAAAAGATTAATTGTAAAAGGGGTGGTTGATTGTCAGTGTGAATTATATGTTCCATGTGGTTTGTTTTTGCTCTGTTTCTCTGGCATTTGTGATAAACTGCCTCGTGAAAGCTGTTTGGCAGAATATTTAGAAAGAATATCAATATAATGGGGCAAAGACACCATGCCTTTTCGAAAGGGCTATCATATTTGACCAATTTATTGACATTCTTTAACAATGTAACTTGAATAAAGGGGAGCCAGTGTATGTATTATAATTCAATTCGAGAAAACATTGAATAAGCTGCTGTGTCAAATGCTATTGCAAGAAATAAAAGCTCTTTGTGTGGGAGGTAATGTTTGGCATGATTGGGATATTAGTTACACCATGAGCTATAAAAGCAGAACTAGGCCATTTCGTCCATCGTGTCTGCTGCACTGATCCAAGGCTGATCCAATTTTGGCTAACAGGGAACAGGTTAGGCATGGATTGGTATTTTACTGCTTAGCAAAATGCATCAAGTGCTGAATTGCACTGATTTATGCTGGGCCTCAGCATTATCATTTATATAAATGATTTGGATGATGGTACTGAAGGTTTGGTTGCTGAATTTGTTGATAACACTAAGACGGAAAGTAAGCTGCGAAAGTGGATGTGAGGCTACATCTAGATTAAGGAAGTGACCAAAGTAATGTGAAAATACAACATAACATGGGAAATCGTGAAAGTAGCTCCTGAAAAAAGATCACATTGATACTGAGAAATTGCAAAGATCTAAGATGCAGAAAAAACTGAGTATCCTAATATGTGATTCACAAAAAGTAAGAGGCTGGTACAGCCAGTAATTGGAAAGCTAATTGAATATTTAAATTGTTTATTGTTGGGGAATTTAAATACAAACATAGGTTTTGTTTGGAGTAATTGTGAGACCAGTCTGGTGTAGCTGTGAATTGTCTTTCTGTATTTAGGGAAGGATGTTAATATGTTGGAAGAGTTATTAGACCAGCTGGATGGGTAGATTTTTTTTATGAGGAAAGGTTGAACAGTCTAGGGTTGTATCCACTGGAGGAATTCAGTGGCGTAGGCAGCATCCGTGAAGGAGCATTTCAACGGTCAACCTGTCAGGTTGAAATCCTTCATGTAGGTCCATGATGCAACTTGAGTTCCTTAGGCTATTTGTTTGCTGCTTCATTTTGCAGTTTTTGTAGAGTCTTGTGTCCATTGTATCTACTGGAGTTGAGTAGAATTAAAAGATTGTAACACATGGAGTTCCTGAGATGCCTTAACAGGGTGACATAAAGAGGATGGTTCCACTTGTGGGAGATTCCAGATTATTGTTCAAAAGTAAGAAATTGCCCTCTTAACAACAGGGGAGGCAAAGTTTATTTCAGGGGATTGTGTGCCTTTGGAACCCACCACAAAATACAGGAGAAGACCAGCCTTAAAATAATTTTGAGCCATATGCAGATTATTGATCAAAAAGGTAATATTAAGTTCTGGACAGGTGGATCTGGAATGGAGTGGAAACAAATCAACAGAGCAGGCTGGATGGGCTGAGTGGCCTACTCCTGTTAATTCATTTATTAACATATAAGCTTATAAATATCTCTGTACATTGACAGATGGTTCGCACGCTGTGCCTTTTCTTGACTCCAAATGAACGAAAGTGCTCTCGACTTGCTAATGCCAGTGGTTCTTTCAAATATAATTCCGGACTGTTTGTTCAGGGCCTTTTGAAGGTACTTATAAAATGTGCTTCTTTTCCTCAATTTTATGGAATTCTCTTTCCAAATGCATTTTCTTATCTATTCTGTTTTAATTATCATGTTCTGACCTATAATACAGGCAGGTCATTTCTGCATATTGGTTGATTGGTACATTGCATTTCTTTTAGTTTTAGGAACTGCTCCAGAAATCAGGGAATTGATCTTTGTTAATTTAATGAGTGGGTTTTACACCATATTTCAATGTGTTAATGCATTTTGGTTTGCAAGGTTTTTAATCACCAAAGAAAATTTGTTACACTGTTTTTCCTAACCAGTGTCTCATAGTATAAGTACAGCATATACATAATGTTACAGTGTTAATAGTAACAAAAACTGAGTCAGATTATCTGTTCTTTGCTAATTAAACTTTAAATAATCTGGGTTAAACTCATCTTTGCATGCATTTTCGTTTTCTACTCTGTCGATTGACTTTAGTGAAGTACTAGATGCATTCTGGAGCTTCTTTTTCACAGTGCTAAAGAGCAGATTGGGTTGGAGATTCAAGAAATGGAGATTTTGCTTTTCTGCAAATGAAAGTAGCTCCCTTGACGAATCAGGATATTTCATATATAATGATCAAGATGCCCTGCAGTCTAGAGTGTGCTAAATTGTCTTTAACATTTCTCAGAATAGAACAGTATCAGGTCAATCATGACCAAATATAAATAGATTTAATAATCAAGGTCACCAAGAATATTGTGCAGATAATGTAAATTTATAATCGTGCATAATACAAAGATGGAACAGGGTATGTGCATCTATGCTTATCATTTATTTTGTAGAAGAGCCTTTTTCAAATACTAATGTTTGCCCAGGTGCCTCTTGCCCTAACTCATGAAGTGTTCCAACTTGAGTAACTATAATCACCAGAAAGAAAAGTTAACTGTTATTACAGTTTAAGGGAGGGAATGAATCTAGTGCTAAGAGATAATTGTGATAAATTCAAATCATTAGACCATAAGACACAGGAGCAGAATTAGGCCATTTGGCCCATTGAGTCTGCTCCACCATTTCATGGCTGAACCATTTTTCCTCTCAGCCCCAGTCTCCTGCCTCCCCCGCCCCCCGCCAACATCCCTTCATGTCCTGAACAATCGAGAATTTATTGACCTCTGCCTTAAATATACATCAAGACTTGGCCTCCACAGCTGCCTGTGGCAACGAATTCCACAGATTCACTACTTTCTGGCTGAAGAAATTTCTTCTCATCTGTTCTAAAAGGATGCCCCTCTCTCTGAGGCTGTGTCCTCTGGTTTTAGACACTCCCACCATAGGAAACATCCTCTCCACATTCACTCTATGGAGGCTTTCAACATTCAATAGATTTCAATTGGGTCACTCCTCATTCTTCTGAATTCCAGTTCTGAATCAAGGGTTTTAAGTTTGCAGAATTATCATACATCATTCTTATAAATTATGCTGTTAATACATGGGTTAAAATTAAGATATTTGTTTAAATATTCAATAAGAATATGATTAAAATAACAGGAGCTGCAAATTTTTGAGCCACAACAATTTTCCATTTGAATCAAAGCATTGACAGTAAGTAATATAAAGGTGAATTGTTAAAGATTCAGTATATCCAATTTATCTTCGATCATTGAGGGATGAAATCATTGAATATTGATGCCTCTACTTACTACAAGTATGAATTTTTATTGTTTCAGGATGCTACTGGTAGCTTTGTACTGCCTTATCGCCAGATTATGTATGCTCCGTACCCAACCACACACATTGATGTTGATGTTAACACAGTGAAGCAGATGGCCCCATGCCATGAACATATTTATAACCAGCAGAATTATATGAACATGGAACTTGTCACACTTCAGAAGACTGCATCAGAAGAAGTAGTAATTCCTGATACCATAATTCATATGGATGAAAGTTTCACCCCTAACCTGTATGTATTTTAAAACAATTGATTCTTTTTTAACAGAATGTTTTTTTTATTTTTGTGCTATCTATGGAGCTAGAGATTGGAATGGAATCCTGTGTTTGGGAAAAAAAATGAATTAAATACTTGGTCATTATACAAGAAAATCATCTTAGTTGGAGAATTCGAGAAGGAATGAGTAAAATTCTAACAGTATGCTAATAATTAAGAAAAACTGTTAAGATATCTAATCACTCATTTTTTATCATTTTTCCATATCTGAGGCTTTGTAGTAATGCATTTGATGCAAACTTTTGTCACTGTTTTATGGAACTTTGAGTGAAAATACTGGCTGAATATTTAGTTGCTAATATTTCAATCATCTGGGTCCTGGGGGTTGTTTCTCAAAAACAGAATCAGGTTTAATATCACTGGTCCAGTTGCAAGGAAAAGTTTGTGAGCCTTTGCAGTTACACCTGGTTTTCTGCATTAACTACTCATTTAAAAGTTGAATCTCCATCTAAGTCACAATAATAGACAAGCACAATCTGTCTAAACTAATAACACAAACAATTGTACTACTTCTCATCAATACCGAGTGCGCCATTTAAACAATCACAGTCTAGGTTCAAAAAAGTATGTGAGCCTCTGGGGTAATGCCTTCTGCAAAAGCTATTTGGAGTCAGGTTTTCCAGTCAATGAAATGGGATTAGAGGTATGGGTTGTCGAGGTGCCCTGCCCTATCAAGATGACACCCAAAGTTGGTTACTGACAGAGCCTGTTCTGCTCAAGAAAGATTTGTTTACGTTCATGTTGCCTTGATCGAAACAACCTTCAGAGGAACTTAAAAGAAGAATTGTAGAGATGCATGAAGCTTGAAAGAGCTACAAAGGCATTTCTAAAGACCTGAATGTTTATCAGTTCACAGTAAGAGTAATTGTCTCTAAATGGAAGAAACTCAGGTCTGTTGCTACTCTTCCGAGAAGTGGGCACCCTGCAAAGATCACACCAGCAGCACACCATACAATGCTGAAGAGTTTGAAAAAGAACCCAAGGGTAATAGCAAAAGACCTGCAGATATCTGTAGAACTTGCTAAAGTCTCCGTTCATATAACCATATAACAATTACAGCACGGAAACAGGCCATCTTGGCCCTTCTAGTCCACGCCGAACTCTTAATCCTATTCCCACCTACCTGCACTCAGCCCATAACCCTCGATACCTTTCCTGTCCATATATCTATCCAATTTAACTTTAAACGACAACATAGAACCTGCCTCAACCACTTCTGCTGGAAGCTCATTCCATACAGCTACCACTCTCTGAGTAAAGAAGTTCCCCCTCATGTTACCCCTAAACTTTTGTCCTCTAATTCTCAACCCATGCCCTCTTGTTTGAATCTTCCCCACTTTCAATGGAAAAAGTCTAACCACGTCAACTCTATCAATCCCCCTCATAATTTTAAACACCTCTATCAAGTCTCCCCTCAACCTTCTACGCTCCAAAGAATAAAGACCTAACTTGTTCAACCTTTCTCTGTAACTTAGGAGATGAAACCCAGGCAGCATTTTAGTAAACCTCCTCTGTACTCTCTCAATTTTATTGACATCTTTCCTTTAATTCGGTGACCAGAACTGTACATAGTACTCCAGATTTGGCCTTACCAATGCCTTATACAAATTCAACATTACATCCCAACTCCTATACTCAATGCTCTGATTAATAAAGGCCAGCAAACCAAAGCTTTCTTCACCACCCTATCCACATGAAATTCCATCTTCAGGGAACTATGCACCATTAATCCTAGATCCCTCTGTTCTAAAGCATTCTTTAATGTCCTACCATTTACCATGTATGTCCTACTTTGATTAGTTCTACCAAAATTAGTTCTACCTCACATTTTTCAGCATTAAACTCCATCTGCCATCTTTCAGCCCACTTTTCTAACTGTCCTAAATCTCTCTGCATGTTTTGAAAACCTATCTCATCATCCACAACACCACCTATCTTAGTATCATCTGCATACTTACTCATCCAATTTACAACCCCACCATCCAGATCATTAATATATATTACAAACAACATTGGACCCAGTACAGATCCCTGAGGCACACCGCTACACACCATCCTCCAATCTGACACACAGTTAGCCACCACCACTCTCTGGTGTCTCCCATCTAGCCACTGCTGAATCCATTTTACTACTTCCATATTAATGCCTAACGATTGAACCTTCCTAACTAACCTTCCGTGTGGAACCTTGTCAAAGGCCTTACTGAAGTCCAGATAGACAACATCCACAGTTTTACCCTCGTCAACTTCCTTAGTAACCTCATCAAAAAATTCAATAAGATTTGTCAAACATGACCTTCCACGCACAAATCCATGTTGACTGTTCCTAATCAGACCCTGTCTATCCAGAAAATTATATATACCATCTCTCTAAGAATACTTTCCATCAATTTACCCACCAGTGACGTCAAACTCACAGGCCGATAATTGCCAGGTTTACTTTTAGAACCCTTTTTAAACAATGGAACCACATGAGCAATACTCCAGTCCTCCGGCACCATTCCTGTTTCTAATGACATTTGAAATATTTCTGTCGGAGCCCCTGCTATTTCTACACTAACTTCCCTCAAAGTCCTAGGGAATATCTTGTCCGGACCCGGAGACTTATCCACTTTTATATTCCTTAAAAGTGTCAGTACTTCCTCTTCTTTAATTGTCATACTTTCCATAACTACCCTACTTGTTTCCTTTACCTTACACAATTCAATATCCTTCTCCTTAGTGAATACCGAAGAAAAGAAATTGTTCAAAATCTCCCCCATCTCTTTTGGCTCCGCACATAGCCGTCCACTCTGATTCTCCAAGGGACCAATTTTATCCCTCACTATCCTTTTGCCACTAACATAACTGTAGAAACCCTTTGGATTTATTTTCACCTTACTTGCCAAAGCAGCCTTGTATCTTCTTTTAGCTTTTCTAATTTCTTTCTTAAGATTCTTTTTACATTCTTTATATTCCTCGAGTACCTCATTAACTCCAAGCTGCCTATATTTATTGAAGATCTCTTTTTCTGAACCAAGTTTCTAATATCTCTTGAAAACCATGGCTCTCTCAAACTTTTAACCTTTCCTTTCAACCTAACAGGAACATAAAGATTCTGAACCCTCAAAATTTCACCTTTAAATGACCTCCATTTCTCTGTTACATCCTTCCCATAAACCAAATTTTCCTAATCCACTCCTTCTAAATCCTTTCGCATCTCCTCAAAGTTAGCCTTTCTCCAATCAAAACTCTCAATCCTAGGTCCAGTCCTATCCTTCTCCATAATTACACTGAAACTAATTGTATTGTGATCACTGGACCCAAAGTGCTCCCCAACAAATACCTCGGTCACCTGCCCTGTCTCATTCCCTAACAGGAGATCCAACACTGCCCCTTCTCCAGTTGGTACCTCTATGTATTGCTTCAAAAAACTATCCTGCACATATTTTACAAACTCCAAACCATCCAGCCCTTTTACAGAATGGGCTTCCCAGTCTATGTGTGGAAAATTAAAGTCTCCCACAATCATAACCTTGTGCTTACTACAAATATCTGCTATCTCCTTACAAATTTGCTCCTCCAGTTCTCGGTCCCCATTAGGTGGTCTATAATACACCCCTATAAGCGTCACAACACCTTTCCTATTCCTGAATTCCACCCAAATAGCCTCCCTAGACGAGTCCACTAATCTATCCTGCCAGAGCACCGCTGTTATGTAATCTCTGACAAGCAATGCAACACCTCCCCGTCTTGCCCCTCCTATTCTATCACACCTGAAGCAACGAAATCCTGGAATATTTAGTTGCTAATCATACCTCTCCTGCAACCATGTTTCACTAATAGCTACAACATCATATTTCCAGGTATCAATCCATGCTTTAAGCTCATCCACCTTTCTTACAAGCTCCTAGCATTAAAATAGATGCATTTAAGAAACTCTCCCCCTCCCACTCTCTGTTTATCCTTAATTGAGCAAACAACTTTGTTATCTTCTTCTTGTTTTTCCCTTACATCAACCTCCCCTCTCCTAGTCTCCTTAATTTGATTCCCTCCCCCCAACCATTCTAGTTTAAAGTCACCTTAGTAGCCCTCGCAAATCTCCCCGCCAGGATATTGGTCCCCCTATGATTCAAGTGCAATCCGTCCCTTTTGTACAGGTCATGCCTGCGCCAATAGTGGTCCCAATGATCCAAAAACCCAAATCCCTGCCCCTTGCTCCAATCTCTCAGCCATGCATTTATCCTACATCTCATTGCATTCCTAGTCTCACTGTCACGTAGCACAGGCAGTAATCCTGAGATTACTACCTTTTTCATCCTTTTTTTCAACTCCCTTCCTAACTCCCTATATTCTTCTTTCAGGATATCTTCCCTTTTCCAACCTATGTCATTGGTACCTACATGTACCATGACCTCTGGCTCCTCTCCCTCCCACTTCAAGATCTCTTGGACGCGATCAGAAACATCACGGACCCTGGCACCAGGGAGGCAAACTACCATCCGGGTCTCCTGACTTCGTCCACAGAATCGTCTATCTGACCCCCTAACTATTGAGTACCCTATTACTGTTGCCCTCCTCTTCCGTTCCCTACCCTTCTTAGCTACAGGGCTGGACTCTGTGCCGGAGGCACGGCCAGTGTTGCTTCCCCCAGGTATGCTGTCCCCCCCCAACAGTACTCAGACAGGAATACTTATTGTCAAGCGGCACAGCCACAGCCACAGGTGTACTCTCTATTACTTTATTCTTCTTATTCCCCCTCCTAACCTTGACCCAGTTGTCTGCCTCCCGTGGCTCCAGTGTGACCACCTGCCTGTAACTTCTCTCTATCAACTCCTCACTCTCCCTGATAAGACGAAGGTCATCGAGCTGTAGCTCCAGTTTCCTAACGCGGTCTCTTAGGAGCTACATCTCGACGCACCTGGCGCAGATGTGGATGTCCGGGAGGCTTGGAGACTCCACTACCTCCCACATCTGGCACTGAGAACAAGCTGCCCTCACACTCATACTTCCTCCTCTCTTCAAATAACAGTGGGAAAAAAATGAATAACCAAACCCTCTTCGCCTCGCCCTTTCCCGCCTAAGCCTGTTTAGCCAAACCCTTAAGCCTTCACTCTGCTCCCGGCTCACTCACTCATGTTTTCACAATTTAAAAAAAACTTTCCTGGTGTATATGAGGAATAAACTCTTATCAGGCTTTCCAAGGAGCCCGAGAATAGTTTATTAGCCTGAACAAGAATGGTGATCATGGAAGGATACCACAGAAGAAATCATTTCTCTCCAAAAAAAAACATTGCTGCATGTCTCAAGTTTGCAAAAGATCACCTGGATGTTCCACAATGCTTCTGTGACAATGTTCTGTAGACAGATGAGACCAAAGGTGAACTTTTTGGTAAAAATGCACATTGCTATGTTTAGAGGAAAAAGGGCACTGCACACCCAGACCAAAACCTCATCCCAACTGTGAAGCATTGTAGAAGGGACACCACGGTTTGGGTCTGCTTTGCTGCTTCAGAACCTGGACAGCTTCCAATCGTTGAGGGAACAATGAACTCAAAATTGTATGAAGACATTTTACAGGAGAATGTCGGGGAGCAGTCAGTCACCTGAAGCTTAATAGAAGTTGGATGATGTAACAATGATCCAAAACACAAGAGTAAATCAACAACAGGATAGCTTAAAACAAAGAAAATTTGTGTCTTAGAATGGCCAAGTCGGAGCCCAGACCTTAACCCAATTGAGATGCTGTGGCATGACCTGAAGAGGGCTGTTCGTGTAAGGTATCCAAGAAATATTGATGAACTGAAACAGTTTTGTATAGAGGAATGGTCTAAAATTCCTCCTCACCATTGTACAAGTCTGATCAGCAGCGACAAGAAATGTTTAATGGATGTTATTGCTGCTAAAGAAGGTTCTGCAAGTAAATAAATACAAAGGCTCACATACGTTTTTCAGCCTGAACTGTGAATGATTAATCAATGTGTTCAATAAAGACTTGAGAAGTACTGTTGTTACTAGTTTAGGCAGATTGTGTTTGTTTACTATTGTGACTTAGATGAAGATCAGACCACATTTTATGAGTAACTAATGCAAAAAACCAGGTAATTACAAAGGGTTTACAAACTTTTTCTTGCAACTGTTGTTGTGAAATTTGTTAACTTCACAGCAGTAGTACAAGAAATGCATGATAATATAGAGAAAAAAACTGAATTATAGTAAGTATTAGAATATATATATATATAATATATATATTTTAGTTAAATTAATAAGTAGAGCAAAAAAATTGGAATAAAAATGTTGTAAGGGTTCATGGGTTAAATGTCCATTTAGAAATCAGATGGCAGAGAAGAAGAAGCTGCTACTGAATGATCGAGTGTGTTCCTTCAGGCTTCTATACCTTCTTCCTGATGGTAACAATGAGAAAAGAACATGTCCTGGGTGGTGGGGTCCTTAATGACAGATGCCGCCTTTTTGCGGCACTGCTCCTTGAAGATATCCTGGATACTGTTGGGGCTAGTGTCCATGATGGAGCTGACTAATTTTACAACTCTCTGCAGTTTACTTCAATTTTGTGCAGTAGCTCCCCATTCCCCCCCCATACCAGATGGTGATGCAGCCCGCTCTCCAAGGTATATCTGTAGAAATTTGCAAATGTTTTAGGTGACCAAATCTCCTCAAACCCCTAATGAAATATAGCCGCTGTCTTGCCACCTTTAGAGCTGCGTCATTATGTTGGGTCCAGGTTAAGTCCTCAGAGATATTGACGCCCCGGAACGTGCTCACTCTTTCCTCTTCTGATCCCTCTGGGGACTGGGGTGTGTTCACTCGTCTGATCTTTTCTGAAGTCCACAGTCAGTTCTTTGGTCTTACTGACGTTGAGTGCAAGATTATTGCTGCGACACCACTCAATCGGTTGGTATATCTCCCCTGTGTGCCTTCTCATCATCACCATCTGAAATTCTGAGGAAAAGTAGAGTTCATTAATTTACTGGAATACTTGAGATCCTGGATCCCTTGACTTGAGTGTGGCAATGATTGTGAGATGTTCATAAATATATTCTTAATGGTGCATTAATATATTTGTCCACGTACACTCACTGCCAAATCTAGGGTAGTGAAGAGTATAGCATGCTTGCCTTCATTGATTAGAGCATTTGAGTTGAAATGTCATGTTCTAGCTCTAAAACTTTGGTTAGGCTGTACTTGGAATATTCTGTGCAATTCTTGTTGCCCCATTCTAGAATGCATTTGGAAGTTTTGGCAAAGGTTTAGAAAGGTTTACCAAGATGCTGTCTGGATTAGAAGATATAAGCTATAAGGGAAGGTTATACAAGCTTGGATTTTTCTCTCTGGAACATTGGACCATAGGAGAAACCTGATTGAAGTTTATAAAACTAAGAAGTATAAGTTAGGTTAGATATTCAGAATCATTTTCTAAGGTTAAGAAATGTCAAATATTGGACAAAATGCATTTAAGGTGAGAGGGGCAAAGTTCCAAGGAGATGTGCAGAGCAAATCTTTTTGCTTTACAGTGCCAGTTGTCTGGAATTGGCTGCCACTGACGTGGTGGAAGCAGGTACAATTGTGACATTTAAGAGGTTGTTAGACACGAATCTGTAGGGGAATTGTGGGATTTGGATTATATACAAATAGAAGAGATCTAGCTTAATTTGACATTATGTTTGGTACAGACATTGAGGGTTGTATGAGCAGTTTGTAAAAACAGCACAGCTTCTGTGTTGTCTTCTAATTACAGTAAGCAGAATGTAGAATAGTACAGCACAGGAACAGGCTGAACTAAACCACTGATTCCCAGCAGGGGTGCTTACAGGTCCTAAGGGGACGTTAGGGGAAATAGAAGTCGTCGGGGGGGGGTGTTGGGGGTTGTAAGCAGCACCCTAGCTTGTGGCATGAGACTGACCAACTGTTAATAGACCAATCACAAGCAAGAGAAAATCTACAAATGCTGGAAATCCAAGCAACATACATAAAATGCTGGAGGAACTCAGCAGGCCAGGTAGGATGCTGCCTGACCTGCTGAATTCCTCCAGCATTTTGTGTGTGTTGACCGTTAGAAGAGCAGGCACTTCCCAAAATGAACACAAGAAGATCCATAACTCTGCAGGCAATGAGCACTCATTGTCACAACGCACCTGAAACTCAGCAATCTCATCCAACCTTACCAACCAAACAGACATTATTGGGGATGACCAATCCTGTCAGTGCATTCCAGGCACCCGCCACTCTGTTTTTTTCTTTTTGAAAAAAAAAAGCCTGCCCCAGACATCATCTTTAAACCTTCCCCTTCTCACCTTAAATGCTTGCCCTCTGGTACTAGACTTTACAGCCTTGAGGAAAATGGTACTGGCTAGGTGTCTGTGTCTCTCCTAACCTTAGGAAATACTTACAGATCTCCCCTCCTCCTCTGTCACTCCAGAGAAAACAACCCAAGTTTGTCCAAAATCTCCTTACATCACACACCTCTAATTCAGGCAGCATCCTGATAAACCTCTTCTGCACTCTCCCCAGATACTCCTTCTTATCATGGGGTGAGCAAAATCCAAGATCAAGTTGTATCACTTCCCCAACAATCTACTAAATTTGTGCTGCTTTATAAATAATGAGCACATATTTGAAAAGGAATTCTCTTTCACTCCAGTAATTACCGGAATAGAAAAAAGCATAGTGAATTCATAATGCTGTATATTTCTGTGATATGCTTATTCTTCAGTCTTCTCTATGGTATATTCTAAGTATAAAAGCACTATGGAAAATTGTAGAACAGCTAGCCAAGCAGGAATTTGTTCTCCAACCATTGATATCTTTTGGTGTATAAACTATCACAGAATGTCTTGATTTATTTGTCAATGATTTTTACCTGCCGAGAAATATTTAAGAGTAAATTTTTAGAGTTTTAGAATATAAGTGACTTCCTTATTTGTGCAATATTGCAGCAAATAGTAGTTTTGTCTTATCTGATCAAGATAACTTCAGACTCTTAGAAGTAAAAGTTCTCTGTGTAATTCTAGTTACTTTCCCAGTCATTTAAAAACTCAGTTTTTGTAATTTGGTTGTATTTTTAAAATTGCATTTCACTGAACTCTCTCAGGAATATATTCCAGGATGTGATGAATCGGGACACGTTAGTGAAATCATTTTTAGATCAGGTAAGATGTATTGGAAATATGTCATTTGTGATATCAGAGTTAATTGCTAGGTGATTATAGATGATTTGTTTAAGGGTTTAATAGTGGAAATAATGGCCCTTAATTTGTGCTGAAACGTAGTGTTTCTTGTTTTGGTGGAGGAAGTCTCATAAATTTCAAAAATTCTGTTCTTTATAATACTAATTTTTAAAATTTTGGTATTTAAGCTTCTAATGTAGTCTTTTGTATATGTCCCCACCCCACCCTGCACCAAATGTTAAGTAAAATTTAATCCTTTCTATTTCCTTCTCCAATATCATTGTTGCTGGATGTCAAAGATCCCTTTGAACTATATCTGGTGGTAGCTTGCATTAGGGATAAAACAGACTAAGACCATGAGACCTTTGTGGGCAGCTTTCATTAAAACTAAAATTTGGCCCATTATTAGTATGGTAGCTTTTTTGCAAAATTAGATTTTTTTTTGGAAAAAAATGTACTTTATCAAAAAAGTGTTTCAAATTCTGCTCTTTGCATCAGCTCCTTTGTTGCAAATGTTAAAACATGTTTTGTTTAAAACTATGGATGAAATGCTTCTCTTTCAGATTTTTCAGCTCAAGTCTGGTTTGTCCCTCAGAAGCATTTTTCTAGCACAGTTTCTTCTCGTCCTTCACAGAAAAGCCCAGACAGTGATAAAATACATAGAAGATGAAACGTATGTTGGATTCTGATTTCAATATTATTTTAATACTTCCATTGTACTGCAACGTGAGAGAAATATATTTCCTTGTTTATACCATTTTTTTAAAATCCTGTTTTAAATGCACATTCTGCTGCTCATTTGTTATTTTCTATGCTTTGCATGTGTCATTCATGGTCATATAGAAACAGTTTGAAATGGAGGAAGGAGGTGGTTCAGATCTGTTTTCCCAATTAAATTGGGAACAGATGGGAGATACTGTGGACGTGAACGGGACACCTGGGTGGTATGTTGCCTTGCAGGTGCCAGGGTCAGGGATGTCTCAGATCGCGTCCACAACATTTTGGAGAGTGAGGGAGAGCAGCCAGATGTCTTGGTACATATTGGTGCCAATGACACAGGAAGGAAAAGCAAAGAAGTTCAGAAAAGGGAATTTAGAGAGCTAGGTAGAAAGCTGAGAGGCAGGACCTCCTGGGTAGTAATTTCTGGACTACTGCCTATGCCACATGCCAGTGAGGGTAGAAACAGGATGATTTGGCAGACAAACGCGTGACTGAGAAGCTGGTGCAAGGGGGCAGGGCTTCAGGTTCTTGGATCTCTTCTGAGGGAGGTATGACCTGTTCAAAAGTGATGGGTTGCACTGGAACCTGAGGGAGACCAATATTTTCACGGGCATGTTTGTTAGAGCTTTTGGGAAGGGTTTAAACTAATTTGGCAGGGGAGTGGGAACCGGAGTGAAGGGACTCAGGATAGGACAGATGGTAAAAAAACTAAGATAGCGTGCCGTCAGACTGTTAGGAAGTGCAGGCAGGTGATGGGACGTGGCTGCCGCCAACAGGCTGAGTATCAAATCATTAGGGATGCAGAATCAGAAAGGATAGCAAATACGGTAAATTCAAGGTATTGTATTTAATTGTGCGTAGTAAAGGAAATAAGGTGGATGATCTTGTTGCACTATTACACATTGCCAGGTATGATGTTGTGGCCATCACTGAATCGTGGCTGAAGGATGGTTGTAGTTGGGAGCTGAATGTCCAAGGTTACAGGTTATATTGGAGAGATAGGAAGGTAGGCAGAGGGGGTGGTGTGGCTCTACTAGTAAAGAATGGCATCAAATCAGTAGAAGGATGTGACATAGGATCAGAAGATGTTGAATCCTTGTGGGTTGAGTTAAGAAACTGTAGGAGTGAAAGGACATTGATGGCAGTTATATACAGGCCTCCCAACAGTGGCTGGGAGGTGGACCACAGATTACAACAGGAAATAGAAAAGGCGTGTCAAAAGGGCAATGTTATGGTAGTCACAGGAGATTTTAACTTGCAGGTCGATTGGGAAAATCAGGTTGGTAATGGATCTCAAGAGAGTGAGTTTGTTGAATGCCTAAGAGATGGCTTCTTAGAGCAGTTTGTCATTGAGCCTACTTTGGATCAGCTGTACTGGATTGGGTGTTATGTAATGAACCAGAGACGATTAGACAGCTTAAGGTAAAAGAACCCTAAGGATCCAGTGATCACAATGTGATTGAGTTCAGCTTGAAATTTGATAGGGAAAAAGTGAAGTCTGATGTAGCAGTATTACAGTGGAGTAAGGCAAATTGCAGTGGTATGAGAGAGGAGCTGGCCAAAGTAAATTGGAGAGAGCTGCTGGCAGGGATGTCAGTAGAGCAGCAATGGCGTGTGTTTCTGGGAAAAATGAGGAAGGTGCAGGATATATGTATTCCAAAAACGTAGAAATAATCAGATGGTAAAATAATTCAACCGTGGCTGACGAGGGAAGTCAAAGCTATTATAAAAGCGAAAAAAAGGGCCTACAACAAAGCAAAAATTAGTGGGAAGATAGAGGATTGGGAAGTTTTTAAAAACCTACAGAGAGCAACTAAAAAAATCATTAGAAGGGAAAGGATGGAATATGAAAGCAAGCTAGCAAATAATATCAAAGTGGATAGCAAAAGTTTTTTCAAGTATGTTAAAAATAAGAGAGAAATGAGAGTGGATATAAGACTGCTAGAAAATGAGGCAGGAGAAATAATAGAGAGGGACAAGGAGATGGCTAATGAACTAAATGAGTATTTTGCATCAGTCTTCACTGTGGAAGACGCTAGCAATATGCCTGATGCTGTAGTGTGTGAAGGAAGAGAAGTGGAAGCAGTTACTATTACTAGAGAGAAGATGCTCAAAAAGCTGAAAGACCTAAAGGTTCATAAATCACCCAGACCAGATGAACTGCACCCAAAGAGGTAATGTTGGGGATTGTGGTGGTGTTAGAAATGATCTTTCAAAAATCATTGGACTCTGGCATGGTGCCAGAGGACTGGAAAATTGTAAATGTCACTCCACTCTTTAAGAAAGGAGGAAGGCAGCAGAAAGGAAATTATAGGCCAGTTAGCCTGACCTCAGTGGTTGGGAAGACGTTAGAGTTAATTGTTAAGGATGAGGTGATGGAGTAGTTGGTGACACAGGACAAGGTAGTACAAAGTCAGCATGGTTTCCTTCAGGAAAGATCCTGCCTGACGAACCTGTTGGAATTCTTTGAGGAGATTACAAGTAGGATAGATAAAGGGGATGCAGTGGATGTTGTATATTTGGACTTTCAGAAGGCCTTTGACAAAGTGCCACACATGATGCTGCTTAACAAGTTAAGAGCCCATAGTATTACAGGAAAGTTACTAACATGGTTAGAGCATTGGCTGATTGGTAGGAGGCAGCAAATGAGAATAAAAGGATCCTTGTCTGGTTGGCAGCCAGTGACTAGTGGTGTTCTGCAGGGATCAGTGTTGGGACCACTTCTTTTTATGCTGTATATAAATAATTTAGATGATGGAATAAATACCGTTGTTGCCTAGTTTGCAGATGATACGAAGATTGGTGGAGGGGCAGGTAGTGTTGAGGAAACAGCTAGTATGCAGAAGGACTTAGATTAAGAGAATGGGCAAGAAAGTGGCAAATGAAATACAATGTTGGAAAATGCATGGTCATGCACTTTGGTAGTAGAAATATATGTGTGGACTATTTTCTAAATGGGAGAAAATCCAGGAATCTGAGATGCAGAGGGACTTGGCAGTCCTTGGGCAGAGCATCCTTTAGTCTTGCAAAACCATGGATCTGCGCCTGGAAAGTCTTCACTCTCCAGGGCGCAGGCCTGGGCAAGGTTGTATGGAAGACCAGCAGTTGCCCATGCTGCAAGTCTCCCCTCTCCACGACACCAATGTCATCCAAGGGAAGGGCATTAGGACCCATACAGCTTGGCACCAGTGTCATCGCAGAGCAATGTGTGATAAGTGCCTTGCTCAAGGACACAACACATTCCCTCGGCTGGGGCTTGAACTCACGACCTTCAGGTCGCTAGTCCAATGTCTTAACCACTTGGCCACTTGTCCACACGTGGGCAGAGCACCCTAAAGGTTAACTTACAGGTTGAGTCGGTGGTGAGGAAAAGATGTGCTGGCATTGGAGAGGGTCCAGAGGAGGTTCACAAGGATGATTCCAGGAATGAAAGGGCTATCATACGAGGAACGTTTGATGGCTCTGGGTCAGTACTCAGAATTCAGAAGGATGGGGGGGGAATCTCATTAAAAGCTTTCGAATATTGAAAGGCAGAAAGGATGTTTTCCATGGTTGGAGAGTCCAGGACAAGATGGCACAGCCTCAGGATAGAGGGGTGCCCTTTCAAAACAGAGATGCGGACAAATTCCTTTATCCAAGGGGTGCTGAATTTGTGGAATTTGTTGCAGCTCTGGAGGCCAGGTTGTTGGGTGTATTCAAGACAGAGATTGATGGGTTCTTGATTGGACATGCGTCAAAGCTTATGGGGAGAAGGCCAGGAGCTGGAGTTGAGGAGGAGAATAAAAAAGGATCAGCCATAATTGAATGGCGGAGCAGACTCGATGGGCCAGATTCTGCTCCTATGTCTTATGGTCTTGTAGCGTTAGATTCAAAAGCTTAATACTGTTTCAGGTGCTACAACCGAATCCTCCTCTACTCTTCTGCATTTTAATTATTTGAAAGCAAGTGTACACTTTACTCATATGCTGCAGATCTGATAGACTTAACTACCTTAATTGAACTGGATTCAAAATCAGGTTTACTATCACTGACATATGTCATGAAATTTGTTGTTTTGTGGCAGCAGTACAGAACAATACATAAAAATTCTAGAGTTGCGGGGGGATGGGAACCAGAGTGCCGGAGCAGTTAATGGCGAGGTTTTGGAGACAGATGTTGGTTAGACCTCAAAGTCAGAAATCAGAAGGTTGAGCGTGGCGTGACTAGTATCCTGAGCTGCATATATTCCAATATAAGAAGTATCGTGGGAAAGGCCAATGAGCTTAGAGCGTGGATCAACATCTGGAATTACGACATTCTGGTCATTGGTGAGACTTGATTGTAGGAGGGGCAGGATTGGCAGCTCAATATTCCAGGTTTCTGCTGTTTTAGATGTGACAGAGCAGGAGGGATTAAAGGAGGACGGTGGTGTTACTAGTCAGGGAAAATTCCACAACAGTGCTCCATCAGGACAGACTGGAGAACTTGTGAGACATTATGGGTGGAACTGAGAAATAAGAAAGGTAATTTGTAGGTTGAGTCTGTGGTGAGGAAGGCAATGTAATGTTAGCATTTACTTCAAGAGAACTAGAATATAAAAGCAAGAATGTAACATTGAATCTGTATAAAGCACTAGTGAGACCTCACTTGGAACATTATGAGCAGTTTTGGGCACCTTACCTTAGAAAGGATGAGCTGTAACTGGAGAGGGTTCAAAGGAGGTTCACGAAAATGATTCCAGATTGAATGGCTTGTCATATGAAGAGCTTTTGATGGCCCTGAGCCTGTATTCATGAATTCAGAGGAATGAGGGGTGACTTAATTTAAACCTTTGGAATGGTGAGAGGCCTTGATAGAGTGGATGTGGAGAGGATGTTTCCAGTGGTGGGAGAGTCTAAGTCCAGAGCACACAGCCTTGAAATAGAGGGATGTCCTTTTGGAACAGAGATGACAGGAATTTCTTTAGCCAGAAAGTGGTGAATCTGTGGAATTCTTTGTGACAGGCAGCTGTGGAGGCGAGGTCTTTGCATATATTTAAGGCAGAGGTTGATGGACTCTTGATTGGTCATGGCATAAAAGAATATGGGGAGAAGGCAGGAGATTGGGGCTGAGAGGAAAATTGGATCAACCATGATGAAATGGTTGAGTATACTCGATGGGCTAAATGGCCTAATTCTGCCCCTATATCTTATGGTATGACCTTATGATATGGTATTAATGGGGCTATATTATAGAGCATCGAACAGTCCGAAGGATTTAGGGGAACAAATTTGTAAAGAGATCACAGATTGATGCACGAAATAAGGTTGTTATTGTAGGTGATTTTAACTTTCCACATACTGTAAAAGGATTAGATGGAGTAGAGTTTGTCAAATGTGTTCAAGAAAGTTTCCTTCAGTAGGTAGAAGTATCAACAAGAGCATGTGCAATACTGGATCTGCTATTGGGGAATGAGATAGGGCAGGTGAAAGAAGTTTGTGCAGGAGAACACTTGGCGTCTTGTAACCACAGTGTCATTAATTTTAAAGTAAACGTGAAAAGATTGGTCTGGTCCATGGACTGAGATTCTAAATAGGAGAATGCCCAATTTTGATGATATCAGTAAAGATCTGGCAAGTGTGGATTGGTCCAGGCTGTTTTCTGGCAAAGGTGTACTTGGAAAGTGGGAGGTCTTCAAAAACAAAATTGTGAAGGTACAAAGCTATATGTGTTTCAGAATAAAAGGTAAAGGTAACAAGTGTAGGGAACCTTGGTTTTCAAGAGATAGTGAGGCTCTGATTAAGTGAAAAAAGGAAGTGCATAGTAGGTATAGGCAAATGGGAACAAATGAGGTCCTTATGGAGTATAAGACATGCAAGAGAACACTTAAGAAAGAAATCAGGGCTAAAACAAGGCATGAAGGAGAAACCTAAGGGATTCTGCAGATATGTTAAGAGCAAAAGGATTGCAAGAGACAAAATTAGTCCTCTGGAAGGTCAGAACGGTAATCCATGTGTGGAGCCAAAACAGATGGGGGAGATCTTGAATGAATTCTTTGCATCTGTATTTACTCAGCAGACAGACACAGAGTCTATGGAAGTGAGGCAAAATGGTATCAACTTCATGGACCCTGTTCAGAGTACAGAGGAGGGGTGTTTTTTCCCCTGAGGCAAATCAGGGTAGATAAATCCCCAGGATCTGACAAGGTGTTCCTTCAGATCCTAGGAAGGGAAGTGCAAAAATTGCCAGGGCCCTAGCAGAGATATTTAAAACATCCTCAGCAACAGGAGAGGTACCGGAAGATTGGATGGCAGCCAGTGTTGTTCCACAGTGTTAAAAAAAAGGCTCTAAACATAAACCAGGAAATGATAGGCAGGTGAGTCTGACATCAGTTGTGGGAATATTATTGGAAGGTATTCTGAGGGACTGGATATGTACTGTAAGTGTTTGGATAGACATGGACTGATTAAGGATATTCAGCATAGCTTTGTGGGTGGTAGATCCTGTCTAACCAATTTTACAAAGTTTTTCGAGGAAGTTACCAGGGAAGTGGATGAAAGCAAGGCAGAGGATGTTGTCTACATCGTTTTTAGCAAGGTATTTGACAAGGTCCTGCATGGGAGGTTGGTCAAGAAGGTTCAGTCGCACGGCATTCACAATGAGGTAGTAAATTGAGTTAGACATGGGTATTATGGGAGAAACCAGAGAGTGGTTGCAGATGGTTGCCTCCCTGACTGGAAGCCTGTGACTAGTGGTGTGCCACTGGGGTCAGTGTTGGGTCCTTTGTTGTTTGTCTTCTGTATCAGTGATCTGGATGACTGGCTGCACCATAGCGTACTGGTTAGTAGAATGCTTTACAGAACAGGCAGTGCAAGTTCAATCCCCGCCACTGCCATAAGACACGAGCAGAATTAGGCTATTCAGCCCATCGTGTCTGCTCCGTCATCCATCATGGCTGATCCCGGATCCTACTCAACCCCATACACCTGCCTTCTTGCCATATCTTTTGATGCCCTGACTAGTCAGGAAACTATCAACTTCCACCTTAAATATACCCACAGACTTGGCCTCCACCGCAGTCTGTGGCAGAGCATTTCACAGATTCACTCCTCTCTGGCTAAAAAAATTCCTCCTTCCTTCTGTTTTAAAAGGTAACCCCTCAATTTTGAGGCTGTGCCCTCCAATTCTGGATATCCCCCACCATAGGAAACATCCTCTCCACATCCACCCTATCTAGTCCTTTCAACATTTGGTAGGTTTCAATGAGATCCCCACACATACTTCTAAATTCCAGTGAGTACAGGCCCAAAGCTACAAACACTCCTCATATGTTAGCCTCTCAATTCCAGGAATTATCCTTGTGAACCTCTTTTGGACTCTCTCCAACAACAGTACATCCTTTCTAAGCTATGGAGCACAAAATTGTTGACAATACTCCAAGTGCAGCCTGACTAATGTCTTTTAAAGCCTCAGCATTATCTCCTTTATTTTATATTCTGTTCCCCTTGAAATAAATGCCAACATTGCATTTGCCTTCTTTACCACAGACTCAACCTGTAAATTAACCTTCTGAGAGTCTTGCACAAGGGCTCCTAAGTCCCTCTGCACCTCTGATGTTTGAACCTTCTCCCCATTTAGATAATACTCCACACTATTGTTCCTTACCAAAATGCCTTATCAGACATTTCCCAACACTGTATTCCATCTGCCAGTTTTTTGCCCATTTTTCCAATATGTCTAAGTCCTGCTGCAATTGCATTGCTTCCTCAGCAGTATTTTCCCCTCCGCCTATTTTCATATCATCCGCAAACTTTGCCACAAAGCCATCGTTTCCATTAGCCAAATCGCTGACAAACAATGTGAAAAATAGTGGTCCCAATACTGACCCCTGTATAATGCCATTAATCACTGGCAGCCAACTAGAAAAGACCCTTTATTCCCACTTGCTGCACCCTGCTTGTCAGCCATTCCTCTATCCATGCCAGTATCTTTCCTGTAATGCTATAGTATTTTATCTTATTAAGCAGCCTCATGTGTGGCACCTTATCGAACGTCTTTTGAAAATCCAAGTAAGTGACATCTACTGCCTCTTCTTTGTCCACTCTGCTTGTTACTTCCTTGAAGAACTCTTAGCAGATTTGTCAGGCAAGATTTCCCTTTACAGTAACTATGCTGACTTTGACTTAGTTTATAATTAGTCTTCAAGTACCCCGAAACCTCATCCTTAATAATGGACACCAACACTTTCCCAGGTTAGGCTAAGTGGCCTATAATTTCCTTTCTTTTGTCTTCCTCACTTATTAAAGAGTGGAGTGACATTTGCAATTTTCCAGTCCTCCGGGACCATGCCAGAATCGTGATTCTTGAAATATCATGACCATTGCATCTGTTATCTCTTCAGCAGCCTCCTTCAGGGCTCTGGGATGTAGTCCATGTGGTCCAGGTCATTTATTCACCTAAAGACCTTTCAGTTTAGCTAGCACTTTTTCCTTTGTAATAGCAATGGCACTCACGGATCTCTGGCACTCAGCTTGTATCTTTCACGGTAAAGACTGAAGGAAAGTACTTGTTCAGTTCATCTGCCATTTCTTTGTCCTCCATTACTACCTCACCAGCATCATTTTCTAGTGGTCCAATATCAACTGTCACCTCCCTTTTATGCTTTATATAACTAAAAAAGCTTTTAGTATCCTGCTTTATATCATCCGCTTGATTGCCCTCATTTTTCTTTTCCCTTCTTATAGCTTTGTTAGTTGCCTTTTGTTGGATTTTAAAAGCTTCCAAGTCATCCAACTTCCCACTCACTTTTGCTACCTTATATGCCCTTTCCTTGGCTTTTATGCAGTCCTTAACTCCCCCTGTCAGCCACGGTTGCCTCGCCCTGCAGTTTGAGAACTACTTCTGTGGGATATATCTGTCCTGCGCACTGCAACCTATTCTCAGAAACTTCATTCAGCCCTGTTCTGCTATCATCACCGCACGTATCCTCCTCCAATCCATCTGGGCAAGCTCCTCTCTCATGCCTTTGTAATTCCTGTTATTCCATTGCAATACTGATACATTTGACTTGTGCTTCTCCCTCTCAAATTGCGGTATGAATTCAATCATATTATGATCACTGCCTCCTATATGTTCTTTTACGTTAAGCTGACTAAAAAATATGGGTTATAACATAACATTCCATCTAAGATAGCCTTTCCCCTAGTATGCTCGAGTACAAACTGCTCTTAAAAAGTCATCTCTTAGGGATTCAACAAATTCCCTCTCTTGCAATCTGACATTAATCTGCCTGAAAGGAGTTTGTTCCACCGGGTGCTCTGGTTTCTCCCCACAGTTCAAAGACGTACCAGTTGTTAGGTTAATTGGTCATTGTAAATGGTCCTGTGATTAGGCTCAGATTACATTGGGGAATTGCTAGACAGCAAAGTTCGAAGGGCCTGTAGGACCTACTCTGTGCTGTATGTCAATAAGTAATTAAATTATGTGGTTAACTAGATCAGCAAATTTGCCGATGACACCAGGTTTGGGAGTGTAGTGGGCAGTAAGGACGGTTGTCATGGCTTGCAGAAGGATCTGCATCAGGTGGAAAAATGAGCTGAAAAATGGCGGATGGAATTTAATGCAGACAAGTTTGGCACTTCGGTAGGACCAACCAGGGTAGGTCTTACATAGTTCGACCATGCCTCAGTGATTAGAACAATGCCATAGCCCCATATGTTAATTAAAGCTTTGACTCCTTGTACTGAAATGGTTATCATTTAGATTTGAATTTCCATTGTGTTTTTATCTGCTTGCTCTGCCTACTGGACTTCATACCCTTCTCCACATGACTGTTTTCCACATATACACAGCTTCTCTGAACCCCTTTTCCCTGTCCTCTTAGTTTAAACCTTCCCCTAATAACATTAGCAAACCTCTCCATTAGGATATTGGTCCATTGATTGGAGAACAACCTTTCGTTGTATGCATCCCAAGGATCCAAGAACCAAAGACCTGTCCCTCTGCAGGGTCCCTTCAGCAATGCATTCATTTGACCAACACTTCTATTCCAACACTCACTATCTTATTATTTGTTTATTTAGTGATGTGGCAGGAAGTAGGCCCTTCCAGACCTTTGAGCCACAGCAACCCCACAATCCCAATTAACCCAATCACAGGACAATTTACAATAACCAATTAACTTACCCAGTACATCTTTAGACTGTGGGAGGAAATCAGCGTACCCACACATTCCATGGGGAGGATGTACGGAGATCCTCTCAGAACGGTGCAGTATTGAATGGCAAACTCTGGAATGTCCCAAGCTGTAATAGCGACACACCTAACCGCTACATTACCACAGCATTGGAAACTTTCCAGAGATTACACTCTTTGAAATCCTACTCTTAAATGGCTACATAGCTCCCTCAATTCATGTTAGAGGACTTCATCCCTTGTTCAGTATGCTTTATCGAATTTTATAAATTTGTGAGGGGCACAGATTGGATAGATAGATTAGTTTTCCAAGGTAAGCTTAGAATTGGAAGGACAATTTTTAAGGTGAAAGGGGAGATCTGAGAGAAATTTTATGCACAGTGGGTGGTGAAAATCTGGAATGAGCTGCCAGAGGAAGTGGTGGGGCAGGTGCAGTTACAGTGCTTAAAAGGCATTTGGGCAGCAATCAGATAGGAAAGACGTAAAGAAAATTTTTGACTCACACATGTTTGAAATCTGGAATGTTGAGGGAGTAGTAGAGGCAGATAACTTCAGTCACTTGAATCACCGAGACACAGTAGGCCACTAATCAAGTGTTGCTAAATGGGGATAGCATAAGTGATGGTCATCCACTGAGCCAAAGAGCCTGTTTTTGTGTCGTGTGAGTCTGTGACTGCTGTCTATAATTAGCTACATTATTTGAATGAGGTAATCAGATAGCATGGGAAGTGTTGATTAAAAAATATATATTTGAATTGGCTATTGAGGTGTTTGAGCTCCATATATTATAGATAACACTAATTCATCAATAATACAATTTTAATCTGTCCACAGGTAAAATAAAGACCGTGTCTACCATTTTATAAGTATTCTTGTGCAGCTGTTATCTCCAGCAGGTGTCCCCATTCATCAAGTATTGGCAGAAGGTCCAAATGCCAGCAATAAATATGTTTAAACTGTGTCTATGAGTGTAAATGTAATTTTACATCTTTGGCTTGCATCACCCTCCTCCACTGACAAGTTGGTAGAATTTCTGCATTTGAGGAATGAGATGTTTGAGATTATTGTCAGGATGTGATGTTACAAGTCCATTGTTAGATACTGCTATAATTTCCTTTTCTCTATCAATGCACTGATTGGATACTGATTGCTATATCACCAAGAAAGTTTTCATACTGAGATGTTGCATTTTCTCTATTAAAGCTCCAAGTTTTGCTGACAGTTAAGACCTCTTTCATACTGGTCTTATCCAACACTCTTCGGGGAGGATGTTTCATATTTTATAAAAAGCAGAAACTATATGACAAATATATCTTGTAAAAGGTGGAGAGGTTTCAAAATTCAAACATTCAGTCATTTAATATGGAGTAAATAGTAGTGATGTGGTATTTGGTATGTTGAAGTATTGAATATTAAACTAGAATGGTTGGGGGGTGGGAATCAAATTAAAGAGGCTAGGCGTGAGGAGGTTAGTTCACTACAGGGGGATGGGAACCAGTGCAGAGAGACAGAGGGATGTAAAGTGAGGGTAGAAACAAAAAGTACTATGGAGAAAAGTAAAAGTGGCAGGCCGACAAATCCAGGGCAAGCATTAAAGAGGGCCACTTTTCAGCATAATTGTAAAAGGACTAAGAGAGTTGTAAAAGAGCGCCTGAAGGCTTTGTGTGTCAATGCAAGGAGCATTCGTAATAAGGTGGATGAATTGAAAGTGCAGATTGTTATTAATGATTATGATATAGTTGGGATCACAGAGACATGGCTCCAGGGTGACCAGGGATGGGAGCTCAACGTTCAGGGATATTCAATATTCAGGAAGGATAGACATGAAGGAAGGGGAGGTGGGGTGGCGTTGCTGGTTAAAGAAGAGATTAACGCAATAGAAAGGAAGGACATAAGCCGGGAAGATGTGGAATCGATATGGGTAGAGCTGCGTAACACTAAGGGGCAGAAGACGCTGGTGGGAGTTGTGTACAGGCCACCTAACAGTAGTAGTGAGGTCGGAGATGGTATTAAACAGGAAATTAGAAATGTGTGCAATAAAGGAACAGCAGTTATAATGGGTGACTTCAATCTACATGTAGATTGGGTGAACCAAATTGGTAAAGGTGCTGAGGAAGAGGATTTCTTGGAATGTATGCGGGATGGTTTTTTGAACCAACATGTCGAGGAACCAACTAGAGAGCAGGCTATTCTGGACTGGGTTTTGAGCAATGAGGAAGGGTTAATTAGCGATCTTGTCGTGAGAGGCCCCTTGGGTGAGAGTGACCATAATATGGTGGAATTCTTCACTAAGATGGAGAGTGACATAGTTAATTCAGAAACAAAGGTTCTGAACTTAAAGAGGGGTAACTTTGAAGGTATGAGACGTGAATTAGCTAAGATAGACTGGCAAATGACACTTAAAGGATTGACGGTGGATATGCAATGGCAAGCATTTAAGGGTTGCATGGATGAACTACAACGATTGTTCATCCCAGTTTGGCAAAAGAATAAATCAAGGAAGGTAGTGCACCCGTGGCTGACAAGAGATATTAGGGATAGTATCAATTCCAAAGAAGAAGCATACAAATTAGCCAGAGAAAGTGAATCACCTGAGGACTGGGAGAAATTCAGAGTTCAGCAGAGGAGGACAAAGGGCTTAATTAGGAAGGGGAAAAAAGATTATGAGAGAAAACTGGCAGGAAACATAAAAATGGACTGTAAAAGCTTTTATAGGTATGTGAAAAGGAAAAGACTGGTAAAGACAAATGTAGGTCCCCTGCAGACAGAAACAGGTGAATTGATTATGGGGAGCAAGGACATGGCAGACCAATTGAATAATTATTTTGGTTCTGTCTTCACTAAGGAGGACATAAATAATCTTCCAGAAATAGTAGGGGACAGAGGGTCCAGTGAGATGGAGGAACTGAGCGAAATACATGTTAGTAGGGAAGTGGTGTTAGGTAAATTGAAGGGATTGAAGGCAGATAAATCCCCAGGGCCAGATGGTCTGCATCCCAGAGTGCTTAAGGAAGTAGCCCAAGAAATAGTGGATGCATTAGTGATAATTTTTCAAAACTCGTTAGATTCTGGACTAGTTCCTGAGGATTGGAGGGTGGCTAATGTAACTCCACTTTTTAAAAAAGGAGGGAGAGAGAAACCGGGGAATTATAGACCGGTTAGCCTAACGTCGGTGGTGGGGAAACTGCTGGAGTCAGTTATCAAGGATGTGATAACAGCACATTTGGAAAGCGGTGAAATGATCGGACAAAGTCAGCATGGATTTGTGAAAGGAAAATCATGTCTGACGAATCTCATAGAATTTTTTGAGGATGTAACTAGTAGAGTGGATAGGGGAGAACCAGTGGATGTGGTATATTTGGATTTTCAGAAGGCTTTTGACAAGGTCCCACACAGGAGATTAGTGTGCAAACTTAAAGCACACGGTATTGCGGGTGAGGTATTGGTGTGGGTGGAGGGTTGGTTAGCAGACAGGAAGCAAAGAGTGGGAATAAACGGGACCTTTTCAGAATGGCAGGCGGTGATTAGTGGGGTACCGCAAGGCTCAGTGCTGGGACCTCAGTTGCTTACAATATATATTAATGACTTGGATGAGGGAATTAAATGCAGCATCTCCAAGTTTGCGGATGACACGAAGCTGGGTGGCAGTGTTAGCTGTGAGGAGGATGCTAAGAGGATGCAGGGTGACTTGGATAGGTTGGGTGAGTGGGCAAATTCATGGCAGATGCAATTTAATGTGGATAAATGTGAAGTTATCCACTTTGGTGGCAAAAATAGGAAAACAGATTATTATCTGAATGGTGGCCGATTAGGAAAAGGGGAGGTGCAACGAGACCTGGGTGTCATTATACACCAGTCATTGAAAGTGGGCATGCAGGTACAGCAGGCGGTGAAAAAGGCGAATGGTATGCTGGCATTTATAGCGAGAGGATTCGAGTACAGGAGCAGGGAGGTACTACTGCAGTTGTACAAGGCCTTGGTGAGACCACACCTGGAGTATTGTGTGCAGTTTTGGTCCCCTAATCTGAGGAAAGACATCCTTGCCATAGAGGGAGTACAAAGAAGGTTCACCAGATTGATTCCTGGGATGGCAGGACTTTCATTTGAAGAAAGACTGGATGAACTGGGCTTGTACTCGTTGGAATTTAGAAGATTGAGGGGGGGATCTGATTGAAACGTATAAGATCCTAAAGGGATTGGACAGGCTAGATGCAGGAAGATTGTTCCCGATGTTGGGGAAGTCCAGAACGAGGGGCCACAGTTTGAGGATAGAGGGGAAGCCTTTTAGGACCGAGATTAGGAAAAACTTCTTCACACAGAGAGTGGTGAATCTGTGGAATTCTCTGCCACAGGAAACAGTTGAGGCCAGTTCATTGGCTATATTTAAGAGGGAGTTAGATATGGCCCTTGTGGCTACGGGGGTCAGGGGGTATGGAGGGAAGGCTGGGGCGGGGTTCTGAGTTGGATGATCAGCCATGATCATAATAAATGGCGGTGCAGGCTCGAAGGGCCGAATGGCCTACTCCTGCACCTATTTTCTATGTATATAATACTTCACAGTGTTGGGTGTTGCAGTGGGACAATAATTGGCTTAAACTGCACTCTAGAGTATTGTGTATACTTCTGGTCAGCACACTACATGAAGGATGTAGTAGCACCAAAGAAGAAATTCATCAGGATGTTGCCAAGGATGGAGAGCTGTAGGTATAAGCAGAGATTGAATAGACTCGGGCTATTCTTACTTGAATGTAGAAGGCTGGGGAATGACCTTAGAACATTTAAAATGGAGCAGTATAACCAGCACAGGAATGGGCTCGTTTGGCTTAGGATGCCAATCCATGCTAACCCCATCTGCCTGTGTGTGATCTACTACTCCTATGTATTCCCTTAGAGGTTCAGAAAATTACGAAGAGCATGTATAAAATGGAAAGTTAGATTCTAGAATTGGGAGGGCACCGGTTTAATGTGAGAGAGGATCTTAAGAGGTAAGTTTTCCTTACACAAGATGGGAGGTGTATGGAGCAAGTTCCCAAAAGATGTAGCAGAGGCAGATACAATCACCTTATAAAAAACCATATGGGCAGGTACATGAAGACGAGTAGTTAGACAGATACAGGCCTAATGCAAACAGGTAGGATTAGCTTAGATGAGCATCACAGTCATCCTGGATAATGTGGGTCTCAAGGGTCCATTTCTGTGCGGTATGCTTCTGTGACAGAGCACTGTGTTTTAAACAGATTTTCATAAATAGAACTCCTTAAAGAAAAAAAGCAAATCCTAGATTTGTACAATTAATTTGTTTCATTACAACTGGATTTGCTGGAGGTGAGAACTATTAGAGACGCTCCATGATAAATATGGAAAAAAACTGCTGGTATAATTTCTTGCTGGAAGCAAATTAAGATTGCATAGTAGAAGTTTTAGTAGTCTCTTTGAACAAATTTGAAAAGATAGTAAAAGGAATTTGCAAATTAGGCATTAAAAGTACAGAATATCGCAAAGTAAACCTTTTGATAGTTTGAATAGTTAACTCTTTGGTTATAAAATATTAACCCTGATCATTTACAATTACTATTTTGTTCTGCTTTTTCTTCAGCCAGAGGGGTAAGAAGCCTTTCAAATCATTACGAAACCTGAAAATTGACCTTGATCTTGCAGTGGAGGGTGACTTAAGTATTATAATGGCCGTGGCTGAGAAATTAAAACCAGGCCTTCACTCATTTATCTTCGGAAAATCTTTCCACACAAGCATACAAGAACGCGATGTACTAATGTCACTTTAGAGAGAATTTATGTAAATTGTATTTTACATTAATGTGAATAATAATTTGCCTGTACTTGAAAATGTCTAATTGAGTCTAAATATTAATTTTAAAATCCGTGTCATACAAGAATACAGAACTTCTATTTAACACAATGATACTGAGACAAGTTAGTAAATAAATTTGATTGTTTACAGTGTAACTAAAGTTCTCAGCATTTAGCTTTTGATATTTGTGTACATGTTATTTTCTTTGAAAACAGTTGTTTAATATTTCTAAATTTAACCTCAAAATGCCTACCTTGAGATATTTTATTGCAAGTTAGATAATTAGTCACTAATTTCATCATAGCTAAATGTTCTTTTTTTGCTTCAGTCATAAAACATGGTATCTCATCCATATCCATTTGGCTTACTGTTTCCATGCCATGTAAAGATTCTCAACCTTTTGAGTCTGTTTTGCTATTATATTAGATCATGTCTGATTTCATCCCTTATTACCTGGCTTAAACAATTGCAATCAGGAAAAATTGCTCTGTTTTCCCCTGCCAGCCTGAACAAGGAAGCTTGCAAATATTTTTTAAGCATTTCTCTTTAAACTGAACCTGCATATTACTGCTGCTATTCACCCTCATAGTAACTCTGTAACTCAATTATTAGGTTTGAAGATACTCAACAGAAGCAAAACTGCTACACAATATTTCAATTTCTTAGCAAATTATGATTATTTAAGTTGACCAATAAATTGGCTGTGTGGGATATTTTACTATATAAACCTAGAAAGCCCACAGCCTTTGTCAAAGCTGTAGACCAACCACAGCCTCAGCCCAGATCATTTGCAGGCTTGCTTGTCAAGGCGTCGGACTGGCAACTGAAAGGTGATCTTGATAAGCAACTTGAGTACCCTGACTTCATCGTATCATCATCACTGAGGCCTCACATGGTCATTCTATCAGAAACCTCGAAGCAGGTTGACATGGTGAAACTGACAGTGCCTTGGGAAGACTGGATTGAGGAGGCATTTTGAGTGTAAGAAGGCCACATTCCAGGGGCTGGTAGAGCACAAAGTTGGACAGCACAGTGCGAGCCTGTACAGTGAGGTGTAAAGGTTTTGCTGGCTGTTTGCTCTGCAGAACCTACTTTCTCCTTGGCAAAAAAAAGAACCTTCACAACTATCACAAAGGCTGCTAAGCGAGCCTCCAGGTGGCTTTAGACCAAAAGGTGTGACCCGTGGACGAATGCTGCTGGGACACAAGCCAAGGCCTGATCAACCCTGGCTAGGTCACCTGGGCAAAGATGTCTGGTGTTGAAAGACCCAAAGCACCCAATGGCTCCAGTTTACATCACTGTTGATGTGTCCCAGTGCATCCAAGGGTGCATCTCAGGTTGAATAAATGCAAGTCGTTATCATGATTAGTTTTTGCAGATTTTGGCACTCAAATGGAAGAAAGCTGCCACAACAGTCTGGTAGTCTCTGGTGTGAACAAACTGTTTTCCCACATAGTTCACCATTAGAAGCCAGTTAAAAGGAATATTTAGCTAATAGTTAGAATGTTTTATTGGGAACTTGAGCATGTAGAACATTAAAGTAAATTGTCTGAAAAATGGCAGATAGAATTTAATGCAGACATGTGTGAGGTGTTGCACTTTGAGAAGACCAACCAGGGTAGGGCTTACATGATTGGTAGGGCACTGAGGAGGGTGATAGAACAGGGGGGTCTGGGAATACAGATCCATAATTCCTTGAAAGTGGTGTCACAGGTAGAAAGAGTTGTAAAGAAAGTTTTGGCGCATTGGCCTTCATAAATCAATGCACTAAGTACAGGAGTCGGGATGTTATGTTGAAATTGTATGAGACATTGGTGAGATCTAACTTGGAGTATTGTGAGCAGTTTTGGTCACCTACCTGCAGGAAAGGTGGAAATAAGATTGAAAGACTACAGAAAAAAATTACAAGGATGTTGCCGGGACTTGAGAACCTGAGTTATAGGGAAATGTTGAATAAGGTGCAAGGACTTTATTTCCTAGAATGTAGAAGATTGAGGGGAGATTCAATAAAGATATAGAAAATTATGAGGAGTATAGGTAGGGTAAATGAAAGCAGTTCTTTTTCCACTGAAGTTGGTACAAGTAGAGGTCAAGGATTGAGATGAAACGTGTAAAGGGAACATGAGGGGGATCTTCACTCAGAGGATGGTGAGAGTGTGGAATGAACTGCCAGTGCAAGTAGTGGAGGCAGGATCGATTTCAATAATTAAGAGAAATTTGGATAGGTACCTGGATGAGAGGGCTATGTTCTGGGTGCAGGTTGATGGAATTAGGCTGTTTCAAATGGTTTGGCAAGGACTAGATGGGCCGAAGGGCCTGTTTCTGTGCAGCAGTGTTCCATGCCTCTGATTCTATATAAGTTTCAATGTTCAAGATTATTTGTGGTTATAGTCTAGGTTTTTTTTAAGGTATGGGTTATCTAAGCAATTACATCTTGACAAGTCAGTAAAAACTTCCTTGCATCCCACACAATAAACAGAGACATTTATATACTTTATGACAAGACTGTTTCATGAATATCTGATTTTTTTTTAACATTTTAACTATTTTCCCATGGTTACAATAAAGGAAGCTGCAAAATGAAGCAACCTGTGCAGAAGGATTGGATGCTGTGGCAAATGAGTCCCAGAGTTGCAAGATAACTTCACAGGCTTTCCAATCTGGGTATATTATTGAGAAATAAAAAGTATATTTAAAAATAAATAAGGCAGAAATTTGGCAGCATCTCTAGGAAGAGGTGCTGCCTGGCCTGCTGCGTTCACCAGCAACTTTTATGTGTGTTGCTTGAATTTCCAGCATCTGCAGAATTCCTGTTGTTTGTAAGGCAGAAATTTAATGTTTTTGCTCAAAGGTAAAGGATGGGATTTTTCTTCTGTTAAAAGATCATATTGCAAAGTTGTATCTTAGCAAAGCAAAGTACAGTGCCTATAAAAAAGTATTCACCACCTTAGAAGTTTTCATGTTTTATTGTTTTACAACATTGGATCACACTGGATTTAATTTGGCTTTTTTGACACTGATCAACAGAAAAAGACACTTTCATGTCTAAGTGAAAACAGATCTCTACATAGTGCTCGAAATTTATTATAACTATAAAATAGAATAACTGATTGTGTACGTATTCAACCCCCTTCTAGACAGTATTTAGTAGATGCACCTTTGGCAGCAATTACAGTCTTGAGTCTCTGTGGATAGGTCTCTATCAGCTTTACACATCTGAACACTGCAATTTTTCCCCACTCTTTACAAAACTGCTCAAGCTCTGTCAGATTATGTGGGGATCATGAGTGAACAGCACTTCAAGTTCAGCCATACATTTTCAATTGGATTGAAGTCTGGACTCTGACTTGGCCACTCCTGGACATTAACTTCATTGTTTTTAAGCCCTTCCTGTGTAGCTTTGACTTTATGCTTAGGGTCATTGTCTTGCTGGAAAACAAATCTCCCAATTTACAGTTTTCTCTGCACCAAGTTTTCCTCCAGGATTTCTCTGTATTGTGTTGCATTCATTTTACCCATTAACTTCACAAGCCTTCCAGGGCCAGCAGCAGTGAAGCACCCCCACAGCATGATGCAATCACCATCATACTTCACAGTAGGGATGCTGTGTTTTTGATTATCTCTGGTGGTTGGCTTACACCAAACAGCGTTTAGTCTGATGGCCTGAAAACTCAATTTTGGTTTCATCAGACTGTCGAATCTTCCAGCTGACTCCCACATGCATTCTGGCAAACTCTAGCTGAGGTTTCTTGTGAGTTTTTTTTCAACAGTGACTTTCTCTTTGTCACTCCCCCATAAAACACCGACTGGACAAGCACCAGGGTAACTGTTGTATGTGCAGTCTCTCCCATCTCAGCCACTGAAGCTTGTAACTCCTGCAGAGATTCATAGGTCTCTTGCTGACCCCCTTCACTTGTCCCCTTCTTGCACAGTTACTCAGTTTTTGAGGACAGCTTGCTCTAGGCAGATTTATAGCTCTGCCATATTCTTTCTATTTCTTGACGATTGAATTAACTAGTCCAAAAGAGATTCAGTAACTTGGAAATTTTCTTGTATCCATCTCTGATTTGTGCTTTTCAATAACCTTTTTAGGGAATTGCTTGGAGTGTTCTTTTGTCTTCATGGTGTAGTTTTTGCCAGGATACTGACTCGCTAGCAGTTGGACCTCTCAGATACAGGTGTATTTTTACTACAATCAATTTAAACACCTTGACTGCACACAGGTCTCCAAAAGCAGATCTCCATTTAACTAATTATGTGACTTCTGAAACCAGTGGGTTGTACCAGTGATGATTTGGTGTGTCATATTAAAGGGGGCTGAATACTTAAGCAATCAATTATTTTGTATTTATATTTGTAAGTAATTTAAATCACTTCGTAGAGATCTGTTTTAACTTTGACAAAGAGTCTTCTTTTCTGTTGATCAGTGTGAAAAAAAATGCCAAATTAAATCCATTGTGATTCAATGTTGTAGAATAATAAAATGTAAAAACTTCTAAGTGGGGTGAATACTTTTTATAGGCACTGCCTACAAAAAGAATTGGTTTATTATCACCGGCATGGGTTGAGAAATTTGTTAACATCAGCAGTACAATGCAATACATGATAATATAGGAAAAAATGTAAATCAATTACTGTAAATATATATGTATATTAAATAGATTGAAATAGTGCAAGAATAAAAATTATATATATTAAGTATAATGGACACTGGAAATTAGGTGATTGAGTACTGCTGGTCAAGTACACTCAGTGTGCACTTGCTGGTTAAAATCAAGTATCTAATCAATTATGTGGCAACAACTCAATGCATAAAAAAAATGGTTAAGAGGTTCATTTTTTTGTTAAGATCAAACATCAGAAAGGTAAAGTAATGTGACCTATATGACTTTAATCATGGAATGATTGTTGGTGCCAGATGGGGTGGTTTGATTACCTCAAAAAACTGCTGTTCCCCTGGGATGTTCTCACACAACCGTCTTGAGTTTACAGAGAATGGTGCGAAAAACAAAAAAAAATCGAGTGAGTAGCATTTCTGTGGGTGAAAGCACCTTGTTATTGAGAGAAGTCAGAGGAAAATGGCCAGACTGGTTCAAGCTGACAGGCAACAGTAACTCAAATAACCACGTGTTACAATAATGATGCGCAGAAGAGCATCTCTGAATGCACAACATGCTGAACGTTGAAGTGGATGGGCTACAGTGGCAGAAGACTACAAGCATACACTCTGGCCACTTTATTAGTTACCTCCTGTACCCAATAAAGTAGTCACTTGGTGTAGATTGAAAATATATCTATCAGAAATCTCTGGAACAGTGCATGCCTTTTCTTCCAATTTGATATTATTTTGAGAGTTTTTGCAGATGGATCAGTCTTTTCAATGTAAAGATTTACAAAATACCTCTTAAATGTTTATCACTGCTATCCATCAAATTGTAATCTATTTTATCAATCTACTATATTGTGCCTTTATATCTTAATATTTGCTTGAATTTAAGAGCTTGCTTTACGTGGTTTCTCACTTTTTGACTGAATGTTATAGTCCCTCAGAAGATCCTACATTATGAGATTATCACATATAACCCAATCTAAAATTGTTTCTTGGTTAATTCTGCAAAATACTGCTCTCAGACATTGTGCCAAATACACTCTGCAAACTTGTTCTCTAACCTGTCTTTGACACTTTGGATTATTCAATTTATATAAAAATTAAATTCACCCATAATTATTACAGTACCTTTCTTTCTAGCTCCTGATATATCTTGTTTTGCAGTGTCCTCGAGTGTTGCTACTATTAAGGGAAAAAGAACTATAGTCATTTAGCAATATAGCAGTGAATTTTTCCCCTGTATGTTTGTACCAGCACTCAGTTGGTTTCCTGAGTGAAGAAAATTTTTCATCACAGCTACTGTGCCTCCTATTCCTTTCTATCTTTTTGAAATGTTAAAATGCCCAGAATATCCTGTTCACGGCCATGGTCATTTCGCCATCATATTTTGTCATGTCTATCTCAACATCCCTACTCTATGTCTACTGTCAAATTACCTTGCTTGTAAAAATGTGTGCACTTAGTTAAAGGGCTTCTCATCTTGTCTGTATTTACTGATTTTTTTTTTAAATGTTTGCATACTGTTCCTTCCTGACGGATTTGGGTTTTCTCCTTTGCTGCCCTGCATTATCAGAATCAGGTTTATTATCAAAGTAGTGGTGAGGTAGTATTCATGGGTTAAAGTGCCATTCAGAAATCTGATGGCAGAGGGAAAGAAGCAGTTCCTAAAATGGTGAGTGTATGTCTTCAGGCTCATAAACCCTTCCTGGATTGTAGAAATGAGAAGAGGGCATGTTCTGGGTGGTGAGATTCCTTAATGAAGAAAACTGCCTCCTTGTGCCAAAGATGGAGCTGCCCACTCAGTGAAGACTGGTATGTGTTCTCCCAGCTTCCTCTTTTAGAAGTCCACCATTCCTTGGTCTTACTGATGTTGAGTGCAAGGTTGTTGTTGCAACATCACTCTACATATCTCATTCCTTTATGCTTCATCACCATCTGAGAGTCTGCCATCAGTTGCGACAACGATGAATTTATAAATGACGTTTGAGATATGCTTAGCCATATATTTGTGTGTGTAAGTTCAGCACCCATTCTTGAGTTGCGCCAGTGTTGGTTGTCAGCAAGGAGGAGATGTTATTTCCAATCCACATTGAATGTGGTCTCCTGATGAGGCAGTCAAGGATCCAATTGCAGAGGGAAACACAGATGGGCAAGTTTTGAAGTTTGTTGATTAGTATTGAGAAGATGGTGTTGAACACTGAGCTGTAATCAATAAACAGCAGGCTGATGTAGATATTTCTCTTGTGCAGGTTGTCCAAAGTTGAGTGGAAAGCCTGTGAGATTGCATTTATTACGGCAGTGGGTCCATATTTTGCTTAGGAGGAGTTAATTCTAGCCATGACCTACCTCGAGGCACTTCATCACCTTGACCTTTCTCTAATTTTCTAAGCTTCTGTTCACCAAAGCCCTTCTTCATTCCCACATGCTTACCCCGAATTCCCTTAATATTTACTCTGAGCAATAGCTCATAATGCTGGGTTGTCTGATTGGAATTTCCCAGAATAAATGATGTGTGCACAAACGAGCTTCCATGCTCTGATAGCGTTGATGCTTTGGAATACTGACATGGTCTCTGATTGGGAGAACTTGCCATGGAGAATTTGCAGAAGGTGTTTATCAACATGCATACTTCCTGACATGGGAAATACATTGATTTATCTAATATACATAAAAGCTGCAAATTCTAATCTCTTGAGTTCAACCTATAATTGCCATTTTTTGGTCCGAATATGATTTACTTCCTCCCCAAAGTACACTGAGCTCAGAAATGAAGGCAGTTAATTTTTTATGCCTATTTTAAAAAAGGATGAAGCACTAACTGTCCCTCAAAAGGAGTTTCCCATAAATTTCTAACATTTAAAGATAGCTCAATACCTCCCGTCTTCAGCATGTATATTTTGAGACTACAGCGATAGTAGATTTATGTGAAAATATCTTTTTATGTCATAGTCACTTAATTTCTCCACTTTTGACTGTATTGGAAAACTGCAGACTTCTTTCAAATTAATTCCTCATTAGTATTCATTTCTATGACTCACCTGCTGTGAGTTCCCTCCCCTGTGAATAACATGATGAATAATGTGATGTTCATTTGAAATAAACATACAGCCATCAGTCTGTGTCCTACAGAACTTCGTTTGATGTGATTATTATGTTCAGTAGCAAAATATATCAATATTTTATGTTAATTATGTAGCCAGACCTACAGGGAAATCAGATTATGCTGTGAACTGCACAGAAAATAAGCAGTAAATCTTCACTATATGATACGTGCACAATGCCCAACTGCCCAACAGTTGACCACCTGCTTAATTAAGCTCTGTTGCCTGGCCCCCATTTTAATTGAAGTTCTGATTGTAAGTATGGTACAGCTATGTAGTTAATCCAAGCATCCTGGATAATGATTGTACCTCTGTCTTATAGTACAGGAATAATCTTCGGCGTACCCTGGATGGCCTCATCTTGCATATGTCAAATCTTGTGATTATATGTACTACTTTCAATTTAGAATGTGGTATGTACTGTACATTATCCACAGCTTTGGGAAGACTAAGCACAAATTGTCTGACTGCTTTGCTGAATACGACTGTCCAGTCTGCAAGGTTCCAGATCTCTTTAATTTTCCTACTTACATCTACTCTGCCCTTTCCATCCTCAGCACTGCTATTCAAATAAAGGTCAGCTTAAGGCTAAAGAAAACCAGCCTTCCAGCTGTGCATAATGCAGCCTTCCAAACTTAATAACTCAACAAGCAGTGCCTGTTGGGACTTCTCTGCGGAGCAGATCACAGAGTGTGTCGGAGACAGTTCCTTGCGGAGTTTATGTGCCAGTTTTAAAAAGTGAGTGGTGTTTGTCAAGACTTGTCTACAGAGCAGGAGATTACTTGGATTATTAATAACTTAGCAAGGATCAATAAAAAGAAGTTAGGTTTAAGCAGAGCAGTTATTGTGTGACTGGGCCAGTGTTAGAGTGGTCAGGCCTTGGTGAGAGGAGGTAGAGGCTTAGAGTGCTGAACCTTTTGTAGTTTTTTTTTATCAGCACTTAAGCTTGAGAAGTTAGAGGCAAAAGTATAACAAGTGTAAGCCTCGTCCTGTAAGATGTAGGACTGCAGTGTACCTAACAGTCTCCTTGATGACTTACATATATGCAGGAAGTGTGACCAACTTCAGCTCCTGACTGACAAAGTGAAGGAACTGGAATAGAAGCTAGATGTACTGAGGACCATCTGGGAGGTTGAAAACCTCATAGATGAAATTTTTACTGAGGTGATCACACCCAGAGGACAGGACTGTAGATGGGTGACCACCAGAAGAAGTGTGTGGGGGGGGCAGAGGGTAAGAAGTCAGTGCAGGGTTCCTCTGTGGCCATTCCCTTCAACAAGTATACATGTTTGTACACTGCTGGGGTTGGGGGGAAAGATGACCTATCAGGACCCAGCAGCAGCAGCTAGACCGGCGGCACTGTGGTCGGCTCTGAGGCATAGCAGGGAAAGATAAAGTTGGGCAGAGTGATAGTGATAGAAAACTTGATAGGTGGGGACAGGAGATTCTGTGGCCACTAAAGAGAAGACAGGATGGTGTGTTGCCTTCTTAGATGCTAGGGTCCAGGAAGTCTTGGATCGGCTGCAGAATATTTTCAAGGAGAAGGATGAGTAGCTAGAGGCCGTGGTGCACATTGGCACCAATGACATAAGTAGAAAGGAGGAAGAGGTTCTGTGCCGTGAGTATCAGGAGTTGGGAGAGGGGCTGAAGAGTAGGACCTCCAAGGTAGTAATCTCTGGATTACACAAGGTGCCACATGCTAGTCAGGAGAGGAATAGGATAGTACAGATGAATGAGAGGCTGAGGAACTAGTGCAGTGAACAGAGTTTCAGGTTCTTGGATTATTGGAGCCTTTCTGGGGCAGTGGTGCCCTGTACAAGAGGGATGGTTTGCATCCAAACTCGAGTGGAACCAATATCCTGGCTGGGGAGGGGGGTGGGGTTGCTACTGCTATTTGGGAAGATTTAAGCTAGTTTGGTAGGGGGATGGGAACCAGAGCACCAGGTCAGAAAGTGGAAGGGTGGAGAGGAAGGTAGATGCCAGGGCCAGTATAAACAGGTAGGAGCAAAGTAATAGATACAATAGGATGGATGGTATGAAGTGTGTGTGTTTTAATGCTATGAGTATTATGGGTAATGGTAATGAACTTGGAGCATGGATCAGTATATGGAACTATAATGTTGTGTCCATTACAGAGACTTGGTTGAGAGAGAGACAGCAATGGGTGCCTAATATACCAGAGTTTTAATGTTTTAGAAAAGATGACGAGGGAGGTAAAATTGCTGGGAGAGTTGCACTACCAATCAGGGATAATATCACAGCTGCACTCAGAGGAGATATAATGGAGAACTCATCTACTGAGTATAAATGTGTAGAAATCAAAAATAGGAAGGGTGCAATCACTTTGATGGGATCGTGCTATAGATCTCATCCCCCCCCCCCCCCAATAGCCATTGGGATATTCAGGAACAGGTATGCAGGCAGATTAAGGGATTGCTGTCATGGGGAACTTGAACTTCCCTAATATAAACTGGGATCCCTAATATAAACTGGGATCTCCTTAGTGCAAAAGGTTTAGATGGGGCAGAATATGTTAGGTGGTTTCCAGGAAGGTTTCTTAAGTCTATATGTAACTGGTCCAACAAGAGGAGAGGCTATACTGGATCTTGGGTAATGATCCTGGCCAAGTGACTAGCCTTTCATGGGTGAACAGTTTGGGAACAGTGACCACAGCTCCTCAAGTTTTAAGATGGCTAGAGAGAGATACAGAGCTTGCAGGAGAGTATTAAATTGGAACAGGGCAAATAATGAGAGCATTAGGCTAGAACCAATTGGGAGCAGCTATTTATGGGCAAGTCCATATCTGACATGTGGGGGGTGTTTAAAGACCAACTGCACAGAGTATAGGATAGGTATGTTCCAATCAGAAGGAAGGACAAGGATGGCAAGGTAAGAGAACCTTGGATGCCAAGAGAAGTGGTAAATTTAGTCAAGAAGGAAAAGGATAAGTCTGTGAAGCTTACTAAGCTAGAATCTAACAGAGCCCTTAAGGAGCATAAAGAAACCAGGAAAGAACTCCAGAAGAGAACTAGAAAAGCTAGGAGGGACCATGAAAAGTCCTTGGCAAGTAGGATTAAGGAGAACCCCAACGCATTCTATACATACAGTACATCAAGAACAAGAGGATAACTAGGGAGAGGATAGAACCCCTCAAGGATAAAAGTAGGAACATTTGATTGGATATGGAGGATGTGGGAAAGATAATTAATGAGTACATTAGTATTTACCAACGAGAAGGATGTAGAGGATAGAGAGATTAGTGGCAAGCATATTAATAGGCTAGGGCATTTTGAGGTAAAGGAGGAGATGGTGTTGGTTCTCTTGAAAAGCTTTAAGATAGATAACCCTGGGTTATTGAAAGAGGCAAATGAAGAGATGTCTGGGGCCTTGATCAATATCTTGTCCTCTCTAGCCACAGGTGAGTCCCCACAGGACTGGTGAGTAGCTGAAGAAGGGAACTAGGGATAGTCCTGGAAACTATAGACCAGTGAATCTCACATCAGTGGCAGGGAAGGCATTGGAGACAATTCTTAGGATTTATGAGCATTTGGAAAGCCATGGCCTAATTAGGGAGAGCCAGCACAGCTTTGTGTGGGTCAAGTCGTGTCTTACTAACTCAATTAGGTTTTTTGATGAAATTATGAGGATGATTGATGAAGATCAAGCTGCAAATGTTAACAGCATGTATTTTAGTAAGATTGACAAAGTCCCTCATGAGAGGCTGATCCAGAAGATTAAGATGCATGGGATCCATGGTGAATTGGCAGTTAGGAGTCTGAACTACTTGCCTTTAGAAGACGGAGGATCGTCGTCAAAGGGAATTATTCTATCTTGAGGTCTGTGATTAGTGGTGTTCTGGGGGTATCAATTGCAGATATGGGCAGAGAATTGACAGATGCAATTTAACCTGGCCAAATGCAAATTGTTGCATTTTGGTAGGTCAAATGTAAACAGACAGAAAAGCTGTTAAGGGCAAGACCCTTAGCAGTTTTGATTAGAAGAGGGGTCTCGGAAACCAAGTTCATGGCTCTCTGAAGATGGCTGTACAGGTCGATAGGGTGGTTAAGAAAGCATAAGGCATGCTTGCCTTTATTAGTTGAGGCATTGAGTTCAAAAGTCAGGAAGTTATGCTGCAGCTTTATAAATCTAATTAGGCCACATCTGGAATATTGCAAACAGTTCTGGTTGCCTATTATAGGAAGGATGAGGCTTTGAGAGGGTGCAAAAGATGTTCCCTGGAAGAGAGGGCACGTACTATAATGAGAGGTTGCGTAAACTTGGGTTGTTCTCTCTGGAAAGGTGGTAGCTGAGGGGAGATCTGATAGAACTTTAGAAGATCATGAGAGGCGTAGATAGAGTAGACAGACAGTAGCATTCGGAATAAGGTGAATGAACTCGTGACACAATTAGAGATTAGTCACTATGACGCTGTGGGCATCACTGAGTCGTGGCTAAAAGAAGGCCATAGTTGAGAACTTAACATCAAAGGATATACATTGTATGAAAAGGACAGGCAGGGAAGCATGGGTGGTGGTGTGTCTGTGTTGGTAAGAGATATAATTACATCTTTAGAAAGGTGTAATAGGGTCAGAGAATGTCGAATTTTTGTGAGTGGAGTTAAGAAATGGTGAGGGTAAAAAACCATTGTGGCAGGATACTGGGTAGTGTGGAGGAGCAGAGGGATCTCGGGGTACATGTCCACAGATTCCTGAAAGTTGCCTCACAGGTGGATAGGGTAGTTAAGAAAGCTTATGGGGTGTTAGCTTTCAGAGTTTAAGAGTCGTGATGTAATGATGCAGTTCTATAAAACTCTGGTTAGGCCACACTTGGAGTATTGTGTCCAGTTCTGGTCACCTCACTATAGGAAGGATGTGGAAGCATTGGAAAGGGTACAGAGGAGATTTACCAGGATGCTGCCTGGTTTAGAAAGTATGCATTCTGATCAGAGATTAAGGGAGCTAGGGTTTTACTCTTTGGAGAGAAGGAGGATGAGAGGAGACATGATAGAGGTGTACAAGGTAATAAGAGGAATAGATAGAGTGGATAGCCAGCGCCTCTTTCCCAGGGCACCACTGCTCAATACAAGAGGACATGGCTTTAAGGTAAGGGGTGGGAAGTTCAAGGGGGATATTAGAGGAAGGTTTTTTACTCAGAGAGTGGTTGGTGCGTGGAATGCACTGCCTGAGTCAGTGGTGGAGGCAGATACACTAGTGAAGTTTAAGAGACTACTAGACAGGTATATGGAGGACTCTAAGGTGGGGGCTTATATGGGAGCCAGGATTTGAGAGTCGGCACAACATTGTGGGCCGAAGGACCTGTACTGTGCTGTACTATTCTATGTTCTATGAATCATTTATAAGCTTCCAAATAGTGGCCAAGATGTGGGGGTGAGAAAAGGGAACTGGAAAAGGCATATAATAAGGGTAATGACATAATGGTCATAGGGGACTTCAATATGCAAGGGCATTGGGAAAATCAGGTTGGTGTCAGATCACAAGAGGGAATTTGTTGAATGGCTATGAGATGGCTTTTTAGAGCAGCCTGTGCTTGAGCCTATTTGGGGAAAGGCTACCGTAGATTGGGTGTTGTGTAATAACCCAGATCTTATTAGGGAGCTTAATGTAAAGGAATCCTTAGGAAGCAGTGATCATAATATGATTAAATTCATACTGCAGTTTGAGAGTGAGAAGCATGACTCACATGTATCAGTATCATAATGGAATAAAGGGAGTAACTGAGGCATGAGAGAGGAACTTGCCCAGGTGCATTGGAGGAGGATACTGTCAGAGATGACAGTAGAGCAGAGATGGCTGAAGTTTCAGAGAATACTCACAAGGCACAGAATAGATATGTCCTACAGAAGTAGTAGTTCTCATACGGCAGGGGTAGGCAACTGGCTGACAAAGGAAGTTAAGGACTGCATAAAAGCCAAGGAAAGGGCAAAAGTGAGTGGGAAGTTGGATGATTGAAAGTTCTTGAAATCCAACAAAAGGCAACGAATAAAGCTAAAAGAAGAAAAAAGATGTAATATAAAGGCAGAATAGCCAATAATATAAAGCAGGATACCAAAAGTTTTTTTTCATTTATATGAAAAGTAAAAGGGAGGTTAGAGTTGATATTGGACCACTGGAAAATGATGCTGGTAAGGTAGTAATGGGGACAAAAAATGGCAGATAAACTTATTGGGTACTTTGAATCTGTCCTCACTGTGGAAGATATCAGCAGTGTGCCAGGATCTATGAGAGTCAGGGAGCAGGAGGAGTTTCATTCTTATTACAAAGGAAAAAGTGCTAGGTAAACTTAAAGTAGATAAGTCATCTGGACCAGATGGAGTAAATCCAAGAGTCCTGAGAGAGGCTGCTAAAGTGATAACAGATGCAATGGTCATGATCTTTCAAGAATCTCTTGAGTCTGGTATGGTCCCAGAGGACTGGAAGATTGCAAATGACACTCCACTCCTTATGAAGGGAGGAAGGTAAAAGAAAGGAAATATAGCCCAGTTAGCCTAACTTCAGTGGTTAGGAAAGTGTTGAGGTCTATTATTAAGGATCAGGTTTTGAGGTACTTGGTGACATAGAAACATAGAAAACCTACAACACAACACAGGCTCTTTGGCTCACGTAGCTGTGTCGAACATGTCCTTACCTGAGAAATTACTGAGGGTTACCCATAACCCCCTAGTTTTCTAAGCTACAGATACCTGTCCAGGAGTCTCTTAAAAGACCCGATTGTATCCACCACCACCACCGTTACCAGCAGCCTATTCCAAGCACTCAACACTCTCTGTGTAAAAAACTTACCTTTGGTATCTGCTCTGTACCTACCTCCAAGCACCTTCAAATTGTGCCCTCTCGTGCTAGCCATTTCAGCCCTGGGAAAAAGCCTCTGACTATGCACATGATCAATGCCTCTCATCATCTTATACACCTCTATCAGGTCACCTCTCATCCTCCGTCGCTCCAAGGAAAAAGTGCCGAATTCACTCAACCTATTCTCACAAGGCGTGTTCCCCAATCCAGGCAACATCCTTGTAAATCTCCTCTGCACCATTTCTATGGTTTCCACGTCCTTCCTATAGTGAGGTGGCTAGAACTGAGCACAGTGCTCCAAGTGGGGTCTGACCAGGGTCCTATATAGCTGCAACATTACCTCTTGGCTCTTAAACTCAATCCCACGATTGATGAAGGCCAATGCACCGTATGCCTTCTTAACCACAGGGTCAACCTGCGCAGCAGCTTTGAATGTCCTATGGACTCTGACTCCAAGATTCCTCTGATCCTCCACACTGCCAAGAGTCTTACCATTAATACTATAATCTGCCATCATATTTGACCTACCAAAATGAACCACCTCACACTTATCTGGGTTGAACTCCATCTGCCACTTCTCAGCCCAGTTTTGCATCCTACCAATGTCCCACTGTAACCTCTGACAGCCCTCCACACTACCCACAACACCTGCAACCTTGGTGTCATCAGCAAAATTACTAACCCATCCCTCCACTTCTTCATCCAGGTCATTTATAAAAAATCACAAAGAGTAGGGGTCACAGAACAGATCCCTGAGGCACACCACTGGTGACTGACCTCCATGCAGAATATGACCTGTCTACAACCACTCTTTGCCTTCTGTGGGCAAGCCAATTCTGGATCCACAAAATAGTGTCCCCTTGGATCCCATGCCTCCTTACTTCCTCAATAAGCCTTGCATGGGGTACCTTGTCAAATGCCTTGCTGAAATCCATATAAACTACATCTCCTGCTCTATCTTCATCAATGTGTTCAGTCACATCCTCAAAAAATTCAATCAGGCTCATAAAGCACGACCTGCCTTTCACAAAGCCATGCTGACTATTCCTAATCATATTACACCTCTCTAAATGTTCATAAATCCTGCCTCTCAGGATCTTCTCCATCAATTTACTGACCACTGAAGTAAGACTAACTGGTCTATAATTTCTTTGCTTATCTCTACTCTCTTTCTTGAATAATGGAACAACATCCACAACCCTCCAATCCTCCAGAACCTCTCCCGTCCCCATTGATGATACAAAGATCATTGCTAGAGGCTCAGCAATCTCCTCCCTCACCTCCCATGGTAGCCTGGGGTACATTTCGTCCAGTCCCAGTGACTTATCCAACTTGATGCTTTCCAAAAGCTCCAGCACAACCTCTTTCTTAATATATACATCCTCAAGCTTTTCAGTCCACTGTAAGTCATTCCTACAATCGCCAAGATCCTTTTCCATAGTGAATACTGAAGCAAAGTACTCATTAAGTATTTCTGGTTCCATACACAATTTTCCACTGTCACACTTGATTAGTCCTATTCTGTCTACTCTTATCCTCTTGCTCCTCACATTCTTGTAGAATGCCTTGGGATTTTCCTTAATCTTGTCTGCCAAAGCCTTCTCATGGCCCCTTCTGGCTCTCCTAATTTCTTTCCTAAACTCCTTCCTGCTAGCCTTATAATTTTCTAGATCTCTATCATTACTTATCTTTTTGAACCTTTTGTGAGCTCCTCTTTTCTTCTTGACTAGATTACAACGGAATTTGTACATGGCAGTTCCTGTACCCCACCATCCTTTTCCTGTGTCATTGGAACATACCTATGCAGAACTCCACAGAAATATTCCCTGAACATTTGCCACATTTCTTCCGTACATTTCCCTGAGAACATCTGTTCCCAATTTATGCTTCCAAGCTCCTGCCTGATAGCCTCATATTTCCCCTTACTCCAGTTAAACGCTTTCCTAACCTGTCTGTTCCTATCCCTCTCCAATGCTATGGTAAAGGAGATAGCATTGTGATCACTATCTCCAAAATGCTCTTCCACTGAGAGATCTGACACCTGACCAGGTTCATTTCCCAAGACCAGATCAAGAAGAATGATAAAATAATTCAAAGTCAGCATGGTTTCTGTAAAGGGAAGCCTTGCCTGATAAATCTGTTCCTCAAAGAAGTTACGAGCAGGGTGGACAAAGGAGAGGCAGTGGAAAATCCATTTACTTGATAAGGTTCCACCCATGAGGCTGCTTAACAAAATAAAATTCTATGATGTTACAGGAAAGATAATGGCAAGGATAGCAGAATGGCAGGAGGCAGCGAGTGGGAATAAAAGAGGCCTTTTCTGGTTGGGTACCAGTGACTAGTGGTGTTCCACAGGGGTCAATATTGGGACCACTACTTTCACATTGTTTGCCAATGATTTAGATAATGGAATTGATAGCTTTGTGGCAAAGTTTGCGAACAATTTGAAGATAGGTTGGGGGGAGGGGGGTAGGTAGTGCTGAGGAAGCAATGTGATTGCAGCAAGGCTTAGACAAATTGGAAGAATGGGCAAAAAAGTGGCAGATGGAATACCGTGTTGGGAAATGTATGATAATGAATTTTGGTAAAAGGAACAATAGTCCAGACTGTTATCTAAATGGGGAGAAGGTTCAAACATCAAAGGTGCTGAGGGACTTAGGAGTCCTTGTTAAAGACTCCCAGGAAGTTAATTTACAGATTGAGTCTGTGATAAAGAAGGCAAATGAAATGTTGGCATTTATTTCAAGGGGAATAGAATGTAAAAGCAAGGAGATAATGCTGAGACTTTATAAGACACTAGTCAGGCTACGCTTAGAATATTGGCAACAGTTTTGGGCCCTATATCTCAGAAAGGATGTGTTGTCATCGGAGAGAGTCCAGAGGAGGTTCACGAGGATGATTCTGGGAATGAAGGGGTTAACATATAAGGGGCTTTTGGCAGCTTTGGACCTGTACTCACTGGAATTTAAAAGAAAGCGTGGGGGGTGGGATGGAGATCTCATTGAAACCTACCGAATGTTGAAAGGACTAGATAACCTACCGAATGTTGAAAGGTGGATATGGAGAGGATGTTTCCTCTGGTGTGCGTATCCAGAACTAGAGGACACAGCCTCAAAATTGAGGGGCAACCCTTTAAAACAGAGGTAAGGAAGATTTTTTTAGACAGAGAGTAGTAAATCTGTGGAATACTCTGCCACATGGAGCCAAGTCCATGTGTATATTTAAGGCAAAAGTTAATTGTTTCCTGATTGGTCAGGACAACAAAGGATATGGTGAAAAGGCAGGTGTATGGGATTGAGTGGGATCTGGGATCAGCCATGGTGGAATGTTGGAGTAGACTCGAAGTGCTGAATGGCCCGATTCTGTTCCTATGTCTTATGGTCTTATCATCTATTGTTATTTAGCTAGGTGAGTAGCAACTGCCTAGATAAACTTCTCTGAATGATTTTTCTAGAATGGCTGACTCTAATAATAGAACTGCCACCAGTATGTTTCTCTTGATCTCCAGAAGAAACTCAAAAATTACTTTGTCACATTTATTAGAAAAAAATAAGTACACCTATGTACAGTCTGGAAAAAAATGTCAGTAGTTTCAAAAATCAATGTAAACAAGAACTTTTATATTTCTACCTCCAAGTTTCCCAGATAAGATTGAGAATGAGCCAGAACATGTTAAGAAATACCATCAAAGTTTGAAGTAAATTTATTATCAAAGTACAGAAATGTCACCATATACAACCCTGAAATTCATGTTCTTGTGTGCATTCACAGTAAATACAAGAAACACAATAGAATCAATAAATGGCCACCCATCCAATGTGCAAAAGACAACAAACTGCAAATACAAAAAAAGAAAAGAAATAATAATATTAAGCAATAAACATCGAGAACATGAGATGGAGATTCCTTGAATGTGCATTTATAGGTTGTGGGAATAGTTCCGTGATGGGTGAGTGAAGTTGAGAGATATTATCCTCTCTAGTTCAAGAATCTGATGGCTGAGGGGTAATAATTCTTTCTGAACCTGGTGCTGTGGATCCTGAGGTTCCTGTTCTTTCTTCATGATGGCAGCGGCGAGAAGAAAGCATAGCCTGGATGTTGGGAGTCCTTGATGATGGTTGCTACTTTCCTACGACAGCACTCCGTGTAGGGGAGGCGGGCTTTAACTGTGATGGACTGCGTCGTATCCACTACTTTTTGTAGGCTGTTCCACTCAAGGGCATTGGTGTTTCTATACCAGGCTGTGATGCAACCAGTCAATATACTCTCCACACACACCTATAGATGTTTGTCACAGTTTTAGATGACATGCTGAATCTTCGGAAACTTCTAAGAAAGTCGAGGTGCTTCCATGCTTTCTTCATAATGTCACTCCCATGCTGCACCCAGGACAGATCCTCATGGGAATATAAACCATTCTACTGCATTCGCTAGCTGAATTAGTTGTTCCTGGCTTAATGATGTAGAATACATTGTAGTTATTCAACAGAGTTTCTTCTGTGAAGAAAAGTTAGAATATCTTCCTCCCAGGATAAACAATGCTCCTATATTAAAATCATTTGATTCCTGGGGGTATTAGAAGCATATGGCTTGGTTAACCACGTGGAGGGTAATGTTGGGGGAGTTTAAATTCATCCCCATGTGTTAAAAGCCTCCTAAGTATTGAGACTGATGACGTTACAAAAGCAGCTGGAATGACATGAGCATTCAGAACATTGTTCTCAGGTGATCTGACATAAATTTATGACTAAAATACACATCTTAAAATTTGAATGATTTCCATATTATACCTAGTATGTTACAACAGATGGGTATTAACCAACTTTTACCTCTGCTGAAGTAATGGAATGGTCCCTTGGCTATCTATATTGTGAGTATATGAGTCCTATAAAGCCCATCATTTTTATAAGCTTGAAGAGTGATCTTGTATCAGCATTGGGTGGCAGGACAAGACCTTTGGGTTCATTGATCACCAAGGATGACTCGAATGATGAAGGAAATAGTTAGATCTGGAATTACTGGCAATTGTATGAAGTGAATGGCATTAGGCAGCATGGGAAGTGCATAGACTTGAAAACATACAGTATATTGTCCCAGGTTAGATGAATCCTGCTAATTTCTCAACCACTGAGCGCGATTTGACATATGGTGCATTCCTTGCAATACTGGACATTTAATCGCCAACCACTAAAACCTAGCATAATAAAATAGAACTGTCTGAGGAAATGGAAATTTGCAGATCGGAGGTGGCCATTTGGCCCATTGAGTCCATGCCCACTTAAAAAAACAGTTTTTGGGCTAAGCCACTCCCCACCTCCTGGTCCATAGCCATTTGGCTTACAGCAATTCAGGAGCCAGCGATGACTTTGATAGAATATTTTCAATGGATTATAATGTTGATTCGTGGAATTAGTTCTGATGTTGCAAAATATAATTTGAAGACAGCAGGGATACTTTGGGGATATGTCAAAGGAGATGGCGGTGGAGAGGTGGAAAAGAATAGGATGGGGAAACGAAGAGGAGCTTAATAGGATAGATGGGTGAGGAAGATAACGTGTGGAACAAAGGAGAAAAATGAAAAGGAGAATGGTGAATATTAGAAAAGAGAATACTAAATATTTTGTAAGCCAGCATATAAATGATGACTGAAGTTTTCTATTAGAATTCCTTTTCAAAATAACCTGTACATTGTTAAGGTTTCAATGGTCTTTGACCTACTTTGTCATTCGAGCCAATGAGTTACTTTACAATACAACTTACTTCCGTTGTTTCACAATGATTGATTCAGAAAAATGGCAAATTTACAATTTTTTGCTGATCTGACCTGTAGCCGTTCTCTTCTCCCTCTCTAACAGTTTTGTATGAGTAAGCCATGCATGTTTCTCAAAATAAAAAAAAAAGAAAAATTGCTTGTACTGAAAAGCTGGCATGATATCAGAGACTGTTGGTCATGGAAGTTTAAAAGTAAGCCAGTATGGGCTGGCATGGTGTACCATTAACGAAAGTGCCTATGCAGTCAGTGTAATGGGTTAAGTTGTTGGATCAACTGTACTGATAAAAATTGTTGCAGGCCGTGTCCAGGTAACAAACTGATTCCATTATTACTGAAGTCTGTAAGTCGACGTCATCTACACAATAGAAGCAGAAAATAGAACAGTGTAACACAGGTACAGGTCATTTGGCCAACAATGTCTGTGCCAACCATACCAATTTCAAGTAATCCAATTTGTTTGCACTGGTCTATATCCCGCCATTCCCTATCTGTTTATGTGCCCAGTCCTGATGAAGGGCCTCGACCCAAACCATTGACTGTTTCTACTCTTTTCCATAGATGCTGCCTGATCTGCTGAGTTCCTCCAGCTTTCTGCAGATTTTGTTCTGTTTGTTTATGTGCCTATCTAAATTCTCCTTAAATATTACTATCACATCTAATTCTATCACTTCCCAGGCAGCAGGTTCCAGGTACCTACTGCCCTCTGTATAAAATAAATGCCTTGTAAATCTCCTTTAAACTTTCCCCGTCACCTTAAAGCTATACCCCCTAGTATTTGATATTTCCAACCTGGAGAAAAAGGAATTAATGCCTCTTATTATTTTATATACTGCTTTCTGCTCACTTCTGCCTTGAACAGTCCAAGGAAAGCCATCCAAGATAATCTAATCTAACCTTATAGCCAATATTCATTAATCAAGGCAACACCCTGGTGAACCTCTTCTGCATCCTTTCTGCAATGTGCAAACCAGAACTGCATTTCATACTCCAAACATGGTCTAACTGAAGTTATATAGCTGCAATATAACTTCTCAGCTTTTACGCTCAACATCCCAACCAATTATTTTCCCTTAAGGGTTCTTTTACCTTCAGCTCTCTAATCAATTCCGGTTCATTGCATAACACCCAATCCAGAAGAGCTGATCCCCTGGCGGGCTCAACCATGAGCTGCTTTAAGAAGCCATCTTGTAGGCATTCTAGAAATTCCACCTTTTGGAATACAGCAGCAACCTATTTAAGTGCATATTGAAATCCCCCATGACTATTGTAACATTGCCCTTTTGGCATGCATTTTCTGTCTTCCATTGTAATTTGTAGACCATATCCTTACTACTATTTGGGAGTCTGTATACAATCTCCTCAGAGACTTTATACTCTTGCAGCTCCTTAGTCCTATCCACAATAACTCAACACCTTCTGACCCTATGTCACCTCTTTCTAATGATTTCATTTCATTTTTTACCTACAGATCAATGACACCCCCTTTGCCTTCCTGTCTGTCCTTTCAATACAATGTGTATCCTTGGACATTAAGCTCCCAGCTATAATCTTCTTTCAGTCATGATTCAGTGATGCCTACAACATCATGCATGCCAATCTTAACTGTGTTACAAGTTCATCTACCTTATTCCATGAACTGCATGCATTCAAATATAACACCTTCAGTCCTGTATCCACCCTTTTCGATTTTATTCACCTTTTACGTTGCAACTCATCCTATTGACTGCAATTTTGCCCTATCATCAACCTCTCCTTGCTCGGAGTCTCACTACACATGACCTCTGTTTGTAAACTCATCTTCAGCACCATCACTCCGGTTCCCATCCCTCTGTCAAATTAGTTTAAAACCTCCCAGTCAACTCTTGCCAATTTGCCCACAAGGGTATTGGACCTCCTCGGGTTCAGATGTAACCCTTCCCTTCTGTACAGATCATACCTTCCCCAGGGAAGATCCTAATGATCCATAAATCTGAACTCTTCCCCCCCACACCAGTTCCTCAGCCAGACATTCACATGCCACGCTTACCCTCAATGGCACATGGCACAGGCAGCAATCCAGAGATTACTACCCTGGAAGCCCTGTTTCTCAACTTTCTACCCAGCTCCCTAAAATTTCTCTTCAGGATCTCTTTACCTTGTCTACCTATGTCATTGTTGCCAATACGTACCCAGACTTCTGGCTGCTCCCCCTTCCCCTTGAAAATGCTATGGACACAATCTGAGACTTCCCTGATCCTGGCACCAGGGAGGTAACATGCCATCTGGTAGCCTCTATCATGCTAGAGACCTGGTCATGTTGGCTCCCTCCTGGTCGGTCATCCCCCTCCATAGTAAACGGCCACAGGTGTACTCTGCACTGGATGTGTGTTTCTCCTCCTTCTCCAGACAGTCACCCAGTTACCTGTTTCCTGCAATCTAGATGTGATTACCTCCCTGTAGCTCCTTCCTATCGCCTCCTTATTCTCCTGTATGAGCAGAGGGTCATCGAGCTGCAGCTCCAGTTCCCTCATACTTTGTCTCAGGAGCTGCAGTTCAGTGTAGCTGGTGCAGATGTGTTTATCTGGGAGACCTCCAGTCTCCCAGACTTCCCACATCCCACGCGCAGTACAAATCACTGCCCCTGGAGCCATTCTCACTAAACTACTTTGCCCGAACAAATGATGAATGAACAAATAAGAACTAAAAGAGAGTAATTTACAAGACACTTTACCTCGCCCACACCTGATCTCACCTAAGCCTGATGAGCCTATATGCCAATTGTATTACAGGAAAGATATTAACAATGATAGAAGATTGTATGAATGGCAAGAGGCAGAAGAGTAGGAATAAAGGGTGCCTTTTCTAGAAGGCTGCCAGAGACGAGTGGTGTTCCACAGCGACTGGTGCTGAAGCCGCTTTTTGTCACGTTATATGTCAATGGTTTGAATAATGGAATTAATGGCTTTGTGGCCCAGTTTGTGGATTATACAACGATAGGTGGAGGGATGGGTACTGTTGAGGAAGTACGGAGTCTGCAGAATGACTTGGACAGATTGGGAGAATAGGTAAAGAAGTTGCAGATGGAATGTGGTGTAGGGAAATGTTTGGTCATGCTCTTTGGTGGAAGGAATAAAGGCGCAGACCAGGGTTTCCCTGCCTTTTTTATATCATGGATCTCCAACCATTAACCGAGGGACCCCAGTTGGGAACTTCTGGCCATCTGCTATTTACTGTACAGAGAGAAAATTCAACAATTAGAGGTGCAGGATTCCCTAAAAGTTAACTCGTAGGCTGAGTTGGTGGTAAGGAAGGCAAATGAAATGCTAGCATTCATTTCAAGAGGACTAGAACATGAAATCAAGGACAGAGGCTGTCTTTCATTTGGAGTTTGAGGAGATTTGGTTTGTCACCGGAGACACTTGCAAATATCCACAGATGTGGAGAGCATTCTATCTGGCTGCATCACCGTTTGTGTTGGGACGAAGGGGAACTACAGAGGATGAAAATATGCTGCTGAGAGTTGTAAACTCAGTCAGCTCCATCATGAATGCTATGCTCCCCAGCATCTGGGGCATCTTTAAAGAGCGTTGCCTCAAAAAGGCAGCATTCATCATTAAGAATCCCCATCACCCAGGACATGCCCTGTTCTCATTGCTACCATCAGGGAGGAGGTACAGGAGCCTAAAGGCAAACACTGAATGATTCAGGAACAGCTTCTTCTCCTCTGCCATCAGGTTTCTGAATGGACATTGTACCCATAAACACTACCTCACCACTGTTTTTTTGTCCTTTTGCACTACTTATTTAATTTAACTTTTTAAATGCATTATTCTGCTTACTCTAATTTACAGTTATCATGTATTGCAATATGCTGCAGCCGCATAACAACAAATTTCACGATGTAAACCAGTGAGATTAAATCTGATTCTGATTCTGTAATGCTGAGACTTTATAAAATATTAGTGAGACCACATGGAAAATATTGTGATCAGTTTTGAGCCCCTTATCTAAGAAAAGATGTGCTGGCATTGGAGAGGGTCCAGAGGAGAGTCATGAGAATGATTCCTGGAATGAAAGGGTTAATGTACGAGGAGTGCTTGATGGCTCTGGGCCTATACTCGCTAGATTTTAGAAGAACGGGGAGGGGGGATCTTATGGAAATTCAAAGGTCTAGATAGAGTGGATGTGGCAAGGATGTTTCCGAGAGTGGGGGAGTCTAGGAACAGAGGGCACAATGTCAGAGCAGAGAGACGTCCATTTAGAACAGCGATGAGGAGGAATTTCTTTAGCCTAAGGGTAGTGAATCTGTGGAATTCATTGCCACAGATGGCTGGTTGTGGCCAAGTCATTGGGTATATTTAAGGCCGAGGTTAATAAGCTCTTGATTAGTCAAGGCGTCAAAGGGTACGGAGAGAAGGCAGGAGAATGGGATTGAGAGGGATAATAAATAAGCCATGATGGAATGGCAGAGTAGACTTGATGGACTGAATGTCCTACTTCTGCTCCTTTGTTTTATGGTCTAAAAGAACTTAATGAAGAAATTGGGGGAGCCAGGAGGGTCCTGGAACAGTCCTCGGCAAGTAGGTTAAAGGCATACTATACATTCATTTAAAGTAAGAGGATAATTGGGGGAATATACAACCACTCAAAGTTAAAATTGTGAACATGTGCTTGGATGTAGATGAGGTCCTAAATGAGTACTTTGTGTTAGTTTTTGTTGTGTATTTAATGCTTCAGTTATATTTGAGTAATCTTATGTATATCTATTGCTTGATTAAGCAGTCTTGTTTCTTTAAATAATTAATTATAGGTTATATGTAAAATATGTTAATTGCATATGTCATCATGTTGTCATGTGTTATGTGTGCACCTTGCTTAAAATAAAGACGAAGTTTCACCCATGTTTCGGATTTGGTGTCTTTGTTTGAATTACTTTAAGGTTTTGAAGTTACAAAACATAACATTGGCAATGAGGTTTTTTTTTAAAACGAACCTGACATAGCTACCGATCTGTTAAAGTGGAATGAGACGTTCAGAACAAAAAAAATGCAGTGAGGAACGGTCGAATTTAAAAGAAACAGTCCAGCATATACAGATCCATTAAGTTGAAAATAAAAGGCCATAAATGGAAGGATTCAGTATTCATAAAGAGTGAGTACTGTGTGATAATAATTGCTATAAAAGATCAGAAATGGCTGGCTACATCGGAAAGATAGACAAGTTTGATTTCACAACAGGTAATTGGCTCATGTATGCTGAACTATTGGAACAGTATTTTGAAGCAAATGAAATAGCCTATGAGAAATAAGTGCTAAGTTTGCTGAGTGCATTGGGTTTAAAGGCATACAGTTTGCTTCGAAGTTTGGTTGATCCAACCAAGCCATCAGAAATGAGCTTTGCTACTATTGTCAAAATAATGTAGCAACACTTAAAACCAAAGCCATTGCTGATTGCAGAACACTTTAGGTTTCATGCGCGTAATCAAAAGGAAAGAAAGTCCATTTCAGTGTATGTGGCTGAATTGAAGAGATTATCTGAGCATTGTCGGTTTGTTAATAGGCTTCATGATAGATTGTTTAGTTTGTGGAATCTTAAAGGGAAGTATTCAAAAACTGCTCATAACTGAAGTACAGCTTACGTTTAAAAGAGCAGTGGAAATAGCTGTTTCAATGGAAACCACAGACAGAGATACAATTGAGTTACAGTCAGGAATGAAAGCGAGCATGAAAAAAATTGCAGCTTCTAAATAGAAACCAGCCTGGCCAAACAAATTGTGTTACCATTGTGGCAGAAGCTCACATACACTGAACAAATGAAGATTTAAAGGTGAAATTTGCAGAAAATTCAACGAGGTAGGACACATACGAAGAGCATGCTAGGCAGACAAAAGTAAATGGACTGCCCAGAGAAGAGAAGAAGATAAAAGGTCAAGATGCAGTTTCAAAAAGAATACTAATCTGCATACTGTTGATGAAAAATCTGATATTGGTGAGAGTGACACAGGATTGTGTTGCCTTGAGATTTACTGTGTGAAAATTAGCAACAGACAAGCAATATGGCTTACGCCAGAAGTGAATGGCAAATTAATTAAAATGGAACTAGACACTAGTTCAACTGTTTCATCATACCACAAAATTAGTTTGAACGGCATTTTGAAGATATCAACCTGAAGCCTGCAGACAGTTAGAAGAGTGGGCTGAAAGATGGCAGATGGAGTTGTTACGTACCCCATAACTGGGTTGCCAAACCAGCAGAAATGGACCACTTAGTTGGAGTCTGGATTACTGGAACTAAGAAAGTTTTATTAAAGAAATAAGCAACACAGTACTCTAATCAAAAGGATATAAATGCAACAGTTTAGCAATGATAAAACACACATGTACACAGAACTAGGATAATAGGATCAATCAAGCTCTATCGCAGTCTAGGGGTAAATGATCAGTTTCAAGTGACGCAAAGTTCAGTTCAATTTAGTTCAGTTCAGTTCGCAGTAATCGCTGTTGTGCCGTTGGGTGGGGAGAAGAGAGAGAGAGAATGAATGAATATGCAAATCGGATTCCAAACAGACCTTTGTTATTCCTTGCAGTTAGCTTTCGGGCGAGCCCTTTGTAATGACTTCTGAGGTCACCGACTGTGACCCCTCCATTCCAGATACGATCGTTCTTCTGCGGTGAACCTGGCACCCAGGCAAGGGCGGACACACACACCAGGTTCCCGCCCGACCGTATCTTTCCACCCTGTGCGTCTATGGCTGGTCCCGCAACCAGACCTCCAAAAACTCCCACCAACTTGTGGGGGGGGGGGGCACACCACTTCCAGGGTCTCGTTACCTCGTGGTGTCGTGTGTCTGTTGCCTTAGCGAACCTGTCCCTTTTTATCCCCCTGCTGGGGTATCGCCTGTCCATCAAACTGCAAACAGTTCAGGGTTCAAAGCCACCAGTCTCTGACAATACTCAGAACCATGTCTCCTTTCGGTAATCTCTCTCGTCTCTCTCTTATTAGCACCTTGCATGTTCCCCCATTGTCCTCTTATCGGCATCAATCTTCTGATACTGGTTCTTTTGTCACAGAGTTTAATGCTGAAAAATGTGAGGTGCTACATTTTGGTAGGACTAATCAAAATAGGACATACATGGTAAATGGTAGGCCATTGAAGAATGCTGTAGAACAGAGGGATCTAGGAATAATGGTGCATAGTTCCCTGAAGGTGGAAGCTCATGTGGATAGGGTGGTGAAGAAAGCTTTTGGTATGCTGGCCTTTATTAATCAGAGCATTGAGCATAGGAGTTGGGATGTAATGTTGAAATTGTACAGGGCATTGGTAAGGCCAAATTTGGAGTATTGTGTACAGTTCTGGCTAGCGAATTATAGGAAAGATGTCAATAAAATTGAGAGAGTACAGAGGAGGTTTACTAAAATGTTGCCTGGGTTTCATCTCCTAAGTTACAGAGAAAGGTTGAACAAGTTAGGTCTTTATTCTTTGGAGCATAGAAGGTTGAGAGGGCACTTGATAGCGGTGTTTAAAATTATGAAGGGGATTAATAGAGTTGACGTGGATAGGCTTTTTCCATTGAGAGTGGGGAAAATTAAAACAGGAGGACATGAGTTAAGAGTTAAAGGACAAAAGTTTAGGGGTAACATGAGGGGGAACTTCTTTACTCAGAGAGTGGTAGCTGTGTGGAATGAGTTTCCGGCAGAAGTGGTAGAGGCAGGTTCGATGTTGTTGTTTAGAGTTAAATTGGATAAATATATGGACAGGAAAGGAATGGAGGGTTATGGGCTGTGTGCAGGTCGGTGGGACTAGGTGAGAGTAAGAGTTCGGCACAGACTAGAAGGGCCGAGATGGCCTGTTTCCATGCTGTAATTGTTATATGGTCATATGGTTATATTCAACTAAGAACTTACACTGGAGAAAAAATAACTACTGTGACATTCATAACAGTGAAATACAACAACCAACAAGCCACACTGAATTTGTATGTGGTAAAAACAGGAGGACCAGCATTGTGGCGGTGTGATTGGCTGAGACAACTACAACTTGGTTGGAGATCCATCCACATTTGCATGCAACATCTCTGAAATGAAGTCAACTGAAAGCAAATTTTGAAAGGTACTGAATGATGCCACAGCCATCTCCATGTCAAATGCCATGAACCATTAACCTAACAGGCATTGGTGTCAACCTCTGTCCCTCTGGTGGGAAAGTATATTGGACAAAGGAAGGATCATGCTGCTCAGAGGAGGTGTGTGTCATAAGGCGGGCATTGATAGTGGACCCAAATGCAAGACTGAAGTACTATGAACAGACAAGGTTTATCAAGAAAGCAAGGGGAGTCAGGAAGAAACAATGTTGGACATGGACACAGGCCCTGAACGAGGCAAGGACACCGGGCCTGGGCTAGGACTAAGACTAGGAAAGCGGGACCAGGACAAGGAACTTGGAACTAGGAAAATGGTCTAGGACTCCAAGCCAGAGACTGGACAGGGACCCGGAACCTGGATCTTGACTTGGGCTCGGACCCCAGATCTAGGTGAGGACAAGACGTGGCTACAGGACTGGACATGGAACATCTGCACAGGACGTGGCACATGGACAGGATGAGAACACAAAGCCTTGGCTTGGACAGGACGAGGTTCTAGGACTTGACTGGGACTAGACGAGGTACTTGGATGTGGCTTGGACTAGACGAGGTCCTTGGACGTGGCTTGGACTAGGGACTCCTGGACTGGACGAGAGACTCCTGGACTGGACGAGGGAACTCCTGGACTGGACGAGGGAACACCAGCACCGGGCTAGGCATGGTACTCCTGGACTGGGCGAGGTACTCCAGGGTAGGATGTAGAATTCCAGGGCAGGGCTTGGTTCTTGGACTAGGCTAGGCTCGGCTCTTAGACTTGGCTTGGTTAGGCCCTTGGGTATGGAGCCGGGACTCCTTCTTGGAGCGCAGGGCCAGGACCCTCCTAGGTTGCAGGGCCGGGATGCTTTCTAGGACACAGGGCCGGGATGTCTGCTGAGGATGCTTGCCGAGGTTAACTGCCGAGGTAAACCACCGAGGTAAACTGCTGAGGTAATTGTTGGTGATTCGGATGGGGAAGGGAAGGGAACAGTCCGGCCACAAGAAGCTGACTCCCAAAGTTATTTATGTAGCCAGCCCAAAACTAGAATCAGGTGCCTCGATTAAGGAGCCCGACGGAAATGGGGAAAACAGGGAAAACCCGGAATACAGATCGATGGACCGGACCATGAACCGGAATGCGGACTTCACACACCGGACCATGACAGTAACCCCTGCACCACCCCCCTGCCATGGGAGCTTCCTGGCAACCCAAAAGGCTTTCCCAGACTATGGGCGACACAGGCAGATGGCGGGGGGGGGGGGGTGGTGGGCATTCAACAGGAGGAAACCCAGGATGGCAAGAATTAAAAGACAGTGTCTGTGTCGCTGGGTCCATATTGGACTTGACTGTTCTGTTATAAGGTGGGCGTTGATGGCGGACCCAAATGCAAGACACAGATACTGAAGTACTATGAACAGGACAAGGTTTATCAAGAAAGCAAGGGGAGTCAGGAAGAAATGATCCTGGACATGGACATTGGCCCTGGACAAGACAAGGACACCGGGCCTGGGCTAGGACTAAGACTAGGAAAGTGGGACCAGGACAAGGAACTTGGAGCTAGGAGCCTGGGCTAGGACTCCGAGCCAGAGACTGGACAGGGACCCAGAATCTGGTTCTTGGCTCGGGCTTGGATCCCGGATCTAGGTGAGGACAAGACATGGCTACAGGACTGGATGTGGCTACAGGACTGGAAGTGAAACTCCTGCACAGGATGAGAACACAAAGCCTTGACTTGGACAGGATGAGGTTCTTGGACTAGGCTTAGACAAGAGGAGGTTCTAGGACTTGACTTGGACTAGACGAGGTACTTGGACGTGGCTTGGACTAGACGAGGTACTTGGATGTGGCTTGGACTAGACGAGGTTCTTGGACGTGGCTTGGACTAGACGAGGTTCTTGGACGTGGCTTGGACTAGACGAGGTTCTTGGACGTGGCTTGGACTAGAGCTTCTTGGACGTGACTTGGACTAGACGAGGTTCTTGGACGTGGCTTGGACTAGACGAGCTTCTTGGACTCCTGGACTGGACGAAGGAACTCCAGCACAGGATGAGGAAACTCCAGCACCCGGCTGAGCGAGGTACTCCTGGGCTGGGCGAGGTACTCTGGGACAGGACTTGGCTCTTGGACTAGGCTAGGCTCGGTTCTTGGACTCCGCTTGGTTAGGCCCTTGGGTACGCAGCTGGGACTCCTTCTTGGAGCGCAGGGCCAGGACCTTCCTAGGACGCAGGGCCAGGACTCTTTCTAGGATGCAGGGGTGGGATGCTTTCGCAGGGCCGGGACTCTTTCTTGGACACAGTGCCGGGATGACTACTGAGGATACTTGCCAAGGTTAACTGCCGAGGTAAACTGTTGGGGATTCGGATGGGGAGGGGAAGGGAACAGTTCAGACACAAGAAGCTGAATCCTGAAGCTATTTATGTTGCCAGCCCAAAACTAGAATCAGGTGCCTCGACTAAGGAGCACAACGGAACCGGGTAAAACAGGGAAGACCCGGAATATAGATCGATGGACCAGACTGTGGACCGGAATGTGGACTTCTTGGACCAGACCATGACAGTGTGAAAGTGAAGAAAGCACTTGTCCGACTACAACAGTTTTTGTAGGCAACATATCTGAGAAAGCTTCTGATATGTTGATCAGGCAGTTACTTGGTTTTACGCAGGAAGAGCATTTAATGAGCTTCAGAAAAGTTGCAAGCATTTGGTTTTTGTGAATATAGAGAACCAGAATCTACTCTGTGTGCATTAAGGTTATTGCATCAACTTCAAGTGGGAGACAAAAAGCTGCTTGTGAAAGTAGATGCAAAGACCAAAACCCAGCTGAATGAATGGAAGGCCAAAAAGAAAAGAGTCAATGGAGATACGAAAACAAAGGATTTGCCAGATGATGTTGTGGATAAGAGGAGAGATCAGATCATAAAGACAGCAATAAAAGGATAAATAAAGGAATACTCCAGTGAACTAAATGGACCTTTTCAAGATTAAGATTCACAAACTAGAAGAAGAAAAGGGAAGGAGAAGGTCACAAATATGAGAAAGTCTGCAGATGCTGGAAATCCGAGCAACACACACAACATGCTGGAGGAACTCATCAGACCTGGCAGCATCTATGGAAAAGAGTAAACAGTCAACGTTTCTGGCCGAGTCCCTCCCTCAGGACTAAGTTGACGCTTTGGGCTAAGACCCATCATCAGGAGAAGGTGTCCAGAGCTGTCAAAACTATTTCTTGCAGCCTCACAGTCAACTCCTACAACTACCATGGTGGAGGCCTCAGAACCTGAGATTGTTTTCACAGCCACGAGTCTCACAATCCAAGCAGAGGGATAACCATTGTCAGAAAGTACATTATCCCACAAGAGTAAGAAAGCCTCCACAGAGATGAAATCTTTTGGCTGAATAGGTTAATTTAAAATTTACTATGCTGTGGATGTCTGAATATAGTAGTTACATGATATAGTATACTGTGTATATAGTTGATGCATTCTCTATTGAGTTGGCATTTATAGCTAAGCAGAGAGGAGTGTTGTAAATTTAATTTCAGTAATATTTGAGTAATCTTATATATATTGACTGATTAAGCATTCTTGTTTAAGTGATTATGGGTTATACGTAAAAATATGTTAATTGCATATGTTATCACTCTACCATGTGATATGTGCCTTGCTTAAAGACGAGTTCCACCCACATTTGGGACTCCGTATCTTCCTTTGAATTAGTTTAATATTTTGAAGTTACAAAACATTACAGTATTCACCAAGGAGAATGAGACAGAAGACAGTGAGAGCAGTATGGAGTAGGATAATATGGTCAGACTTTCCGAGACGAAGAAAGAATGCTAAGGTTGATAAATAGAAAGTCAAGTCGAGTTTTGTCATATGAACAAGTACACGCATGCTGAGGTACAATGAAAAACTTGCTTGTAGCAGCATCACAGTCACATAGCATCATATATGCATTATTATGCCTAAACAAGAGAGACTACAACGGGATGAGTGAAGAGTTGGACAGGGTAGACAGGGAACACAGTCTATAAGGTGGAATGGTTGAGGAACAGTGGAAGACTTTCAAAGAGATTTTTCATGGTGCTCAACAGAAATATATAGCAGTTAAAAGCAAGAAGAGTAAGGGTGGGAAAGCCAGCCATGGATAACTAAGGAAATAAAGGAAGGCATCAAACTAAAAGCTCATGTGTACTAAGTTGCCAAGAGTAATGTGAAGACTTTAAAAAGCAACAAAGTACCACTAAGTGAGCAATAAAGAAAGATAGATTACGAAAATAAACTAGTACAAAATATAAAAATGGATAGTAAAAGTTTTTATAATTGTATAAAGCAGAAAAGTGTGGCCAAAGTGAATGTAGGTCCCTTGGAGGACGAGAAGGGGAAATTGATATTGGGCAATGAGGAAATGGCCGAGGCTTTGAATCACTACTTTCTGTTGGTCTTCACAGTGGAGGACATATCTAACATGCTGAAGAGAGATGATATGGATGCATTGGGAGGTGAGGACCTCGATACAATAGCTATCACTAAAGAGGTAGTGCTGAGCAAAATTGTGGGCCTAAAGATAGGCACTTCCCCTGGTCCTGATGGAATGCATCCCAGGATACTGAAAGAAATGGCAGCGGTTATAGTTGAGGTTTTGGTGATAATTTACCAAACTTCTCTGGACTCTGCGAGGTCCCATCGGATAGGAAGAAGGCGAATGTCATGCCTCTGTTCAAAAAAGGCAGGTAACTATGGGCCAGTTAGTTTAACATCTGTAGCTGGGAAAATGCTTGAAGATATCATTAAAGAAGAAATAGCGAGGCATCTGGAAAGAAATGGATCCATCATGCAAATGAAGGGTCTCGGCCCGAAACGTCGACTGTACCTCTTCCTAGAGATGCTGCCTGGCCTGCTGCGTTCACCAGCAACTTTGATGTGTTTTGCTGGAAACAAGGAGGGGTTGCTTTTCCCAAAGAGCGGTGAATCTGTGGAACTCTCTGCCCAATGAGGCAGTGGAAGCTAACTCAGTAAATATATTTAATACAAGGTTGAATAGATTTTTGCATTGTAGGGGAATTAAGGGTTATGAGGAAAAGGCAGGTATTGAGATGAGTCCGTGGTCAGATCAGCCATGATCTTATTGAATGACAATGCAGGCTTGATGGGTCAATGGCCGATTCCTGCTCATATTTCTTATGTTCTTATGAGCAGCGTTCACAAGAAAAATATAAATTAATCATAAACTATGTACAATATTTACAAGGAAACAAAGTAGAAAGAAGGAACAATGACAATTCAGAATCAGAATCAGGTTTATTATCACCGGCATGTGACGTGAAATTTGTTGACTTAGCAGCAGCAGTTCAATACAATACATAATCTAGCACAGAGGAAAATAATAATAATAAATAAATAAACAAGAAAATCAATTACGTATTTTGAATAGATTAAAAAACATGCAAGAACAGAGATACTCTATATCAAAAGAAAGTGAGGTAGTGTCCAAAGGTTCAACGACATAGGCAGGAAGAGGGATGAGATCTTGAAGTGCGAGTTTCGGGAATTAGGCAGAAGGCTGAAGAACAGGACCTCAAGGGTGACGTTCTCAGGATTGCTGCCAGTGCTACGTGACAGAGATGGTAAGAATTGGAGGAGATGACAGTTGAATGCGTGGCTGAGGAGTTGGTGCAGGGAGCAGGGTTTTAGATTTTTAGATCATTGGGATCTCTTCTGGGGAAGGTGGGATCTGTACAGATTGGATGGGTTGCACCTGAACTCGAGGGGAAGCAATATCCTTGCAGGTAGGTTTGCTAGCATGGTTCAGGAGGGTTTAAACTAATTTGCGAGGGGGATGGGACCCAGAGCGATAGAGCAGTGAAAGAAGTGCATGGAGTAAAGCCAGATCTAACATACAGAGAGGCTTTGAGGAAAGAGAAGCAGAATAAACGGTGTAAAGACAGTAAGGTAGAAGGGCTGAAATGTGTGTACCTCAATGCAAGAAGCATCAGGAACAAAGGTGATGAACTGAGATACATATATGGAATTATGATGTAGTGGCCATTACAGAGACTTGGCTGGCACCAGGGCAGGAATGGATTCTCAATATTCCTGGATTTCAGTGCTTTAAAAGGGATAGAGAGGGCGGAAAAAGGGGAGGAGGGGTGGCATTACTGGTCAGGGATACTATTACAGCTACAGAAAGGGTGGGTAATGTCGCAGGATCCTCTTTTGAGTCAATATGGGTGGAAGTCAGGAACAGGAAGGGAGCAGTTACTCTACTGGGGGTATTCTATAGGCCCCCTGGCAGAGATACAGAGGAGCAGATTGGGAGGCAGATTTTGGAAAGGTGCAAAAATAACAGGGTTGTTATCATGGGTGACTTTAACTTCCCTAATATTGATTGGCACCTGATTAGTTCCAAGGGTTTAGATGGGGCAGAATTTGTTAAGTGTGTCCAGGATGGATTCATGTCACAGTATGTGGACAAGCCGACCAGGGGGAATGCCATACTAGATCTAGTACTAGGTAATGAACCGGGTCAGGTCACAGATCTCTCAGTGGGTGAGCATCTGGGGGACAGTGACCACCGCTCCCTGGCCTTTATAATTATCATGGAAAAGGATAGAATCAAAGAGGACAGGAAAATTTTTAATTGGGGAAAAGCAAATTATGAGGCTATAAGGCTAGAACTTGCGGGTGTGAATTGGGATGATGTTTTTGCAGGGAAATGTACTATGGACATGTGGTCGATGTTTAGAGATCTCTTGCGGGATGTAAGGGATAAATTTGTGCCGGTGAGGAAGATAAAGAATGGTAGGGTGAAGGAACCATGGGTGACAAGTGAGGTGGAAAATCTAGTCAGGTGGAAGAAGGCAGCATACATGAGGTTTAGGAAGCAAGGATCAGATGGGTCTATTGAGGAATATAGGGAAGCAAGAAAGGAGCTTAGAAAGGAGCTGAGAAGAGCAAGAAGGTGGCATGAGAAGGCCTTAGCGAGTACGGTAAAGGGAAACCCCAAGGCATTCTTCAATTATGTGAAGAAAAAAAGGATGACAGGAGTGAAGGTAGGACTGATTAGAGATAAAGGTGCGAAGATGTGCCTGGAGGCTGTGGAAGTGAGCGAGGTCCTCAATGAATACTTCTCTTTGGTATTCACCAATGAGAGAGAACTTGATGATGGTGAGGACAATATGAGTGAGGTTGGTGTTCTGGAGCATGTTGATATTAAGGGAGAGGAGGTGTTGGAGTTGTTAAAATACATTAGGACAGATAAGTCCCCGGGGCCTGACGGAATATTTCCCAGGCTGCTCCACGAGACGAGAGAAGAGATTGCTGAGCCTCTGGCTAGGATCTTTATGTCCTCGTTGTCCACGGGAATGGTACCGGATGATTGGAGGGAGGCGAATGTTGTTCCCTTGTTCAAAAAAGGTAGTAGGGATAGTCCGGGTAATTATAGACCAGTGAGCCTTACGTCTGTGGTGGGAAAGCTGTTGGAAAAGATTCTTAGATATAGGATCTATAGGCATTTAGAGAATCATGGTCTGATCAGGGACAGTGAGCATGGCTTTGTGAAGGGCAGATCGTGTCTAACAAGCCTGATAGAGTTCTTTGAGGAGGTGACCAGGCATATAGATGAGGGTAGTGCAGTGGATGTGATCCATATGGATTTTAGTAAGGCACTTGACAAGGTTCCACATGGTAGGCTTATTCAGAAAGTCAGAAGGCATGGGATCCAGGGAAGTTTGGCCAGGTGGATTCAGAATTGGCTTGCCTGCAGAAGGCAGAGGGTGGTGGTGGAGGGAGTACATTCAGATTGGAGGATTGTGACTAGTGGTGTCCCACAAGGATCTGTTCTGGGACCTCTACTTTTCGTGATTTTTACTAACGACCTGGATGTGGGGTTAGAAGAGTGGGTTGGCAAGTTTGCAGACGACACAAAGGTTGGTGGTGTTGTAGATAGTGTAGAGGATTGTCAAAGATTGCAGAGAGACATTGATAGGATGCAGAAGTGGGCTGAGAAGTGGCAGATGGAGTTCAGCCCGGAGAAGTGTGAGGTGGTACACTTTGGAAGGACAAACTCCAAGGCAGAGTACAAAGTAAATGGCAGGATACTTGGTAGTGTGGAGGAGCAGAGGGATCTCGGGTACATGTCCACAGATCCCTGAAAATTGCCTCACAGGTGGATAGGGTAGTTAAGAAAGCTTATGGGGTGCTAGCTTTCATAAGTCGAGGGATAGAGTTTAAGAGTCGCGATGTAATGATGCAGCTCTATAAAACTCTGGTTAGGCCACACTTGGAGTACTGTGTCCAGTTCTGGTCACCTCACTATAGGAAGGATGTGGATGCATTGGAAAGGGTACAGAGGAGATTTACCAGGATGCTGCCTGGTTTAGAAAGTATGCATTCTGATTAGAGATTAAGGGAGCTAGGGCTTTACTCTTTGGAGAGAAGGATGATGAGAGGAGACATGATAGAGGTGTACAAGATAATAAGAGGAATAGATAGAGTGGATAGCCAGTGCCTCTTCCCCAGGGCACCACTGCTCAATACAAGAGGACATGGCTTTAAGGTAAGGGGTGGGAAGTTCAATGAGGTTATTTGAGGAAGGTTTTTTACTCAGAGAGTGGTTGGTGCGTGGAATGCACTGCCTGAGTCAGTGGTGGAGGCAGATACACTAGTGAAGTTTAAGAGACTACTAGACAGGTATATGGAGGAATCTAAGGTGGGGGCTTATATGGGAGGCAGGGTTTGAGGGTCGGCACAACATTGTGGGCCGAAGGGCCTGTACTGTGCTGTACTATTCTATGTTCTATGTTCTATGTCCACTTAGGAATCGGATGGCAGAGGGGAAGAAGCTATTCCTGAATCACTGAGTGTGTGCCTTCAGGCTTCTGTACCTCCTACCTGATGGTAACAGTGAGAAAAGGGCACACCCTGGGTGCTGGAGGTCCTTAATAATGGATGCTGCCTTTCTGAGACACTGCTCCCTAAAGATGTCCTGGGTACTTTGTAGGCTAGTACCTAATTTTATCATAACATGGTTAAAGTGGTCATAGTAATTGTAAACTGTCATGATTCAGGTTTTGCTGGTTAGTTTGAGAACAAAATGGTTGAAGGGAAATAGCTGTTCTTGACAAACACCCACAAAATGCTGAAGAAGCTTCTTTGCTTGCATTTTCAAAAACAGTTCTATTTCCATCTTTAATATCTCTATTTTTCCCATTCAGGGTTCTTTTGAAGACCCTGACCCGGAGATACACGCTGACTACAGTTCTTTGCGGGAATGGGACCCACCCTGGGGGTTCCATAATCGGCCGCTATTTGGCATGCCAAAGTCTCGGCCTAAGATTTCGGCACGGATTCGGAAGCCTGAGATCTCGAGTAACTGGAGACAGGTGAATCAAGGGTCGGTGTCGCCACAGGAAACCCGTGTGTCGCTGGGGTAGTCAGAACATCTGCTGTGTGCCCGGGGACCCGGGATCTTTGCGATCTTCAGGCACAGAGCTCAAGAAAAGTAGTCTTTGGGGTAACTGCAAGTCTGTGTCTTTGCTATTGCTTTACTCATGCTTGAGTGCTGGTGGCAGGCGCACTTTATTTTTGCTGGTGGGGGAGGGGGGATTATTGCTTGCTGCAGCTTATGCACGGGAAGGAGGAGAGCCTGGGGGGCGGACTTTGGGGTTCTAACATTTAACTGTCATTCATTCTGTGAGTGTTGCTCAGATTTCCATCACCTGCAGATTTTCTCTTGTTTCTATCTGTTGTTGAACCTGGTTGTGGGGAACTTCAGGCTTCTGTACCTCCAACCTAATAGGAGCTGCAAAAAGATGGAATGTACCAAATGATGGATACCTTTGATGACAGATGTTGTCTTTTTGAAGAAGCACCTCCTGTAGATATGACTGATTGGATGTATTGCACAGAGTTGGGCAGAGACCACTCTCTGCAGCTTATCATGTTCCTGCACATTCAAATCTCCCTAGCAGGCTATGCTGTGAAAAGTCAGGATATTTTCCATGGCACACCAATAGAAGTTTCTTGGAATGTTTGTTTGCAAGTTGAATCTTGTAAACCTGTGAAAAAGGTAAAGTTGCTGGTGTGCCTTCCTTTTGAATCCTAAGGGCGTGATGTGATATATTCCACGTTGTTGGAGAGACAAGAGACCAAAATCTTCCTGTTTCTCCAGCCATAGGGAAGGTCCCAGACAGCTGCTCAGTAGCTAACATTGTTCCTTTGTTCAAAAAGGGAAATAAGGATAATCCTGGAAATGACAGGCTAAGTGAGTCTCACTTCAGCAGTAGGGGAGCTATTTGAGATGACTCCTCAGGTACCAGAATCTGAATCAGGTTCATTATCACCGACACGTGTTATTAAAATTGTCGTGTGGCAGTGGAGGAGTGTAAGATGTAAATCACCGTAAGTTACAAATAATGGTGGAAAAGAAAAATAACAACACAATGTTCTTGAATTCATGGGACTGTTCAGAAATCTGATGGCAGAGAGGAAGAAGCTGTTTCTGAATCACTGCGTGGGTCTTCTGACCCCTGTATCTCCTCACTGATGGTAGTTATCAGACAAGAAAACGCCCCAGAAGTTGCATTCCCCATAATTGCATCAACATCTTGGGCCCTGGATAGATCTTCTGAGATGTTGATACTCAGGAACTTTAAGCTGCTCATCCTTTCCACCGCTAACCTCCTTCCCTTTCCTGAAATCCACAATCAGTTCCATGGTCTTGCTGACAATGGGTGTGATGTTGTTGTGACACCATTCAACCAGCCAATCTATCCCACTGCTTCATACACCAATCCTCATTGAGGGTTCAGTGATGGAAAGGTGAGCGGGTTTAGGTTCTTGCTTGTCAACATCTCAGGGGATCTACCTTAGGCCCAACACATTGCGCAATCGGGAAGATTGAATGGACTTAGTATGACTCTTGCAAATTTCCTCAGATGTATGGTGGGGTGTACTTTGACTGCTTGCATCACAGCCTGGTATGCTCTCTTCTTGTTACTACCATTGGGGGATTGGTATGGGAGTCTGATGACCCACACTCAGACACAGCTTCTTCCCTTCTGCCGTCAGATTCCTGAATGGCCCATGAATGGTTTTTGAATTGAATTGACTTGACTTTATTACTTACATCCTTCATATACATGAGGAGTAAAAATCGTTATGTTACGTCTCTGTCTAAATGTGCAATTTATAGTAATTTATGATAAATAGTATGTACAATAGGACAGTCAATATAACATAGAAATACAGCTGTGTCAGCATGAATGAATCGGTCTGATGGCTTGGTGGAAGAAGCTGTCCCGGAGCCTGTTGGTCCTGGCTTTTATGCTGCGGTACCATTTCCCAGATGGTTGCAGCTGGAATAGTTTGTGGTTGGGGTGACTCGTCGGGCCTTCTTTACACACCTGTCTTTGTAAATGTACAGATTAGTGAGAAGTTCACATCTGCAGGTGCGCTGGGCTGTCCGCACCACTCTCTGCAGAGTTGTGTGATTGAGGGAAGTGCAGTTCATGTACCAGGCAGTGATGCATTTCTTAAGATTTGGGGACCCATACCAAACTTCTTCAACTGTCTGAGGTCAAAGAGGCGCAGTTGTGCTTTTCTCACCACACAGCCGCTGTGTACAGACCACGTGAGATCCTTGGTGACCACCTCATTATTAATCTTTTGCACTACATAGTAACTTTTATGTCTTACACTGTACCACCATGACAAAACAACTAATTTTGCGGCAACTGTCAGTGATAATAAACCTGATTCTAATATGTACAGATAGATAGTTGGTAACTTTTACCCAGGGTTGAAATGTCCAATGCAAGGGGTGGGGAGGAGAAGATGGCGACGTGAAGCAGCGTGCATGGCCAAATGTTATCGTATTTGTAAGTAGGATGCTGTGCGCAATCCTGATTTGATGGAGACGGACGTGAGAAGCACGGAGAAACATCTGGAGACACTTCTGAAATGCCTGCTTCGCTGCCGCTGCTACTGTGCGATTGAGAATCTCCAGAGGGGAAGGCCCCAAATCCTTGGCTTTGCCTATTGCCTGTTGCCGGGGCCAAGGTCGAAGCGCTCTGCAGAGATGGTGCTCGCTGTCAGAGGCTCAAAGTTTTCAGAAGGACTCAAGAGTCGGCTGTGGTCGGGTGCTTCCAAGGTGCTGCATCGGCAAGTTTGCGGTGCTGGAAGCTCATGGCAAGAAGGTTTTTCTTCCTTCTACCGTCTACGTAAGATGATCGGACTTTCGAGAGACTTTGAGACTTCTTTTTAACCGTGCCCATGGTCTGTTCTTTATCAAATTATGGTATTGCTTTGCACTGTTGTAACTATATGTTATAATTATGTGGTTTTTGCCAGTTTTTCAGTCTTGGTTTGTCTTGTTTTCTGTGATATCATTCTGGAGGAACATTGTATCATTTCTTCATGCACGTATTACTAAATGACAATGAAAGAGGACAGCGAGTCCTTATAATCTAACGTAATGTATTTAAGGTGAGGGGTAATTTTTTTCTTACACAGTGCTGGATGCTTGGAACACGCTCCCAGGGGTGGTGGTGGAGGCAAATGTCACAGAAGTGTTGAAGAGGCTACTCAGTAAGCACATGGAATGGGGTGGGTGCGAACACTGAGCAGCGGAAGGGATTCGTCTCTTTAGGTGTCATTGGTTTGATTAGTTCGGCAATTCTCCCGTGCTGTTCTGTTCTTTGTTCGTCCACAGCACAGCGTGCGGAAAGGCTTGCGCCGCCGCCCCTCGGATCGCCGTGTCGGTTGGTTGTTGTCATCGCGCACGCGTGGCTTCACTCTTCGGTTACTAGGCGACCAACCGCCTTCCAATCGGATGCCGGCATTCTCAGCTCGTCCCGGAAGCGAAGGCACGGAGCGGAAGCCGATCGTTGGTTCCAATTTAAATGATCGGTGTTTCCCGCTCACGGGGCTGGACTCATCGCAGTTGTGGGACATTTAAAAAAGCCGGCGTGTCAGGGTCTGGCGTCTGTCTGATTAGCAGGTTCGTTCTTCTACTTCAAACCATGTTGGTGTTGCATAGCAGGCCAATGCACTGCTGCCCTGGCTTGACCCACACAGGCTCTTTTGATAGTGTCCCTCACCCCACCACCCCAAATGCTTTCCAATTCTTAGCTCGCCTTCCCCTCCCCGAGAGGGCTGTTCCCACCTCGGCACGATATCTTCCGTTCGCGCCCTTCATTTTGTGCGGAGACGTATTTAGTGTGCCCGAGTTCATCCGACAGCTGCCTGGGGGTAACACGGCGCTGTTTGTTCACAATGACCGGCTGTGAAACGCAACAGTTGTGCCCCTCACTGTCCTGGTGTGCTTTGATTTCCCTACCCCGCCACCGAGCAGTTCAAGCCTTGCCTCTCAGTAGTTAAGTTGTCTTAAGCTTGTTTTCTTTCGCCACCCGCCATCGAGAGTCTGATGCCCCTGATTACAAACGCGTCTCGGTCCGTGGTCTCCAGCACGAAGTGGTCGCAAAGGCAGGGTGAATTTAAGAGTGAGCGGGAGGAAGTCAATAGTAAGTGTTTTCTAAAATTGTGTTCCTTTCATATAGCTTTCCATTAGGAGTTAGCTTGTTCACAGTTGTCGTAGCATGACATATAGGTTAAGCCAATGTTCCTTAAACATACAGTGATTTAAACTCCATAGTTCACTTGTGAATTGATTTTCTTTGGGAGATTATCTAGCCACAGGACTTTGAAAATCGTTTGACCACAAATTTCAAATTCCAAGCAATTTACACAAGGGAGTAAATGTTTTTTCTCTTGCAGTTCTGTTTTTGCAGTTTAATTCTGAAAATACATTTCTCCTTTCTATGCAGAGTTAAAAATATGTAGGAGTGAAGTAATGTCTGCTGCAGATCTTCAAGTTCCGCTGCGAAATTCTCTGGAAGGAACAGGTGACAATTCCCAGGTTGTTCAACTGAAAGGTAGTATGGGGTCAAAGAATATTATTCCAAAGTTGCCTTCTCGGGAAAAGCAAAATCCTGCTGGTGAAATCAAAAGGTAATGCAGTTGTGATGTTTATTATTGCTGGCCGCAGAGTTTATCATTTAATATGGTTAAAAAAATGAGTTGTTAAAGATCCTTCCTATTTTGCTTTTTTTTTTGGTATTTTTATTAATGCTTTTTACATAAAATTCATGAATAAAAATTTATCATTGATATAATTTGCTTTGCAACTTATGGCAAATAGTCTTACTGGATCTCCAGTGGAATCCTGTGTCTAAAGCAACTGTAAAAGTCACGGTAGCATAGCTGTTAGGATAACGCTTTAGAACACCAACCATCACTAATTGGGGTTTGATTCCGCCATCGGGGTTTGATTCAACCATCGGGGTTTGACTCTGCCATTGCCTGTAAGATGTTTGCACATTCTCCCTGTGACTGCATGGGTTTCCTCTCGGTCCTTTGGTTTCCTCCCACATTCTGAAGAGGTATGGTTAATATTAGTGAATACGCTGTCATGGCCCCAGAAGCATGGTGACCCTTGTTGGCTGCCCACCCCAATCCTTGCTCATTTGATATGGTGCCAAAACTATGCATTTCACTTGTGTTTGAATCCCATTGACCTGCACCCAGACCATAGCCCACCATAATCCTCCCATCCATGTACTGATCCAAATTTCTCTTAAATGTTCAAATTGAACCCACATCCACAACTTTCATTGGTACACTCACCACCCCCTGAATGAAGTTCTCCCACATATTCCCCTTAAACATTTCACCTTTCACTAGTAACCCTTGACGTCTAGTTCTAGTCTCACCCAACCTCATTTGCATTTGCCTTATCTATACCTCTCAATTTTGTATACCTCTATTAAAATCTCCGCTGATTATCCTACACTCCAGACAATAAAATTCTAACTTATTCAACTCTTCCATATAACTTGGGTCAAGTCCTGGCAACATGCTTGTAAATTTTCTCTGCCCTCCTTCAATCTTATTGATATTTTTCCTGTAGGTAGGTGACCAGAACTGCTCACAATACTCCAAGTTAGGCCTCACCGATGTCTTGTACATCTTCAACATAACATCCCAACACCTGCACTCAATGCATTGATAGATGAAGGCCAATGTGTTGAAAGTCTCCTTATGCCCCTATCTATCTGTCATGCTGCTTTCATAGCCATAGAGTACAGCATAGTAACAGGCCCTTTGGCCCATCTCGTCCATGCCAATCACAAACAAGAGAAAATCTGCAGATGTTGGAAATCCAATCAACACACACAAAATGCTGGAGAACTCAGCAGACCAGACAGCATCTATGGAAATGAGTACAGTTGATGCTTTGGGCTGAAACCTAGTCCTGCTGAAGGGTTTTGGCCCAAAATGTCAACTGTACTCTTTTTCATAGATGCTGCCTGGCCTGCTGAGTTCCTCCAGCATTTTGTGTGTGTTGCTCTAGTCTACGCTGAAACCATTTAAACTCCTTTCAAGGAATTTTGGATCTGAATTCTGAGATTCCTCTGATTTACCTTGCTCTTTGGTGCCCTACAACTTACTGTGCAAGTCCTACACTGGTTTGTCCTCCCAAATTGCAACACTCACACTAGACTGCATTAAATTCCATCTGCCGTTTTTCAGCCCAGCTTGCAGTGGTCCAGATTCCACTGCAAGCTTTGATAGTTTTCCTTGCTGTTGGCTGCATCCCCAATCTGAATGTTATCAGCAAATTTGCTGATCCAGTTTACTACTTATCATCAAGATCGTTGATATAGATGTCATACAACAACAGACCAGGCACTGATCCTTGCGGCACGCCACTAGTCACAGTTCTCCGGTCAGAGAGGCAACGATTTACTACATCTCTGGCTTCTCCTGCGGAGGCAATGTCTAACCCAATTTACTACCTCATCCTGAATGCCAAATCACTGAACCTTCTTGACCAGCCTTCCATGTGGGACCTAGTCTCGGGCCTTGCTGAAGTACATCCACTGTCTTGGCTTTATCAACCTCTCCTGGTAACTTCCTTGGAAAAACTCTTAAACTTGCTTAGGCACGTTCTGATGTGGAAGCATTGGAAAGGGTACAGAGGAGATTTACCAGGATGCTGCCTGGTTTAGAGAGTATGCATTATGATCAGAGATTAAGGGAGCTAGGACTTTACTCTTGGAGAGAAGGAGGATGAGAGGAGACATGATAGAGACAAGATACTAAGAGGAATAGATAGTGGATAGCCAGTGCCTCTTCCCCAGGGCACCACTGCTCAGTACAGGGGGACATGGCTTTAAGGTAAGGGGTGGGAAGTTCAAGGGGGATATTAGAGGAAGGTTTTTTACTCAGAGAGTGGTTGGTGCGTAGAATGCACTGCCTGAGTCAGTGGTGGAGGCAGATCACTATTGACATTAAGAGACTACTACACAGGTGTATGGAGGAATTTAAGGTGGGGGTTACATGGGAGGCAGGGTTTGAGGGTTGGCACAACTATGTGGGCCGAAGGGCCTGTACTGTGCTTTACTGTTCTATGTTCTATGACCTACCATGCATAAAGGATGTTTTAAGTATCTCTACTAAGACCTCTGCAATGTCTTTGTGGATGATGTCAGGACATCTTTCAGGAGGGTGAGAAATTGCATGGTGTCAGGTCCCAAAGGTGTACCTTGCAGGGTCCTGAAAACCTGTACTGACCAACTTAGGTGGAATGTTCAAGGCTATCTTCAACCTCTCACTGCTGCAGTCTGAGGTTCCCATCTGCTTCAACAGGGCAATAGACACACCAGTGCCAAAGAGAAACAAGGTGAGCTGCCTCAATACCTATCGCCAGGTAGCACTCGTATCTAGTGTAATGAGATGCATTGAGAGGTTGGTTCCGTCTGGATTTGGAGTTGTAATTTAATGCATCTACTTGAGTTGCTTATAACACACTTCCTTGTGTCACTTCAAAGCTTAGATGTGTGGCTTTGAGACTAAACAAAGTCAAGTTCTGCTAAGACACATAATAAATGGCAAGAATCTTAGGAGCATTGATATACAGAGAGAATTTGAGGTGCAAATGCATAGTTCTTTGAATGTAGCAACACAGGTGGACAGGGTAGTGAAGGAGGCATTTGGTCTGCTTGCCTTTACCTTGAAAGTTATGAGGGGGCATGGATGGGATAGATAGTCTTTTTCTACAGGTAGATGACTCTAGAACTAGAGTGGACCTGCTAAGGTGAGTGGAAGGAAATTGAAAGAAAATATGAGGAGTAAGTTTTTCTACACAAAAGGGTAATGGTTATCAGGGCTGAGCTGCCAGAGATGATTGCAAAGGCAGATAAAATTATGATTTAAAAAGGCATTAGGTAGGGAAGGTATAAAGGAATCTGGGCCTAATGTAAGCAAATGAGAATAGTGTAGATGGGTATCATAGTTGGCATGGTGATGTATATTAAAAGGTCCTTTTCTGTGTCAACTTAAAATCGTTGCAGCTACAGTAGCTTTTTCGGTATTGTGTCCTACTGCCTGGCTAATGTCCTAACCAGGTTACTAATTTACCAAAGGAACTTTATCCAATAGCTTCTGAAAGTTTATAATTTACATTCATGGATAGAAAACTAACAACTGCTGCCACCTCTTCAAAATATTAAAGCAGATTCACTAGGCATTTGTTCCAAATTCATGCTTTTTTCTTTCTGAGAAATTGAATTTTCAAGCTGTTTTCAATCCTGAACTTCTGATTCTAGACAATACATTTCAGGCTAACTGTTCTGCCATTCCCTTGTTTCCATATCTCATCCTCCTTAAATGGCAAGGTGATTTTTTTTTAAATCTAAGGGAAAGGTTTGTGAATTGAAAGCACCTTGGATGCTTATTATTTGGGTACCTTACATGTTGTCACCTACTTTTTTTTAAAAGCTCTGGGATGGAAATAAACAACAGGAATTCTGCAGATGCTGGAAATTCAAGCAACACACATCAAAGTTGCTGGTGAACGCAGCAGGCCAGGCAGCATCTCTAGGAAGAGGTGCAGTCGACGTTTCAGGCAGAGACCCTTCGTCAGGACTAACTGAAGGAAGAGTGAGTAAGGGATTTGAAAGTTGGAGGGGGCAACTTTCAAATCCCTTACTCACTCTTCCTTCAGTTAGTCCTGACGAAGGGTCTCTGCCTGAAACGTCGACTGCACCTCTTCCTAGAGATGCTGCCTGGCTTGCTGCGTTCACCAGCAACTTTGATGTGTGTTGCTGGGATGGAAATGATTTGTTCCTGGGACCTGTCACTCTTGAGACAAATTACTTTACCATTACTGTGTTTGAGGTTATCCCTCCTTTGGATGTGTGGTATTCTGTCCTGATATTTCTTTTTACAGTTTGCAGAGTACCATTAATCAGCTCCAGAATCAAATTAAATATCTGCAACCTGTGGATGGGAGTTTCAATCCTACAGATTTCAGGTGGAGACTGAATAAAGTGGAAAAAGAAAAATTGGAACTAGTCAGCAGATTTAATGAAGAGGTATTACTTTATTACTTTACTACATTACTTTCTTGTCACCAAACAATTGATACTAGAGCGTACAATCATCACAGCGATATTTGTGCTCTCTGGAGTACAAATCAATAGTAAATATAATAAAAATTTAAATTATAAATCATAAATAGAAAATAGAAAAGGGAAAGTAAGGTAGTGCAAAAAAAAATCGAGAGGCAGGTCCGGATATTTGGAGGGTACGGCCCAGATCCGGGTCAGGATCTGTTCAGCAGTCTTATTACAGTTGGAAAGAAGCTGTTCCCAAATCTGGCCATACGAGTCTTCAAGCTCCTGAGCCTTTTCCCAGAGGGAAGAGGGACAAAAAGTGTATTGGCTGGGTGGGTCGTGTCCTTGATTATCCTGGCAAAACTGCTCCGACAGCGTGCAGTGTAAAGTGAGTCCAAGGACAAAAGATTGGTTTGTGTGATGTGCTGGGCTGTGTTCAGGATCTTCTGCAGCTTCTTCCGGTCTTGGACAGGACAACTTCCATACCAGATTGTGATGCACCCGAGAAGAATGCTTTCTACTGTGCATCTATAAAAGTTAGTGAGTGTTTTGGGGGACAGGCCAAATTTTTTTTAGTTTTCTCAGGAAGTAAAGGCACTGGTGGGCTTTCTTGGCAACGGACTGTGCTTGGTTGGACCAAGTCAGGTCATTTGTGATATTGACCCTGAGGAACTTAAAGCTTTTGACCTGTTCCACCTGCGCACCACCGATGTAAATTGGATCGTGTGGTCCGCTACTCCTTCTGAAGTCAACAACCAATTCCTTCGTCTTGCTGATGTTGAGGGATAGGTTATTGTCTTCACACCATGCTACCAGGTTCTTAATTTCCTCTCTGTTCTCAAACTCATCATTACCCGAGATACGGCCTACAATTGTGGTGTCATCAGCAAACTTATATATTGAGTTTGATGGAAACTTGGCTACACAATCATGGGTGTACAGTGAGTAAAGCAGGGGGATGAGTACACAGCCTTGTGGGGCACTGGTGCTCAGAGTGATTGTAGAGGAGATCTTGTCCCCTATTTTTACAGACTGGGTCCTGTCTGTGAGGAAGTTGAAGATCCAGCTGCAGATCTGAGTGCTAAGGCCCAGGTTCCGGAGCTTAGGAATCAGTTTATTTGAAATGATGATATTAAAGGCAGAGCTGTAGTCAATGAAAAGGAGCCTTACATATGCTTGTTGCTAGGTATGGTTGTAAAATCACTTGTAGGTACATTTAGTTTTTGGTGAAATTATTGTCTTTTATAGCATCAATTCGAGTATGATGTATGTTGAGTAAACTGTAATTTTTAAAAACTATTTCTCTGAATAATTTATTTCTTTTTTGTTATGCTGTTGTTTGGCTTGGTGGCCCAGCTTTAAAGATTGTGATCATTGGTATTGCCTCATGGCAGTGATTTAACAATTATTTTTTATATGAAAAGCACAAGAGGGTCTGCAGATGCTGGAAATCCAGAGTAATGCACAGAAGATGCCGAAAGAACTCGGCAGGTTAGGCGGAATCTATGGAAAGGGATAAACAATCTTTTTATACTTGTGTAGTATCTTAAGACCATAAGACACAGGAGCAGACCAGGCCATTCGGCCCGTCCAGTCTGCTCCACCATTCCATCATGGCTGATTTATTATCCCTCTCAATCCCAATCTCCTGCCATATCCCTGGAACTTTTGATGCCCTTACTAGTTAAGAATCTGTGAACCTCTGCTTTAAATATACCCAACAACTTTGCTTCCACGGCCATCTGTGGCATTGAATTTCATAGAATTATCACCCTTGGCTATCGAACTTCCTCCTCTTCCTATTCTAAAGGGATGTCCTTCTTTTCTGAGGTTGTGCCCTTTGGTCCCACACTCTCTGTAGGAAACATCCTCTCCCTATCCACTCTGTCTAGGCCTTTCAATATTTGATAGGTTTCAATGCGGTCTCCCCTCATTCTTTTAAACTCCAGTGAGTACAGGCCCACAGCCATCAAATGCTCCTTATACATTAACCCTGTCATTCCTGGGATCGTTCTTGCGAACCTCCTCTGGACCCTCTGCAAAGCCAGTATACGATTTCCTTGATAAGCGGCCCAAAACTGCCTAAAATACTCCCAAGTGAGTATACCTTATAAAGCCTCAGCATTCCATCCTTGCTTTTGTATTCTTGTCCTCTCAAAACGAATGCTAACATTGTATTTGCCTTTCTTACCACTGTCTCAGCCTGTAAGTTAAATCCTGCACGAGGACTCTCAAGTCCCTTTGCATCTCTGATTTCTGAATTTTCTCCCCATTTAGAAAATGTCAGAAAATCCTTTCACTAAAATGCATGATCGTACACTTCCCCACACTGCATTTCATCTGCTACTTGTTTGCCCATTCTCCTAATCTAAGTCCTTCTGCAGAGCCCTTGCTTCCTCAACTCTACCTGCCCCTCCATGTGTCTTTATATTGTCCACAATTTGGCCACAAAGCAATCAATTCCATCATCCAAATTATTGACATAGAACGTGAAAAGAAGCAGTCCCAACACCAATCCCTATGGAACACCACTAGTCACTGGGCAGCCAACCAGAAAAGTTCCTTTTATTTCCACTATTTGCCCTCCTGCATGTCAGACAATCTTCTATCCATGCTAGTATCTTACCTGTAATACCATGGGCTCCTACCTTGATTCGCAGTCTCACGTGAGCACTTTGTCAAAAGCCTCTGAAAATCCAGGTAAACAACATTCATTGACGTAGTTTGTCTGTCCTTTGAGGAAATAACAGGCAGGATTCCAACAGATTTGTCACATATGATTTCCCATTTGGAAACCCTGCTGATTTTGGATTATCTTATCACGTACCTCCCAGTAACTTGCAACCTTATCCTTAATAATGGACTTCAACATTTCACCAATCACTTAAATCAGGCTTACTGGCTTATAATATATGAAATTTTGCAGAGAATAGAAATAATTGAACTAATTCTGGTATCATGTACTTCTGATTATAGGACTAGGAGGATATGTCATATGAATGCATGGCTGAAGAGAGGGCTTTAGGTTCTTGGATCATTGTTTCTGGTGGGATCTATGCAAAATAGATGGTTGCATATGAACCAGAATGTTTTCAGTGTACTTGTGGGGTGATTTCTTAATGCTGTCAGGTAGGGTTTATCTAATTTACTGTTGGTGAGGGATCGTTGTGAGTTATAGTCAAATCGAGGATGTCTAAGTCCAGTTAGCAGAGCGGACATGGGTGTGATAAGGCACGGGGGAGAATGGAAGGTCAAGATGCATCAATTTAATGCAAGATGTTGGGCTTTTGAGACCGATGAATTGAAAGCATTGATTAGCATATGGGAATATGATGTTACTGTTAGAGAAACATGCTTGGAAGAAGGGGAAAAACTGGCAACTCAACATTCCAGAGTATATAATTTTTAATGTAACACACACAGAATGCTGGAGGAGCTCAGTAGGTCAGTCAGTGTGTCAGAGGAGATATAAAAGTAATGTTGCATTGTGATATTGATTAGCGGCTCCCACATCTGCTGTAATGAGGAACAATATTGTGGACGGCTCTCCAAATGAGGCTGTATCAATACAGTTTAAGAACTAAGGGGTGATCACTTTTTTTTGGGGGGTATACTACAACTCTTCTAATAGCCAACGTGAAATGCAAGAGTAGATATGTAAACAAATCACAGAGGGATATAAGAAATCTATCCCAGAGTATTAAGGTAAATGTAAAAGGGAAGTCAACTTGCTGAGTTCCTTTAGCATTTTGTGTGTGTTGTTCAAGATATCCAGCATCTGCAGAATGTCTGTACATAGACTTTAGCAAGTCTCTTGACAATGTTCTGCCTGAAAAACTTGTTCAGAAAGTTTGGGCAGGTGGGATTCATGGTGCTTTAGCAAATGGATTCAAAATTGGCTGAGTCTCTTCAGTACTGGAAAACAATGAAGCAGGGGGAATTGGTGGAGGTGTGGCGGCTTGGCCACGCAGCAAGCGAACCGGCTCTAGCAGTGGCCGGCGAGCCCGCAGCCAGTGGCAACTGAAAGGGCTCTGAGTGCGGGGCAGACCTCTGCCTGGAAGCCGATGTCACTTCCGCCCGCAAAGGGTGGGGGTTGCTGGGAGCGGGTTACTTAAGTGCGCACCGATTCAAACAGTAAACAGTTCAACCAGACCCTGCTTGACTCAGTGTGCTGTTTTCGCTCATCGCGTATCAGTGCGACTACATTGGTGACCCCGACGGTCCAATGGTATTTGGACCCAACATGAATGACTCAGCTCTGCAGAATGCAGTTTCCCTTAAACTGCCGACCTTCTGGACCACTCAACCCCTGGTCTGGTTGAGCAAGCGGAGACCCAGTTCCAGGTCAGGCGAATTGTCTCAGGTGCCACCAGGTATTACTACGTGGTGGGCGCCCTTGACCAGGAGACAGCGGGCTGCATTATCGACTTTCTGCATCAGCCGCTGGCAACAGACAGGTACGAGGCACTCAAGGCCCTGTTAATCTGCACACTTGGCCTCTCCCGCTGCGAACAGGCCGCACGGTTACTGCACATGGACGGTCTGGGCGACCGCGCGCCATCAGCCCTGATGCGTGACATGTTGGCACTGGTAGATAGCCATAAGCCTTGCCTGCTGTTTGAACAGATCTCCTTGGAGCAAATGCCAGAAGACATCCGCCTCCTGCTAGCAGATGAAGACTTCAGAGACCCGCGCTGGGTGGTTGCCCGCACGGACGTGGTTTGGTGCGCCAAACAAATTGGTGGAACCACCATCGAAATTAGTGCTGTGGCACGGCGGGAAGTCCAGCCCTCCCACACCCCAGCAGCGGAGCACGTAACACCCACACCAAGGGACGGCACCACTTCTGAGTCTTGGTGTTTTTATCATCAAGGGTGGGGTTCCGGAGCCTCCCGCTGCCAACCGCCATGCTCGTTCCATGGGAAATGCCGGGACCAGCTGTCGCTGATGGCTACGGTGGCTGGTCACCGTGATAGCTTCCTCTACATTTGGGACAAGCACTCCGGGTGTAGATTCCTGGTGGACACAGGGATGGAAATCGGTGTCCTACCCCCCTCGAGCCACAATACCCGAACTAGAAGAACAGGACTAGAATGTACGGCAGCCAACAGCAGCACCATCCGCACCTAGGGCACAAGAACCATCCCCTTGCAGTCCGGTTCCAACCGCTTTACGTGGACATTTACGCTGGCCGCAGTATCACAGACATTGTTGGGTGCGGACTTCCTCTGCGCCACACTGCCTGCTCGTGGATTTGAAGGGACGACGATTGGTCAATGCGAAGACATTCCAGACTTTCTCCCTCGGTGAGGCCAGGTTACCAGCCCCGCACCTGGACTCTGTCACTTATTCCGACAATGAGTTTGCCAGAGTGTTATCGGAGTTCCCATTTATCATCACGCTGCAGTTTTCCTCAACAGACCCCAAGCACAGCCACACAGGGACCTCCCCTTCATGCTCAGGCCCACAGGCTACTGCCCGACAAGCTCCGCCTCACAAAGGAGGAATTCAAGAAAATAGAGGAGATGGGGATTGTGCGGCGTCCCAACAGCCTGTGGGCCTCCCCATTCCATATGGACCCCAAGTCCGCGGGAGGGTGGAGATTGTGCGGCGACTATTGGAGGCTGAACGATGCCACCACGTCCGATCGCTATCCGGTACCGCACATCTAGGACTTTATGGCCAACCTGCACGGGTTGCGCATCTTTTCAAAGATTGACCTGGTCCGAGGGTATCATCAGACCCCAGTCCTCCTGGATGATGTGCCCAATTCAGCCCTCATTACCCCCTTTGGCCCATTCGAGTTCCTCAGGATGCCGTTTGGACTCAAAAACGTGGCGCAGACTTTCCAGCGCTTGATGGATACAGTAGGGCGAGATCTGGACTTTCTGTTCATCTACCTGGATGACATACTTATCGCCAGCCGCTCCGGCCAGGAACATCTAGCACATCACCTGGAAGGGAGAGAGTTCACGGTCTTCGCAGACCACAAGCCCCTCACTTTCGCGTTTGCCAAAGTGTCGGACCCGTGGTTGGCCCGCCAACAACGCCACCTGTCGTACATCTCGGAGTTTACCACCACGATCAAGCACATCTCCAGAAAGAACAACGTGGTGGCAGACATGCTGTCACGAACCTCTGTCCAATCAGTCTCTGGGGGTGGATTATGTGGCGTTAGCTGAGGTGCAACGGCTGGGCGGCGGGATGCCAGTGTACCGAACTGCAGTCTCAGGACTCTGCCTCGAAGACATATCCATTGGGCCCGAAGGTAAGAAGCTCCTTTGCGACGTGTCCACCGGGCGACCTCGGCCCGTTGTCCCGACCGCTTGGAGGCGCCACGTTTTCGACGCCTTGCATGGTTTAGCCCACCCTTCCATCCAGGCAACCATCCGGCTGATCGCAGATAGGTTTGTGTGGCACGGCCTACGCAAGCAGGTCGGGCACTGGGGAAGGACATGCACGCACTGTCAAATCTCCAAAATCCAGAGGCACGTGAGGGCCCCACTGCAACCCTTCCAGCCGACACACAGGAGGTTTGAACATGTCTACATGGACATCGTCGGCCCACTGCCGGTTTCGAGAGGAGCGAGATACCTGTTCACCATGGTGGACAGGTTCACGAGGTGGCCGGAAGCTGTTCCACTCGCTGACACAGCCACGGAGACATGCGCCAGAGCCCTGATTACCACCTGGGTGGCACGGTTCGGACTCCCAGCCCACGTCACTTCAGACAGGGGTGTGCAGTTCACATCGGCTTTGTGGTCTGTGCTGGTACAACTCCTCGGAACCCAGCTCCACCAAACGACTGCTTACCATCCACAGTCCAACAGCCTGGTGGAACGTTTCCACAGGCACTTGAAGTCAGCCCTGATGGCACACCTCCGAGGGCCAGATTGGGTGGATGAACTCCCCTGGGTGCTGCTTGGCATCTGCACAGCACCCAAGGAGGACCTGGCCGCATCATCAGCCGAACCGGTTTACGGTGTCCCGCTCACAGTTCCCGGTGAGTTTGTGCCAGCACCCCGTGGCCCGGAGGACACACCTGCTGGGGTCCTAACTAAACTCCAGCAGCGACTTGGAACACTTGCTCCAGTCCCGACGTCCCACCACGGAACAACACCCTCTTTCGTGCCCAGGGACCTACAACAGAGCGAGTATGTTTTCATTCGCTGAGGTGCGCACAGACCACCCCTGCAGCGACCATACGAGGGTCCTTACAAGGTGGTGTGCCATAATGGAGCAACCTGCATTGTTGACATCAGGTCGTGAAGAGACTTTTACCATTGAGCGTCTCCAACCAGCGCATCTAGACCTTGAATGCCCGGTTGCAGTACCACCCCCACGACGTCGAGGCTGGCCACCTAAAAGAACTGAAAGTGTGCAGGCTGTGGACTCTGCACCGCCGGTTCTGGGGGGGTGGGGGAGGGTCATATGGCGGCTCGCCAACACAGCAAGTGAACCGGCTCCAGCAGTCGTCGGTGAGCCCGCAGCCAGCGGCAACCGAGAGGACTCTGAGTGCGGGGCAGACCTCAGCCTGGAAGCCGACGTCGCTTCTGCCCCGCAAAGGGTGGGGGTTGCTGGGAGCGGGTGACTTAAGCACGCACGGATTCAAACAGTAAACGGTTCAACCAGATCCTGCTCGACCCAATGTGTTGTTTTCGCTTGTCGCGTATCAGTGCGACTACAGAGGTTTGTTTTTCTGACTGGAAGTCTGTAACCAGCGGGGTGCTGCAGTGACTGGTGCGGGGACCATTGTTGTATTTCACATACACTCAGTGGCCACTTTATTAGGCACACCTGTGCACCTGCTTGTTAATGCAAATATCTAATCAGCCAGTCATGTGGCAGCAACTCAATGCATAAAAGCATGTAGACATGGTTAAGAGATTCAGTAGTTGTTAAGCCCAATCATCAGAATGGGGACAAAATGTGATCTAAGTGACTTTGACTGTAGAATTATTTTTGGTGTTAGACGAGTTGGTTTGATCTTTGGGGATTTTCACGCACAACAGTGCCTGGAGTTTACAGAGAATAATGTGAGAAACAAAAAATCTAGTGAGTGGCAGGTCAAATGGTTCAATTTAATATCAGAGAACATATATAGGATACATCCTGGAGTTCTTACTCTTCACAGACATCCATGAAACAAGAAACCCCATAGAATGAATGATAGAAACATCAGAACCCTGGGGCCCCCCTCCCAAATTAGCAGCAGCAGAACCATCAATCTTCCCCCACCCCCGCATGTGTGCCAGCACCCGACCCCCACCACCCCCAACATGCAAACAGTAGCAAAAGCCCCCCAAAGAGACCTTGATAAAGAGTCCATCAAAAACTACAGTCTATAACCAAGCACTTCTGTACCTCAAACAGACACTCTCTCTCCATTGAGGGAGAGCGAGGTTGCTCCTGCAACAACGAGAGCGGAGACCAGCAGCTCGCTGTTCTGATGTAACAATCTTCCCCGTCACTTCTGTAAGCCCCCCGACTTGAGGACAGACAGGCTCTCATGTTCCATCAAAAGAAATTGAGGGATCACTCGAGTGCAGGGGCATTTTTCCAACAGCAGTATACACTGCTTGCTGTCCCCTGCTGTTTCCATCTCCCATGACGCTTCAATCGGCAAAATCGGCGAGGATTCAGATCGTCTATGGGGAAACTCCCCAAAGGCGCACATTTCCCAGGTGTTCCTGGAGATAGTGAAGCACCAGGCCACAAAGCCAGTTCGATAACCTGCAATAGTTTGAACTATAGCTCACAGACTCTGACAGAACCCCAGTCACCTTGAAAAGAAAGGAAAGACATTAGAGAAGAAGATTAAGCTGTTTTGTGGATGAACTGGAAGAAGTTGCCCGGGTCTGCAAAAACTGCCGGTGTCATCGGTGGGCAAAAGTGTCATCATGTTAATGAGAGTGATTAGAGAAGAATGGCCGGACTGGTTCAAACTGACAGGAAGGCCACAGCAACTCAAATAATCATGCGTTACATAACAATGGTGTGCAGAAGAGCATGTCTGAATGCACAGCACGTCGAACATTGAAGTGGATGGGCTCAGCAGTAGAAGACCACACTGGGTTCCACTCCTGTAGCTAATAAAGGGGCTGCTGGGTGTATATAAACAACTTTAGAGTTGTCTGTGGTATGATAAGCAAGTTTGATGACACATTTGATGGAGTTGTAGAGGCTGGAAAGTTTGGAGCACTTGCGGATGGAAATTAATACAGATAAGTCTGAGAGAATGCATTTTAGTTTGTCTTGTACTGGCTTGACTTTATAGAAGAAAGGACAGGGGGCCTTAGAAGTATTGATATGCAGAGGCAATTTGGTGTACAAGTTCTTAGCTCTCTGAGAATGATGAAACAGGTGGATAGAGTAGTGAAGGAGGTAGTTAACTTTATTGCCTTCGTATAGAGGGTTTTTGAGTTTAAGTGTTGGGACTTATTGTAACTGTACAAAACATTGGTTAGGATATGAGCAACACACACAAAATGCTCAGGAGCTCAGCAGGTCTGACAACATCTAAGGAGGGAAATAAACAATTAGCGTTTAAGGCTGAAACCCTTCATTATGACCAGAAAGGGAAAAATAAGAAGGTGGGGAGAGGAGGGGTGTATTAACTGGTAGGTGACAGGTGAGGTGAAGGGGAAGGTTGGTGGTTGGGGGAAGGGGATGGGGTAAACAATGTAAGGAGGTGATAGGTGAGAGCATTAAAGAAGAAGGAATCTTAATAGGAGAGGAACCTAATAGCAGACCATGAAATAACGATAAGGAGTTGGGGAACTGGAGAAAAGTGATGTGCAGGTAATGAGGGTGGGGAGGGGAAGAGAAGGTGTCAGAGAGCAACCAGAATGAGAGGAAACAAAGAGAGTGGGATGTTGGAAACAGAGGGGAGTGGTTACCAGAAGATGGAGAAATTGATGTCCGTGCCATCAGTTTGGAGGCTATCAAAGGCGGGATATGAGATGTTGCTCTCTCGACCTGCAGTTGGCTTCATTGTGCAGTTGAGGTGGCTACAGGCAGGCATGTGCAGTTCTGGTTACTAGGCTATAGAAAATATATGGTAGCACGGCGGGGTGGGGGGGGGGGAGTGCAGAAGGGTCTCTAGGTTGTTGACTGGAATGCACAGCCATGCTGGTGGCTGAGGAGTTACCTTCTGGAGGTTTATAATGGAATATTTCAATTTCTCAACTTTTTAGATAGTTAATAATATTCTTACTGGACTCCAATAGGAACAGTGCTGCCCCATTTTAAAGAATATAGCAGGGCAAATAATTGCAATGTCGGCTGGAGATTACTTTGGAAATAATGACCTTTTTAAGTTGCAAGCTGGTTACAGAAGATTCAATATTGTTTAATGTCTTTTCCAGAACTCAATTGTAAAGGGATAAGAATGGTCTCTAAGTTAGGTTCCTGAACAGGATAAAGGCCAATTTCAATATTTTTACACAGGACTTGGCAAAGTAGATTGGGAACAGTTAATTGCAGGATGTTGTTTAAGGGAAGTAATGAGTTTATGACCTCTGTATTTATTTATGGTGGGAAATGAGGATGATAAATACAAGTAAATTTGTCAAGGAATATCAAGGATTGGATAAAGGGAACATAAAGGAAGCAACGTGGGGCACAAATCCTTAGCACCACAAAAGTGACTAGGGTGGTAACTAGGGTAGCCATGAGCACCCGTATGGGTCCTAGCTATGCCTGCCTTTTTGTTGGCTTTGTGGAACAATCTATGTTCCAAACCTATTCTGATACCTGTCCCCCACTTTTCCTTCGCTACATTGATGACTGCATTGGCGCTGCTTCCTGCACGCATGCTGAGCTCGTTGACTTCATTAACTTTGCCTCCAACTTTCACCCTGCCCTCAAGTTTACCTGGTCCATTTCTGACACCTCCCTCCCCTTTCTAGATCTTTCTGTCTCTATCTCTGGAGACAGCTTATCCACTGATGTCTACTGTAAGCCTACGGACTCTCACAGCTACCTGGACTATTCCTCTTCTCACCCTGTCTCTTGCAAAGATGCCATCCCCTTCTCGCAATTCCTCTGTCTCCGCCGCATCTGCTCTCAGGATGAGGTTTTTCATTCCAGGATGGAAGAGATGTCCTTTTTTTAAAGAAAGGGGCTTCCCTTCCTCCACCATCAACTCTGCTCTCAAACGTATCTCTCCCATTTCACGTACATCTGCTCTCACTCCATCCTCCCGCCACCCCACTAGGAATAGGGTTCCCCTTGTCCTCACCTACCAGCCTCCGGGTCCAACATATAATTCTCCGTAAACTCCCCACCACCACTACCCTCCTCCGGTTGGCGGAGCTGGTTCTCACACTTAATAACTTCTCTTTTGGCTCTTCCCACTTTCTTCAGACTAAGGGTGTAGCTATGGGAACTCACATGGGACCAAGCTACTCCTGTCTCTTCATTGGTTATGTGGAACAGTCTGTGCTCCAAACCAATTCTGGTACTGCTCCCCAACCTTTCCTTCGGTACATTGACGACTACATTGGTGCTGCTTCCTGCACCCATGCTGAGCTCGTCAATTTCATCGACTTCCACCCCGCCCTCAAATTCACTTACTCTATCTCGGACACTTCTCTCTCCTTTCTCGATCTCTCGATCTCCATCTCTGGAGACAGACTGTCCACTGACATCTTCTACAAGCCCACTGACTCTCATAACTATCTTGGCTATACCTCTTCCCACCCCACCACGTGCAAAAATGCCATTCCCTATTCCCAGTTCCTCTGTCTCCGCCGCATCTGCTCTGAGGATGAGGCTTTCTGTTCCAGGACATCTCAAATGTCCTCTTTCTTTAAGGATCGTGGTTTCCCCTCTACCGTCATCAATGATGGCCTCACCCGTATCTCCTTCATTTCCCGCACTTCGGCCCTCACCCCATCCTCCCGCAACCACAACAGGGACAGAGTTCCCCTTGTCCTTACCTACCACCCCACCTGCCTCCGGATCCAGCACGTTATCCTCCACAACTTCCACCATCTTCAACAGGACCCCACCACTAAGCACATCTTTCCGCAGGGATTGGTCCCTCTGCGACTCCCTTACCCGCATGCCCATCCCCACTGATCTCCCACCCGGCACTTATCCCTGTAAGCGTAAGTGCCACACCTATCCCTACACCTCATCTCTTGCAACCATTCAGGGCCCCAAACAGTCCTTCCGGGTGAGACAATACTTCACTTGTGAGTCTGTTGGGGTCATCTATTGCATCCTGTGCTCCCGGTGCAGCCTCCTCTACATCGGTGAAACCCGGCGCAGATTGGGGGACCGCTTCATCGAGCACCTCCACTCTGTCCGCCACAACAGACAGGATCTCCCGGTAGCCACCCACTTCAACTCTGCTTCCCATTCCCATTCAGATATGTCCATACATGGCCTCTTCTACTGCCATGGTGAGGCTAAACTCAGGTTGGAGGAGCAACACCTCATATACCGTCTAGGTAGTCTCCAGCCCCTTGGTATGAACATAGAATTCTCCAACTTCTGGTAATTCCCTCCCCCTCTATCCCTATTTTGCTCTACCCCCTCCCTCATGGTTCCACCTCCTTCTTCTACTACCCATTGTTTTCAGGGCTATGATGTCAATGCTTCCTCTCCCCCACCCCTTTGTCTTTCAGATTACTGGTCTTTCAACTGAAGCTACAAGCATTCTTCAAATCCTTCCCCATCTTTCATTCTTCAGTCCTGATAAAGGGTTCGGCCCAAAACGTCGACTCATCGTTTCTGACTGATGCTGCCCAACCTGCTGAGTTCATCCAGCGTACTGAAAGTGTTCCTTCCTCATATAATTCTCCGTAACTTCTGCCACCAAAAACAGGATCCCACCACTCACATCTTCCCTCCCCCCCACCACTTTCCGCAGGGACCGCTTCCTACACGACTCCCTTGTCCATTCGTCCCCCTATCCCTCCCCACCGTTCTCCCTCCTGGCACTTATCCTTGTAAGCAGAACAAGTGCTACACATGCCCTTACACTTCCTCCCTCACTACCATTCAGGGCCCCAGACAGTCCTTCCAGGTGAGGCGACACTTCACCTGTGAGTCGTCTGGGGTGATATACTGCGTCCGGTGCTCCCGATGTGGCCTTCTATATATTGGTGAGACCCGACGCAGACTGGGAGGTAGTTTTGCTGAACACCTACGCTCTGTCCGCCAGAGAAAGCAGGATCTCCCAGTGGCCATACAATTTAATTCCACGTCCCATTCCCATTCTGATATGTCTATCCACGGCCTCCTCTACTGTAAAGATGAAGCCACACTCAGGTTGGAAGAACAACACCTTATATTCCGTCTGGGTAGCCTCCAACCTGATGGCGTGAACATTGACTTCTCTAACTTCCGCTAATGCCCCACCTCCCCTCGTACCCCATCCGCTATTCATTTATATACACACATTTTTTCTCTCTCTCCTTTTTCTCCCTCTGTCCCTCTCACTATACCCCTTGTCCATCCTCTGGTTTCCGCCCCCCCCCCCCTTTTCTTTCTCCCTAGGCTCCTGTCCCATGATCCTCTCATATCCCTTTTGCTAATCAACTGACCAGCTCTTGGCTCCATCCCTCCCCCTCCTGTCTTCTCCTATCGTTTCAGATCTCCCCCTCCTCCTCCCACTTTCAAATCTCTTACTAGTTCTTCTTTCAGTTAGTCCTGACGAAGGGTCTTGGCCTGAAACGTCGACTGTACCTCTTCCTATAGATGCTGCCTGGCCTGCTGAGTTCACCGACAACTTTTATGTGTGTTGCTAGGGCGCTAAAGGTGGCTTTTCTTAGTCAGGATTGAGCTTGAGAGTCAGGAAATTATGTTGCAGCTTTATAACGCTATACTTTGGTCAGATCTTAAATACCTGTTCATTTCTGGTCATCTGATTATAGAAATAATGTGGAGGCTTTGGAGCGGGTATAGAAAAGATCTATCAGGATGTTGCCTGCAATTAGAGGTCATGTGCTATAAAGAGAGATTGAACAAACCTGGGTTGTTTTCTCTGGAGCAGTGGAGGCTGAGTGGTGGCATGGTAACGTAGTGGTTAGCAGTACCTGTGACCTGGGTTCAATTCCCACTGCTGTCTGTAAGGGGTTTGTACATTCTCCCCATGACTATGTGGGTTTCCTCTGGGTGCTCCAGTTTTCTCCCACAGTCCAAAGACGTACCAGTTGGTAGGTTAGTTGGTCATTGTACATTGTCCCGTGATTAGGCTAGGGTTAAGTTGTGGGTGCTCGACAGTGTGGCTCGAAGGGCCTATTCCGCGCTGTATCTCAATAAATAAAAAAAAAGGCCCAATAGAGGTGTATAAATTTATGGGAGGCATAGCCAGAGTAGACGGCCGGTATCTTTTTCCCAGAGCCAAATATCTACTACCAGAGGACATGCGTGTAAGGTGAGGGGCAAGTTGTTTTTTTTTGACATAGAATAGTGGGTGCCTAGAATGCACTACTGAGATAGTAATGGAGGCAAATATGAGAGAGGTGTTTAAGAGTTTCTTGGATAGGCACATGAATCTGTGGAGAATGGAGGAATATAGTCATTGAATAAGCAGGAGGAGTTAGTTTATTTGGGTTTTTAATGACTGGCTTAATTAGCCTTGCACAACACTGTGGGCCAAAGGTCCTGTGCTGTGCTGATCTGTGTGCAGTTGGCTGGTCCGAGAACTCACAGAAAATGGGCTTTTAGGAGTATAGGAGGGTACTTGGAAATTGGCATGGCAAGAGTGGACAAACAGTATCACTGCCAGATAAACTTGAGGAAAACAGTAAACTTTTTATAATTATTAAGGGAAAGAAGATGTCTCATTGGGGATTAAAGGGGCAATTTGTGCATGGAGACAAAGGACATTGGTGAGATTTTAAATGAATACTACTTGTTGGTACAGATCCACAATCCTTTATCTGAAATCCTTGGGGCAAGTTGCATTTCGGAATTCAGAATTTTTCGGATTTCAGACCCCCCGCCCCAGTACCAAAAAACAAGTATACTCAAGTCCCTTATTTAACCTGTCTTAGTCCGGTGGACTTTAGGACCCAGTGGTGCACCAAACCTACACACACCCTCCTGTATACTTTAAATCTAGATGATTTATAATGCCTAATACAATGTAAATAGTTGTTATACTGCATTGTTTAGGGAATAATGACAAGAACAAATTTTATTTCCAACAAAAACGTTCAATAAAACATAAAAATATACAGCTTCAAACGAACCAAATCAAACACATGGTAAATGACTTATTGGAATAAATGTAGAACGTCACTGTCACTATAAAACTTCAGTAACTTGTCTTTCTGTTTATTTAAATCATATACAGTGGTAGTTCCGACACTATTTTCTTAAGTAAGACGCCGCACAGACACACCACGATCAAGCTTCTGCAATAACTCCACTTTCTGCGTTAATGATAGAGAAGATTCTTTCTCTTTTTCTCATTGTTACTCATAGGGGTATCTGCAGCTCTTTTTGACATTTTCACAGCGAAATTAAACACAAAGTCACCAGTGAACACAAAATATCAGTGAACAGCAAATGCACGTGTAACCAGTACGAGGGCTGAGCCACAACTGACGTCTGGCAGCCTCTGCTAGTGCTGCCACGTCACACCTGAGTGACGTCAGCTGTTGGCCAAAAAAACTTCAGTTTTCGGAGCTTTTTGGATTTCAGAATTTCAGATAAAGGAACGTGTGCCTGTATTAAAGATATTGCTATTAATTTACTATGAACTCATGTAGCGTGATCCAGTGAAAAATATTTGTTTGCATCTCATTATTGAGAGTACATTGACATTGTAAAAGAAAACAATGCAGAATATAATGTAGCAGCAACAGAGAATGTACAGTTTAGGTAAACAAAGTGCAATGGTGAATATGGAGGTGGTGAAATTTTGGAATAACATCGTTAAAAAGGAGGTATTAGAGGTGTTAGAATGCCTACAGATGGATAAATCCCCAAGGCTTGATAAGGTATGTCCCAGGCCACTGTGGAAAGAAATTGCTAGGGTGCTGATACATTTTTGAGTCTTCGCTTACTCTTTTTTTTTCAATACAGTTAGCAGGAATAACCTAGGTAATTATATGCCCAAGATTCTAATGTAAACAATAGGGAAAATTGGGGGGAAAAACTGAGAATCTGGATTAATGTACACTTGGAAAGGCAGTAACTAATCAAAGACAGCATATATAACTTTGTTAGAAAGTAGCCAATTTGTTTATGCTTCAAAAAAATTCAATCAATGTGTATTACTGAAGGTAGTGCATTTGATGGAAGACAAAATTGCAGATGCTGGAATGTGAATCAAAAAGCGAAAATGCTGGAAATACTCAGTCAAGCAGCACTCGTGGGAAGACCTGTTTAAATTGAAGATGAATTTCATTTTTATGATACGCTTATAAAACTTGTTCAATGAACTCCCCTTTTAAGACAATAGTAATTATTTTGAAGTCTGTATCAGATCTAGCAACTGGTTATTTTCAATTCTATAGTCATAATAATTTATGTTGCAATATGTCTTCTGGAAAGGATCAGAAAATCTTTTCTGTTTATTATTGATGATTAATATCTTTGTTTTGATTTGTCCTCCTGGGAATTACATTAGAGAAAATGTGTAAACTGAATCTTCCCCAATATTAAGTGGAAGAACTGGAAGAAATATTTGAGCTTTCAGCACATTCTGTGCTTTATGGAAGCATGTTTTTCTTATGCATGTTCTATTGCCCTGCTTCATATGCCCAACTCTGAGGGTCACTGTTGTTGAAGGAAATACTTTGAGAGGAATTGTATTGTGTAATTATATTCATTTAAATCAATTCAGTTAATGTTTTACTTCCCTAGCGTTCAGCATTTGAAAGTCATGTTGCTAAGTTGCGATCTCAACTGGAAAAAGGAGAGGCAATGCGGCAGACCCTGGAATACGACTTAGCTGTAGCCAAGAAGGAAGCCAGTGTGGTACGATCTACTTCTGAAGACAGAATAGAAGCTATACACAAAATACATGCACAATTGAAAGGTACAATTATGTTTCCAAATAATAATTCTACAGGGAAGTAATCAATTTAATTACCATCCATTAATTTGAGATACCTGCTGTACAAACTTTGCAAGTTACCTAAATTATTTTTAAAAATAGTTAAAAATTATATCATCTATACAATTGGACACTGTTTAAATGTGACTACATTAAAAAAGCGGACTTGTGGGATTTTTGGAATGCAAAAAAGAAAACATTATTTTGGAAGCAGATGTGTCAGATCAGTGAAGCATATTAGAAAGTTCAGCACCTAGTGAAAATGAAGAACAGCAAGAAATATTAGTGCTAGGAGAAGATGGTAAGGTTGAAAGCTGATAAATCTGAAGGTTTTGCATCCTAGAGTTTTGAAGTAGAGGTTTTAGAGGGACTGGTTGTTCTGCTTGTCACCTTCAATGGTTTCATGAGTTCTGGAATTGTTTTCAGTAGATGAGAAAATAGTTAATGTGACCCAGCTAAACAGGAAAGCAGAAAGTGATAAAATAGGAAATGACCCAGCTGTTAACTTAATGGTGGTAGTAGGGGCCATGCTTGGGATCTGTATTGAGTGATGTAATAATAGAATGCCTTTAAAAGATTAATAGGATTGAGCAGAGTCAATGTGGATTTATAAAAGGGAAATCAGATTTAACTAATCTATTAATTCTTTTCAGAAAGTTAGTATAGATTAGGGGAGCTAGTAATTGTTATAGATTTTTAGAAGCATTCCAACTTCCCTAATGGGACTTTGGGAAACAAAATTAAAGCACGTGTAATTGGGGATAACGTATTGATGTGGATTGAGAGTTGGTTATCAGACAGAAAATGTGGTAAGCATTGTATCCTTTCTTGGCTTGGGGGCTGTGATTAGTGGATATTACAGAGATCAATGCTTGTAGCTCCAGCTATTTATCATTTAATTCAAAGAATGTTGTGGAAAGGATCAAATAACATATTTCCTAGTTTGCTGGAATTGAGAATAGAATGGAAGAGGCTTTGAAGGGATATGGACACATTGAATGGTTGCGGGGGGGTGGGGGTTGTTGGGGAAACATAGCAGTTGGAAAATATCCTGGAACAGTGTGAACACTACTGAAAAGCATCGTCTATTTCACGTTCATAGGCACTTGGAGCAGAAACAGGCCCTTAGCCTGTGGATTCTCACTGACTATTGAACACCCATTTAATCTCATCTTATTTCTCTTTCCCACTTTTGCATCAACTTCCACCTACTCCAATTTATACCACTTGCCTGGGAGAGCAAATGTTCCATTGTTCATGAAAGGCTCTAAGAATAAGCTGGGAAATTAGTGGCTAGTGAGCCTAGTGTCAGTAGTGCGTAAATTGTTGGAAAGTATTCTAACGGACAGTGCAAATAAGTAACAAATTGCTGGAGGAACTCAGCAGATCAGGCAGCATCTATGAAAATGAATAAAGTTGAAGTTTCGGTCCGGCGCCCTTCTTCAGGACTGACAAAGAAGGGGAAATTCCCAGATTAAAAAGGTAGTGGAAGGGGAGGGAGGTTAGCTGAAAGCTGATAGGTGAAGCCAGATGAATGGGAAAGGTCAGGGGATGGAGAAGAAGGAATCTGATAGGAATGGAAAGTGGACCACAGAAGAAAGGGAAGGAGAAGGGGACCCAGGGGAGAAGAGGTAAAGGTCAGAGTGGGTATAGGGAACAGGGGAGGAGGGACATTTTTTTTAACTGGAAGGAGAAATCAATATTCATGCCATCAGTTTAGAGGCTACCCAGATGGAATATAAGGTGCTGCTCCTCCACTGCTTAAGAGGAGGCTATGAACTGACATGTTGGAATGGGAATGGAAATTAAAATATTTGGCCATTGCTCGTGTTCTGCTTGTGGTGGAAGGAGTGGAGGTGCTCGACGAAGCAGTTCGTCAATTTACGATGGGTCTCACCAATACAGAGGAGGCCACATCGGGAGCACTGGGCATAATAGATGACCCCAACAAATTGCTTCACCTGGAAGGACTGTTTGGAGCCCTGAATAGAGATGAGGGAGGAGGTGTATGGGCAGGTGTAGCACAGGTGCAGTATGCAGGGATAAGCGCCGGGAGGAAAGAATGGACAAGGGAATTACTGAGGGAGTGATCCCTGTGGAAAGTGGAGAGAGGTGGTAAGTAAAGACATGTTTAGTGGTAGGTAAAGATATGTTTAGTGGTAGGATTCCTTTGGAGATTGTAGAAGTTGCAGAGGATAATGTATTGGGTGCGGGGGCTGATGGGTGGTGGGTAAGAATAAGAAGAACTCTATCTTTGAAGGAAGTGGGAAGATGAGATCGGGAAGATGAGATGAATACACATGCTTGGGAAATGGAGGAGGTGCGGGTGAGACCAGCATCAATAGTGGAGGGAAGGAAAACCCGTTCTTTGAAGAAAGTGGACACCTCTGATGTCCTGGAATGGAAAGCTGCATCCTGGGAACAGATGCGGCGGAGGTGAAGAACTTGAGACAAGAGAATAGCATTTTTACAATAGATGTAAGTATTTGGGTTGGTAGAGCCTGATTAAACATAGTCTACATAGCTTCCTGAATGATAGGTGGTGTCTAATCAATCTTAAGAGTTTTTCAAGGAAGGTTGATGAAAGAAAGGCAGTGGATGTTGTTTATATAACTTTAACCCGGAGGATGAAGTGTTCTAAAGGCAGGATGACACAACCATGGCTGAATCATTAGAAAGAGGTGACATCGGGTCAAAAGGTGTTGAATTATTGTGGGTAAAACTAAGCTGCAAGAGTATAAAGACTCTGAGGAGATTGTATATAGACTCCCAAATATTAGTAAGGATATGGTCTACAAATTACAATGGGAGATAGAAAATGCATGCCAAAAGGGCAATGTTACAATTGTCATGGGGGATTTCAATATATACGTAGATAGGCTGGTGCTGCATTCCAAGAGGTGGAATGTCTAGAATGCCTACAAGATGGCTTCTTCTTAAAGCAGCTCGTGGTTGAGCCCACTAGGGGATCAGCTCTTCTGAATTGGGTGTTATGCAATGAACTGGAATTGATTAGAGAGCTGAGGATAAAAGCGCCCTTGAGGGAAAGATCATAATATGATCAAATTTACACTGAGATTTGAGAAGGAGAAGCTGAAGTCAGATGCATCAGTATTACAGCAGAGTAAAGGGAATTATAGAGGCACGAGAGAGGGGTTGGCCAGTATTGACTGGGGGAGAAAACACTGGCAGGGATAATGGCAGAGTAGCAATGGCTGGAATTTCTGGAAGCAATTCAGAAGGCACAGGATATATACATCCAAAGAGGAATAATATTGTAAAGGAAAGATGACACAACCATGGCTAACAAGAGAAGTCAAAGCCAACATAAAAGCCAAAGAGGGCATATAATAGAGCAAAAATTAGTAGGAAGTTAGAGGATTGGGCAGCTTTTAAAAACCAACAGAAGGCAACTTTTAAAAAAAAAAAAGTCTTTAAGAAGGTAAATTTAGAATACAAAAGTTTTTTTCAGATGCGTGAAGTGTAAAGGATCGCTGGAAAACGATGCTGGGGAGGTTTTAAAAGGGGACAAAGAGAAGGTGGATGAACTGAATATGTATTTTGCATCAGACTTCATGGTGGAAGACACTATTAGTAAGCCAGAAGTTTGAAAGTGTCAGGGGTCAGAAGTTGCCATTACTAGGGAGAAGGTTTGTGGGAAACTGAAAGGTCTGAGGTAGATAAGTCACTTGGACCAGATGGTGTACACCCCAGGGTTCTGAAAGTGGTGGCTGAAGAGATTGCGGAGGCACTAGTGATGATCTTTTAAGAATTACTGGATTCTGGAATGGCTCTCGAAGACTAAAGAATTGCAAATGTCATTCCAATCTTTGAGGAGAGAGGCAGAAGAAAGGAAATATAGGCCAGTTAGTGTGACCCAGTGGTTGGGAAGGTGTTGGAGTTGATTGCTAAGGATGTGGTGTTGGGGTACATAGAGGCACATAATAAAATAGGCTATAGTCAGCATGGTTTCCTCAAGTGAAAATTTTGCCTGACAAACCTGTTGGAATTCTTTGAGGAAATAACAAGCAGGATAGGCAAAGCAGAATTGGTGAATGTTGTGTACTTGGATTTTCAGAATGCCTTTGACAAGGCAATTATCTGCAGCTTAATGTGAAAAAGACTAAAGAGCTGGTGGGTAGACCTGAGGAGGGCTAAGGCACTGGTGACCCCTGTTTCCATCCAGGGGGTCAGTGTGGACATGGTGGTGGATTACAAATACCTGGGGATACGAATTGACAATAAACTGGACTGGTCAAAGAACACTGAGGCTATCTCCAAGAAGGGTCAGAGCTGTCTCTATTTCCTGAGGAGACTGAGGTCCTTTAACATCTGTCGGACGATGCTGAGGATGTTCTACGAGTCTGTGGTGGCCAGTGCTATCATGTTTGCTGTTGTGTGCTGGGGCAGCAGGCTGAGGGTAGCAGACACCAACAGAATCAACAAACTCATTTGTAAGGCCAGTGATGTTGTGGGGATGGAACTGGATTCTCTGACGGTGGTGTCTGAAAAGAGGATGCTGTCCAAGTTGCATGCCATCTTGGACAATGTCTCCCATCCACTACATAATGGACTGGATGGGCACAGGAGTACATTCAGCCAGAGACTCATTCCACCGAGATGCAACACTGAGTGTCATAGGAAGTCATTCCTGCCTGTGGCCATCAAACTTTACAACTCCTCCCTTGGAGGGTCAGACACCCTGAGCCAATAGGCTGGTCCTGGACTTATTTCCTGGCATAATTTATATATTACTATTTAATTATTTGTTTTATTACTATTTAATTATTTATGGTGCAACTGTAATGAAAACCAATTTCCCTGGGGATCAATAAAGTATGACTATGACAAGGCACCATGCATGAGGCTGCTTAACAAGTTAAGAGCCTATGTTATTACAGGAAAGATTCTAACATGGATTAAGCATTGGCTGATTTACAAGAAGCACAGAGTGGGAATAAAGAGGGCCTTTTCTGGTTGGCTGCTGGTGTTCCACAGGGGTCTGTATTGGTACTGCTTTTCAAGGTATATGTCAGTGATTTGGATGACGGAATTGATGGCTTTGTGGCCAAGTTTGCAAATGCTATGGAGGTGAGTGGATGGGCAGGTAGTTTTGAGGAAGTAGGGAGGCTACAGAAGACTTGGACAGATTAGGAGAATGGGCAAAGAAATGGACGAAGTGTCGGGAGCTGTATGGTCATACACTTTGGTAGAAGGAATGAAAGGGTAGAATGTTTTCTAAGTGGAGGTGTATCTGAGGACTTGGGAGTGCTCATGCAGAATTCCCTGAAGATTAATTTGCAGGTTGAGTCTGTGGTGAGGAAGGCAAATGCGATGTTAGCATTCATTTCAAGAGAACTAGAATATAAAAGCAAGGATGTAATGTTGAGACTTTATAAAACATTGGTGAGCCTCATTTGGAGTATTGTGAGCAGTTTTGGGCCTCCTATCTTCGAAAAGATGAAACTGGAGAGTGTCCGAAGGAGGTTCATAAAAATAATTCCAGGACTGAAGAACATTTGTCGGCTCTGGGTGTGTATTCACTGGAATTCAGAAGTATGAGGGGTGACTTCATTGAAACCTAACGAATGGTGATAGGCCTTGATAGAGTGGACGTGGAGAGGTTGTATCCTATGGTGGTAGAGTCTAATACCAGAGGATACAGCTTCAGAATAGAGGGTGTCCTTTTAGAATGGAGATGAGGAGGTTTTTTTTTATATAGCAACAGAGTGATGAAACTTTGAAATTCATTGCACAGGTGGCTATGGAGGTCAAGTCATTGGGTGTACGTAAGGCAGAGTTGATAGATGTTGATTAGTGAGGGCACAAAGGGATGCGGAGAGAAGGCAGGAGATTGGGACTGAGAGGGAAATAGATCAGACAAGATGAAATGGTGGAGAGACTCGATGGGCCAAATAGCCTCATTCTGCTCCTATATGTTAAATTCATTTGGTCTAATTCACACCGCTAGGTTCAGGAAGAGTTGGTATTCCTCAACTCTCAAGCTCTTAGAACCTGGAGGATACCTTCACTGAACTTCACTTGCCTGATCACTGAACTGTTCCTACAACCTATGGACTCACTTTCAAGGACTCTTCATCTCATGCTCTCGATAGTTATTGCTTATTTATTTATAGTTATGATTATTTTTTTTCTTTCTTATAGTATTTGCACAGTTGGTTGTCTTTTGCACACTGGTTGTCCACCCCGTAGTGTGGCCTTTCTCTGATTCTATTATGATTATTGGTTTTTACCGATTATGACCCCAAGGAAATGAATCTCAGGATTGTGTATGGTGACATACATATATGTACTTGATAATAAATTTATTTTGAACCTTGAACTTCTGAACTAAATCTTTTATTGATGTCCCAATTGGAGAGAATACAAAGCTGTATCTCCTGTCAGGGAACAAGATGGGGCAGGTAATGGAAATGTGTGTAGGCGACACTTTGGATCTAATCAGAATCAGTTTTAACATCACTGGCATGTGTCATGAAATTTATTAACTTTGTGGCAACAGTACAATGCAATACATGATAATCTATCTCATCAATACTGAGTATACCATTTAAACAATCAGTCTAGGTTCAAAAAAGTATGTGAACCTCTGGGGTAATGCTTTCTACTAATGGTATTTGGAGTCAGGTGTTCCAATCAATGAGATGAGATTGGAAGTGTGGGCATTGTAGAGATCCCCTGCCCTTTTTTTCACAAAAAAAGCACACTAGGTCAGCTTACTGACAGAGCCAGCTCTTCTCAAAAAAGATCTGTTTATGTGCACCATACCTCAATCAAAACAATTTTCAAAGAATTTTAGAAGAAGAATTGTAGAGTTGCATGAAGCTGGAAAAGGCTGCAAAAGCATTTTGAAAGACCTGAGTGTTCATCACTCCACAGTAAGAGAAATTGCCTACAAATGGAGGAAATTCAGTACTGTTGCTACTCTTCCTAGGAGTGGGTGTCCTGCAAAAATTACATCAAGAGCATGACATGCAATGTTGAAGGAGGTGAAAAAGAACCCATGGGTGACAGCAAAAGATCTTCTGGGACAATATTCTGTGGACAGATGAGACAAAAATAGAACCTTTTAGGCAGAAATGCACACTGCTGTGTTTGGCGGAGAAAGGGCACTGCACACCAACACAGTAAACCCTCATCTCAACTGTGAAGGATGGTGGAAGGATCATCATGGTTTGGGGCTGCTTTGCTGCCTCCGGACCTTAACAGCTTGCAATCATTGAGGGAACAATGAATTCAAAACTGTCTCAAGACATTGTACAGGAGAATGTGTTTACACCTGAAGCTTAATAGAAGTTGGATGATGCAGTAAGACAATGATCAAAAGCACAAGGGTAAATCACAACAGAATGGCTTAAAAAGAAAATTATTTATGGTTTGGAATGGCCAAATCAGAGTCCCGACCTTAACCCAATTGAGATGCTGTTGCATGACCTGAAGGGGGCTGTTCATGTAAGGTATTCCAGAAATATTGATGAACTGAAACAGTTTTATATGGAGGAATGGTCTAAGATTCTTCCTCACCATTGTGCAAGTCTGATTAGCAACTACAAGAAAATTTGGTTTAGGATTTTCCAGCCTGATCTGTGAATGATTAAACATGTGTTCAATAAGGACATGAAAAATACAATTGTTTGTGCATTATGAGTTGAGGCAGATTGTGTTTGTCTATTATTGTGACTTAGATGACAATCAGACCACGTTTTATGAGTAATTAATGCAGAAAACCAGGTAATTGCAAAGAGTTCACAAATTTTTTCTTGCAACTGTGTGTGTGTGTGTGTGTGTGTGTATATAGGTGTAGCATGGAGAGCATCTGACTGATGGTGGGGGTTTGGGGCTCTGGATAAGATTGAAGAAAGTTGTAAAATTAGTGAGCTCCATCCTGGGTACTAGCCTCTGTAGTATCTAAAACATCTTCAAGGAGTGGTGCCTCAGGAAGGCGGTATCCATTATTAAGGACCCCCACCACCCAGGACATGACCTCTTCTCATTGTTATCATCAGGAAGGGGGTACAGAAGCCTGAACAGCTTCTTCTCCTCTGCCGTCCAATTTCTGAATGGACATTGAACCCATGAACACTACCTCACTTCTTGTTATTTCTGTCATTTTGCACTACTCATTTTAACTTAATTATGTATTAGACATTTATACTGTAATTCAGTTTTTATCTATATTTATCATGTATTGCTGCCACAAAATTAACAAGTTTCATGACATATGCCGGTGATATTAAATCTGATTCTGATTTTGACATTACTTCACTGAAGTCATTGCTTTAGAAATAGGCAATTCATTGCTGTTTGATACCCGTGAACTGCGCAGCAATTGTAAGGATTAATTATGAAATGAGAGCAATTTGTATTTGAATACCTATGAACAAACAGAACTTGACCATTCCTTTGTAGTCAAGCTGGGGTATCATTATTTTCCTGCTTCATCATTAGATTATGGAATGACATTGCTAGGATAGATTTGCAAGATGATAATGGCATCAATAGCTGTGCAGTTCATGGCAATGAGTTGGGATGTACAGAATATATACAGAAACAAACTTTGTGAAATCTGGGTATGATCGACAGATTGAGGTTCCAGACTTTTTAATTGCAACTTTGCTTTTGCTTAGTGTTTTTGATAAACAAAATCAGTATGATTATGATGCATTTGTGTTTTGAAGTTTGAAAATATGTGAATCGGTGTCATAGAACTATTTTGGTCAATGAGTAAATTGCTGTTTTTAAAATTGATAGTACATAACTCAGAACTTCAGCAGAAAGTGGAAAATTTGCAAAAGACTTTACTAGTTTTGCAACAAGCAAGAGAGGATGAACAGGAGAGATTCCAAAGCGAACAAGAGGATCAGGAAAAGATGATTCAGAACTCAATAACAGAAAATGAATTCCTGATAGCTGAAAGGAATCGAATTGATGCGATCTTGCAGGTACTCTATGATGTGTAATATTTTTTCTAATAATGAGTGCATGTGTGTTTCTTTTCCTTTTATACCAATGTGTTTACTTTTTTTGTGTAGTGTATACTTTGATTAGTTAGTTCAGGCCATCATCCCTACCGGGGCATAGGCCACCTTTCGCAGCCAGGCTTTGGATGTTCCATGGCGGTGTTGTGTATGTTAATGGGAAAATTTTATGATCTTGGTGTTTGTGTGATGCACTCTATAACTACTGTGGTGACTGTGTTTGACGTGTTGTCCTTATAGTTATTTTGGAGTAACTTTTACAGAATGTTAATAGGCATGCCATTGGACTCTTGAGTACTCACAAAGAATTAATCGTGCACTTTGCACCAGGCTTCGTCATCCCAGAATTAGCTGTGGAAACTAAGTTGTTGGGGAAGTGGTGTGTAAAGTTACTCCTCAGTGCAATGGTACCGCGTGAATTTGTTAGAGAGCGCCGAGTTAGAGACAAGTGGGGGGGGAGAGAGAGAGAGAGAGAGAGAGAGACCTCGACCTAGACCTCTGTCTCGACCTCCGTTGGTTGGGGTCAACCATGGATGTTATGTCCTAGCTGTCTATATGTAAGCCAGGGTAGTATGATATGGAGAGCAAGCTGTTGCCCATACAGCAGGCTCCCCCTCTCCACGTAATTGATGAATTCAACGGAATGGTGGAGACCGAGACAGTTTGTCCCCCACGGCATTGCAACAGTTGCCAGTCAGCATTGAACTCGACATAGGACTGACTTAGGGACTCCAGCTCTGGATTAAGCCTTGGGGTTTACTCCCAAAGCCTTCCCTATTAGTGGGTATAGACACAAAGCAGCAGAGGTCTGAGATCAGTGTTTCCTTCTCTTAGATGAGCCCCATCTGCCTGAAGCAATTGGTTATAAAGTGCTGGTAACTCACCTCGTTTCTTCCATTGTCAGTAGAAATGGTTCCGTCAAGCTCGGAAGCTAAGCCACACGTGAAGGCCAGGAGCTGGACTCAATTGTCAGAGACATTTTGGAGAGACATGCCATTGGGAGTATTTAATAGGTAGTGGGAGCTTATCCTTGCTACCCCTAACCCCCCACCTCCTCCCAGTTATGACAACCTTAAGGAAGCTACAAGTTTACAAACACAAAATGCTGGAGGAATGCAGCACATCAGACAGATGCAATGGACAAAAGTGTTTTCGGTCAAGTTGCCTTAAGGATAAAGGGGGAGATATCCAGTATAAAAAGGTGGCACAATAGGTGGATTCAGGTGATGAACAAAACAACTGTAATTCAGAAGGCCAGGCAGCATCTATGTTGGGTAATGGACAGTTATCATTTTGATCTGGGACCTTTCATCTGGACTGAAAGATAGAGGGGAGATGGCCAGTATAAAAAGGTGGAGGGAACCATCAATGATTTGCAATCTCTTATGTCTGTGAGTTAACAAATTTCTGGGTTCTGATGAATTTCATCTAAGGGCCTTCAAGGAAGTGGCTGGTGAAATAGTTGGAGTTTAGTAAAATCTTCCAAAGTTCCTGTGGTTCTCGAAAGGTTCCATAGGATTGGAATATAATGAATGTAAATTGTTTATTCAAATATGGAGAGAGAAGGTAACAACCAGTTATATTAATATCTATCATAGGGAAGATGTTAAAAGATGGTTTAGTATTACAGAAGAAATTGGAGAAATTGTATGGAATGGATTTGTGTACATTTGGAAAGGTAGGGACTAATTAAGAGGAATCAACACGGGTCTGTACTGAGTCATCATGTCTACAAAAATCTGAGATTTTTTTTGAAGTTATTAAGAAAATTGATGAAGACAGCATAGTAGATGTTTTTGCGTGGACATCAGTAAGTTTTTTGAATCATGGGAGGCTAGTCCAGAAGATTAAGGCATATAGGATCTGAGTTTCGTTGGTAAATAAATTAGTTTGGTGATTGGAGGCAGTGGAGAGTGTTCAAGTGATTTTTTTTTCCCTGACTCCAAGTCTGTAACCAGTGGCACTCTTCATGGATCATTTCTGGAGTTGCTATTGTTTAACATGTGTATAAATGATTTGGATGAAAATCTAGGTGAACTGATTGGTAAGTATATCGATGAAACAGAAATTCATGGAGTAAAGGATAGTAAAGAAGTTTGTGGCAGAGGGAGATACAGTGGCATGCAAAAGTTTGGACATCCGGGGTCAAAATTTCTATTACTGTGAATAGTTAAGTGAGTAGAAGATGAACTGATCTCCAAAAGTCATAAAGTTAGAGATGAAACATTCTTTTCAACATTTTAAGCAAGATTAGTGTATTATTTTTGTTTTGTACAATTTTAGAGTGGGGAAGAAAGGAAAGGAGCACCATGCAAAAGTTTGGGCACCTCAAGAGATTTGAGCACTCAGATAACTTTTACCAAGGTCTCAGACCTTAATTAGCTTGTCAGAGCTATGGCTTGTTCACAGTCATTGTTAAGAAAGGCCAGGCGATGCAAATTTCAAAGCTTTATAAATACCCTGACTCCTCAAACCTTGTCCCAGGCTGGAATGAGGGTGGCTCGGCTGGTGAAGCTCAGTTGGCTAGGAGTGGTTGGACTGGAAGCTGGCTGTGTTTTGCTTGATGCGTGAGTGTGTTTTGGAACCTGTTGAGGGAAAGAGAGTGGGGAAGGAACGGAAATTGCTGGGAGGGGGTCGTGTGGGTCCGGTAATGGCGGACAAGATAAGAGGCGGGGTTGAGGGAAAGAAAGTGGAGGAGGAGAGGGATAGAGACTTGGGACCAGAGGCAGGCAGCTGGGGAGAGGTGGATTATTGTGAAGGGAGAAATAAAGGGAGTGAGGAGGTAGTGAGGAGTCGGATGAATAAAAACCAAGACAAAGGGAATAAAAGAATAAGAAATGATAGTGGAGAAAGCTCTGAAAGTGAGGAAGATGAACAAGCTCAGAGAGGAGGTGTTGTCATAATTAGGTTTAATGAGAAGGCTCAGGGACGTATGAAGAAAATTAACCCGTTTGTGCTAACAACAACTCTGACAAATAAGGTAGGGGAAATAGTATTTGCAAAAGTCCTTAATGATGGCAACTTATTGGTAAGATGTGCGAATGAGGAACAACTTGAGAAAGCACTCAAGCTAAAAGAGATAGGAAAATGCAAGGTGGAATACACTGGGAGGGTGGGAGCACAAAACAGTGGTTGTAAAGGAGTGATCACGGGGATACCAATGAGTATAAATATGGAGGAGATAAAGAGGAATATCAAAGGAGGGAAAGTAATGAATGTTCAAAGACTGAAAACAACAAAGGAGGGAGTGAAAAAGGAAAGTGAATCAGTATTGATTGAATTTGAAGAAGAAAGAGTGCCAAGGAAGGTGTTCCTGGGTTTCATGAGTTACCCAGTAAGGGTGTATGTGCCAAAGCCACTGAGGTGCTATAATTGTCAAAGGTTTGGACACGTGGCTAAAAACTGTAAAAGGCAGAGGAGATGTGCTAGATGTGGGGGTGATCATGAATATGGAAAGTGCGGAACAGGAGTTCAACCAAAATGCTGCAATTGTGGAGGAGCTCATAATGTTGCATATAGTGGGTGTGCGGTAGTGAGATGGGAGACTAAAATTCAAGAAGTAAGAGTGAAAAGAAAGATCACTTATGCAGAAGCTGTAAGAATGTCAAGAGAACAGAATAATGTTCCTAATGAACAGGGAGCAATAGGGATACGAGAGATGCAACAAAGAGCAAATGACAGGATTTATGTAGACAAAAAGGCTCTAGTAACATTCATTGCAGGAGTGATTAATAGTACTGCTGAGGTAAAGTCAAAAAGTGACAAAATTCAGCTGGTGGTAAAAGCAGCAGTAAACCATTTAGGGTTAGTAGGACTGACATGGGAGGAAGTGAGGGAGAACCTCAGTAATCAGTCAAGCCAGGAAGTGTCACGTGTTGGTTAATACTAATTATGGTGATTCTTTTACAATGGAATGCAAGGAGCTTACTGGCCAATAGCCAGGCATTCAAGCACTTTATTAAAGAAATGGTTGTCAAACCGGATGTAGTGTGTATTCAGGAAACTTGGTTGAAACCAACTTTAGACTTTGTGGTATATGGGTATACAATGATAAGGAAAGATAGAAATCTAGGGGGAGGAGGGGGTTGTGCTATGTTAATCAAGCAAGGTATACCATATAGGGTACTGGAAAAAGGAGATGATCAGGAATACATAGTGGTGGAAGTGTGGGAGAGAGGGGAGGGAGTGGTTATAATTAACTACTACAATCCATGTAAAAGGTTGGATTTGGACAGCCTGTTAAAGATACAAGGACAAAACAGACATAAAGTAGTGTGGTGTGCAGATTTCAATGCTCATAGCACAATATGGGGGGATCAGATTACAGATCCAAATGGAAAGGTAATTGAAGATTTGATGGAAGAAAGGGATTTGGTGTGTATGAATGATGGTAGCGGCACAAGGAAGGATATAACAACGGGAACTGAGTCAGTGTTAGACATTACGTTAGTGTCTAATACCTTGGCTGGCATTAGTAACTGGGGAGTTTGGACTGCTTCAACAGTAGGCAGTGATCACTACCCAGTTTTGTGTTCAGTGGGTGAAAGAGTTGAAGTAAGACCAGGTGGCGGAACCCCAAAGTGGGTGTTTGAAAAAGCTGATTGGGGTAAGTTCCAGAAGTTGAGTGAAGAAGGGTTGACAAAGATTGATATTTCTGGAAATGTAGATGAATTAAACAGTCAGATGACTTCAGCAATTATCATGGCAGCAGAAGGATCTATACCTAGGAGTAAAAATAGGATGAATAGAAAACTGGTACCATGGTGGACAGAGGAATGTTGTCAGGCTGTAAAAAACAGAAATAGAGCATTCAGGCTAGTTAAAAGAACCCATAATATGCAGCATTTGGTTCAATATAAGAAAGCACAGGCAGTGGTGAGAAGAACTATACATCAAGCTAAAAGGGCAAGTTGGAGGAGTTTTTGCGACAAGATAGGAAGAACAACACCTGTGGGAGAGATATGGGGAATGATTAAGAGGATGGGAGGAGATAGAAGGGAATGGGAATATCCAGTAATGATATCTGAGGAGGAAACTGCAGTCTTCAGTAGGGATAAGGCTGAGGTCATGGCCAAGTCATTTGTACTGATTCACAGTTCAGAAAATTTGTCTGAAGAAGGGAGAAGAAGAAGGGAAAGAATAATGAGCCAACACCCAGGTGTGCTAAGCAGGAGGGAAGGAACAGATGATATAATTGATGATCCATTTACATTAGCAGAAATGGTGAGAGCAATAAAGAGATCGAGACCAACCTCCCCAGGGAAAGATCTGATATGCTCTGTGATGCTAAAAAATCTAGGAGAAGGAGCGCTCTTGAAGTTGCTGCATTTTTATAACAGAGTGTGGGAGGAGGGAAGATTACCAAGTGCATGGAAAGAAGCAGTAGTAATTCCAATAAGGAAGCCTGGCAAGGATCTGTCAAAACCCACTAGCTACAGACCAATTGCATTAACATCAAGTATATGTAAGATAATGGAAAGGATGATAACAGAAAGGTTATCATATGAGCTTGAGAAAAGGGGAATGCTGGCAAGTTATCAGAGTGGTTTTAGAAAGGGAAGGAATTCCATGGACTCAGTGATTATGTTAGAGACTGAAATCAGGAAGGCCCAGGCAAATAGAGAGTCAGTAGTGGCAGTGTTCTTTGACATTGAAAAAGCCTATGATATGATGTGGAAGGAAGGATTATTAATTAAACTGCACAAGATGGGGGTTGGTGGGAGAGTTTTTAATTGGATTAAAGATTTTTTGTTTGGTAGAAAATTTCAAGTTCGGATTGGATCAGAATTATCAAAACAGTACATAGTGGAAAATGGCACACGTCAAGGTAGTGTGATTAGCCCATTACTTTTCAATGATGTCTTCACAAAGGTACCAGTGAATATAGGTAGGTCACTGTTTGCGGATGATGGGGCCTTGTGGAAAAGAGGCAGGAACATGGACCATATAATCAGGAAACTACAAGAAGCAATTGATGAAGTGGTGGAGTGGGGTTATGATTGGGGATGTAGATTTTCAGTAGACAAAACTCAATCTGTATTTTTTACCAGGAAAAGGGTTGAGGTAGGGAAGAAGTTAAGGATGTATGGGGTTGAATTAGAAAGGGTTGCATCATTTAAATTTCTGGGAGTTATATTTGATTCACGATTAACATGGGCAGACCATATCAGGAAAGTTGAGGAGAAATGTAAAAAAGTAATAAATGTGATGAGATATTTGACTGGTAGGGAATGGGGAGCAAGTTGTTCAGCTTTGAAGAGAATGTATGTGGCTTTAGTAAGATCTGTATTGGATTATGGAAATATAGTATATGGATCAGCAGCTAGGTCTCTTATAAGGAAACTGGGTGTGATTCAGGCTCAGGCCTTGAGAGTGTGCAGTGGGGCTTTTAAAACGTCACCAGTGTCAGCCCTACAGGTAGAAATGGGAATAATGCCTTTGGAACTAAGAAGGATGCAACTGATGGCAAACTACTGGGCTAACTTGCAGGGGCACAATGATTCTCACCCTACTAAAGGAGTGTTGCAGGAGTGCTGGGAAAATGGGAGGTTTCAGAGGGATACCTTTAGTCGGGTAGGGAATGATATCGCGAAAGAATGTGGAGTATTTGATCTGAGGATAAGTCCTTCAGTAGTTTATCCGGTTGTAGCTCCATGGAAGCTTGTATGGCCTGACATAGACTGGCATTTGTTAGAGGTAAAAAGGAAAGAAAGATATAAAACAGATTTGGTAAATGCATTTAACTGTCATGTGATAGAAAAGTATAGTGATTATACTCACATTTATACGGATGGTGCGAAGGAACCTGCAACAGGAGTGACAGGGTTTGGGGTGGTCATACCAGCAAAAGAAATTGGAATCAGCAGAAGAACATCTGATAAGTTAGGGGTGTTTACAGTGGAGATGCTGGCAGTGTTGGTTGCGTTGCAATGGGTACAGAAAGCCAGACAAGTCAAAGCATTGATATGTTCAGATTCATCCTCCGTTCTAGCAAGTTTAAGGTCTTTTCACACAAACAGTCGGCAAGATGTACTTTATGAAGTCCTTCAGTTAGTTACAAGGATTGCAAATCAGGGAGGTCAGGCAAAATTTCTATGGGTTCCAGCACATGTAGGGGTGAAGGGGAATGAGAGGGTGGATGAGTTGGCAAAGAGGGCGTTAAAGAAAGAAAATGTGGAAATGCACATTAGTATCAGTAAAGCAGAGGTTAAGTGTGTAATCTGGGAAAAAGTCAACTGAATGTGGCAAGAAAGATGGGACAGGGAGGGGAAAGGGAGGCATTTATATCAAATACAAAAGAGTGTTGCAGTTACTAGGGTAGGTAATGGAAACAGAAGAGAGGAAATTGTGTGGACTAGGTTAAGGCTGGGGCATTGTGCATTAAACAAAACATTGAAAATGATAGGGAAACACCAGACAGGATTGTGTGAGGAATGTCAGGAAGAGGAGTCAGTAGAACATGTAGTTCTGAGTTGCAGGAAGTATGGGATACAGAGAGAGATGATGAGAAATAAATTAAGGGAGTTGGGGATGCAGGAATTCACATTAAAAGGGTTGCTGGGCATGGGTGAGAGAGCACAAGTCCAGGTATTTTTAGCATTTTTAAGGGGTACAGGGGTTTTTTATAGAATATGACGAATAAACAGGAATAGGATACTAGGATGGTCAAAGATGGAAGGGTGAAGTGTAGGTGTGTGTGTGTGTGTGAGATTGGGTGAAGGGATTTAGAATGTATGTCTAGTGCACATTCTGGAGCAGAGGGTGGCGGTAATGCACCATTAAGCTGGATGCCAACCGCCGTAAAACAAGATACAGACAGACAAACCTTGTCCCAACAATCAGCAGCCATGGGCCCCTCTAAGCAGCTGCCTAGTACTCTGAAAATTAAAGTAAATGATGCCCACAAAGCAGGAGAAGGCTATAAGAAGATAGCAAGGCGTTTTCAGGTAGCCGTTTCCTCAGTTTATAATGTAATTAAGAAATGGGAGTTAACAGAAATGGTGGAAGTCAAGTTGAGGTCTGGAAGACCAAGAAAATTTTCTGAGAGAACTGCTCGTAGGATTGCTACAAAGGCAAATCAAGACCTCTGTTTGACTGCAAAAGACCTTTAGGAAGATTTAGCAGACTCTGGAGTGGTGGTGCATTTTTCTAATGTGCAGCGATACCTGCACAAATATGACCTTCATGGAAGAGTCATCAGAAGAAAACCTTTCCTGTGTCCTCACAACAAAATACAGCATCAGAAGTTTGCAAAGGAACATCTAAACAAGCCTGATGCATTTTGGAAATAAGGCCTGTGGACTGATGAAGTTAAAATAGAACTTTCTGGCTGTAATGAGCAAAGGTATGTTTGGACAAGAAAGGGTGCAGAATTTCATGAAACGAACACCTCTCCAACTGTTAAGCATGGGGGGGTGGATTGATCATGCTTTGGGCTTGTGTTGCAGCCAGTGGCATGGGGAACATTTCACTGGGAGAGGGAAGAATGAATTCAATTAAATACCAGCAAATTCTGGAAGCAAACATCAGACTTTCTGTAAAAAAGCTGAAGATGAAAAGAGGATGGCTTCTACAACAGGATAATGATCCTAAACGAACCACAAAATCCACAATGGACTACCTCAAGATGCGCAAGCTGAGGGTTTTGCCATGGCCCTCACAGTCCCCTGACCTAAACATCATAGAAAATCTGTGGATAGACCTCAAAAGAGCAGTGCATGCAAGACGGCCCAAGAATCTCACAGAACTAGAAGCCTTTTGCAAGGAAGAATGGGCAAAAATCCCCCAAACAAGAATTGAAAGACTCTTAGCTGGCTACAGAAAGCATTTACAAGCTGTGATACTTGCCAAGGGGGGTGTTACTAAGTACAGGGTGCCCAAACTTTTGCTTCGGGCCCTTTTCCCTTTCTGTTATTTTGAAACTGTAAAAGATGGAAATAAAGTTATCTTGCTTAAAATGTTAAAGAAATGTGTCATCTTTAACTTCATGCCTTTTGGAAATCAGGTAATCTTTTACTCGCTTAGCTATTCATAGTAACAGAAATTTTGACCAGGTGTGCCCAAACTTTTGCATGCCACTGTAAATTAGTTGTAAAGTTGTGTGGAGCAGTGGGAGAAGAATTTAATTTAGTTAAGTGTAAGGTAATGCATTTGGGACATCAAATATGAACAGAGCAAATACAATAAAATGGCAGGGAACTCAAAAGCATAGAGGTTTAATGTGCAAATGGACCTGGAGTGCAAGTTCGTAGCTCCCTGATAATTGTGACGCAGGTGGTTTGGGTGGTGTAGAAGGCAGATTCTTTCATTGGAGGAACTGGTTGATATACTAAGACTTCCAAAAGCATTTGGTAAGGTACTGGTCAAGAGGATAAAATCACATAGTGTTGAAGTAATGTGTCGGTGTGAGAGAGAGAATTTGGATAGGTAAATGGTAACCACAGGTGGTTTAGATGAGTCTTTTTCTGCTTGGTATGATGTAACATAGCAACACAAAATGGGAGTAGGGGTAGGCCATTCAGCACTTTGCACATGCTACAGTGTTTCAACAAATGGCTGATCATTCACTTCAATACCATGTTTAAGTTGAAGGGAGCAATTTTTTTCCACAGGAAATGGTTGGCTTCTGCAACATGTTGTATATATGATCACACTCCTTGTAAAGCATTTAGATAGACATTTCAAAAGACATGAAATAGAGGGATAAGGACGATGAGCCTAGAGCCCAGATGGGATTAGTTTGGATTAGTGTCGTGGTTGGCACAGGCATGGTTGATCAAAGGGCTTGTTCCAGTGCTGTACTACGTCATCTGAGGGAGGATGTGGTTGCATTGGATGCAAGTTGTTGGAGGCATTGGAAGATTTACTAGACTCTTCCCAAGATGGTCACAGTCCTTGAAATTCCCTAGTGACCCTGTTGGGGCAGGATGGCAGTTGGATGATGGAGGAGGCAGTTGCTCAATGGACCATCATCCCACAGTGTTATCTCAGGCAAGAGGTTAAAACAAATTACAGCCATCAGGAATAGGGTCTGCCCAGCTTCCCAGCAGAGAGTGGAGTCAGGCAGTGACAGGTAACACCCACCAGTTTTTTTTAACATTATTGGCTTTTAACTGGATCAGGGTTGTATGTGCAATGAAGGCAACTCCTGATCAATGATGGCACAAGTACCATACTTGTCAACCTATAGGAAATCCAATGCCCTCTGGTTCTGAAGGGCCACAGTGGGAATTTCAACTATTCCCCTGTGATGTCTTTAATGGCTTGATGGAGGTTATGCAATACCAAGTGTGACTCATTGACCACTTTCACCATCACTGAGGCCCATCTCCCAGAATGGGAATGCTATTATCCAGAAATCCTCTGTCAAAAGGAAACGTGCCTAGAGTCAGAGAAGGTAAGGGAGATCCTCGATGAATAATTTGATTCAATATTCACCATTGACATTTGTGAGGACAGCTTCAAGTAGGCTGATTTGCTAGAATGTGCTGACGTTAAGAAAGAGGATGAGTTGAAATTTTAAAAAAAACTTTAGGACAGATAAGTCCTTGGGACTGAACAGGATTATACCCCAGAGAAGCGAGCAAAGAGATTGCTGTACATTTGGCGATTATCTTTGTGTCTACTGGTCTCACATGACATGAAGATAGGTGAAGTTGCAGATAGTGTAGGTAGTTAATCGGTTGCAATGGGACATTGACAAGATGCAGAGCTGGGTTGAGAAGAAGCGGGTAGGCTTCAACCCAGAAAAGTGTGAAGTGATTCACTTGGGAAGGTTGAAGTAGAAGCAGAATACGGAGTTAATAACAGGATTCTTAGCAGTGTAGAGGAACAGAGGGATCTTGGGGGTCTACATCTATATGTCCCTCAAAGTTGCCGTTCAAGTTGATAGGGTTGTTAGAAGGTGTATGGTATGTTGACCTTCATCAGTCAGGGGATTAAGTTCAAGATCAATGAGGTAATGTTGCAGCTCTATAAAACCCTGGTTAGACTACACTTGCAATATTGTGCTAGGGTTTGGATGTGGAAGCTTTAGTGAGGGTGCACAGGATATTTACCAGGATGTTGCCTGGATTAGAGAGCGTGTCTTAAGTTGAGTGACCTAAGGTTTTTCTCTTTTGGAGAGAAAGAGGATGAGAAGTGACTTGATGTTGTGCAAGATGATAAGAGGCATAGATCCAATGGATAACCAGAGACTTTTTCAAGCAGGCATAATTTTTAAGTGTTTGGAGGAAAGTGGAGGGGGGATATCAGAGATTGTGGTTTTTTTACACAAAGTGGTGAGTACATAGAATATGCTGCCAGGGGTGGTGGTAGAGGCAGATACATTATGGGCATTTAAGAAACTCTTAGATCGCCATATGGATGATAGAAAAATGAAGGGTTATGTAGGAGGGAAGGTTTGGATAGATCGTAAGAGTAGAATAAAAGGTCAGCACAACGTTTGTTGGTTGAAGGGCCTGTACTATGCTGTAAGTTCTACGCTATGTTTTATGTTTGTTTGACTGCTGGATAGGCCTAAGAGAAAAGATATCGGGTCCAGTTCAAGCTCCATCTTCAGAATCTTTTCCATTTCACCCAAAATATCCCTCCAGTATGCCTGAAGTTTGGGTCAAGTCCAAAAACAATGGGTGACGTGCAAATTGCATGTACTGTTACCCTGGTTCCAGCCCTTAGTGGTTTCAATAGAACTCATTGTTGATATCATCTTTCAAGGTAGTTACATTAGCAAGTCATTTTTATGGGCAGTGAAGTCTTCTGCTTCCTTCGCAGCTCTAGACCCGTTATCAAACCCAGTAAGGTTTAAATGTACTGTATATTCGGATGGAAGGCAGGAAAATGGGGCTGAGAGGAAAAATGAATCAGCCATGATGAAATGGTGGAGCAGACTCAATGGGCCAAATGTCCTAATTCTGCTCCTATATCTTATGGTTTTATGGTATAAGTTGCATTGGCAATCTGCCTCCTGAAAATGTGCGGGCCCTCTGGAACAAACCCAGCAGCTCTACTGGTTGGTACGCACAGCATATTCATAACTAAGACAAAAAAAAGTGTTGGTGTAATAAGGCCGTTCTCTACTTAGACAAGAAACAGACATGCAGATTATCCAATATGTATAATGCAACATGAACAGTAATTATCAAATAGTTCAGTTCATCCGTCCTAGTCATTAGGGGTCTGGCCACTGGTTCCCTGGTCCAGTGGCACTGCTGGTTTAATGTGTGATGCTTTCAGTTGCTCTTCATTTAAGAGTCACAAAGCTTTTGCAATAGTATAAGTAACTCTGGTTCTTTCTTGGTTTGTGCAACTACAAGAGAGCATGGGTCGATTCATATTTTGGAATCAACAATCTACTGAAGGGCAGTACATAGAAACATAGAAAACCTACAGCACAATACAGGCCCTTCAGCCCACAAAGTTGTGCCGAACATGACCTTACCTTAGAAATTACTAGGCTTACCCATAGCCCTCTATTTTTCTAAGCTCCATGTACCTATCCAAAAGTCTCTTAAAAGACCCTATCATATCTGCCTCCACCACCGTTGCTGGCAACCCATTCCACATACTCACCACTCTCTGCTTAAAAAGACTTACCCCTGACATCTCCTCTGTACCTACTCCCCAGCACCTTAAACCTGTGGCCTCTTGTGGCAGTGGCAACCATTTCAGCCCCGGGAAAAAGCCTCTGACTATCCACATGATCAATGCCTCTCATCATCTTATACACCTCTATCAAGTCACCTCTCATCCTCCGTCGCTCCAAGGAGAAAAGGCTGAGTTCATTCAACCTGTCTTCATAAGGCACACTCCCCAATCCAGGCAACATCCTTGTAAATCTCCTCTGCACGCTTTCCTTGGCTTCCACATCCTTCCTGTAGTGAGGTGACCAGAACTGAGCACAGTACTCCAAGTGGGGTCTGACCAGGGTCCTATATAGCTGCAACATTACCTCTCGGCTCCTAAATTCAATTCCACGATTAATGAAGGCCAATACACCGAATACCTTCTTAACCACAGAGTCAACCTGCGCAGCTGCTTTGAGCGTCCTATGGACCTGGACCCCGAGATCCCTCTGATCCCCCACACTGCCAAGAGTCTTACCATTAATACTATATTCTGCCATCATATTTGACCTACCAAAGTGAACCACCTCAGGCTTATCTGGGTTAAACTCCATCTGCCACTTCTTAGCCCAGTTTTGCATTCTATCAATGTCCTGCTGTAACCTCTGACAGCCCTCCACACTATCCACAACACCTCCAACCTTTGTGTCATCAGCAAACTTACTTAACCCATCCCTCCACTTCCTCATTCAGGTCATTTATAAAAATCACAAAGAGTAAGGGTCTCAGAACAGATCCCTGAGGCACACCGCTGGTGACCGACCTTCATGCAGAATATGACCCGTCTACAACCAATCTTTGCCTTCTGTGGGCAAGCCAGTTCTGGATCCACAAAGCAAAGTCCCCTTGGATCCTATGCCTCCTTACTTTCTCAATATGCCTTGCATGGGGTACCTTGTCAAATGCCTTGCTGAAATCCATATACACTACATCTACTGCTCTTCCTTCATCAATGTGTTTAGTCACATCCTCAAAAAATTCAATCAGGCTTGTAAGGCATGACCTTCCCACGACAAAGCCATGCTGACTATTCCTAATCATATTATACCTCTCGAAATGTTCATAAATCCTGCCTCTCAGGATCTTCTCCATCAACTTACCAACCACTGAAGTACAACTCACTGGTCTATAATTTCCTGGGCTATCTCTACTCCCTTTCTTGAATAAAGGAACACAGGTAGACCATTTACCCTGTATGTCAGTGTGAAACATGGTTACATGAAAACAGCATTAACTCAAGAACATGGAGACCTACTGTGTCCTCGCCAGATTCCATGCAGAAACAGGGCTTTAAATGCCTAATACTGATTATCTTGCTGGCAAATGTGCAGTCTCTGGTGAATAAAATTGATGATCTCAGAGCTAGGGTGCTGAATCAGAGGGACATTAGAACCGTGAGTGTCATTTGTTTCACAGAATCCTGGTTAACCCCTTCTGTTCCAGATGCAGTGATTCAGATCGATTGGTTTACCTTACACCAACAGGGTAGGTCTATAGTGTTTCTCAAAAGCGGAGGTGGAGGAGTATGCCTCATGATCTACTCTTCTTGGTGCACAAATACATCAGTGCTGTCCCAATTCTGCTCACCAGACCTGGAATATTTTGCAGTTAAGTGCCGTCCATTTTACCTACCACGGGATTTTTCAGGGATCATTTTGGTAGCGGTATACATTCCACATCAGACCAATGTCAATCAGGCTTTAGGTGACCTGAGCAATGGGATCAACATGCAGAAAACAGCACACCCTAACACCTTCACCTTCGTTTTGGGGGATTTTAACCATGCCAGTCTGAAAAAATCACTAAGCAGTTACCATCAACAGATCACTTGCAATACCAGAGGTAACAACACACTGGATCATTGTTACACCACCATCAAGAATGCCTCCCATGCTATTCCACGCCCTCAGTTCAGGAAGTCTGCTCACCTGACTGTACTTCTACTCCCTGAGTATAGGCTGGGACTGAAGACTGTAGCACCAGTAGTGAGGACCAAGAAGGTATGGACTGGAGAAGCACAGGAGCACTGACAGCAGCGGTCCCCAACCACCGGGCCGCAGACCATGCGCTACCGGGCCGCGAGGAAACAATATGATTTGGCGATATGAGTCAGCTGCACCTTTCCTCATTCCCTGTCACGCCCACGGTTGAGCCATTACCCGCGCATCGTCCATGTCAGCGCTGGAAGGAGAACAACTCCTCGAGTTTGCAAATGACGGCGGGCTGAAAAGTCTGTTTGACATAACATCTCTGCCGGCATTCTGGATCAAAGTCAAGGCTCAATATCCTGAGATAGCCACGGAAGCACCGAAAACGTTGCTTCCATTTCCAACATATCTCTGCGATGAATGTAACAAAAACTAAGTTGTGGATTAGACTGGACATAAGGAACCCCATTCGAGTATCCCTGTCCCCCATCACCCCTTGATAGGACTGTCTTGTTGCAGGAAAGCAAGCCCAGGGCTCCCACTGATTCAGCGATATTGGTGCGTTGCAATGATTTTATAAGTTCATACGGGGAAAATATGTGCTGTGTTTAATATCTAAACGTTACTTAAAATGTTATGATGCTATTGACTTATATAACCATATAACAATTACAGCACGGAAACAGGCCATTGCTGCCCTTCTAGTCCGTGCCGCTGTCGCCTCGTCCCACCGACCTGCACTCAGCCCATAACCCTCCATTTACTTTCCTGTCCATATACCTATTCAATTTTTCTTTAAATGATAATATCGAACCTGCTTCTGACACTTCTACTGGAAGTTTGTTCAACACTTAGCTCCCCTGATAATTGACTTATCGCTATATTCATGCGAGGAAAATGCGCTGTGTGTTTAATATTAAATTCGTTAGATAAAGCCTTTTAGAAACGAAATTGAGTGTATTAGCCACTTAGCACCGATATTCCGGTCGTGATTAACACCCCCCCTCCGAACAGAATCGCCAAACATGATTTGTCGAAAAATAATCGGCAGGTGCACGATCACGCATGCGCACTGGTGCCTGCGCAAGGGTTCATGGTCATTGTAGTCTTTCTCTGGGTAAACGCAATATATTTGACTGCTACTCTTGTCCGTTGGCAACCATCCCGCCCCGCCCCCCCCCCCCCCGGTCTGCAAGAATATTGTCAACATGAAACCGGTCTGCACTGCAAAAAACGTTGGGAACCCCTGAATTACAGGACTACTTTGAATCAGTAGACTGGTCTGTATTCAGGGATTCATCTTCAAATCTGGATGAATGTGCTGCAGTTGTTACTGACTTCATTAAAACCTGTGTGGATGAGTGTGTACCTACAAAGACTTACTGTATATTCCCAAACCAAAAGCTGTGGATGAACCAGGAGGTACATCGTCTGCTGAAGGCTAGATCTGTGGATTTCAAACCTGACGACCCAGGTCTGTACCAGAAAACCAGATATGATTTTTGGAGGGCTATTTCAAGGGCAAAGAGACAATTTTGAATGAGGATGGAGGCGACATTGGATGTATGACAAATCTGGCAGGGTTTTCAAGACAATACAAAGCGAAACTCAATAGCATGAATGGCAGTGATGCTTCACTACTAGATGAACTCGATGCCTTCTATGCCCACTTCGAAAGGAAGAATATAACTATAGCTGTGAAGAACTCTGCAGCACCCAGTGACCCTGTGATCTGTCTCAGAGGCAAATGTTAGATTGTCTGAAAGAGGATGAACCCTCGCAAGGCGGAAGGTCCCGATGGAGTACCTGGAAAGGCTCTGAAACCTTGTGCCAACCAACTGGCAGGAGTATTCAAGAACATTTTCAACCTCTTATTGTTACTGACTTTAAAAAGGCAATGATTATACCAATGCCCAAGAAGAATAATGTGAGCTACCTTAATGACTATCGCCCAGTGGCACTCACATCTACAGTGATTAAATGCTTTGAGAGGTTGTTTATGACTAGACTGAACTCATGCCTCAGCAAGGACCTGGACCTGCTGTAATTTACCTATCGCCACAATAGGTCAACGGCAGATGCAATCTGAATGGCTCTTCACATGGCCTTAGACCACCTGGACAATACAAACGTCTATGTCAGGATGCTCTTCATCAAAAGAGAAAAGAAGCATTGTACTTTAGAACATTGTCGGTTGTGGTTAAGCTGATGTTGCTTCACAATAAAAACATTTGACAACTGGATGCTATTCATCGACTATAGCTCAGCATTTAACACCATCATTCCCACAATCCTGGTTGAGAAGTTACAGAACCTGGGCCTCTATACCTCCCTCTGCAATTGGATGCTCGGCTTCCAAACCAGAAGATCACAGTCTGTGGACTGGTGATAATATCTCCTCCTTGCTGACAATCAACACTGGTTCACCTCAGGGGTGTGTGCTCAGCCCACTGCTCTACTCTCTCTATACCCATGACTATGTGGCTAGGCATAGCTCAAGTAACATCTGTAAATTTGCTGATGACACAACCATTACTGGTAGAATCTCAGATGGAGACGAGAGGGCGTACAGGAGCGAGATATACCAACTAGTGGAGTGGTGTCGCAGCAACAACCTTGCACTCAACGTCAGTAAGATGAAAGAGCTGATTGTGGGTTTCCGGAAGGGTAAGACAAAGGAACACATACCAATCCTCATAGAGGGATCAGAAGTGGAGAGAGTGAGCAGTTTCAAGTTCCTGGTGCCAAGATCTCTGAGGATCTAACCTGGTCCCAGCATATCGAAGGCAAGATGGCGTCTATACTTAATTAGGAGTTTTAAGAGATTTGGTATGTCAACAAATACACTCAAAAACTTCTAAAGATGTACCATCGAGAGCATTCTGACAGGCTGAATCACTGTCTGGTATGGAGGGGCTACTGCACAGGACCAAAAGAAGCTGCAGAGGTTTGGAAATCTAGTCAGCTCCATGTTGGGTACTAACTTACAAAGTACCCAGGATATCTTCAGGGAGCAGTGTTGCAGAAAGGCAGCATCCATTATTAAGGACCTCCAGCAACTAGGGCATACTTTTTTCTCACTGTTACCATCAGGTAGGAGGTACAGAAGCCTGAAGGCACACACTTAGTGATTCAGGAACAGCTTCTTCCCCTCTGCCATTCAATTCCTAAATAGACATTGAACCCATGAGCACTACCTCACTTTTTTAATATATATTATTTCTACTTTTTGCACAATTTTTAATCTATTCAATATAGGTACTCTATTATCTATCTATCTATCTATCTATCTATCTATTTATTTATTTATTATCTTTTTCTTCTTCTACATTTTGTATTGCATTGAACTGAGTTAATACATTTCATGATTCATGCCGGTGATAATAAACCTAATTCTGATTCTGTTGATTAATGTAGGGAAGGGGATTAATGTAGGGATTAATTGGGAAGGGGTTGGTCTTTACGAGCAGTGCAAACAACCTATCTGGCAGTCATGGCTATTTCTAGCATTGTGCCTGATCAGATTTTAGTCGTTCAATGCCCACACTCAATACACACTTTACTGACTATGCATCAGGCCTCCTAAGTAACAGCTCCTCAGTGTTCCAAGTGGTTTACTATTCTTGAAGCGCCTAATATCATTGTCTTCTATTTTGGTTTATATAGTTTTTGTTGTAAACTTTTGAAGACTAGTATAAATGTCAATAACACAACACTGAGAAGGGGAAAATTGAGGAAATTATTTTTTAGGTGAGATGGGAGGTATTATGTATTGCACACTCCAAAACATTGCCTAAAGCAGAATGACCTCTTCTGGCCATTTCCTGAAATGCATTCTAAAGCGCAGTTGAATGATCAACATTGGATAGGAAACTGCACTGAGCTGTAATACATTCCTTGTCAAATATTTTCTGTGTTTTGATATGTGTGAAATTAAGGGATGACTAAATTAGTGCAAAAAGTCTGTAAAGGTTCAGATTAAAGATCGAATTATCTTGACAAAGCAAGGGCTTTAAATTGGACATTCATAAATTATTTTATCCTATCTAGCAAGGTGCCATATCTATCATAATGTTTATGTTCCAGCACATCCTCTTTCTTAATATTGACAGTTTCAGGCATATTAACTTGTTTTACACTGTCCTAACAAAATTCAAGTTCCAGTTCATTGGACATGTAATGAGGCAAAGTTATCATTAAGGACCTCAGTATGTTTCCTCATCTATCCCTGATTGGTCCTACCCTTGCTCCAGTTATCCTCTTCTTCACGAATGTGTAGAATACCTGCTTCTCAGCTTCCTACCTAGCCCCCTGTATTCTTACTTCAGGATCTCATCTCATCTCATACCAATGTCATTGGTAGCAATATGTAGTACAAATTCTGACTGTTCACTCTCCCCCTTTAGTGTGTTATGGACCCAATCTGAGACATCACTGATCCTGGCAGATAGGAGGGAACATACCATCTACATGTCTCTTTACTTCCACTGCGTCTTCTGTCTACTCCCCAAACTATTCAGTATTGGGCTTATTATTACCGGCATGTATCATGAAATTCGTGAAACTTGGCAGCAGCAGTACAATGCAATACGTGATAATATAGATAGAAAAAAAAATCAATTACTGTAAGTGTTACTGAGTTCTGAGGCCTCCGTTGGTCAGAGTTGACCATGGATATTGTGTCCTAGCTGTTTAGGTACACAAACCTGGGCAGTACGATATGGAGAGCAAGCTGTTGCCCATGTAGCAAGCTCCCCCTCTGAACCCAAAGGAACAGCGGAGATCGATATACTTTGGAACCAGCAGCGTTGCAGGAGTTGCCAGTCTACATTGAACTCAAAGTAGAACTGCTTTAGGGACTCCAGCTCCGGATTTTTCCCTTGGGGTTTACTTCCGAAGGCTTGTCCATGAGTGGGTATAGCCGAAAGGCAGCGGAGGTTTGAGATCAGAGTTTTCCTTCTCTTAGATGAGCTACCAACCATGGCTGATAAGCCCCATCTGCCCTAAGTAACTTGTTTTAAGACGCCAGTAACCCGACTTTGTCCTTTCTCCTGTCAGTAGAAACTATTCCGCCAGGTTTTGTAGTTAAGCCACATGTGAATCCAGGAGTTGGACTTGGTTGTCAGAGGCTATTTGAGGCGTGTGCCATTGGGAGCATTTAAAGTTAGTGGGAGCCTGTTTCCCGTACCACCCCCAGCTATAACAACCTTAAGGAACCAATATATTAAATAGATTATTTTTTGTTCTGCACTATTTTTTAATCTAAGAAAAAAAACTGAGGTTGCGTTCATGGATTTAATGTCCATTTAGGAATTGGATGGCAGCGGGGAAGAAGTTGCTCCAGAATTGCTGAGTGTGTGCCTTTAGGCTTCTGTACCTCCTTCCTGGCAGTAACAATGAGAAGAGGGCATACCCTGGGGGATGGGTGTCCTTAATAATGGACGTCGCCTTTCTGAGGCACCGTTCCTTGAAGATGTCTTCGATATTAGAGGCTAGTATCCAAGATGGAGCTGATTAATTTTTATAAATTTTCGTAGCTTCCTTTGGTCCTGTGTAGTAGCCCAGCCCACCCCACCATACCAGTCAGTGATGTAGCCTGTCAGAATGCTCTCCACGGTATATCAGTAGAAATTTTATAGTGTTTTAGGTGACAAACCAATCTCTTCAAACTCCAAAAGAAATATAGCGTCTCTCTTGCCTTCTTTATAGCTGCTTTGATATGTTGGGACCAGGTTAGATCCTCAGATCTTGATACCCAACAATTTGAAATTGCTCGATCTTTCTGACCCTTCTATGAGGATTGGTTCGTGTTCCATCAAGTTACCCTTCCTGAAGTTCACAATCAATTTTTCGTCCTCCTGACATTGAGTGCAAGGCTATGACACCAGTCATCTGGCTGGTGTATCTTGTTCCTGTACGCCCTATCATCTCCATCTGAAATTCTATTTACAATGGTTATGTCATCAGCAAATTAAGAGATTACTTTTGAGCTATACCTAGCTACACAGTCATGGGTATTGAGGGAGTAGGACAGTGGGCTAAGCACACACTCCTGAAGTCCCCTATCACCACTGCCCTTGTCTTCTCTTCTCTCCCCCCCCCCCCCCCCACTTCATGAATTTTTATGTTACGTGATCTATTCTGTTAGGTTCTTCTCCAACTCGGTCAAATTCTCTGACCCCACATATTTGCTTCATGTTTTTACAGGTACTTTAGTTAGCCTGACTCAGTGGTTGGGAAGATATTGAGTCCATTATTGAGGATCTGGTTTCGGGCTACCTGGAGGCACATGACAAAATAGGCCAAAATCAGCATGGTTTCCTTAACGGAATATCTTGCCTGCCAAATCTGTTGGAATTCTTTGAGGGAATAACCAGCAGGGTAGACAAAGGAGTTAGTGGATGTTGTTCCCTTGGATTTTCAGAAGGCCTTTAACAAGATACTGCACATGAGCATACTTAACAAGACAAGTGCCCATGGTATTATAGGAAAGATATGAGCATGGATAGAAGAGGCGCTGACTGGCAGGAGGCAAAGAGTGGGAATAAAGGGGACCTTTTCTGGTTGGCTGACAGTTACCAGTGGTGTTCGGCAGGAGCTGGTGTTGGACTCCTTCTGTTACGTTATACAGTATGTCAAAATTTGCATGATGGAATTAATGGCTTTATAGCCAAGTTTGTCGAGGATACAGTGCCTTCAAAAAGTATTCAGCCCCCACAACTATTTTCACATATTACTCTTATCATTTTCTAAACTTAAAATATATTGAAGTAGCATCATGTCAAATCGAAAGAAAAACTCTAAACCTGTCAACAATTTATGAATAAAAAACAAAATTGTGAACCTGAATAAGTATTCATTCCCTTTGTAATTACTATGCTAACTTTCCTCAGGTGCAATACTATATATTACCTTACCAAAATCATCTGCTTTCAATGGATTCTTAAGAATAAATACCCTTTTTCTCTGTAAGGTTCATCAGTATGGTAGATTTTCAACAGGCCAAACCAAAATGAAGACAAAGGAATATTGAAGACAAGTGACGGAAATGATAATAGAGAAGCCCAAATCTAGGGAAGGGTACAAGAACATGTCAAAGGCACTGAACATTCCTCTGAGCTCAGTGCAATTCAACGTGAAAAAAGTGCTAAAAATATGAAACCAAAGTCACACTGCCCAAGTCAGACTGTCCCTCTAAACTTAATCACCAGGGAAGAATGGCAGTTGTAAGAGAGACTACTGTGACACCAATAGTCGTTCTGAGTGAGCTGCAGAAGTCAGTGGCTGCAACTGGAGATGAAGCTCATGGCTCCACAATCCCTAAGGCCTTGCACAAAAAGGAATGTGGCAAGGATGAAGCCCTGGCTTAAAAAAAAGCATGTCACTTCTCACCGCCACTTCCCAGCTGATCAGCCACAACTTGAGCAACTTTGCAAGGAGGAATGGGCAAACTTTGCTCCAACACGTTATGCAAAGCTAATGTGTACTTATCCAAAAAGACCACTGGCTGTAATAGCTGCAAGAGTACCGAGCAAAGGGGATGACTACTGCTGAACTGCTGACATTTCAGTTTTGAATCGTTAATCTTTTTGCTTTACAATTTTTCCTGTTATTTGGGCTGTGCTGTGGAAAAAGGCGCATGTGTTTCACAGATAAAAATTCTCAGTTAAATTGATCAAAATCCCTGGTTGTAAATTTCATTTACATTAACAAAGGGTTGGGGGCTGAATACTCTTACAAGCCACTATAGTGCTGAGGCAATAAGGAGTCTATAGAAGGACTTGGACAGATTAGAAGAATGGGCAAAGAAGCAGCAGATGAAATATAGTGCTGGGAAGTGTATGGTCATGACTTTGTTAGAAAGAGTAAAGGTGTATCCTATTTTCTAAACGGGGAAAATTCAAAAATCAGAAGTACTAAGGGACTTGAGGGTCCTGGTGCGGAATTCCGTAAAGGCTAACTTGCAGGTTCACAAGATCACAAGACAAAGGAGCAGAAGTAGGCCATTCGGCCCATTGAGTCTGCTCCGCAGTTCCCCCATGAGCTAAACTATTCACCCATCTAATTCCAATTTCCGGCTTTTTCCCCATATCCCTTGATACCCTGACTATTTAGATACCTGTCAATCTCCTTCTTAAACACCCTCAATGATCGGGCCTCCACAGCTGTATGTGGCAACGAATTCCACAAATCCACGACCCTCTGGCTAAAAAAAATTTCTCCTCATCTTTGTTTTAACTGGGTACCCTCTAATTCTAAGACTATGGCCTCTTGTCCTGGACTTACCCACCAAGGGAAACAACGTTTCCACATCTACTCTGTCCAACCCTTTCAACATTCGAAATGTTTCTATGAGATCCCCTCTCATTCTTCTATACTCTAATGAATACAATCCAAGAGCTGACAAATGCTCCTCATATGTTAGCCCCTTCATTCCAGGAATCATCCTCGTAAATCTTCTCTGAACTCTCTCCAACATCAGTACATCCTTTCTAAGATAGGGGGCCCAAAACTGCACACAGTATTCCAAATGAGGTCTCACTAATGCCCCATAGAGCCTCATCAACACCTCCTTACTCTTGTACACTATTCCTCTTGAAATGAATGCCAACATAGCATTCGCTTTCCTTACTGCTGATCCAACTTGGTGGCTAACCTTTAGGGTATCCTGCACGAGGACCCCCAAGTTCTTTTGCACTTCCGATTTTTGAATTTTCTCCCCATCTAAATAATAATCTGCCCGATTATTTCTTCTTCCAAAATGTACATTCGTACATTTGTCAACATTGTATCTCATGTGCCATTTCTTTGCCCACCCTCCTAAACTGACTAAGTCTCTCTGCAACCTTTCCGTTTCTTCAACATTTCCTGGTCTTCCACCTATCTTGGTGTCATCCGCAAATTTAGCCACAAAACCATTTAATCCATAATCCAAATCATCGATATACATCATAAAAAGAAGCGGCCCCAACACCGACCCCTGCGGAACACCATTAGTAACCGGCAACCAATCAGAACAGGATCCCTTTATTCCCACCCTTTGCTTTCTGCCTATCAGCCAATGCTCCACCCATTTCAATATCTTTCCTATAATTCCATGGGCTCTCATCTTATTAAGCAGCCTCATATGCGGCACCTTTTCGAAGGCCTTTTGAAAATCCAAATACACAACATCCACAGCCTCTCCCTTGTCAATCTTATTCGAGATTACCTCAGAAAATTCCAATAGGTTGGTGAGGCAGGATCTTCCCTTCATGCTGGCATCGGCCTATCTTGTCATGCACCTCGAGGTATTTCATAACCTCGTCCTTGAGGATTGACTCCAATATCTTTCCAACTACCGATGTCAAACTAATAGGTCTGTAATTTTCTTTTTGCTGCCTCCTTCCTTTCTTAAATAGCGGAACTACATTTGCGACCTTCCAGTCCTCCGGAACCATGCCAGAGTCTATTGATTCCTGGAAGATCATTTCCAATGCTTCCACAATCTCCAAAGCCACCTCCTTCAGAACCCTTGGGTGCACCTCATCCGGACCGGGAGACTTATCTATCCTTAGTCCACTTAGCTTCCCAAGCACTTTCTCTCTAGTAATCTTGACTGTACCTAATTCTATTCCCTGATACCTCTGGCTATCAGGTATATTGCTCATGTCTTCCACTGTGAAGACTGATGCAAAATAGTCATTCAGTTCCTCCGCCGTCTCTTTGTTATCCATTATAATTTCTCCAGCATCATTTTCAAACGGTCGTATCTACCCTTGTCACTCTTTTACTCTTCATATATTTAAAAAAACTCGTAGTATCCTTTTTTATGTTAATTGCCAACTTCCTTTCATAATTCCTCTTTTCTTTCCTAATGACTTTCTTAGTTTCCTTCTGTAAGTTTTTAAAAGTCTTCCAGTCCTCATTTTTCCCACTAATTTTTGCTTCCTTGTACGCCGGTTCTTTTGCTTTTATTTTTGCCTTAACCTCTCTCGTTAGCCACATTTGTTCCATTTTTCCATTCATGATTTTCTTTTATCTTGGAATATATTTTTCTTGCATTTGCCTTATTTCTTGTAGGAATTTCATCCAATTCTGCTCTGCCGTCCCTCCATTTAGCTTACTTTTCCAATCGACTTGGGCCAGTTCCTCTCTCATACTAGTGTAATTTCCCCTGTTCCACTGAAATATCGATACACCTGATACCGGCTTCTCCTTTTCAAATTTGAAACTGAACTCAGTCATATTATGATCACTACTTCCAAGGGGTTCCTTTACCTCCAGCTCCCTAATCGCCTCAGGTTCGTTACACAGCACCCAATCCAAAACAGCCGGTCCACTGGTGGGCTTCTGGACAAGCTGCTCCAAAAAGCCATCCTGCAGGCATTCTACAAACTCCCTGTCCTGAGATCCATTGCCTTCCTGACTTTCCCAATCCACTTTCATATTAAAATCCCCCATAATTATCTTGACATTTTCCTTCTGACACACTTTTTCTATTTCCAGCTGCAACTTGTAGTCCACATCCCGGCTGCTGTTTGGAGGCCTGTATATAACTGCTATTAGTGTCTTTTTACCCTTACTTAATTCTACCCATAAGGATTCTACCTCTTCTGATCCTATGTCTCTTCTTTCTATTGATTTGATATCATTACTTACCATCAGGGCCACGCCAACCCCTTTACCTACCTTCCTATCTTTCCTATACACTGTGTATTCTTGGATATTCAGCTCCCAATCACATCCATCATTTAGCCATGACTCGGTGATGGCCACAATGTCATATCTTTTAACCTGTAGCTGTGCAGCAAGGTCATCCACTTTATTTCTAATGCTGCATGCATTTAAGTCCAATACATTTAGATCAGTATCTGTTGCCGATTTTGCTATATTTCTATTTTGCAGCAAATTATCCTGTATATTCACCGGCCTGTCCTTCTTGCCATCTTTGCTGCATAGTATTTTTGACTTATTCTATTTTCTTCTTCCTCGAACCTAACGCCTTGGTTTCCTTCCCCTTGACAACTTAGTTTAAACCCTCCCTAACAGCTATATTAAACAATCCCGCCCGGATATTAGTACCTTTTGAGTTCAGGTGTAATCCATCTTTTTTGTATAAGTCGTACCTTCCCCAAAATAGATCCCAATGATTCAAGAATTTGAAGCCTTGCCCCCTGCGCCAGTTACTTAGCCACACATTCATCTGCTTAATTCTGCTATTCTTACCATCATTAGCGCGCAGCTCAGGCAGCAATCCTGATATTATTACTCTGGAGGTCCGGCTTTCAATTTTCTTCCTAGCTCCCAGTAATCTTTCTTCAGGAGCCCCTCTCTTTTTCTGTCTATGTCATTGGTACCAACATGTACCAAGACTTCTGGCTGCTCGCCCACTCTCCTCAGAATACTCTGGACTCGATCTGAGACATCCCGTACCTTGGCACCAGGGAGGCAACACGCCATCCGGGTATCCTTGTCCGGCTCGCAGAATCTCTTGTCCGTCCCCCTTACGATGGAATCCCCTACAACTACCGCATTTCTTCTTGCTCTCTTGATTACGGCACTGGGCAGAATGCTGGAGTCTCATTCACTGTGGTCCTCCTCTGTCAGGTCTGCCTCTTCAACAGTATCCAAAACGATATATCGATTTCTGAGGGGGACTGTCACAGCGGTGCTATCCACTACCTCTCTATAGATAGTATTTATCACCTCCTCACTTTGCCTAATTAGCCGAAGGTCATCAATTTCCATCTCCAGCTCCTTAACAAGGTCCTTCAGGAGCCTCACCTCAGTGCACCTGGTGCAGATGTAATCCTTGGGGAGGCTGGGAGTCTCCCAGAGTCCCCACATCTGGCACTCCAAGCACAACACTAATCCTAGATGCATACCTGTAATGCTACTGTTTGTACTAAATACCAAAAAACTGTAACTTACTCCGTTACTATGAGACTCAATGGTCGCAGGAAGCCTCTTCCCGTCTCCGCCGGAGCCCGTTGAGCCAAAGCCCTTTCACTCTGCACCCTCTCACTCCGTAGCCCGCTCCGACACTGCCCGCTGGATATGGTGGTTCTCTTTTTAAACTGTTCGTGCTCAACTGGCTGACGTCACGCACCTGCGTGGTCTGGCCTCTCTCCTACTCGGAGAAATAAAATGTCTTCTCACTGGAAGTCCTTAGCCTCTTACCGCTGTCTTCTTGATCCGAAGAGAAAAAGTCTGCGACTTTTTGAGTCAGTGGATAGAATAGAAAATGTAATTTTAACATTAATTTTAAGAGCGCTAGAATATAAAAAGAAGGATGTAATGCTGAGACTTTAAGATATTGGTCAGACTGCACTTAGAGTATTGTAAGCAGTTTTGGGCCCCTTATCTAAGAAAAGATATGCTGGCATTGGAGAGGGTCCAGCGGAGATGCATGAGAATGATCCAAGGAATGAAACGATTAATCTATGAGGAGTGTTTGATGGCTGTGGGCCTGTATTCACTGGAGTTCAGAAGGATGAGAGGACATCTCCTTAAAACCAATATTAAAAGGCCTGGATGGAGTGGGTATGGAGAGGAAGTTTCCTTTAGTGATGAAGGCTAGGACTGGAGGGCTCAGCCTTAGAATAAAGAGTGAGGAATAGAGATGAGAGGAATTTCTCCAGCCAGTGGGTGGCGAATCTGTGGAATTCATTGCCACAGAGAGCAGTTGAGACCTCATCATTGGGTATATTTAAAGTAGAGGTTGATAGGTCAGGGCATGGATGGTTACAGGGAGAAGGCGGGAGAATGGGGTTGAGTGGGATCATAAATCAGCCATGATGAAATGGTGTTGCAGACTTGATAGGCCATTTCTGCTTGTATGTCTTATGGTGCATGGTCTTAACGCTTTGTAATAGTATGGCATCCAATATTTCTTACGCTTGATATTTTCATGTTTTGATATTCAAATAATCAGTTCCTTTCCCTGGTATTTCAATTTTATAAGCCCAAATAATGTAATGGTGTCTATGCAGTTTAACCACTGTGCTGACAGCAGTGCTATTTAAAACAGACCATAGAACAGTTATCACACAGGAATAGGCCATTCAGTTAGTTTCACTATGCACTTGTAATTCCAAAACATAAGCACCAAATCCAGAGGTATTTCTGATGGCAACGTATTCTTAAATCTAGTTATCACTGATTGCAGTTCATAATGGCCTGCATGAACTTGGTATTTATTCTGCAGCAGAGGTTGTAATACATTCAGAGAGTTAGCAACATTTTTGTAAGGTGGGGTGTATCTTAATACCACACTATTTCAATCTCATCTGTGGCCCAGATCTTCTGCTACCCCTCTGAGATAAGCAGCTGCTTCCAGTCAGTTCTGGTAGTCTTGATGTGGAGTCAGTTGGTACATGTGGGCATCCATTGAGCCCTCTGTGTTGGGACTTTGCTCTAGTTTTCTGCATCACGTGTCAGCCTTGGATGCTCTTGAGGGTTTGGACAGTCAAAGGGACCCACAGTGTATCTCATTTTGTGTGATGTATTTAAGTATTATGTTCTTTCCTGGTCAGTGATTCATATGTTGCCTGCAACAGCTATCTCTCCCATATGTAATGAGAACATGCACTCTGGCATTTCCTCTCATAAATTTTATCTCCACAAGTAATTATCCTTGAGAACTACTGTTTTTGGTCACCCTCTGTTATTCGTTGATGTAATTTCCTGGAGAGTACTGGTTATTGCTATTTTATTCTTGGCAACGCACCTGCAAATTCAGCAGCTACAGCTTGAGCTCAGAACTTGAATCTGGAGTTGTCTATACTGTCAGCCAGTTCTCTGGACTCATATGAGCAAGGATCAGTACTTGGTTTTTCTAAGTACAGCAAACTCTGCTTTGTGTTGTTTTCTATTCATTGGATTCTAGTACATTTGTCATTAAGCTGCTTTCCAAGCTTCTTGGGATCTTGCACCACTAAAAACCTGCAACTTTATCATTCTTCCATTGTCACAAGAATGCATCGGGTACTTGTCCTCTTGTGTTTCCTTGCTCCATTTTCCTTTCTGTTTGAGGTTACAGCTTATGGTGGATGATATTTTTTGTTGCTGCAGATGATGCACAGCACTTTGTGTTTCTTCACTTTTGATCTGAAAAAAATCTATTTTTATACTATTTGGTAAAATTGCAATGCTGCACAATATCATGGAGGATAAACCTTGCGGATAATATCAGGTTGGTTTGTCCTTCAAGTTAATTTGCTTATCACTTGTTTTGAACACAATCTAGCAGCTGCATCCTTATTTTCCCATGCTTTGAGGAAATTTGAAGATGTTTTATAAATGTTCAAAATAATGTATGGCAATGCATTTTTATCATGAACACTTCTAATGGTCTTATGAAAGTGATGTAAATCTAAAGTACAAAAAAGACTTTTATCCAAATATTTGGAACCATTTTTGAAAAAAGTTACACTTAAAATCAATTAAATTGATGAATTTATTCTACCTTAAGGACCAGGAGCAAACATTCGTTGAGTTGCAGAAGCGATTAAAAGAGCTAGAAGTTGAGCGCAACAATCTTTCTGATGCTTTACGAAGACAGGCAAAAGAACTTGAGTATAGCATTGATCGAGAGGAGCGTCTAAAAACAGAGCTAGAGGTAAGCATTTCCTCGGACTTGGTTAGAAACATAGAAAATCTACAGAACAATATAGGCCCTTTGGCCCACAATGCTGTGCCAAACATGTACTTACTTTAGAAATTACCTATGGTTACCCATAGCCCTTTATTTTTTAATCTCCATGTATCTATCCAAGAGTTTCTTAAAAGACCCTATCGGATCCACCTCCATCACCGTCACCGGCAGCCCATTCCACGCACTCACCGCACCTACCGCACTTTGCATGAAAAAAACTTACCTCTAACATCCCCTCTGTACCTACTTCCAAGCATCTTAAAACTGTAAAACTGTGCACTCTCGTGTTAGCCACTTCAGCCCCAGAAAAAAGCCTCTGACTATCCACCTGATCAATGCCTCTCATTATCTTATACACCTGTATCAGGTCACCTCTCATCCTCTATCGCTCCAAGGAGAAAAGGCCAAGTTCACTCAACCTATTTTCATAAGACATGCTCCCCAATCCAGGCAACATCCTTGAATGTCTCCTCTGCACTCTTGCTATGGTTTCCATAGCCTTCCTGTAGTGAGATGACCAGAACTGAGCGCACTACTCCAAGTGGGGTCTGACCAGGGTCCTATACAGCTGTAACATTACCTCTCGGCTCTTGAACTGTATCCCATGATTGATGAAGGCCAATGCACCACGTGCCATCTTAACCACACAGTCAACCTGCGCAACAGCTTTTCGTGTCCTATGGACTCAGACCCCAAGATCCCATTGATCCAGCACACTACCATTAATACTATGTTCTGCCATCATATTTGACCCATCAAAATGAACCACTTCACATTTATCTGGGTTGAACTCCATCTTCCATTTTTCAGCCCAGTTTTACATCCTATTGATGTCCCGCTGTAACTTCTGACAGTACCTCCACACTATCCACAACACCCCTAACCTTTGTGTCATCAGTAAATTTACTAACCCATCCCTCCACTTTTGCATCCAGGTCATTTATAAAAATCACGAAGAGAAGGGGTCCCAGAACAGTTCCCTGAGGCATACCACTGGTCACTGATCTCAATGCAGAATATGACCCGTTTACAACCACTCTTTGCGTTCTGTGGCCAAGCCAATTTTGGATTCACAAAGCAAAGGCCCCTTGGATCCCATGCCTCCTTACTTTCTCAATAAGCCTTGCATGGGATATCTTATCAAATACCTTGCTGAGGTCCATATACACCACATCTACTGCTCTATCTTCATCAATGTGTTTAATCACATCCTCAAAAAATTCAATCAGGCTCGTAAGGCATGACCTGCCTTTGACAAAGCCATGCTGACTATTCCTAATCATATTATGCCTGTCCAAATGCTCATAAATCCTGCCTCTCAGGATCTTCTCCATCAACTTACCTAACCTCTGAAATAAAACTCACTGGTCTATAATTTCCTGGGCTATCTGTACTCTTTCTTGAATAAGGGAACAACATCTGCAACCCTCCAGTCCTCCAGAACCTCTCCCGTCCCATTGGTGATGCAAAGATCATTGCCAGAGGCTCAGTAATCTTGTCCCTCACCTCCCACAGTAGCCTGGGCTATATCTCATTCGGTCCTGGGGACTTATCCAACTTGATGCTTTCCAAAAGCTCCAGCACATCCGCTTTTTTAATGTCTTTATGCTCAGGCTTTTCAGGCCGCTGTGAGTCATCCCTACAATCACCAAGGTCCTTTTTTGTAGTGAATACTGAAGCAAACCGCTATCTCTTCTGGTCCCATACACACTTCTCCACTGTCACACTTGATTGGTCCCATTCTTACATGTCCTATCCCTTTGTTCTTCACATACTTGTAGAATGCCTTGGGGCATTCCTTAATCCTGCTCGCCAAGACCTTCTTGTGTCACCTTCTGGCTGTCCTAATTTCATTCTTAAACTCCTTCATGCTAGCCTTATAATCTAGATCTCTATCATTACCTAGTTTTTGGAACCTTTCGTAAGCTTTTCTTTTCCTCTGACTTGATTTTCAACAGCCTTTGTCCACCTCAGTTCCTGCACCCTACCATCCTTTCCATGTCTCATTGGAATGTACCTGGTTGTTTGCCTTCAGTTTTGTACTTGATTGATATCTCTTCAAAATGAAATGTGTATCCAAAAGCTAAACTATGTTAATGATACTTTTGATTTGGAAGTTATTTATTCAGCTAGTGAAAAAAGAAGCCATGCATGCCCACTTGAGTCTTCCCTCTCTGCCACTACAAAAGGCTGTCTTTCTGCATATATCAGGTATAATTGCTCCTGGGAGAAGGCGATGGAACAGTCAATTGCTGCTCTCCTTGTTTTCTTACTGAGGCTTAGCAAAGAGCAGGTGTGTTAAACCTCATTAATAAAGCAAGCAGAGCAGCAGCAGAGAAGCTGGGGGTATAGGGAGTGGCAGGGGAGGGTGAGGGAAAGGGGAAAAAGAAGGAAGGGAAGGGGGTGTAGCCAATTAAACACATCATGCAATAAAACATACCAGACAACAACTTTGTCCAACAGCTAATTTATTTGTCATTACTGATTCAAATAACTCAAAAATTCACCACATAGTTTTAAGTAATCACCCATTGTGCCACAAGGAGCAACAGCAATAATTTCAATCTTTATCCATATGCTCACGTTTCCTTAATTTCTTCACATTGCTGCTGGCACCATCCTACAACCATTTGGTTCCTAAATTGTCAAGGTGTTTATGTGAGATTTGTAATCTGTCAACAAGTACTTTTCCAAAGTGTGTCAGGCCCCAAACACATTTATCTATTTGTCTTGTCATCCCAATAGCACGCAGTTTATAATGAGATAGTTCACAGCGCTGAAAAGCTGACTTGGCTATGTCCTCAACTGAGATTGACCAGTGTCGATTATATGAACTTTCTTCACTGTGCATTACTATATTTTCCCAAAGCCCGGTTGAATACATAGCTCTGGCTGCTAAGGGGTGTACAGGAGTGAGGAGTAAAGTAAAACCCACTGAAAGGGAACGTTTTCTAAAGATAGAAAGCTCTGTCTTCATGCCATTGAATTGTAGATTACCAAGGTGGAATATGAAGTGTTCCTTCAGTTTGTGTTGGCCCTCATTCTTGCACTAGAGAAAGCTGAAGATGGACAGGTCAGTGTGGGACTGGGAAAGGGAATTGAAATGGCGTGCAACTGAGAGCTTGGGATGCCCATTGCGGACCAACTATTAGCACTTTGTCAAACTGGTCGCTTATTCTGCATTTAGGTTCCCAACCTTTTGTTAGATTTAGGGATTTGGAATCAACAGTGTTATTGAAGAAGTAGGAGAGAACTTAAGGAATTAGCAGGCTAAATGTATCCTTGAAATGTTCTTGGTGAGTCAGATTAAAGAGAATACCAATGCATTTTGTATGAAGAAGGTCAAAGAAGATCAATTGTATTACAAGGAAATGGAATTTTGTATTGTAGGTCAATAAGGAGAATGACTTGGGGCTAGCGAGATCAGCATACCCCTCCTGGATATCCAGGGGATGATGATATCAAGAAAGGTGAAATGAGGTCTTTTGAAGGGCATCTAGGTTGATAATTCACAAAGATCTAGAGGGATTGATCCCAGGTAATTAGGAGCCAAGAGGGAAGATTTCTGGGGCCATGACAGTGATCTTCGTATCATCTTCAGCTGCAACTGATGTCCCAGAGGAATAGAAAATAGCTGCAGTTCCTTTGTTTAAAAAGGGCAGCTGATTCAAAACAGGAAATTATAGGCTGGTGAGTTGGAATTCATAGGGTAATGGTTCCAGTATTGGGGAAGGAAGACGCTGGTCCAGTGGGCGGACTCCATCTGAACCATGTTGGGGCTAGGGTCCTGACAAATTGTACATGTAGGGCAGTGGATCGGGATTCAATCTAAATATTAGGGGAATGGGTTCAACAGAATATATAAAATGGGAATAGAGTACAGGAGCAGTTAATGAGGTCTCCAGAATAATATTAAGAAAGGGATAAGAATTTAACTTCAGGCAACATGAAGACAAAGTTGAGAAGATGATGAATACAGGACAGGAGGTGTTATACTTGAATGCACACAGTACGTGAAACAAGATAGAGTTTATAGTGGAGTTAGAAATTAAGTGATAGAAGATCACAGATGGGAACCAAACAGGTAATTGGGTAGAAGGGTTGGGGTGGCTTTGTTGGTTTAAACAAAAACAAATACAGGTTTACTACCCCTTATCTGAAATGCTTGGGGCCAGAAGTGTTTTGGATTTTGGAATATATAATGAGATAGCTTGGGATCGCTATCATTTCCAACTCTTGAATGTATGTGCTACTAGGAAACAGATTTGTTTTGCACTTGTTCATTGTATGTGTATGTAACCACCTTACCGGGGCTTGTAATGAGACTTGGCTCATTAGCTAACTCTGGCTAACAGCCACGTAACTCAGCATTGCATGGGTAATAGTGAGAAGGCCACCTTCAATAAGCAAAACCCGTTTGGGGTCGGTATTTTTTTGGTTTTAACCAAACAAAAAAGTTGGAATGTTCCGATAAGGGAGTAGAAATTATGGCGAATACTCTGTAACTTATTGTTCACCAGGAAATACCAGACCTTACACCAGCATAAAATTAAAGTGCAAGTATATTTACCGATATTTCAACTCTAACAACAGTTAATAGGAAAAGAAAAGAAGGGCCCATTACAATTAAACTAATCTGGATGTGCACATCAATGTTAGAAGGCATTTCTGAAGTAGTTGGGTGTATTGCCTTATTCAGGGTGCTGAATCCACATCACCAGCCATAGTTTGAATTACCTTTTTTTTTGTAATATAATTTTTATTAAATTTTCAAAAAGAATACGTAAAAAATAGAATCTACCCTCCCCCCTCCCCTTAACCCTCTCCCCCCCATATATAGTCCTACCTAAAAAGAAAGAAAGAAAAAAAAAGAAAGAAAGAAAAGAACCGCCTGGGTATTGGAAGGTTTCCACATGCTCCATGGGATTCAAAATAAATTTGGTATAATTATTCGTTGCTTTCCCCAAGTGACCAAAGTCTTTATCGGAGCACTTAAATATGCCATCCTATCTTTTGTAAATAAGGGCGCCAAATATTCAGAAATGTTACATATTTATCTCTTAAATTATAAGTAATTTTTTCGAGTGGAATAGAACTAGCCATTTCATTATTCCAACGATCCATACTTAAATACGAATCAGATTTCCAAGTAACTGCTATAGTCTTCTTAGCTACTGCCAATGCAATTTTTATAAATTCTTTCTGATATTTATTCAATTTAAGTTTCGGTTTTATCCCTTCAATATCACCTAATGGAAATAATACAGGGTTATGTGGAAGTTGAGTTCCAGTAATTTGTTCCAATAAGATTCTTAAATTTATCCAAAAGGGTTGAATTTTAAAACAAGACCAAGTAGAATGTAAAAAAGTACCAATTTCTTGATTACACCGAAAACATTTATCAGATAGATTTGAATTTAATCTATTTTTTGTGGTGTAATATATAATTGGTGTAAAAAATTATATTGTACTAATCTAAGTCGAACATTTATTGTATTTGTCATACTGTCAAGACAAAGTCTTGACCAATTTGTTTCATCAATATTAATATTCAGATCTGTTTCCCATTTTTGCTTTGACTTATGGGTTCCTTGTTTAATTGTCTGTTCTTGAATCAAATTATACATACAAGAAATAAATTTTTTAATTTTCCCTTTTTGTATTAAAATTTCAATTTCATTAGGTTTTGGCAAAAACATTGTTTGACCCAGCTTACCTTTTAAGTAAGCCCTTAATTGAAAGTAACAAAAGAAAGTATTATTAGATATTTTATATTTATCCTTTAATTGTTCAAATGACATCAATATACCTCGTTCAAAACAATCTCCTATAAATTTAATCCCTTTTTGGTACCAATTATATAAAAGTTGATTGTCCATTGTGAAAGGAGTAAGTCTGTTTTGGAAGAAAGGTCTCCTTGCTAATAGAGATTTCTGTGTTTCATTATCAACATTTATCTTATTCCATAGATCAATCAAATGTGTTAATATAGGAGATTCTTTCTTTTCCCGTATCAATTTAGATTCCCATTTATATATAAAATCTTCAGGTCTATTTTCTCCTATCTTGTCTAGTTCTATTTTAATCCATGCTGGTTTTCAATCATCGAAGAAAGATGCAATAAATCTAAGTTGATTTGCTTTATAATAGTTTTTAAAGTTTGGAAGTTGTAACCCTCCTAACCCAAATTTACATGTCAATTTTTCCAATGATATTCTTGACATTTTACCTTTCCAAAGAAATTTTCTCACACATTTATTTAACTCTTGAAAAAATTTCTGTGGCAATTGTATTGGTAATGTTTGAAACAAATACTGTAATCTAGGAAATATATTCATTTTTACAACATTGACTCTACCTACTAATGTTATTGGTAATACCATCCATTTGTCAAGATCTTCTTTAATTTTTTTCAATAGTGGTAAATAATTAAATTTATATAAATTCTTTACATCATTATCAAGTCTTATACCTAAATACTTTATACCATTTACCGGCCATCTAAATTGGGTTACTAATCAAATTACCTTGAACATTACGAACAAACTGGCTAACTCCAGAAGTATTGGTGCTTTCTCCTTGGAACCATTCGTCCACACAAAACACTTCTTGCAATAGGGTCTCCCCTGTGGGTGGAATCCTCCAAGCATCTTCCCTTGTGCTCTTCTCTGCACCTCCTCTTCCAACACCTCCTGAAAAAAGAAGCAAAGCCAGACAACTGTCCCTCAGAAATCTGATCCCACTCAGCTTTCTTGAAGATTCCATGCCATCTCACTGGACAGAATGTTACACCACATTACCAAGATAAAATCAATTGGCTGACACAACATTCCTAGGCTGAGCAAATGGCTCCTTATCTCAGCTGAAGCCAAAACACTAGTCTATGAAGCTTAACTAACAGAACACACTGCGTTTGCAGAAAAGCTGCTAAAAGCATAACAGCATAGCAGTAAAAATCCTTGCCATGGTGGAGAAGCTTGTTGTGGTCCTGTGATCCCAAGAGCAGTGCTGTCTGGAACACAAAATAATCTGCAGATGCTGGGGTCAAAGTAACACTCACAACACGCTGGAGGAACGCAGCAGGTCGGGCAGCATCCGTGGAAAAGATCGGTCGACGTTTCGGGCTGGAACCCTTCGTCAGGACTGAAGAGGGAAGGGGTAGAGACCCTATAAAGAAGGTTGGGGGAGGGTGGGAAGGAGAAGGCTGGTAGGTTCCAGGTGAAAAACCGGTAAGGGGTAAGATAAAGGGATGGGGGAGGTTGGAGGAGCAACACCTCATATACCGTCTAGGTAGTCTCCAGCCCCTTGGTATGAACATAGAATTCTCCAACTTCTGGTAATTCCCTCCCCCTCCCTTCCTCTATCCCTATGTCACTCTGCCCCCTCCCCCAGCTGCCTATCGCCTCCCTCATGGTTCCGCCTCCTTCTACTACCCATTGTGTTTTCCCCTATTTTTCTTCACCTTTCCTGCCTATCACCTCCCTGCTTCCCCTCCCCCACCCCTTTATCTTTCCCCTTACTGGTTTTTCACCTGGAACCTACCAGCCTTCTCCTTCCCACCCTCCCCCCACCTTCTTTATAGGGCATCTGCCCCTTCCCTCTTCAGTCCTGATGAAGGGTTCCGGCCCGAAACATTGACCGATCTTTTCCACGGATGCTGCCTGACCTGCTGAGTTCCCCCAGCGTGTTGTGAATGCCGTCTGGAGCTATGCTCCTAGTAGGGTCACCCATAGCGGTAAGGTTGAGGGTGAGGTCCCTGACAAAGAACAATCCAACCAAGACCTCAACAGTGAAACAGGCGGACGAAGTTACTTCGAACTCAACGGCTGTGAAGGCGGATGAAGGCTGCAACAAATCCATCAGCTCCAATCGTTGTGGTTTCTATGCCATTGGAATCAGTTGGTTGATTTGTGAAGTATCGTGTGCTTCTTGGAGTGCAACATCAAGAACACGCTAAACAAATACATGCAGGGGTGTCTTCACTCTGTGGGCCACTTCTTCAGAACGAAGACCATCATCCTCGACCTCGAGGGATAGCCACGAGGATGAAAAATGCAATAATAAGAGGTTCTTAACCAGTGCCTTACAGTACATAACAGTAAAAATTATTACATACTATCATATAATGAAAATATAATGTGTGCAGGGTAACAAAAGCAGCTCAGCAGCATCCGAGAATACCTGAATCAGCTGTTGAACAACAACAGGCAATAACATGCTTTCAGTCTCCACTTTTGATGCTGCGTTTTGATTAAAAGGTTGCAGTACACTATTTTTGTGATTTACTTTTTTTTTTGATTTAATGTAAGCTATAAAAACAATCAGCATTATGGACTGGTTCTGGTGTTAGATTATCATCAGCGATGATCTTCATAAACATCAATTAATTTCTTTGCTACTTCATGGTTAGCAGACATTTTATCTTTAAAATTTTTTTATATCTTTAATTTGTGTGCCTTTTCTTAAATTGCTGCAACCATTCACAATTACCTTCAATTTTCAGTCATAATAGATCTTTGGTTGTTTCATGATCAGCATATGTGCACTCTGTTGCTCATTCTTTCAATATACGATCGAGATCTTCATATTTCACTTTATACGGTGTTTTTCTGTTTTTTCATTAACTTATGTTCATTACATATGTGATATCGCTTCTCAGAACTGCTTGTAGTGCACAGAAATCTGTGCATTGCCTGAGAACCTTCCCAGTGCCTTGTAGAATTTTCCATTTGTGACATCCTGTCAGCACTTAAAAAATTCAGATTTCAGAGGTTCTTGGATTTTGGAATTTTGGATATGCTTTACTCAACTTGTGCTTAGAAAAACATGACATAGGATCAGAATACGTAGAATCCTTGTTGCGAGAGAAACTGAAAGGGTAAATGTCCCTGATGGGAGTTGTATAAAAACGGAAGACATAGGAGCATAATTAGGCTATTTGGCCCATCGAGACTGCTCCACTATTCCATCATGCCTGTTTTAATATCTGTCTCAACCCTGTTCCCCTGCCTTAGCCCCGTAACCTTTGAACAGGTGTCCAAATAGTGGCCCCGATGTGGGATAGGAGTTATAACAGGAGATAGAAGTGGAATGTAAGAAAGGTAATGATACGGAGGTTATGGGGACTTCCAGGTAGACTGGGAAAATCAGATTGGCGCTGGATCCCAAAAGAAGAAATTCGTCAAATGCCTATGAGATGGCTTTTTAGAGCAGCTTGTGATCAAGCTCACAAGGAAATGGCAATTCTGGATTTGTTGTTATGCAGTGAAACGTATACGATTAGTAAGTTTTTAAGATAAGTTATTGCTTTGGAGGCTTTTTAACAGTATGATAGAATTTACCCTGTAGTTTGAGAGGGAGAAGCCAAAATCAGATATATTGGTATTACAATTGAATGCAGCTAACTGCAGAGACATGAGAGATCATTGTCCAAAGATGATTGGAAGTAACCCTAGCAGGAGGATAGTAGAACAGCAATGGCAGGAGATCCGGGAGTAATTCATCCCAAAGAAGAAGCACTCTAATGGGAGGATGTGGGAACTGTGGATGACAAGAGATGTCAAAGACAGCATAGAAGTAAAAAAGAGGGCATGCAATATTGCAAAAACCAGAGGGAAGCTAGAGGATTAGAAAATTTTTTAAAACCAACAAAGCAATTAAGAAGAAAAGTTGAAATATAAAGGTAAACTAGCCAATATATGAGAGAAGATGCTGAAAACACTTTCAGATGTATGAAGCATAAAAGAGAGGCAGGAATAGATGTTGGACTACTGGAAAGTGGCGCTGGAAAATTGCTGAAGTATCAGTCTTCACTCTGGAAAACACCAGAAACATGTCGTCTGCACTGCTTGGTTGGGAAACTGTTAGATCTGAAGGTGGATATGTTGCCTGCAGTAGATAGGTTATACCTAGGGTTCTGAAAGAGGCAGCTGAATAGATTGTGGAGGCATTAGTAGTGATCTTTCAAGAGTCACTAGAGTCAGGAATGGTTCCAAAGGACTACAATATCACAAACGTCACTCCACTCTTTAAGAATGAATGAAGGCAAATGAAAAGAAATTATAGGTTAGTTAGCCTGACAGTGGTTGGTAAGATTTTAGAGTCCATTTTTAAGAATGAAGTTTTGGGGTACTCGGAAGGACCAAGATGCAATAAGTTGAAATAGGCATTGTTTTCTTAAGGGTAATCCTTGCCTGACAAATCTATTGGAATTCTTTGAGGAAATAACAAGCAGGATGGATAAAGGAGAACCATCAGTGGATATTGTTTACATTGATTTTCTTAAGATCTTTGTCAAGGTGCGGCACATGAAGCTGCTAAGCAAGATAGGAGCATGTGGTATTACAGGAAAGGTACTGAAATGGATAGGAGTTCAACTGCCTGGCAGAAGGAAAAGGACTAGATTAAAGAGCCTTTTCCAGTTGGCTGCTGATGACTAGGGTTCTGCAGAAGTTGGTGTTGGGTCCATTATTTTTCGCATTCTATGTTAATGATCTAGATGATGAAATCGATGGTTTTGGCCAAATTTGTGGACGATACAAAGATGGACAGAAGGGCAGGTAGTGTTGAAGTGAGTCTACAGAGAACTTGGAAAGCTTGGGAGAATGGGGTAAAGATGTGTGAGATGAAATATAGCATACGGAGGTATATAGTCATGCAGTTTTTAGACGGAATAAAGGCATAGAGTATTTTCAAAATCTAGAAAGAATTCAGAAATCATGGGTGTAAGGGTACATGGGAGCCCTAGTGTAGGATTCCTTGAATGTTAACTGGTAGATAAGTCATTTAGAAAAAAAGGCAAATGCAATGTTAACATTCATTTTGAGAGCACTAAAATATAAAGCAAGGATGTAATGCTAAGGCTTTGTAAGCCATTGACCAAACAACATTTGGAGCATTGTGAACAGTTTTGGGCACCATATCTATGGAGGTTTACAAAAACTGTATTGGGAATGAAGGGGTTAACCTATAAGGACCGTTTGGTGGCTCTGAGCCTGTACTTGTTGGAGTTTAGAAGAACGAGGTGGGACCTCATTGAAACCCACTGAATATTGAAAAGCCCAGGAAGAGTGAACATGGAGAGGATGTTTCCAGTAGCAGGAGAGTCAGAGACCACAAAGCATAATGTCAGAATAAAAGGAAGTCCCTTTAGTACAGAGAGGAGGAGGAATTTCTTTAGCCAGAGAGTAGTGAATCTGTGGAATTCATTGTGGAGGCCAAGTTATTGGGTATAGTTGAAGTGGAGATTAATAGGTTCTTGATTAGTAAGAGTAGTGAAGATTACAGGGAGAAGACAGGAGAATAGGATTGGAGGAAAAAATAAATCAGCTATGATTGAATGATTGAGCAGACTTGATGGGTCAAGTGGCCTAATTGACCTCCTGTGCCTTATGGTCTTGTGGAATAGGGAAATTATTGAAAATTCTGGGGTAAGAATATACTTCTTAAAAAGTGTAAACTTATCAGGGATAGTCAATGCAGCTTTGTGTAGATAATGTTTTACCAACTTGATGGTTTTTTTTGTGGAAGTGACGGAAGTGATTGTGTATGGGACAGTAGATTATGTATATCGTGTTTATTAAGGGACTGAAAAGGTCCTTCATGTTAGGCTAATTTAGAAGAGCCTACCATGAGGACTCTTCTAAATTAGCCTACCACAGAGACTTAGACCATAAGACCTAGGAGCAGATATAGGCCATTCAGTGAGTACAGTCTGCTCTGTCACTCCATCATGGCTGATCCTGGATCCCACTCAACCCCATATATTTGCCTTCTCACCATATCCTTTGATGCCCTGACCAATCAGGAAGCAATTAACTTCAGCCTTAAATATACCCACGGACTTGGCCTCCACCACATCTGTGGCAGAGCATTTCACACATTCACTACCCTCTGGCTGAAAGTAAATTCCTCCTTATTTCTGTTCTAAAAGGTCACCCCTCAGTTTTGAGGCTGCGCCTCCTAGTTCCACCATAGGGAACATCCTCTCCACATCCACCTTATCTACTCCTTTCATCATTCAGTAGGTTTCAATTAGGCCCCCCCCCACATTCTTCTAAATTCCAGTGAGTACAGGCCCAAAGCTGCCAAAAGCTCCTCGTATGTTAACCCCTTCATTCCTGGAATCATCCTTGTGAACCTCCTCTGTACTATCTCCAATGACAACACATCCTTTCTGAGATATGGGGCCCAAAATAGTTGACAGTATTCCAAGTGTGGCCTGATTAGTGTCTTAGAAAGCCTCAGCATTATCTCCTTGTTTTTATATTTTATTCCCCTTGAAATATGTGCCAACATTGCATTTGCCTTCTTTACCACAGACTCAACCTGTAAATTAACCTTCTGGAAGTTTTGCACGAGGACTCCTAAGTCCTTCTGCTCCTCTGATGTTTGAATTTTCTGCCTGTTTAGATAATAGTCTGCACTATTGCTACTTTTACCAAAATGCATTATCATAATTTCACAACACTCTATATCATCTGCCACTTTTATACCCATTCTTCCAATTTATCCAAGTCCTGCTGCAATCGCATTGCTTCCTTAGCACTATCTACCCTTCCACCTATCTTAGTATCATCCGCAAACTTTGGCACAATTCCATTATCTAAATCATTGAGAAACAAGGTGAAAAGTAGCTGTCCCAATACTAACCTCTGAGGAAAACCACTAGTCCCCGGCAGCCAACCAGAAAAGGTCCCTTTTATTCCCTTCATAAATTGGATTCAAAACTGGTTTGACCATAGAAGGCAGAGGCTAGAAGTAGAGGGGCATTCTTCTGCCTCACAAGGACCGGTGCTGAAGCTGATGATAAGCGGTGTTCCACAAGGATCAGTATGTAGTATGCTCTCTGCTTGTGATGTATATATTTTGGATGAAGTGTCTGTGGGCTGAATGGGAAATCTGCAAATTAACCAGAAATTGAAGTTGCAGATAGTGAAGTTGTCAAATAATTCAGTAGGATGTCATCTAGGTTAATTAATTGCAATAGTTAGTTGCATTAATTAGTTTCCAGATTAATTAATCTGTTTTAGTTTGAGATCATCAAGTTGCATTTTCCCAACAGGATCTGAAAGGAACTGCAATTCAATGCATTTCATGTAGATGTAGTTATCTGGGAGACTGGATGTCTTCCTGAACTTCCACATCTGAAATGAAGGACACATCACATGGCCACTGTTGATCTCCACCAGGCATCAATTTGCTGCTTATCACAGCATTGAGGTTCTCAAAGTGACTTTCTATTGCTTTATTTCAGTGAGGAGGGTGCAGCACTGTAATATATTAGCTTGGACTTGTCAACCATCTGCACAATTAGAACATGACACAGAAGCAGAATTTAGGCCATTCAGCATATCATGACTGCTCTGCCATTTGATCATAGCTGACATTTTTCCTCTCAAATACATTCTCCTGCATTCTCACAGTAGCTTTAATGCTTTACTAATCAAGAACCTATCAACCTCTGCTTTAAATACAGTCAAATGACTTGGCCTCCATAGCCGTCTGTGGCAATGAATTTTACAGATTCACCACCCTCTGGATGAATAAATTCCTCCTCATTTCTGTACTAAAGGGACATCCTTATACTCTGAAGCAGTGCCCTCTGGTCCTGGACTCCTCCACATACTGTCCACATATACTGTACTTTGACCTTCCAATATTCGATACGTTTCAATGAAATTTCCCCCCTCATTCTTCTAAACTCCAGTGAGTACAGGCCCAGAGCCATCAAAAGCTCCTCATACGTTAATCTTCTCACTCCCAGAATCCTCCTTATGAATATCCTCTGGGCCCTCTTCAATGACAACATATCTTTTTTTTAAGATAAGGGGCCCAAATCTGCCCAGAATATTCTAAGTGAGGTCTCACCAGTGCCTTATAAAGCCTCAGCATTACATCCTTCATTTTATATTCTAGTTCTTTTGCAATGAATGCTGATGTTACATTTGCTTTCCTCATCACCAACTCAACCTGCAAATGAACCTTTAGGGAATCTTACACAAGGACTCCCAACTCCCTTGCAACTTTGATTTCTAAATTTGTTTCCTGTTTAGAAAACAGTCCATGTTTTTATTCCCACTACCAAAGTGCATGACCATACTCTTCCCTACACTATATTCTGTCTGCCATTTCTTTGTACTTTCTCTTAGGAAGTGCTTCTGCAGACTTTTTGCTCCTCAAAGTGACCTGCATCTCCACCTATCTTCATATTATCTGCAAACTTGGCCACATAACCATCAATTCCATCATCTTAAATCAGTGACAAGAAGCAGTCCCAACACTGTGCCTGATGCACTTGTCACCAGCAGCTAACCAGAAAATACCCCCTTTATTCCCACTCTTGCCAGTCAGCCAAACTTCTATCCATGCTCGAATCTTTCCTGTAATGCTATGGGCTCTTATCTTATTCAGCAGCCTCATGTATGGCACCTTGTCAAAGGCTTTCTGAACATCCGAATACACAACTTCCATTGACCCTCCTTTGTCTATCCTGCTTGTTATTTCCTCAAAGAATTCCAGATTTGTCAGGCAAGATTTTCTCTTAAGGAAACCATGTCGTCTTTGGCCTATTTTATCATGTGCCTCCAAGTACCCTGAGGCCTTATCCTTAATAATCGACTTCAGCATCCTACCAACCACTAAGGTCAAGCTAATTGGCTTCTGTTTTGTCTTCCGCCTTCCTCTCTTCTTGAAGATTGAAGTGACATTTGTAAATTTCCAGTCCTCCAGAACCATTTTAGAATCTAGTGATTATTGAAAGTTCACTACTAAAGCCTCCATAATCTCTTCAGCCACCGCTTTCAGAACCCTGGGGTGTACAACATCAGGTGACTTATCTACTTTTAGACCTTTCAGTTTCTGAAGGATCTTCTCTCTAACTTCGCACACTTCATGACCCCTAACACCTGGAATATCCACCATACTGCCAGTGTCTTCCACAGTGAAGACTGATGCAAAATAGTTATTCAGATCGTCCGCCATTTCCTTGTCCCCATTACTACTTCTCCACCATCGTCTTCCAGCAGCCTCATATCTACTCTTGCCTCTCTTTTACAATGTGTGTATCTGAAGGAACATAGAACAGTACAGCACAGTACAGGCCCCTCGGCCCACAATGTTGTGCCGACCCTTAAACCCTGCCTCCCATATAACTCTCCACTTTAAATTCCTCCAAATACCTGTCTAGTAGTCTCTTAAATTTCATTAGTGTATCTGCCTCCACCACTGACTCAGGTAGTGCATTCCACACACCAACCACTCTCTGAGTAAGAAACCTTCCTCTAATATCTCCCTTGAACTTCCCACCCTTTACCTTAAAGCCATGTCCTCTTGTATTGAGCAGTGGTGCCCTGGGGAAGAGGCGCTGGCTATCCACTCTAAATATTCCTCTTATTATCTTGTATACCTCTATCATGTCTCCTCTCATCCTCCTCTCCAGAGAGTAAAGCCCTAGCTCCCTTAATCTCTGATCATAATGCATACTCTCTAAACTAGCCAGCATCCTGGTAAATCTCCTCTGTACCCTTTCCAATAAAACTTTTTGGTATTATTGGTTAGCTTACTTTTGTATTCCATCTTTACCTTAATGATTTTTTAGTTGTCTTCTGTTGGTTTTTTCGAAGCTTCCCAATCCTCATTGCATCTTGTACAAATCGGAATCAGGTTTATCATCACTGACATATGTATTAAATTTGAGTATTAAATATGTATTAAGTATGATGCATAAAGATTACTATATTTTACAGTAGCAAAGTCCCTCTGTTCTGCAAAACTCTCAGGCGTCCCACTGTTCACTGCAAATCCTATGCTGGTGTGCCTTCTCAAACTCAACACCTCATACGTCTAAATTGAATACCTCCTTTGTATTCCTCTACCCACTTACCTAACTAATGAAGATTCCCCTGTAATATTCAATAACTTCACTGTCTGTTACCACCTATTTTAGTTTCATCAGTAAACTTAACTATTCAGAGATTGATAGATTCTTGGTTTGTCAGGGCATGAAGGGATATGGGGGAGAAGGCAGTAGATTTGGAGCTGAGAGGATAAAAGGATCAACCATGATGAAATGGTGGAGCAGACTCAATAGGCCAAATGCCTAATTTTGCTCCTGTGTCATATGGTCTTGGCTAATTATGGTCTTAATCCATGGACATTCTTACCCAACTAGTTTACATAAATGTAGAACAGCAATAGGCATATCATTTTTTGATAGCCATCTAGTCGTTAAAACATCTTCCACCATCACTGCCTGATTCTTATAATCAAGCTAATCGAATATCCACTTAGCTGGCTGTCCTTGGATCCCATGCAATCTAACCTTCCACACCAGCCTTTCATACATAACCTTGTCAAAAGTATTCCTGAAGTTATTTGCACAACATCTGCTGCCATGCGCTTGTCTATCCTCTTCATTACCTCTTCCAAAAAAAAAAACTTCCACAGATTTGTGACTCAGTTTTCCATGTACAGAGCTATGCTGACTATCCCTAATCAGCCCTTGTCTATTGAAATGCTGGTAGTTCCTAATCCCTGGAATCCCTTCCTATAATTTACCCACCACTGATGTCAGACTCCGTTCCCTGGCTCTTTGCTGCCCATCTTAAATAGCAGTACAACATTAGCTACCCTGCATTACCCTGGGACTTCATCCATAGCTAAAAATCATACAGATAACTCTGCATGGGCCTCTAATTTCTTCCTTAGCTTTCCTACAAAGTTTGAGGATGCTCTTGGTCAGGCCCTGGGGATTTGTTGACCTTAATGTTCTTTAAGATTGCCGGTATCTCTTTGACAATTTGAATATAGTCCAAGACATCCCAACTTATTTTCCTCAATTCCTAGCTTGTATGATCTTCTCTACAGTTAAAAAATCTCATCCATCTTTTGTAGCTCTATATGTAGATGGCCATGCTGATCTTTAAGAGGACATAATCTCTTACCCAGATACCATTTTGATAGCCATATACAACCACTTAGGAATTTCCTTCATCTGCTAGATTTATTGTTTTGTCCTTATAAGTTTTCCTCAAGTGTATTCCCACATTACTTGTCGAAGGATTTGCTTGATTTTGACTGCCTAAACGTAATGTATGCTTCCTTTTTCCCTAGCCAGGCCCTCAAAATCTATTGTCCACCATCATTTCCTAAACCTGCCAGCCTTTTCTATCGCCTTGGCAGATGCATGCTGTTATAGATCTCTTGATTTTGCATGTTTAAAAGAACCACTTCTATACATCCCTTTCTCTGCCAACATCACCTAATCAGCATCTGAATTTTCTTTCTTATGGCTCCAAAATTGACTTGGCTCCATTTTAAGACCTTAACTTGTGAACTAATCTATAGCTATTTTAAACCTAGAAGATTTATGTTCACTGGTCTTGGTATCCCTCACTGACAGTTCAGTTGCTTGCCCTACTTCATTCCTTAAGAGATACCCACTCCGGTAGAGCCCTCTATTAGTCAGCAACCATTGATCCCAGGGGATCATGGGTTTGTGCCTCTGGTGGACTGTGTCCTCTCTGGGACGCAAGCCTAGGTGGGAAGATTTGAAGAACCAGCTGTTGCCCATACTGTGGGTTCCCCCTCTCCATGTCACTGATGTAGTCCAAGGGAAGGGCAAGCGCTGATACAGCTTGGCACTAGTGTCGTCGCAAAGGATGCCAGAGTGAAGTTGTAAAACAACTTCAAACTGCCTTGGGGACCCCGGCTCTGGATTTCTTCCTCGGGGTTTACTCTTGAAGCCTTTCCCATGGGTGGGTATGGCTATAAGGCAGCAGAGGTTTAAAATCAGAGTTTTGCTCCTCCTAGACAGGCTGCCATCCAAGGCTGAGGAGCCCCACCTGCCTGAAACAAATGGTTTTGAGGTGCCAAGTGCCTTTGCCCCTTCTCTTGTCAGTAGAAACAATTCCACTGGGCCTAGTAGCTAAACCACATGTGAAGGCCAAGAGTTGGACTTGGTTGTCAGAGGCTGTTAGAGCCACATGCCATTTGGAGCACTTTATAGGTAGTGGGAGCTTTTCACTACCACCACCCCCGGCTATGACAACCTTAGGAACCAGGGCCCTCTAAATATTAATTAGCGATGATTGCTTGGGTACTTTTAACAAATTCCACCCTATCCAAGCCCTTTGCACTATGGGAAACCCAATCAATCGTAAGTAAACTAAAATCTCCAGACTATTAATACCCATTTTTCGTACAGTTACCTTCCATCTCCTTGCACGTTCATAATGGCTTTATGAGGGTGCAGGTTGGGGCATTTAATACATTCCCATCAAAGTGATCATCCTCCTTCTTGTATCTAGGTTCTGTCTATAAAGTCTTGCTGGACATCCCCCCCAAGCATAGCCTCTTTATATTATATCCTCCATCTTCAAAAGGCACCCCAGCTTCTTTCTTTCAGTTGAACCTCTGTCAAGCCTATAGCATGTGTCATGGAAAATTGAGCTGCCAGTCCTATGTATGTCATGGCTATGATGCCCCCCCACACCCCCCTGAGCTAATCCACACGCTGTGTTTGCCCACCGCATCTTTTCAGCCTCTTGAACTGAAATAAATGAAATTTAAACTGCCAGTCTTTCCTGTCTTTGTGCTGCTGGCCATCTTGTATACTAAACATGCTGTCATTAACTGTAACATTTTCAGTTGTATAATTTCTGCTCAGGGACTGAACCCCCCCCCCACCTCCCCCGCCAGTCTAGTTTAAACTCTCCCTTGTAACACTGGCATCTCCTAGGATATTGGTCTCAATCCAAATCAGGTACAAACCATCCTTATTATACAGGTCACTTCTGTCACAGATCTTTAAATAGCAATATATTTTGTGATTCACTAGTTTGTATTTTCTGTGTTACCTAAATCCCTACAAAATTTCAGAATGTGATACAACTAGAAATATGTGTCAATAGTTGGGCTGATCCAAAGCAATGCACAGTCCAGTTTTACAGTTTGAGAAATTTTGTTTTTAAAACTGCAAGAATCTGTATTTCTCTGTTACCTTAAGTTAATGAATCTAACAATTACCTGATTTACAGGTTGGACAACAAAGAGTTAAAATCTTGGAAGAAAATGTTGAGGCAGAAAGAGCTGCCCATCTGGAATCAAAGTTTAACTCTGAAATCATTCAGGTAAATCTCAGTGAAACAGCAGATTGTATGTAGCATTATTGTGTAATGCATATATCTTGCTTAGCAGTTCTAATCTTGTAATCTCATCCGTCTGTAAAAATCTGTTAAGGCAAAAAATCTACCTTTGAGTCGTTTGTAATATATCTGTTTGAAGGTGGAAGTTAATGCTCTTGAACTGCATTCTGAGGAAGGATGTCTGATCTGAAATGTTAACTATCTCTTTCAACACATGCTACTAATAATTAACTACAGAATCTCTTGTGTTTAGGAATATTACTAGCATTTTTTTTTAGAGGTACAGTGCAGAATAGGCTCATCCAGCCCTTCAAGCTGCACCTGCAGCAACCCACCAATTTAACCCTAGCCTAACAACGGGACCATATACCACGGCCAATGACCTACTAACCAGGTTGTCTTTGGACTGTGGGAGGAAACCAGAGAACCTGGAGGAAACCCTTGCGTTCATGGGGAAGGTGTACAAACTCCTTGCAGATGATGTCAGAGATGAACTCTAAACTCTGATGCCCTGAGCTGTGTGTCATGCTAGCTACATTGTGTCCCTGCTTTTCTGCTTTTATTACTGTATACAAAAGCTCTATTTTGATCAGCAACATTTAGAATATGATGCATTTGACTAAACAGCTACACAATAATCACACTTGCTGTATCGCTCATGAAAAAGGTTTCAATGAAATTTCATTTTACCTCATCTTCGGAAGAAAGAGAATTTGTATAAAATAGTTTATCCCTGCCAACGAATTATTGCTTCTGCATTACTCATTAATGTAGCAGGTTTTTGTGTCATCTTATGAGTGTGACACTTGATTTTAATGTTAGATCCCATGTGGCATTTGTCAAATCCATGTATATAATTGCATTGTATAATAGGCAATTCCTATTATAATTTATATACACTACTGAAACACAGTCACTATGGTGTCATTACTTTTTATTGAACAGTGTTGTAGATAACAAAACATCGTCAACCTTGCATTTGTAGCTAGAATGCTGTTTTTAGGCCTTTGTCAAAAAGTTAAAATCACAATCTATATTGCTTAATTGTTATTACTGATCTTCCTGTATTTCTGTCCAGTATTTCTGTCCAATATTTCTTGGTCTTAGAATGCAATTGTGAGTACTAGAGGAGCCTCAGCCCTTGAACTTGCCCAACAGGTCTGAGATTGTTGCTTTCTGTAAGGATGAGAGTGGAGACGAGAGGGAATGAGTAACCAAACTGTGGTACAGGAAGCCATTCAAGAGGTGGGGAAGAAGAGAAATGTAGTCATTATTGGTGATAGTATAGTGAGGAGAAAAGACATAATTAAATGCTGCAAGGATTGAACGTCCCGAAGCTTGAATTGTCTACCTAATGCCTGTGTTCAGGGCCTCTTATCTGACTGCAGAAGGATTTGAGCGGCAGTGGCAAGATCCAATTGTCGTGCTCCATGTGGGTACCAACGACACAAGAAGAACAGGCAAAGAGATTCTGCTAAGCCTAAGCAGCTAAGGGAATTTATGTTTTAGGGATTAAATTAAAACAGAGAATCAAAAAGCTAATAATCTCTGGATTGTCACCTGAGCCACATGCAAATTGGCACAGGGTTAATAAGATCAGAGAGCTAAATGCATGGTTCAGCGATTGGTATGGGAGAAGTGGGTTTGAATTTGTAGGACATTGACACCAGTATTGGGGATGGAGGGAGCTGATGGAAATTGTTTACAGGACTCTGAACAGCAGCTAGGATGTGTGGTACAAATTACAACAGTAGATAGAAAAGGCATGTACAGTCTCTATAAAAAGTAAATAGATACTTTATTGATCCCAAAGGAAATTACAGTGTCACAGTGGCATTACAAGCGCACAGATATAAATATTAGAAGAGAAGAAGAAAAAAGTAAGTAACCACAAACAGTCGAACAGGAGGGAGTCATCACTTCCCCGGTTATAGGTTGACTCTTTAAAGAGCCTAATGGCCAAGGGTAAAAATGACCTCATATAGCACTCTTTGGAGCAGCGCGGTGGTCTTAGTTTATTACTAAAAGTGTTCCCCTGTTCAGCCAAGGTAGCATGCAGAGGGTGAGAAACATTGTCCAGAATTGCCAGGATTTTCTGTAGGGTACTTTATTCTACCACTGCCTCTAGTTTGTCCAGTTTGACTTCTATAACAGAGCCAGCCTTTCTAATCAGTTTATTGAGCCTGTTGGCATCAACCCTGTTGATGCTATTGCCCCAGCACACTACAGCATGGAAGATTGTACTGGTGATAACAGACTGGTGGAACATGTGAAGGAGAGGTCTGCATGTTCCAAAGGACCTCAGTCTCCTAAGAGGTAGAGGTGACTCTGGCCCTTCTTGTACACAGCCGCTGTGTTGGTGCTCCACGCAAGTCTGTCATCCAGGTACACCCCCAGATACTGTAGGTCCTCAGCACTTCCATGTCCTCGCCATCAATAGTAACAGCGAGCAATGCAAGTATTCACCCTCCTTGGAAGTTTTCATGTTTTATTGTTTAACAGCATTAAATCACGGTGGATTTAATTTGGTGTTTTTTTTTACACTGATCAACAGAGAGAGACTCTTCTGTGTCAAAGCAAAAACTTATCTGTACAAAGTGATCTAAATTAATTACGAATATAAAACACAAAATAATTTATTGGAAAATAGTCAATCCCTTTTAATATGACACACCAAATCATCACTTATGTAGCCAATTGGTTTTAGAAATCACGTAATTAGTTAAATGGAGATCTGATTTTGGAGATCTGAGTGCAGCCAATGTGTTTCAATGGACTGTAGTAAAAATACACCTGTATCTGGAATGTCCAACTGCTGGTGAGTCAGTATCCTGGCAAAAACTACACAATGAAGACAACAGAACACTCCAAGCAACACTGCAAAAAGGTTATTGAAAAGCATAAGTAAGGAGATGGATGTAGGAACATTTCCAAGTCACTGAATATCCCTTGAAGTACAGTTAAGTTAATCATCAAGAAATGGAAAGAATATGGCACAGCTGTAAATCTACAAAGAGCAGGCCGTCCTCAAAAACTGAGTGACTGTGCAAGAAGGGACTAGCGAGGGAGGCCACCAAGAGACCTATGAGAACTCTGGAGGAGTTACAAGTTTCAGTCGCTGAGATGGGAGAGACTGAGCATAGAACAACTGTTGCCCAGGTACTTCACCAGTTGCAGCTTTATGGAAAAGTGGCAAAAAGAAAGCCACTGTTGAGAAAAATTCTTATGAAATCTCAGCTAAAGTTTGCCAGAAGGCGTGTGGGATAACTGGAAGAAGGTTTGATGATCTGATGAAACCAAAATTGAGCCTCTTGGCTATCGGACAAATACTTCACATCATCAAAAACGCAACATTCCGATTGTGAAGCATGATGGTGGCTGCATCGTATTGTGGAGAAGCTTCACTGTAGCAGGCCCTGGAAGACTTATGAAGGTAGAGGGTAAAATGAATGCAGCAAAATATAGGGAAATCCTGGAGGAAAACCTGATGCAGTTTGCAAAAGAACTGCAACTTGGGAAAAGATTTGTTTTCCAGCAGTACAATGACTCGAAGTGTAAAGTCAAAGCTACACAGGAATGGCTTTAAAAGAACTAAGTTAATGTCCTGGAGTGGCCAAGTTAGAGTCCAGACGTCAATCCAGTTGAGAATTTGTGGCTGGACTTGAAAAGGGCTGTTCACTCACGATCCCCATGCAATCTGAAAGATCTTGAGCAATTTTGTAAGGAAGAATGGGGAAAAATTTCGGTATCCAGATGTGCAAAGCTGCTAGAGACCTATCCACACAGACTCAAGATTGTATTTGTTGCCAAAGGTGCATCTACTAAATACTGACCTGAAGGAGCCGAATACTTATGCAATCAATTATTTTGTGTTTTATATTTGTAATTAATTTAGATCACTTTGTAGTGATCTGTTTTCACTTTGACTTGAAAGTATTTTGTATTGATCAGTGTCAATAAAAGCCAAATTAAATCGACCATGTTTCAGTCTTGTTAAGCAATAAAACATGAAATCTTCGAAGGGGGTGATACTTTTTATAGTCACTGTAAAAAGGGCAAGATTATGATGTTCTCAGAGGATTTCAATGTGCAGGTAGATTAGGAAAGTCAAATTAGTACTGAATCTCAAGAGAAGGAATTTGTAAAATACCTACAAAATGGCTTTCCAGAGCAACTTGTGGTCACGTCCACTAGAGAAACTGCAGGTCTGGATTGAGTGTTGTGTAATGACGAGATTTGATTAGAAAGCTTGAGGGGAAGGAACCTTTTGGAGACAGTGATCATAACATAATAGAAGTCGCCCTGCATTTTGAGAAGGAGAATTTAAAATCAGATGTATTGGTATTGCAGTGGAGAAAAAAGGGCATGAGAGAGGAGCTGGCCAAAGGTGATTGGAAGGGGACATTAGCAGGGACGATGGCACAGCAATATTGGCTGGAGTTTCTGGGAGCAATTCATAAGATGCAGGATAGATTTGTCCTAAAGAAGTGTTCTTGAGGGAGGATGAAACAATTGTGGCTGACAAGGGAAGTCACACACAGCATAAAGCAAAAGGGAGGGCAGACAATAAAGCAAAAATTAGTGGGGAGTAACAAGATTGGGAAGCTTTTAAAAAGCAACAAAAGGCAACTGAAAAGTAATGAGAGAAAAGATGAAATATGAAAGAAAGCTAGCTAATAACGTGAAATAGGATACCAAATGAATTTTCGGACATATAATGAATAAGAGAGAGGTGCGAGTGGACATAGAACTGCTGGAAAATGATACTGAAAAATGAGTTAGCAATGGGGAACTGAATAAGTATTTTGGGCCAGTTTTCACTGAGGAGGAGATGGCAGCAGCATGCCAGAAATTCAAGAGAGTCAGAAGGCAGATGTGAGTGTTATCACAATCACTAAGGAGAAGGTGCTTGGGAAGCTGAGAAGTCTGAGGGTAGGTAAGTCATCTGGAGCAGATGGACTATACTCTAGTGTTCTGAAAGACGTAACTGAAGAGATTGTGGATACATTGGTAGTGATCTTTCAACAGTCACCAGAAGACTGCAAAATTGCAAATGTCACTTTACTCTTTAAGAAGAGAGAGAGAAGCAAAATACAAGAAATTATACACCAGTTAGTTTGACAAATCTGTTGGAATTGTTTGAGGAAATGACAGGCAGAATAGATGTAGAAGAGTCCATTGATGTTATTTACTAGTGTTTTCAAGTAACCTTGGCCTTTGACAAGGTGCCGCACATGAGACTGCTTAGCAAGATAAGAGCCCATGGTATTACAGGAAGGGTAGTAGTATGGATATAGCATTGGCTGATTGGCAGGAGGCAAAGAGTGGCAATAAAGGGAGCCTTTTCTATTGGCTGCCAGTGACTAGTAGTGTTCTGCAGGGATCAATATTGGGACCGCTTCTTTTCACATTACATGTCAATGATTTAGACGATGGAATTGATGGCTTTGTGACCAAGTTTGTGGACCATACAAAGATAGGTGGAGGGGCATGTAGTGTTGAGGAAGCAGGGAATCTGCGGAAGGTTTGAGACAGACTAGGAGAATTGGCAAAGAAGTGGCAGTTGGAATACAGTATAGGGAATTGTACGGTCATGCACTTTGGTCGAAGGAATAAAGGCATAGACTATTTTCTATAAGGGGAGAAAATTCAGATATTGAGTGTAAAGGAAACTGGGAGTCCTCATGCAGGATTCTCTAAAGGTCAACTTGCAGGTTGTTGGTAAGGAAGACTAATCCAATGTTAGCATTAATTTTGAGAATATAGAAGCTAGGATGTATTGCTAAGGTTTAATGATGCATTTATGAGACACTTGGAATACTTTGAACAGTTTGTGCCCCTTCTCTAAGAAAGGATGTACTGGCATTGGAGAGGGTTCAGAGCAGAGTCACAGAAATTCTTTCAAGTATTAAAGTGTTAATGTATGAGGAGCTTTTGATAGCCCTCGGCCTGTACTTGCTGGAGCTCAGAAGAATGAGGGGGAGGATTTCCTGGTGGTGGCTGATGGAGTAACAGCAATCTGCCGTTGCTCCAACTCTAATTATCTTACTATTTCCCACCTGTCTTGAAACTTCTTTTTTAAGTGTGATATTATTTCATTATGGCTGGAAGGAGTGCCAGAGGTACTAAAAAGGATGATTTTCCTGCCTGTTTGGATTCTATTATGGATTTGCTGCAAAGTCATACACGAGAAGCCTCTGAGAATTTTCAACAATTCAGCACTGAATTTAAACAAATAGATAATAAATTGGATTCTATTCAACAAACTCTTAATGAACACAATAAATGTATTAAAAATAATGAGGAAATTTTGTCGGCTGTGGAAACGGAAATGGATGAATTGCAGAAGCTTTTGTGAAAAGTTGTCCAATGAAAAGTTAAGACAGAAGATTATCAACCTAGAAAATCGAAATAGAAGGAACAACTTACGGGTTCTGGGTCTGGAAGAATCAATCGAAGGTAATCATCCTATGGAGTTTTTTGCAAACTTTTTGCAAGAATTATTTCCAGAGATTTTGACGTCTGTACCTATGATCGATCGAGCTCACAGATCTCCTGCGTTTAGACCTCCTAACAGTCAGAGACCAAGATCAGTAATAATTTGTTTTCAGGAATTTAAAACAAAGGAACTCTTAATTCACGAATCTCGTCGAAGAGGCATGATTGACTATAATGGTCGCAAGATTAGAATTGTCGAAGATTATTTGCCTGAGGTTATGCAGGAACGTGTTAAGTTCAAAGAAGTTATGTCTGAGCTTTTTAATAAGGGTTTCAAGCCATCCCTTCGCTACCCAGCCCAACTCAGAATCACACTTAAAAACGGTTCTTTCGAATGGTTCCACTTGACTGTTGAAGCACAAAAGTTTTTAAAATCCGAAGGCTAGCTGTTTAGTTTCTCCTTACATGAAGACACATGATTAAATGAGAAACTTTTAATTCACAAATCCTGTCGAAGGGGCATAATTGGTTATAGGGTGGAATATTAAGATTCTCAAAGATTATTTGCTTGAGGTTATGCAGGAATGTGCTAAGTTTAAACAAGCTCTGTTGGAATTTTTTAAATAAGGGTTTTAACCCGTTCCTTGGCTACCCAGTTTGACTGGGAATCTCATTGATGGATCCTTCGAATGGTTTCGTTTGAATGCTGAAGCACAAAGATTTTTTAAATTTGAAGGCTAACTGCTTAGTCTATTTTTTCATGAAGATATAAGGTTAATGTTAATCTGTATGAATAATTGTATCTTTTACTTTTGGTAAACCTTTGTAACTAATTTCCTTTTGTATTTTTTAATACTGTATTTTTGATATACGAGAATTGAATCTCTTGTTTGGGTATTGTTTAGTCTAGGTTGGAATATAAATAACCTTGAAACTAATTGGAGCGATCACCAGGCTTTTTGGGGGGGTTGTCCGTAGTTTAGATGCTGACTTTCTATTGGTCGGTTTTCTTTCTTTAGGAGGTGGGCGGGGGTGTGGCTTTTTTTTCCAGAAGCTGATTTTGTATTTTTAGCCAACTTGTTGCTTGGTTAACATTTCTCAAGGTTTATGGCTTGGTTTTTAACTTGCATTTTAACCCTTCCTTTAAATAATATTAAAAATGGACCAATCTATTAATTTACTCAGTTTTAACGTGAAAGGGTTAAATCACCCTGTTAAATGTAATAAGATTTTTGCTAATATTAAGAAATTTAAGGTCCCTATTATTTTTTTTACACAAGAAACTCACATATGCAAATGTGATAATCTGTGTTTTTTTAGCCATTGGAATGGACTTTGTTTTCACTCTTTTCAGGGCAAATCCAGAGGAGTTTCGATTCTTATAGATAATACACTTTCCCTTGTCCAACATAAAGTAGTGTCTGATACTAATGGACATTTTGTTATAGTTTCAGGAAAACTAGGTAATAAATTAATAGTATTTGCCAGTGTGTAAAAAATTGAATTAGCCAATCAATTGAAACAATTAGATCAAAAATATGCTATAGCTCCAGATCCTGTTTTATATAAAAGACCTGTTGAAGTTAAAACTAAATATGATCTTCTGTTTTCACCTTAATAAACAGCTTTGGTTTTGGTAGGGGTTAGACTTTTTGTAATAAATTGGTATATTTCAATATAATTTTGACTAACCTACATGAATACGGGGTAATGAGATTGTTATTATGAATAGATATAATGTAATTGGTAGTTTTTTTGACCTTTTATATATACTTCCTTGTACTCTATTCTTCTATGTAGAAACTAATAAAGATATTGAAAGAAGAATGAGGGGGCATCTTATTGAAATTTATCAAATATTGCAAGATCTGGATAGAGTGGATGTGGAGAGGGTGTTTTCTATCGTGGGAGAGTCTATGATCAGAGGGCACAGTCTTGGAATAGAAAGACATTAGAACAGAGATGGAGGGTAATTTCTTTGGACAGGGGTGGTGAATCTGTAATTCATTGCCACAGACAGCTGAGGCCAAATCATTTAGTACTTTTACAACAGAGGTTGATGGGTTCTTGATTAGTACCATTTTATGGGGAGAAGGCAGGAGAATGGGGTTGAGAGGCATAATAAATCAGCCATGATGGAATGGCGGAGCAGACTTGATAGGTTGAATGCCCTAATTCTGCTTCTGTGTGTTTTGTGTCATGTATCATAACATAATATACAATTTTACTACAATATATGAAACATAATTTGAAATGTTTAACTCATTAATCTGTGCTCTTTCTGAGATATAATTATCACAATTTCTGTGTTATGATTGGGCACTTTATTTAACCTTTTTTTAAATGTAGTTACGGATCCGTGATCTTGAAAATGCTTTGGAAGTGGAAAAATCAAGCCATGCAAATGCAGTGTCAACTTTGGAACTGATCAAGCAACAACTCAGGGAAGTTGAATTCTCATATGAAAGGGAAAAATCAAAAGTTGTGGAATCTACAAATCAGTTACAGAAGTAAGACTTTTTCTAAAGAACATTTTGCACATTATGAAATTTTGCATCTTCTAACAAATTATGCTTTGAAGGCAATAAGTCAGAGTGTTGTAGAACCTCAAGATAACATATTAACCCGCACTGATTTGAGTGTACTCTATGTTACATTGACTGTTCTATTTATTATAAATCATTATAAATTAACATGATTGCACATTTAGATGGAAACGCAACGTAAAGATTTTTACTCCTCATGTATGTGAAGGATGTAAGAAATAAAATCAATTCAATTGATTATTTAGTTTTATTTATATTTAAAAACATTATTTATATTTATGTTGTATTATTTATACTAAAACGTTAACTTAATTTGTCCTTAAGATTACAAAAGGAAAGTACTGTTACAAAAACTCAATTGACCGCTGAGTTGGAAGAAAAGAATGATGTGATTGCTGATCTTTCAAAACAACTTGAGAGACACGAGGAAAGTTTTGAAAATCTTCAGGATGAATTAACAAAAGTAAGAATATACTATTTGGAGAACATTGAGCTGTGCTATGTCCATGGTTTGATCAATTAAACTTGTAATAAGATAAATCCAAAAATATGAGAAATTCAGAAGTCCCCTAAGGACCTTGGTTTTGATTTGGGGGTTTCTTTCAGAAGTGACTGAGGTAAATATTTTTATAATCAAAAAGGAGAGGGGCAATTTATTAAACAAAAGTTTGAGTCACTCAACTTGTCAATATGGACCAACCTGAGAACAGTATGGCTATTGTGAAGATCAAAACGAGCAACAGCATTGAACTTACAGGCCAAATTTGGAGGGCTACAGTTTTATTCAGTGACATTGGGATGATCTTCTAATCATATTGACGAATCTTAAAATGATTTGGAGACAGATCAACTTCTTTCTGTTTGCTAGCTCCCATATCTGTCAATGGTAAATGAGCAATTGACAGTTTATGGAATGCTGTGATTTGAAGGGTTAAGTAGCCAAAGTGATTATAGGTAGGGAAGAGTGAGACCAGAGAAAAACTTGAGAATGAAGTGGTGTTTTTTTTTAAGATTTTGGTCTTGTTAGACACAGCAGAAGCAAGGATGGGGGCAGTGGGAGGAAGTAAGCTCAGACGGGATTGAAAAGGGATAATGTTATAAATGTGGAAATGGATGGCTATAAAGCCATTCAGCACAGAAATAGACCCTTTGGCACACCAAGTCCATGCCAGTCATCAAATTCTCATTTACCTGCACTTCTGTATCCTTCTATTCCATGATAATACAAGTGCTCAAGATATTCGTGATGAATTGTTGCAACACACACACAAAATGCTGGTTGAACACAGCAGGCCAGGCAGCATCAATAGAAGGAAGTACAGTTGATGTTTCGGGCCGAGACTCTTCGTCAGGACTAACTGAAAGAAGAGGTAGTAAGAGATTTGAAAGTGGGAGGGGGAGATCAGAAATGATAGAAGACAGGAGGGGGAGGGGATGAAGCTAAGAGCTAGAAAGTTGATTGGCTAAAGGGATACAGAGCTGGAGAAGTGGGAGGGTCATGGGACGGGAGGCCTAGGGAGAAAGAAAGGGGGAGGGGAGCACAGAGGAAGATGGAGAGCAGGCAAGGATTGATTATGAGAGGGACAGAGAGAAGGGGGGGGGGTGATAATAAATAAATAAATAAGGGATGGGGTAAGAAGGGGAGGAGGGTATTAACAGAAGTTAGAAAAATCAATGTTCATGCCGTCAGGTTGGAAGCTACCCAGATGGAATATAAGGTGTTGTTCCTCCAACCTGAGTGTGGCTTCATCTTGACAGTAGGGGAGACCATGGATTGATGTATCAGAATGGGAATGGGACGTGGAATTAAAATGTGTGGCCACTGGGAGATCCTGCTTTCTCTGGTGACAGAGCGTAGGTGTTCAGCGAAACGATATCCCAATCGGCATCGGGTCTCGCCAATATATAGAAGGCCGCATCGGGAGCACCAGACGCAGTATATCACCCAGGCTGACTCACAGGTGAAGTGTCGCCTCACCTGGAAGGACTGTCTGGGGCCCTGAATGGTGGTGAGGGAGGAAGGACATTGGAGGAGACTACCTAATAGGCTGTGGGTGTATAAAGAGTATTAGGTAATTGTAGTGACACAGAACTACATTTACAAATAAAATTGATAATTTGGTTGGAATAAAGAGAATTAGGGAGATGTGGAATAAAGGTGTGGAATACAGTTTGCAAAGTAAAAATATGCATGAATGTGAATTCTACTTCAAGCAGTCTGAAGAAATTTTTGATTTTGTTCAATGGATCATGCTCATTATTTGTACAGCATGTAAGAGGTAAAGGATTTTGTATATTGCCTTGTAACAAGCATGTATGCATAATATCACTTAATCTGTCATTAGCTTTGTGAGAATCACTGGTAAATATCCCACAAAAGATGAAACGTCAAAAAAAAATTACATTCACAAGACAATTCACCTTTTGATCAATGTTTAACTACAAGAGAGGGTTGAGTTCAACGTGTCACTTGTGTCTTGAAAGTCAGTACTTGTTAGCAGTGCACATAGAATTCTGAAAAGATATTGAACTAAGTTATTGGATGTGTGATTTAAATTCTTAATTTAATTAATTAATACTCTGATGACCTGGTACTATGTATGATTTAGGGCTTCTTGCCAAAGAAAGGATGTAGTTGACATAGAA